>NC_053390.1:590575792-591775792 GCF_905171765.1 Bufo bufo
AGGGGAGCACATATTGCGGACCCGCTGTTTGCCGGCCGTGTGCATGAGGCCATACCGTATAGTGCAGGACAAATGTCATGTTATCTTTATTCTGCCAGTCAATGCGATTACAGGGAAAACATAAAAAAAATATATGATAATCATGTTTTTGCATCACCATTTTCTGGATTTTTTTTTACATTTTTCCGTTGATGGTCTTGTGTGAGGGCTCATTTTTTGCAGGCTCATTTGCTTAGTATTATGATTTTTGGGAGAGGAGGTGACCAAAAAATTGCTGTTCTGGCATAGTTTTTATTTTTATTTTTTATGGCATGCACCTGACTGAGGGCTCTTTTTTTCCGAGATGAGACAACCTTTTCATGGGTCCCATTTTAGAGTACATAGTACTTTTTGTTCGCTTGGTAGTATGCTTTTTTGTAAGACAAGGTGACTAAAAAATGGCTGTTCTTGGACCGTTTTTTTTATTTTATTTTCTACAGTGTTCATTTTGTTTTACATTTGTTAATACCTTGATTAGGGGAAAGGGCACTTATATATACAACGCTTAATTCTTTTGTTTAACTCTTTATTTTTGTCTCACTATTGGACTTCATCTTTTGAAGGTCTGATCCTTGTTTCAATGACAGTTTGTATGCAGTACAATACAGCATGCATTGGAGCCCCAAGTACAGGTGAAACCCCCCAGTAGTGACTATAGTCACTGGTTGAGGTCGCACAATTTTTTTCCCAGAAGAGTAAAAATACTCCTCTTACCATTTTTGAGGAGTATTTTTAGTTAAGGAGGAGTAGGAAAGTTGCAGCAATTCAGATACATAATACGTAGCCTGCACTTGTTCACATCTATGTTGGAGGCTCAGTTCGGGGCGTCCGTTGCAGATTCTGTCAAAAAGACCGGAACAAATAAGCCTTGCATGCAGGACTTTTGTCTGGTAAAAAGACAGGATCCTGAACAGAAACTGAATGGACTCCATCATAGTCAGTGGAGTCTGTTCAGCTCTCTTAGGGTCAGTTATGTGCCTGGTCCAGCACTTCCGTTATTTTCTTTGTTCTGCTACTCTAAGAGTAGAACAACAGAAATAATTAGCGATGGTATGTGCCCTCCCTTCAGCATCTCCAACATACTGTCCCATATAAATAACCACCCCCTCCCTCTAGCCCCTCCAACGTACAGTCCCATGTAAATAACCACCCCCTCCCTCTAGCCCCTCCAATGTACAGTCCCATGTAAATAACTACCCCCTCCCTCTAGCCCCTCCAACGTACAGTCCCATGTAAATAACCACCCCCTCCCTCTAGCCCCTCCAACATACGGTAACATGTAAATAACCTCTCCCCCCCATCAGCTTCTCCAACGTACAGTCCCATGTAAATAACCACCCCCTCCCTCTAGCCCCTCCAACGTACAGTCCCATGAAAATAACTACCCCCTCCCTCTAGCCCCTCCAACATACGGTCACATGTAAATAACCCCCCCCCCCCCATCAGCTTCTCCAACGTACAGTCCCATGTAAATAACCACCCTCTCCCTCTAGCCCCTCCAACATACAGTCCTATGAAAATAACCTCTCCCCTCCCATCAGCTTCTCCAACACACAGTCCCATGTAAATAACATTGCTCCTACCTTCAGCATAGGGTTAATAAGCCCCTGGGAGAAGTCTGGAGTGAAAGCACAGGAGGCTAGAATATCCTGCTCTGCATTCATTCCAAGCCCCCCAGGGGCTTAGAAACCCCAGTAAGGCCCCCTGTCCAACATTAAAAAGTAACTACACTTTTTTGAAACTTTTGATGTCATAGGGCCATATATAAAGTGCTGATCGGCAGAGGTTCCAGCACAGCGTCTTCACCAAATTTGGCACACAGGTACATCAGGTGTCCGGGAAGGTTTTAGACCGGGTCTCAGCTCTCTAGCACGTACCGTTCCTGAGATATTCCCAAAAAATTACCTGCAGTAGCCAATACAAGCCTTCAAGTCTTTCTCTTTAAATCCCAACTGCCATACACACGGTCACATGTCCCTTATCAGCCAATAGAAGCTTGCAGGCCCTTAGTCTCCACATACACACAGTTTTACACCAGATTTACATGACAACTCAGCCATTTTTCTTCACTGCTGTAGGTCAGCTTTAGGCTAGGGTTACATGACGACATGTGTTGCTTGACAATATGTCTCACGACACATAGGGCACAACTACACTGTGACATTGATGTCGCACGACAATTTTTATAATGATAGTCTATGGTGTCGCACTGCGACATGTGACATGCTACTACTGTGACGCGACAGTCACAGAAAATCCATCTTGGATGGATTTTTTGCGACTGTCGTGTCGCAGTCGCAGCATGTCGCAGTGCGACACCATAGGCCAGTGATGGCGAACCTTTTACAGACCGAGTGCCCAAACTGCAACATAAACCCACTTATTTATCGCAAAGTGCCAACACAGCAATTTACCTTGAATACTACAGTCCAATATAGAATATCTTCCATGTACTTTATCATTTATTTACAATATCCTGCCTACATTCAGTGCGCTGCCTGTGCTGTTCATAGAGCGCCCTGCGCTGCTGAATGGCAGGAAAAGTCTAAGGCATATTGATACACCATAGACTTTTTCTAGGGTGTGGGTGCCCACAGAGAGGGCTCTGAGTGCCGCCTCTGGCACCCGTGCCATAGGTTCGCCATCACTGCCATAGGCTATCATTATAAAAATTGTTGTGCGACATTGGTGCGACAAAATGTTGTGCGACACATGTTGTCGTGTAGCCCTAGCCTTAAAGAGGCAGGGCGCTGTGGAGGTCACTGTTAGGGGGCAGGTGCCACTATTAAAAGTGCAGCTGCTGTGGAGCTCACTGTTAATGGGACGGGTACTGTGGAGGTCACTGTTAAAGGGGTGTTCGCTGTGGATGTTACTGTTAAGGAGGCAGGCTGCTGTGGAGGTCACTGTTAAAGGGGCAAACCGCTGTGGAGGTCACTGTTAAGGGGGCAGTGGTTATTAAAGGGGCAGCTGCTGTGGAGGTCACTGTTAAGGGAGCGGGGTACTGTGGAGGTCACTGTTAAGGGAACGTTGTACTGTGGAGGTCACTGTTAAGGGAACAGGGTACTGTGGCAGTCACTGTTAAAGGGACGGGTGCTGTGGAGGTCTCTGTTAAGGGGGCAGGAAACAGTGGAGGACACAGATTAGGGGACAGTCCCCTATGGAGGTCAGTGTTAAGGGGTGGGGTGCTGAATAGGTCACTGTTAAGGGTGCGGGCCCCTGAGGAGGTCAATGTCAAGGGAATGGGGTGCTGGTAAACTCACTGTTAAAGGGGCGGGCTGCTGTGAAAGTCAAAGTTAAGGGGATGGGCTGCTGTGGAGGTCCCATTTTAAGGAGGCGGGGCACTATGGGGGGGTCAGTGTTAAGGGGGAGGGGTACTGTAGAGGTCACTGTTATGGGGGATACTGTCGATATCATCTTTTAATGACACACAGAAACATTAAATGAAATAGATGAAATATACCCGTGTATATTTAAAGGGAATCTATCACCAGCGACCTCCATATCCAGCTGTTTGCATAGACCAGGGGTCTGCAACCTTTAAGACATAAAGAGCCACTTGGACCCGTTTCCGAAGGGAAAAAAAAACTGGGAGCCGCAAAACCATTGCGACATTTAAAACAAATATAACACTGCATATATTGTTTCTTACCTTAATGCTATATACAGGATCGTGCAGTCAGCTGTCAATCTGAAGAAAAAAAGGACTTTTTCACTTAACAATGTAAAATATATTTTTGAAAATTAATAGCTAATTAAAATATTTAATTTACCTTTACCAGACCACCCCCAATCATGTGCCAGTAATACCAGACCCCCCCCAATCATGTGCCAGTAATACCAGACCCCCCTCCAATCATGTGCCAGTAATACCAGAACCCCCAATCATGTGCTAGTAATACCAGACCCCCCTCCAATCATGTGCAGTAATACCAGACCCCCCTCCAATCATGTGCCAGTAATACCAGACCTCCCCAATCATGTGCCAGTAGTAATACCAGACCCCCCCAATCATGTGCCAGTAGTAATACCAGACCCCCCCCCCCCCCCCAATCATGTGCCAGTAATTCCAGGGGCCCCCCAAATTCCCCAATCATGTGCCAGTATAATACCATTATGTGCCAGACTGCCAGTTAAAAAAAAAAATTATTAACACTTATACTTACCTCTTTGGAGCGATGCGATGCAGGCCTCTTCCGGCCTGTGTCCCGACTCCAGCGCTGTACGGCTCAGGTGCGCGATGAAGTCATCGCGCCGCCTACGCCGGGCCTCTGATAGGCTGCGGCCTAGTAGTGCCGGCAGCCTATCAGAGGAACAGGAAAGGGACACACCTCCCGCACAGCCTCCTTTTGTATCGCTGTCCTGAGGACGGCGATGCAAACAGATCACTATGGAGATGAGCGCTTCGCTTCCACAATGGAAGCGCTCATCTCAGTGCCTGCCCCGCCGCCGCCGCACACACACTGCTCATGCCCATGCCAGAGCCGCGGCAAAGGTTCAAAAGAGCCGCATGCGGCTCCAGAGCCGTGGGTTGCTGACCACTGGCATAGACACATAGCTGTGGTCAACCTGAATAAAACATTGGTTTTGTTTCGTTGATGCGAGACTCTATTCCCTAGTTTTGATACTTTTTGGTCACACTTTTTCCTAGTATACTAATTAGTCCTTTGGTGCAATGAGGGTGTCACTATTGCTCTTCTTTCACCCAAGCTCCACTCCTTTCTGTGTCCAGATCCTCCCTAGCTGCTTTCATTGACAGGGCCAGGCAGTGGCAAAGCACTGAGGGAGGGGCTGGCCACAAAAATGAGTGGAGCCTGGGTGCAACAAGAGCAATGGTGACACCTTCATTGCACCAAAGGTCCTGTCCTGGATGGTCTTAATTTATCTGTCTGTCTATCTCATCTATCCGTCTATGGATATTCTATCTATCTATCTATCTATCTATATATAACATGTCATAAAACACTGTTGGGGGAGGGGAGCTTTTTAAAGTGTCTCTCCTGTCTCTAGGGGTTATCTAAGGTAAATGACCCCTTTAGCTAGATCATTTGACTCATGATTTGAACTAGTGTTGTACCTCACCCTCATTGTGGTGAGCTAGTGCGTCCTCTGCAGTAGCCATGGCCCACATATCAGGCATGCAAATTATATCAACTTGCCCCTATCTCTTACTGTGTTAAAGTGACCGGCAAGAATTTTCTTGTTTTTGAACCAACTTTTTTTTTTTTATTAATAGTTGTATTAGTTACAGACATAATGTAATACTTCAGAAGGTGTCTTAAAGGGGTTGGCCACTTTCTGGCTACTTGTGATCAATGTGTATGTAAGATGATTATATGGCACTTACTAATATAGCTTTTGCTAATATTGTGTGCTATTTGCTATATTTTGTAAGCTATGTTCCATTACTGGGGAAATCTTCCGTGCTGTCCCCATACAGTTCCTGTCCATAAGATGGCTGCTGATAGAAGGTCATGTGAACGTCACTTAACGAGGTTGTCCAGGCAATTATAAAAAATAAAAATAAGAAATGTCTTACCGATCCCTCAACACTCACTTCTCAGGTCCCTTGCTGGTCTCTACTTCCAGGTCCCTCTAGTCATCCATGAAATGACCATCCAGTCAGTCAGTCAGTGCCTGAGCAATGTCCTGCTTTTTCAGAGGATCCAGAAGCCAGGAATCCTTGGGGGACTGAAGAGTATTACAGTGGGAGTGGAGACGGATCAGTGAGTTAAAGGGGTTGTCCAAGTTATATTTATTGATGACCTATCCTCAGGATAGGTCATCAATTTCAGATCGTCCAACACCCGGCACCCCGCCGATCAGCTGTTTGAAGAGAAAGCGCGCGCACTGTGCCAGCGCCGCCTCCTCTTCACTGTTTACCTTCTCGCCGTTGCATCTGCAGCGGTGAGCAGGTGTAATTACACCCAAGCCGTCCCATTCATTTCAATGGTACGGATCGCTCCTATACAAGTGTCTGGGAACGACTTGGGTGTAATTACACCTGCTCACCACTGCAGATGCAACGGCGAGAAAGTAAACAGTGAAGAGGAGGCGGCGCTGGCACGGCGCACGCCTTCTCTTCAAACAGCTGATCGGCGGGGGTGCCGGGTGTCGGACCCCAGCCGATCTGATATTGTTGACCTATCCTGAGGATAGGTCATCAATAAATATAACTTGGACAACCCCTTTAAGGAAGGTTTTCTTTTTAAATAGTTATAGCGTTATAGGGTGCTGCCACACACGTTTAGTTTTTTTTATGCCGTTTTTTAAGCTGAAATCAGGATATTCAGTTGCTGTAGGTTACACCCTGCATTTGAGTCTTGTAATGTGGGACGTAAAAAGTGTCATTGGTAAGGACAAGGGGCGTAGATAGTGTCACATGATCTGCGGATGTCAGGACACATCTCACTGCCCTAAGGCATGATGGGACAGCAGACACATAACAAAAAAGAAGTACATAGGATTCAAGCATGGAGGATAAGAGAAAACTGCAAATATGCTAAATTTAAAAAAATAAAAAACAATCCATGGAGTACTGGGAGTTAGAGTAATCCAGTGTAAAGTAGTTTTTGGTACAACCCCTTTCAGGAAAGATATTGCTTCTCTACATTTTCTAATCCACTTAAATGTGTGGCAGCACCCTGAGGCTTTTCTAAATATTTTTTAACACCTAAGAGGTTTAGTTGAGTTTTCCCCACAATCAGAGGATAGGTGATAAATGTCTGATTTACCTATATAAACGCTTAAAGGGGTTGGCCACTATATAAGTACTTTCCACTATATAGTGGGAGGTAGGGTAAAAAAGAGTTTCCTAATATACTTTATTAAAAAAATCTGAATGGTAATGTTTTTACAATGACCCCCGCCCCTTCAGCCCCGCTCTGTGTGCAGCCAGTTCGTCCATGGCTGCACGTGACATGGAGATGCTTTAGAGAAAGCTCGTCCGTGGCTTTATTCTAACTGCACATGCGCTGCTTTTCCTAATAAGAGCAGTGCATGCCCAGTCTGCCCCTGCCACTGGCGCGCTCCCTGCTCCGACTCTGTCTCTACAACCGGCTTATTCCTGTCAGAGTTCGGAGCGGGAAGAAAAGTAAAAGCGCGTCGGGCATTAGACACTCTTTTACTTTTCTTCCCGCTCCGAACTCTGACAGGAATAAGCCGGTTGTAGAGACAGAGTCGGAGCAGGGAGCGCGCCAGTGACAGGGGCAGACTGGGCATGCGCTGCTCTTATTAGGAAAAGCAGCGCATGTGCAGTTAGAATAAAGCTTTCTCTAAAGCGCCTCCATGGACGAACTGGCTACACGCAGAGCGGGGCTATTTATAAAAGCATTACCATTTGGATTTTTTTAATAAAGAATATTAGGAAACTTTTTTTTTTACCCTACCTCCCACTATATAGTGGAAAGTACTTATATAGTGGCCAACCCCTTTAAATATTTTGGCAGATTCTTCTCATATCACTTGTGATTTTAGTCAAGTGGGTAGTCCTACTCACAGGATGCATGCTGTCTCAGAGAAGGACGTCCATCCACTGAGTGAGACCACCCATAGGTTTCATGGCTCCAGAGTCAGCACAAGTTTACATTAATATATGACATGTCTTTTCCATCAAAACTATACAATGGAGATGACAAGGCCCTTCACTGTGCTGGTCATTGTCTGTGCTGGAGATCAGACGCCCAACCATACAGACTGTGATGGTGTCTCTAAAGTTAGGTTATCAGTGTTAAAGGGGTTGTCACACTTCAGCAAATGCCATTTATCAGGTAGAGAAAGTGAATACAAGCCACTTACTAATGTACTGTGATTGTCCATATTGCAATACAGCAGCGGTGGTTGTGCTTGCACACTACAGCAAAAAATGGTGGACTGCACACTCTCATGGTCCGAGCCAACGGAGAGGCCAGCGCTTTTTCCTGTAGTGTACAAGCACGGCCAATGCTGCTGGATTACAGGGTACATGTAACCATGGAAACGAGCAGTGTATAATGTGATGGAAAAATGAATCCAGCCAGCAAAGGACACAATATGGACAATTACAATACATTAGTGAGTGCCTTGTATTAACTTTTTCTACCTGATAAGTGGCATTTGCTGAAGTGAGACAACCCCTTTAAAATAGTGGAGAACTTTTAAGGGAACTCTCGGACTGTGACAGTAATGGAGCTATTACACTTCTGCCTGGTGGCGGTGCTGTGTTTCTCATAATGGGGAGTAGTAGCTTTTTTGTGGGTACGCTGTGTCTGCCTTTGTTATTGGAGAACTGGGGCTGAGATTTGAGAAATCTATGACTAGAGGATAGCGTGCTACAACCAGAATACCCCTTTAAACTGGCCATACTAGACAGAACTCAGCCAAACCTGGCAGGACCATGTATTGTGTAGGGGAGCCTCTAGAGGGACAATGTTGGGGGTAGTAAGTGGGAGATTCCCTTCTCCCCATTGATATAAACCTGCATGTTCACCGGAAGTGCAGGGAGAAAAACCTGGGAACCAGGGCCAAAATTTGAGTCATCATTGAGATGATATGATGTAGAGGAATATATGGTGTGTTTGGAGTGTGTCTGGCCCATTCTGACATTTTACCAGCCCTTCAGTACATTGTCATCAGTAATTCCATAGGAAGTGAAAGCCGAACAATCCCTTCCCCCAGGGGGTTGGAATCATCTCAATGCATGCAGTATTTTACTTGGCTGTTAACCACAAACACTAGCACTGAAGTCATTTTGCTGTACTTGCTATACAGTGGCACATTCATCTCACATCCAGGGCCTCCCAGGTGACGTTTCCTCTGATGTAGATCTTCTCTGTCTGGACACAGGTCTGGACACTTCTCTCAGCCGTCTCGCCTGAGTGTGACACACGGACATCTTAGGGTCCTAACTTTTCTGTACCCCCCAAATACTATTCTGAAGAAAAATGAGTGCCATACAGATAATCTTCCCCATAGTAATATGCTCCTCATAGTCCCACCAATAGTAATTCCCTTCTAGAATGCCCTCATTAGTAATACTGCTCCCTACAGTGCCCCCAATAGTGATATTGCTCCCCAAGAATGCCCCCATTAGTAGAAGAGCCCTCCAGTATTAATAATGCCTTTACAGAGCCCCCCAGTAGAAATAAGGCCCCCTATTGTTCCCCCAGTGGTAATAAAGCTATCTACAGACCCCTCAGTAGTAATAAGGCCCCCATAGTGCTCTTAGTAGAAATAATACAGATCTATAAGTCCCTCCTATAGAGCCCCCTGAAGTAATAAGAACACCTAATGTCCCCTGGATTTAAAATTCCCCCACAGTGCCCCCATATTTATATCGCCCCTACTGTTATAATGCTCACCTTGAAGTGCCCTAGTATTTTTATCGCCCCCTACTGTTATAATGCCCCTACAGTGCCCCCAGTATTCATATCGCCCTCTACTGTTATAATGCTCACCCTGACGTGCCCCAGTATTTATATCGCCCCCTAATGTTATAATGCCCCTAAAGTGCCCCCAGTATTTATACTGCCCCCTACTGTGATAATGCTCATCCTGAAGCGCCCCAGTATTTATAATGCCCCCTGCAGTGCCCCCTGTAGTTATATTCCTCCGTTTAGTGTCCTCAGAAATTATAATTGCTCAGCCCCTCCACCATACAGTCCCATGTGAATAACATTATTTCCCTCCCTCCATCATAGAGTCCCATGTAAATACCATCACACCATCTCTCCAGCCCCCTCCAATATACAGTCCCATGTAAATAACATCCCTCTCTAACTAAAGCCCCTTCCAAAATACAGTCCTATGTAAACAACATCACACCATCTCTCCTGCCCCCTCCAATATACAGTCCCACAAAAATAACATCCCCCCCTTCCAAGCCGCCTTCAATATACAGTCCCATACAAAGAACATTACCCCTCAATATTCAGTCCCATGTAAATAATCACTCCTTTCCACAGCCGCCTTCAACATATAGTCCCATGTAAATAACATCACCCTGCCCTAGCAACCTCCAACATGCATTCCCATGTAAATAACATCACCCCCTCAATTTCAAGTCCCATGTAAATAACTTCCCTCCCTTCAGCCCTAACATAGTTATGTTAAATAACCACAACTCCCAGCATTACTCTGCCTCTCCCTTCACTTACCTCTCCTTATGTAGCAAACCTCACCACAGCTTCACAGCTTCTTCCCAGGACTTTTCTTCACTGCTGAGCCGTCCTCTCCTGCACTGGTCACATGATGGTGACATTATCACAGGTCCTTTTCAGCTACTGCATTTAGAACTGATCACATGACCTGTGATGTCATCCCAGGTTCTTCAGCTCTTGCAGGGCATTAGATTCAATTGTATTGCCGTCCTGCGGACTGCAACACTGTTGGATCTATCTGGCAGGCAGGATATTCGAGGCCTGGGACAAAACATCAGGGGCCCTAGCAACACCCCTGCTGTGAACACTTTCTTATACCTTGAAAGAAAGGTGCTCTTTAAAAATTCCTAAAGGGCTCAAACTCCTATATAGCTCGGTCTTGGGCATATGATATCCCCTGCGCCTCTTGAGGATGACGAGGCGCATAAATTAGGCAGTTTGTGCACCTAAACAGAAATCTATGGCAGCTTAATTTCTTCAATTTACACGAGAAAACTGGCATAAATGAAATAAATGCCAGCTAACCTCGCCTCCTCTCGACCCTTGCCACATCCTCTTTTTGAAGAGTGGTGAGGGGCTTATAGAAACACCACTTGCTACAAAATTTTGTCACAGTTTTGCTTAAAAAGTCACAAACACCATAAAAGTGGCGTGGGCGAATGATAAATTCCCCCCATTTTGTTCATGTTAATGGGATTTTTTCTCCTAACAATGCCCTAGATAAACTGTGCTCTTTAGTTTTCTAAGATTTGGGAGTCCTAAGGGTTGTTCTATGATCTACAAAATAATGCCTATGAAGCGGTGAACTAGTTAGTGTTTAAAAGTTTTCCAAACTTTATGAAAAATAGGTATCAAGCAGGGGGAAGCATAAAAACCCATTACTCACCTTTTATACTCAAGTGGTGCTGATTTGGTCCCCACTCCCCACCACTCCAGTCCCTGCTAGCTCTGCTGCAATTTGCGCACATGATCACTGAGGCCAGTGAGCGGTGTATCCTGCAGGCCCAGAAGGGTCCACAACAGCGTCATTGGGGCAGCTGGTCTTTTAAAAAGCAAGTAAGGGGTTTTTCTTTATTTTAAACTACCCTCTGTTTGGTGCCCTTTTTGTTTTAAAAGCCCGTTTAAAGGGATCAGTCTCCTAGACCTTAAAGGTGTTTTGCAGGATTTTAATATTTATGGCTTTTCCTCAGGGTTGGCCTTTAATATGTTATTGGCGGGAATCTAACATCCTGCTCCCACATTGATAAGCTGTTTTGAGGTAGCTATGGTGCGGAAAGGTAACCGCAACATTGCTCCTATTGAAGTGAATGGGAGCCACAGTGCAGTAACCAGCTCTATCTACTACTCAGTGGACAGCGCTGAGTAGTAATGGTCTCTGTTTCTGCAGGATGTTGGACTCCCACACATTAGTTCATGGCCTGTCCTAAGGATAGGTCATCAATAGTAAAATTCTGGACAACCTCTTTAAAGAAGCACTCCCGTAATTTTTCCCTGTGGACAGCTACATAGTTAAACGGGTTGTTCGGGTTCAGAGCTGAGCTGGGACATACACACATTTTCACCCAGGCAGCACCACTAAGATAAGCTGAATCATGCAGGGCAAAGGCATTTTCAGGAGATCCCACCGGGGACGTACCGGGCTCCCCATAGGGCTGTCAGGCGGAGGCTTCTGCCCAGCAGTAAGCCCGGCGACGTCACTGAAACTGATGGGCGGGCTTTAGCACTGCCATAACCTGTAAAACGGCTAGGGGCTAGGGCAGCGCTAAAGCCCGCCCATCAGAGCCGGTGATGTCACCGGAAACACTGCTGGGCGGAAGCCTCCTCCTGGCAGTGTGTTATTGTAAATAAAAATAGCTAACATCAGGGGGGCTGCCTGGGTGAAATTCTGGGTATATCCTGGTTCTTCTCTGTATCCGGACAACCCCTTTACTACGGTTGAAAAAAGACATAATTCCATCAAGTTCAACCAAGGGGTACATTATTCTAATCGTGGCTTTATTTGTGAGTTATCAGTGTCTCACAGGAATGCGCTGAGAAACTGACTTCACACATAAGACACTGTCAGACTGGGAGGGTCATGGAAGGTGATAAGTTGTTATGGTGGGACAATCCCGTTTCCGGGTTCTAGATATGACTGACCTATCAGGATAAGTATTTAATATCAGGTCGGTGGGGGTCAAATACCCAGAAACCCCACTAACAGCACAATATACGGAAGCAGAAGGAGACAGCTCTGTCCACAGTTTAGAGGCCATGCAACTCCTGGAGAACCACATTAATGTCTTCAAGCAACATAAACTTGTAGGATACTTAGTGGGATAGGGAAACATCTTTATTTAGACTTTTTTCACATGAAACATTTTTGCTTCAATGGACCTAACCTTTCCAGATAGTCTTTATACTGAATCTCATGAGTCTGCAGCCACTATGTGTCTCCAAGAGTTGCGTCAATTACCTGATAGTCATTGCAGAAGGGCACAAGGGTGAGAGTTTTTGGAGCACATTAGCTTGAAGTCAGAAGATCATCTCTTTCTTTCTGCACCGGGCTGAACTTGTGATTCACCAGTACAAGTCCTCCTGCCCTATCCTCTTTGACATCACTACTGATTCTGTTGACTAAGGATTAGAAAACAAGCAGAGATATTCCAGCGCTGGTGTCCAAAGCTCATGCTTGTGCCACGTCTGCCTCCAGAGCACACACCGCCCTCCCCTTTCTTCATGTTGGAGAAACAAAGCCTCGGGAACTGCTTCCAACCCCCTCAGACCCATCAACCTGCTGGCAGGGGAATTTCTCTGTACGTAGCCCATGTATTGTGGCCATCATCTACTGCTCTTTTAAGGAGCCATGGATTTGTGTGAATGAGACTGATACTAACCAGCGGTTGCTCCAGTGCCAGGTGGTACTAATGTACAGTTCACTCTGGGTGTTACTAGGTACCGTATTACAGTAATGTAGAGCAGAGGGTTTGTTACTTTGGATTTCTACTCTTTATCTTTACTGCTATCAGTCAGTAGTTATGTGAGCTGATAAGATTTCACCAGCGAGTACACCCCAGTACGATATGGGTGTCCTTACATACGGTGCACCCCGTACATATGTTCTGCATGTCATTTCCATTTCTTGACAGCTAACTGATTTACTTTTTTAATCTAGAGGACACAAGACATTTTGCAGCTGCTAATGAAAGAATGAGCCAGCAAGGATATGTGGCCTCTCCTCCATACTCTCAGCCTCAGCCCGGACTGGGAGGTTTTCCACCAGGCTACGGGACCCCTATGATGTCTCCGACCTATGGCCATTCTGGTGCAACAAACATTACATCTCTTCCACCGCAGTCAGGTAAGAATGAATCCTATGGGGGACCGTGAGACCTAAGAAAACAATGTTCACTAATGGCTAGTGAATCGCAGGACAGGATGCTAGTTTTTGTGTCCCCCTCTGCCACATAATGCATACCTCTGGTTTGTGATGGTGACAGTGGTGACAGTCAGCCCATCTTTATAAACAAATCATTTCTGGACCCAAAAACATGAAAGTTTTTGTCTTGGAAGGTCATTTTAATTTTAATATTACGATGATTGCTTTAGTTAAATGATCAGCTATCTTTTTGTATTGGTCATGCTCTAAAGTAAGCACACGTTTGAAGAATAGGTGGAGTTTTATTAATATTGGCATATGGCACAAGCTTAAAACAGTGCCAGGACAGTGTGTGCCCACTGTGCCAGAGGCTTCATAAATATGGTGTTTGGCTTAAAAGCCCTAACGTATTTACATTGCAGAACGGGGGTAAATCCTTTGATAAATCTGCCCCTTGTGTATTTGTAGTAGAATACCTGTCAATAGAGTTTTACAAATCTAATTCACTTGCAGTGAAAAGTGCAACTGAAGCAGTGCTTGAATCTTAAAGGGGTCGTCTCACTTCAGCAAAAGGCATTTATCATGTAGAGAAAGGTAATACCAGCCACTTACTAATGTATTGTGATTATCCATATCGTCTCCTTTGCTGGCTAGAATCATTTTTCCATCAATTGTTATTTCCATGGTTATGACCATCCTGCAATCCATCAGTGGTGGTCGTGCTTGTACACTATAGGAAAAAGCGCTGGCCTCTCTGGTGGCCGGGACCGTTGGATCGCACATAGGCTGGTGCTTTTTTCTATAGTGTACAAGCACGACCACCACTGCTGGATTGCAGGGTGGCCGTAACCATGGAAACAAGCAGTGTATAATGTGATGTAAAAATGAATCCTGCCAGCAAAGGAAGCAATATGGATAATTACAATACATTAGTAAGTGGCCTGTATTAACTTTCTTTACTTGAATAAACACCATTTGCTAAAGTAGCACAACCCCTTTAAGGTCCTTGTACATGGACCAATGATCAGACAGATTATTGGGAACAAACCAGACGATCCCGATAATTCCCTGATCATCAGAGGAGATCAGGGCTGCAGTCACATGCAGTGGTCACCCCTGATGTATTGGAAGAAGGGATTGCTTGTCCCCATAGGAAATCATCATTGTTTAGACAGTGCAAGCTGCTGCCCAGGAGCCATGATTCTTGGTGCCGGAAGAATAAAACGATCACCCGATGAAGGAGCATTTGCTTGTTCACTTGGTGATCACCAGAGCCTTTTACACAGGCCAGTTATACAAACACTCATCCCTGATTATAATCAGTCTGAACTGGGTGGGAGGAGCTATGAACTAGTTGGTCGTTGTTAGGGGCAGTGCTGGAGCTGTGGCTAAGGAGAAGTGCATCATGGGTTTGGTTGGATACAGTAACAGGAAGTACTACATACAGGATGTAACTAAACCAGAGTTTACATGGTTAGAAAAGTCCAAATTGAAAACAAAAGTGGTGACTACAATTTTCTTGGTGGGCAAACCCTTTACATACATAGAGTCATACAGACACTGGCAGCAAAGACTTTTTATGTTACATTACTTTGGTTAGTTATTATACCATAACTAAATAATTTGCTGGTCATATGCTTTCTTAAAGTGCTTTTTGTATATGTTTCTGCAGCTGGGCTGAAACCTGGTGCACAAGTTGGATCTCCTGTTACCTTGAGTTCCCCACCTCCTATTCAGCATAACTTATACAATGGACCAAATACCCCTGGAAACCTCGTCCACAGGTAATTAGGACATGTATTAGATATAGTATTATATGCAGTCTTTGTCTCTGGTTCTGTACTTCCATCTGCACATTTTTTTCAGGCACCCAGGACCTCCAGTTACCAGTAATGCCTCTCCTTCATACCCTTCCATTGGTCAGTCTTCAACACATTTCAACAGTGCTCCTCCAGCACCAGTTCAGCAGATGACCAACCAGTTTACCAACATGCAGCTAGGGGGATACGGTAATTTTTTATGTTTAATAATACTAAAGTACTTATTAACATTGCTCAGTTTTACTTCATTTACACTCCCGTTCATGAGATATTTTTGGGCTAAAAGGAAGTATCTGATCTAGAAGCTGATTGACATGTCTGATCGGTGGCTCTTCAGCTCCTCTCACTGATTAATATGTGTCAATAAAAGTGCCACTAACGCTCCATAAAATGACATTCAGCCCATAAACTCGTATTTTATAATGCATTTGCAAGTAAACACATTGTAAACACATTGATAAACCTACAAGGGACCAGCAGTGGAAGATAGAGATGGACACGGTGCTGACCTCATTAGTACTGGTCCATCTGAGAGCACACTGTGCATAGGGTAGTCTTAGAATCTGGTGACCATTTTTCACATACATAAAGGGGGGACCTGGAATGGGATGAACCAACGTCAGTATCAAATATAGGTTATGCTAGTAGCTTGTGCCCACCTCTCTCCTGCTCCCCCTGGGTGGGTGCATCACTTACCCTGCCTTGACTATTGCTTCCCACAGTGCTGGCCCCACTGCTGGCTGCGGCCTGCACTTTTCTCCTGGGCTCTCCCACGCGGCCCCTATGGAAGCACTCCCTGGCTCTTAAAGGTCCAGTGCGTGCACATTCTAGTTTTCCCTACCTAATGGCTGGACACTTCAGGTCGTTTTAGGCACTTTCCCCTATGAAACTATAAAAAAGTTATGGGGTCAAGATATGGCGATGC
This sequence comes from Bufo bufo, assembly GCF_905171765.1. Lineage (NCBI taxonomy): Eukaryota > Metazoa > Chordata > Amphibia > Anura > Bufonidae > Bufo > Bufo bufo. The sequence continues at coordinate 590,592,068 of NC_053390.1, forward strand.
AAAGAAAAAAATGTTTTTATCAAAGTGTTAAAACACGAGAACAACTATATAAATGTGCTATTGTTGCAATTGTACTGCCCTAGAAAATGAAGGTAACCGTTTTACCACAGGGAACACAGTGAAAACAAAACCGATAAAACTTTTCTAATTCCTCCCCATTCGGAACATTTTTTTAGAAAGTACTTCTTCTCCACAAATAACAAGCCCTCATACGGCTATGTGAATGCAAAAATAAAAAAGTTACGGCTCCTGGAAGGTGGAGAGTAAAAACAAAAAAAAACGCAAAATTACAAGGTCCTGAAGGGGTTTATACCATCTTTTTTGCACCACAATGTTGACGTTTTTTTTTTTTTTTAAAGACTGGCATAAAAAATGCTACTCTTAATAAATTCATTCCTTACTCTAGTCAGTCTAAAAGTGTAACAGATATATTATCTAGCATCAGCCACCTTGATAAATCTGACACATCTTTAGGCTGCCTGGTCTGCTGGGAAATGTATAAAAGTCCCATCTAGATAAATGGGACTGTCGCTGAGAGCTCTGCAGTATATCTGCCATTGTGAATACGGGTATACTCCTAGAGTTGTACAGAGCGCTGCTGCGTCTAATTAGATCCAGTAGACCAAGTCCAGCATCCCCATGATCATGTGATTGGTCATATGATTACTGGAACCAGTAGAAAACGCAGCACTTTTTAAGCACTATATACAGTGAAAAAGAAAAATGGCGGGCTCCCAAATGAAAGCACATTAAAGTCAGTGGGGTCTGTCCAGTACCGTCTGTCTCAGTAAGGCCTCATGCACACGACATTTGTTTTGGTCCGCATCCGAGCCACAGTTTTTGCGGCTTGGATGCGGACCCATTCACTTCAATGGGTCCGCAAAAGATGTGGACAGCACTCCGTGTGCTGTCCGCATCCGTTGCTCTGTTCCGTGGTCCGCAAAAAAAATATAACCTGTCCTATTCTTGTCCGTTTTGCGGACAAGAATAGGCAGTTATATCAATGGCTGTCCGTGCCGTTCTTCAAATTGCGGAATGCACACGGACGACATCCGTGTTTTGCGGATCCGCAATTTGCAGACCGTAAAACACACAACGGTCGTGTGCATGAGGCCTTATCCAGAGATTAGTGAATCAGTTTGTACGAATCGATTCATTCTTCAAGAAGACTTCTTCATCTGCAAGGCAAGAAACCACCCCCGCCGCTTGTTTGACAGGGTCGGACATCTCGCCTGACCCTGACAATCTCACACTGATTCTCCTAGTAGTGGAACCGGTGCAGAGGCTCTGCTTCTGGAGCAGCGACTGTTCATGTGCCGCTACTATGTAGCAGCAGAGATTAGCGGCAATGTGAACAAGCCCTTAACATTATGACATTCTTAACAGAGCCTTGGGAAGATGTGATAGATTCTGACAGATCTCATTGACTTTAATGGTTTAAAAAAAAAATATTTAATGGCAAGAATAGTGCTGCAAAATAGACAGTATTTTTCCATTAAGGAGCAGAAAGCCACTAGTGTGAACAGTGTTACATAAGGGGATGAAGTATCATTGTAAGCTAATTGAAGGCAGTCTTCAGCTATTTTACACTAAGTTTCTTTGTTACAAGATATTGACATTTACATAAGAAAAAACAGTAATCTATATAAAACGTAATGTAAGTCACTGCAGCACTCAGTGGCATAATGGCTTAGTGTACAGCATGCTTTTTTACTGTTTGCACCATACGTTCACAGGTCCTCCTGGATCCAGTAACCCTCAGGTGCCTCCTAGCCCAAATATACCTGACAGTTTTCCACCTCAGACCCATTATATGACACCAGGCCTCCATACACCTCCAGGAGCAACTAGCAGTTTTAATGGGTTAAATTCGGAGTCTCTCTTACCTCATGCCAATATGCAAGATGGAATGAATGCACATCCTCCTTTCCAATCACAGATGCCAGGACAGCCCCCAAATTTTGGATATCCTCCTCAAAACCGTAAGTCATATAATATTTCATATTTAAATGGGTGCAAATTTGTGTAAATATACATATTATTAAAGGGACATTGGAGGATTAGCTATCTGTCTATCTATCCAGTGGTTCCTCCAGTTACAATGCATTCCAGGACGACCATTGTATAGGCGATAAGTCTATGGAAAACTAGTAATTGCTTCCAAAGCCCAAAAATATCATCCCAAAAGTGAAATTGAAGACTTATTGTTAGAAAAATAAGCAGATACCTAAGACAGATAAAACAAGTCCTTGCTTATTAGTGGACAGGAGCTTCTTCAGGGTTATAGCACACAGTGCACCTGACAAACCAAGGAGAAGCTCATCCTGGTAAAGAAAGAGCCTTACACAACACGTAGTACCGTACTGTACTTACACAACACGTAGTACCGTACTGTACTTACACAACACGTAGTACCGTACTGTACTTACACAACACGTAGTACCATACTGTACTTACACAACATGTAGTACTGTGCTTACACAACACGAAGTACCGTACTGTACTTACACAACACGTAGTACCGTACTGTACTTACACAACACGTAGTACCATACTGTACTTACACAACATGTAGTACTGTGCTTACACAACACGAAGTACCGTACTGTACTTACACAACACGTAGTACCGTACTGTACTTACACAACATGTAGTACTGTACTTACACAACACGTAGTACTGTACTTACATAACACGTAGTACCGTACTGTACTTACACAACACGTAGTACTGTACTTACACAACACGTAGTACCGTACTGTACTTACACAACACGTAGTACTGTACTTACACAACACGTAGTACTGTACTTACACAACACATAGTACCGTACTGTACTTACACAACACGTAGTACCGTACTGTACTTACACAACACGTAGTACTGTACTGTACTTACACAACACGTAGTACCGTACTGTACTTACACAACACGTAGTACCGTACTGTACTTACACAACACGTAGTACTGTACTTACACAACACGTAGTACCGTACTGTACTTACACAACACGTAGTACCGTACTGTACTTACACAACACGTAGTACCGTACTGTACTTACACAACACGTAGTACCGTACTGTACTCACACAACACGTAGTACCGTACTGTACTTACACAACACGTAGTACCGTACTGTACTTACACAACACGTAGTACCGTACTGTACTTACACAACACGTAGTACCATACTGTACTTACACAACACGTAGTACCGTACTGTACTGTAAAGAGGAGCTACCAGGACAGATGTTTTATAAAAAATATGGTCATCTTGATTTGTCGGATGGGTTGGATCTGAGTCTACGGCATTGTATATGGAGTCTAGTTTCAGTTTACAATGGCTGAGGAAAGACCATTGTGTGTTGAAAATATATATACTCTATATATAATCTATCTATATCTATCTATATCCAGATGGATAGATAATCTGTACTCCACTCACTTACTGTTCACTGTGTACCTTCAGTATAGGAATGAAATAATACTGTGCAGGACAAGTAATGCAGGTTGAATGACATATTATTATTATAAGATCCTAGGAGACCGCAACGTGCAGCATGGACATTGTGTAGTCCGCAATGCAGGGAATGAAGACCGAAATATAGTACACTAGGAAACATAGTCAGTTGCTGAATCCTGCACAGTATCAGGGCTCGTTCAAACGAACGTATTTTGCGTTCCGTATACGGACCGTTTTATGCGTTCCGCATACGGTCTGTATACGGAACCATTCATTTCAATGGGTCCGCAAAAGATGCGGACAGCATTCTGTGTGCTGTCCGCATCCGTTGCTCCGTTCCGTGGCACCGCAAAAATTATGAGTCCTGTCCTATTCTTGTTCGTTTTGCAGACAAGAATAGGCATTTCTATAATGGGCCTCCTGTTCCGTTCCGCAAATTGCGGAAGGCACAAGGGCGGCATCTGTTTTTTGCGGATCCGCAATTTGCGGACCGCGAAAAACAGCACCGTCGTGTGAACGAGCCTTTATACTGTACACGAAGGCACACACAGGTCAAAAAATTTTTTTTTGCCAAGTTATGGACTTCTAACATGGTTCTTGTCGTCTCACACAACTTTGAACATAAGACATTTTGTAGTATATATTATCAGAGAAAAATGGCTTGTTCTACAGGTATCAGATGTTTTTTCAACCTCCTTTCCTAAACTAAATTCCTCTCTGAATTCTTTGATAAATCTGTCTTGTTAACTTCAGGACGGGCTACCAGGCTGAAGTTGATTTCTTATTTGTCCAGTTTCTTATTCACATAATTTATATTTTTTTTTAATGAATTTTGAGGAGACCTTATCACCAGTAATAAAACAAGCTGCAGTGAGCTGTCCTAAAAGGAAATTATTTGAAAGTGGCATTAAGATACAAATGACAGGCACAACATAGACATAAAAGTGTGATTTAACCCCTTAAGTACCAGGCCCATTTTTGGTTTTACATTTTCGTTTTTAACTCCCCCAGTTCCAATAGCGATCATTTTTTTTTTATTCTTTCATTCACAGCCATATGATGGCTTATTTTTTTGCGTGACAAGATGCATTTTTTTTCTACGGCACCATTTAATTTACCATTTCTGTTTTTGGAAAACAGGAAAAAAAATATTTGTGGGGTTAAATTGAAAACCCCCCACAATTCTACAAAGGTTTTTTGGGTTTTGACATCACTGCGTTCACGATACGCTATATGACATTATTATTCTGCAGCTCAAGACGAATCCAGCGATACCAAACTTGTGTAGGTTTTTTATTTTTTTACTACTTTTAAAAATAATAAAAACCTTAGAAAAAAATAAAACTTTTCTTTGCATCGCCATTTTCTGACAGCCATAACTTTTTTATATTTTGGTTTACAGAGCTGTATGAAGGCTTGTTTTTGGCATAATGAACTGTAGTTTTTATGGGTGACTAAAAAAGGGGGAACGGTAACAAAAAAATGGCTAATTGTGTTTAATTTTTTTTTTGTTACAGCATTTACTGGACAGGAATTAAAAAAAAATATTTTAATAGATCTGAGATTTTCGGACGTGGCGATACCTTATATGTTTATTTTATATATGTTTTTATATGTAAAGTTGGGAAGGGGGTGATTTAGACTTTTAATGTTTTTTTTTTACTTTTTTTCAATTTTTATTTTCTAACTATTTTTGATCCCCTCTCCTATTCACCCTAATACAGATCTGTTAGGGTGAATAGGATTTCTACAGTCTCCATTCTGAGCTATGCTTCGTGAATAGCTCATTATGGAAAAAGCCATGGCAGGCCTGGAACGCGTCAGCAGCATCCAGGTTGCCATGGCAACCAATCGGAGCCCTACGGCTCCAATCGGAAGGCAGAGGGAACCGCATCCCTCTGCTTTCACTCACAGGTGCCGCGATCAGCGCTGATCGCGGCATCTGAGGACTTAAATGACGGGGGCGGCGCAATTGCCGCTCCCTGTCAGTGTGGACGAGTGCTGGCTGTATGATACAGCCGGCACCTGCCGTGTATGGAGCGGGCCTCTGCAGTAGCCAGCTCCATACATCCCCTGCACCACCGTGATGTACTGGTACGTTAAGGGGTTAAGGAATAAAATAAATTCGGGAAAGCAATCTCACACTGCAAAATCACAGAGGGTGATGCCCCGTATCGTATATAGTAGTTCCTGAGGATAGGTCATCAATATTAAAATCTCGGAAAACAGCTTTAATGAATTGCTGAACTGAATAGGCAGATCAAGTGCACTGCCTAGGAGCTTCAACACAAAAATAGTTCAAAAAACTTGCAGGGGAAAAAATGTATCATATTTACTAAGGTGATGATTTAACAGAATGACTACTGTTTTTTTTGTTTTTTTTATCAAATCATTTTTATTAAGTTTTAACAATAGTATTGCAAACACCCCGAAAATACATGCCCTCCCCCCCACCCCTCACCCTGAGTCCCAGGTTTGCGGTCGCACGAAAGTCCACAGAAGAGGCACCAAAAGAGTTCTCATATTTCTCCAAAGTCCAGGGTCCAGTAAGACCCTCAGAGTGGTCTAGTGCTTTCCAACTAGTCTCCAATTCCACAACTACATCCTGCAGTCACGCCATCCGTCAACCAGTCTTGCGCACAAATCACCATGCATTACATACCCATCGTCATACAGATCAGCAAGCTTATCATGTTAAACCATAATATTATAGTGTGCTACCCACAGAGACCATATTTTCTCGAATTTCTTACTACTCCCTCGTTTTTGATACACCCAACTCTCTAGCCTCACCAGCATATGGATGTTATCCACTAAATCCTGGATGACCGGAGGAGCAGAGGCCATTCAGTGAAATGCAATTAGCTTCCTTGCCTGGTAAAGAATTCTCGAAATAGCTATTTTAAGCTCAAGAGTAGCAGGTAGTGTTTTAGTATACCCCAATATACATACTGTATAGCAATCACAGTACGGATTAGATCCACGACATCAGACCAGTATCGCCGCAGCCTCGGGCAGTTCCACATTAAATGGATTAAATCAGCAATTGTGTGCCCCGCATCTAGGGCAAGTATCTTCCGTCCTGTATCCAGCGATATCTTGCTGCCATTTAGCGTGTAGCTGCAGGGGATGGGGCTCTAGTAAGCTCGAGTAATACGAGGAGATCACACCCTTTGTATCCCCCTGGGAGGCCGTACGAGTGATAATCAAATGCGTATCAGCAGGTACTATTTTCTCCTTACGATCCTGTATCTGCACAGCATGTCGTAGCTGAAGGTAGACATAGAACAAGGTTTTAGGCAATCCAAACTCTTGCTGTAGCATACTGAAGGACTTAAGACAATTATTCTCACACAGCTGACACAGACCATAGGTGTCCCAAATTTTTACACTAGTTACCATATTTAGCTCCTTATACATATAGTTAGGCCAAATTGGGGTGAATCGGGTATACCCTTGAATGCCTACAATCTCTTTAGCTTTCCACCGTACTGAGTGAATTGTGCATAAAATACCATATTGCCTGCCTATGTCATAAAAAGTGCCGCCCTCTAATGCCGCTATTACATTCTTGTTATGAACAAGTTGCTGCACAACTCTCCCAGCTGTATTTAACTTATCCATCTCTCCCCATCCCCGAAGGTGTTGCAATTGGGCTGCAATATAATACATCCGCGGGTCAGGGACGCTCAGCCCCCATTTTGATGTAAAGTGAAATTTTGTGTTCGATCTTGAGACTCACATAGATTGGTGGTATATTTTTCGGTCATATTATAGAAAACAACTATGGTGCTCAGTTACCAGGACCACCAATGCCATATCCTGGTGCATTTCCTGGAAGCCAACAACAAATATCTGGACCACCGCAAAAGAAGCTTGACCCGGATTCTATCCCAAGCCCAGTAAGTTACTATGTTGTTATTGCTGTATAGATATTAGTAATGATGGCACTGCATATCGAGTTATTTATGGCTGTTGGCTGTCCTCATATCTGCATGAAGTGCTTTTCTTCCCATCAAAATTCCGTTAATCGCCAGACCCCATAAGTCGGTGAGATTGTAAGATCGATTGAGCACTATATTGTAAATTCTTTTATGAATTGAAACCACTTCACATATGCAAACAAGGTCTTAAAGGTTTGTTTGGGAGTACAGTATTGATGACATACCCTTAGGATAGATAATCGACTCTCAGCTCTGCAGCCAATCAGCTGATGGAACACTGCGGCCTCCTCTAGGTACACCAAGCACAGCTCTGAACATTGCATAGTGGCTGTGCTTGATATGGCTTGCTAGGCCCACTCAATAGAATGGGCCTGCGCTTCACTTAGGACATGTGACCTATGAACAGGATGTCACCAGCCTAGGGGCATACTGTGGCCACGTCAAACAGCTGATGACCGGGAATGTTGAGAGTTGGACTTCCACCAATCTGATATTAATAACCTTTCCTGAGGATAGTTCATCAATATTGTATTCCTGGAAACCACTTTAACCCTTTTGCCACATGGCGCCCGCTCGCACGTGCAGTGGACGTCATATCCGGCTGGTCTCTGCTGTTTTAAACAGCAGAGACCTGCGGCTAACTACCGCAAGCGGCAATAATGCCGATCGCGGTAATTAAAGCCCTAACAGAAGAAAAACGAAAAAAACTCTGGTATCCTAAGGATTAAGATATGCATTGTTATCCCCAAAGTGCATACGCCATGGGTATCCTTACCCCAAGAGTGCCTTTGTCTTGTGCACAGAGCTACCCAGTCACGTGTTTGTGCTCTTGAGCTGCCATGTATTGGATGTGGAGGCTGAAATACCACAATGTTGAGCATTTCCAGAGTCTCCACCTCACCAAGATTGTGGTATGATAGCCAACCCGTGCAACAAAATAGGGTCTAGTGGAAGGCTGCTCCGCATGTTAATACAAGTTATAGCCAGAGGTATTATGAATATCTACTATGAAGAAATGTTTTCTTCAATATACCTTAATTAGAGATTTTGCTGTCAATTAGCTTTCCTTTGTTCTTTCTCCGTGGACATCTCCATATTTGTGTAATAACATCTAAACCTGAAGCAGCTTTCCAGATCCTCTCTCTTGTTACTGCTAAAGTACTAATCCTACTATGATCTTTCAACTTATTTTATTACCAGATCCAAGTGATTGACAATGATAAGGTCAGCAGAGGTGGACAAGTCTATACCACTAACATAAGAGGACAGGTCCCTCCACTTGTCACCACAGACTTTACCGTACAGGATCAAGGTAATCAAGGAACACGAGATTTCATTTTGGCATGAGTGGTAATGGCACTCGAGCTGGGCTCTCAGGTTCCTCTGTGGGTGCCCAGAACAGTCCCTTATTAAAGTATTGTGTTTCCAAATATTACATGTAAATCAACAAATTTTGCATTGAAATATATCTGTCCAGACAGATTAAGTATTCTGTCAGCAAGGAGCTACTCGACTGACAAGGTAGCAAGTTTATAGTCAGCGTGGTGGCACACTGCTTTTATTAAGCCATCATTGTGGTCATAATCAAATGTCCTTAATGTTGCAGGGAATGCCAGCCCACGTTACATTAGATGTACAACATATTGCTTCCCTACCTCCTCCGACATGGCTAAACAGTCTCAAATTCCACTTGCCGCTGTCATCAAGCCTTTGGCTGTGGTTCCTTCAAATGAGGTAAGAGAACCTTTTGCCAGATACGTTCACTTTATTGATGAAACCTGGATCTGTGTGACCTCAGGTAACGTTAAATGCTATCTGCAGGAAGTAATAGGAGTAATAGAAAACATTGTTTGCTTCTGGATGTGAAAAACTGGACTTGGCTCAGGTTTGAAGCAAAAATCAAAGTATTTAATGAAACATTCAGTAATCAGCTGAACCCACTGAGTTTATTGCTTCCATAGTTTGTCATTTTGGACAATGTAATTTTCCTTAGAAACTGCTTCACGATGACTTTGTTACACACAGATTTCGATAAAATGCCTGCAGTGGCTCCTACACGTAAGGAGGCTATTCTTTCCTCACGGCCTATTTACCTCGGGTGGTTATTGGTACAATTGGTTTGGTTTTGAATGATTGTAATGGTAATTACTCAGTATAAGGGCTCGCGAACGTGTGAAGCCCGTGCCCGTGCTGAGAATGAATGGGTCCGCACCCGTTCATGATATCGCGGAACGGATGCGGACGTGTGAACGGACCCTTACCACTGTGTGTATAAGGTAAGGTTTCTAACATTTAAGTCATTAGGAAAACTGTTGATGAGTTTTGAATGTGGATTCAAGAGCTGAAAATGTCAGTTTTCCAAGTTAGTAGCAGATTTTAGCCGTATGAACATACCCTGAAATTGTACATTACATTGCATGGTCGCAATTATTGGTGATAAATGTGGTGCATCTGGGGGTTTCTTAACATTATTAGGGTTCGGGTTGTTGCAGAGTTACAACCCCTTCCACAGCATATGGTCATCATAGAGGAGGGTCCCTCACTCAAGGGGAACATAGAGCAGCTCTGGAATACTTTGCTTAGTCTAGTTTCACATTTGCGGCACAGCATTCCGACAGGGTGTTTGGGCAGAGAACAGCCTGCTAGAGTCCTCCGGATCCGACATTGCCGGATATTACCAGAATGTCTGACGGCCCCTTAACTATAATGGGGTCCAGTGGAGATCTGGCCACTACCTGGCAAAAAGGCCAGGATTGATCTCAATATAATACTATTGTCCAGGTGCATCAACAGGAAAAAGTGAAAGATCACTTACTGACCATCAGTGATGGCCAGTTCGCAGTGTTCGCCGACGAACACATGCGATCTGCCATCTTTATTCCCAAGTTCGGCTATGCAGAGGTACCTGTGCCTGCGCCACGAGCCGCTCTGAAACACATGCGGTCACCGGGAGCAGGCAGTTCCGAGAACGGCCTTCATCGGGCTGTTCTCGGAACTGCCTGCTCCCGGTGACCGCATGTGTTTCAGAGCGGCTCGCGGCGCAGGCACAGGTAAGGACTTACCTCTGCATAGCCGGACTTGGGAATAAAGATGGCAGATCACATGTGTTCGTCGGCGAACACTGCGAACTGGCCATCACTACTGACCATCCCTCACCCAACAAATGCTCTGATTTCATAGTAGGGTGATGTTTCCTGGGACCTGTAGTGTCATGCCTCAGTAGTCCACTTCAATCTGGCCACCCACATTGGGAGAGACACACTACAATATGCTAACATGTACCCTTCATAGAAGAACTATGGGGAGATTACTGAGATGTGTGCCCATTATTGTAACTGAGTACTGTGTCTTCTCCTGCCAGACATTCTGTTCACATTCAGTAAAATGATGAGGCTTCTCTGATGGATTGGCCACTGTGTAAATGTCTTGTACAGGTTATTACCCTGCAGATGATATTTCGTCTGCCTCTGCCTGACTTGGCTCTGGTCATCAGGCTTTCTGTCATTATTCGCTCCTGCGTGCCTCCATCTATCTAACCTGGTATGATTATAAGGCCACTAAGAACATGACAGAGCCTTGTACTGATTCCTTCCATTATTTCATGTCTGCAATTACCGGTACTTGGAGCCTGAGAAACGTCCAGCGCTGTAAACCAAGATGGTATAAGTGCAGTCCAGATTCTTTAAAATGCCATTGGCCTAGTATTGTTACATAGTCAGTATTATCAGGGTGGAATATGTGGAAACTTAGGATTGCTCATTATTTAGTGTGTGTTTTCCTTGCTTCTTTATTACACATGTTTTTTTGGTTTCTTTCTTTTTAGTAACAGATCTTAACAAATTGCACAGCCGTTTATTTCTTAACTTTTAGACATGTAAAGGAGGGTACATTGTGGCAGTTTTTAGGTGTCCTCCTATTGGTTCCAGCTACAGTGCAACCATAACAGTGCCAGCCCCATGGTCCATATAATAGCGGCTATAGCAATGGCAATGATAGCAACAATGGTTTTGTCAGGTACAGTCACACTGCCCAAAAACGTAAAGGGAATGTGTCGCCTAGAATTTTGACTGTCAGTTAAAACCAGATAGGGAAACATATCTATTTTTGTTAAAAAAAATTTTTTTCTATTTCCTGAGCATGATTATGGGGGCTGCCATCTTGCCCAAGCTGATGTTAACAGCATTTACTGATCTGCTTTACGGGAGCCCTAATGGACCATAGACACGGGAGCTGACCTCATTGACTTCTATGGGAGAGTTTTCTAGGCATGCTCTGTGACCTGTGCAGAGGTCATTGTACAAGGAAAGGATAGATAAACTTTGACAATCACCTGTTGTGAATGGTCAAAAGGGAGTAAATAAGCTGTGATATCACCTACTGTGAATAGCGGATTCTGTGTTTCTGTGACTCTAAACCTACCTCTAATGATAAGCAGATAATTGTAGTAAATTGATCTGTACAGACCAAGACGTGGTGCCTAGGGTTGAGCAAATCGGGTTCAGATTGCTGTATCCTAGCCTGATTTGTTTAAAAACTTTGTTAATAGTATCGGCTTCGTCCTACTGTAAAATGTATGGCCTCCTTGTAGGTTTATCCAAAGTTTCAGCAAATATCACAAGACTTACTATGTCTCGCTTCTATCACGTGTCACTTTGTTTATTTGCATAAATTACTGTATCAAAATACGAAGCTGAACTCTGCTTCGTGCCTCATTAACTAAGTAGAGTTCAGCTTCGTATTTTGATACAGTAATTTATGCGAATAATTGAAGTGACACGTGAGCGAGACGAAGTAAGTCTCTGCGGAGGACATACATTTTACTGTAGGACGGAGCCTATATTATTATGAAGTTTTTCAACAAATCGGATTTGGATACAGCAAACTGAACCCGATTCACTCAACCCTAGTGGCGCCTATTATTAGGCCTAGTGGCCAATATGAAAATGGCAAGAGTTTAGTATTTTTTTTAAATATAGATAGATATGGGAAAATTAAAAATAACACCAAATCACCAATTTTTTTTTTAACTTATTATGATTTAATCAGTAGGTCATTTTCTGATGACACTTTCTCATTAAGGTCCCCATACACATTCAATAAACAGCTATCTCTCCCGAGTCCCTTCTGACCCCCTATACACATACACTTTTGGTTAGTGTATGTACTGTATAAGTGTATGTACTGTATATTCAGTTTGGAGAGAGCTGCTGTTGGACACTTGTGGCGGCAGGTTATATCTTGGGAGAAGAAGCGAATCGGGAGAAAGTATTCAGATCTCTCAAACCTTCTCTTCCCAACATCATCTGTCAGGTGAGAGTCAGGAGCCCCCATACACAATAGACTGTCAGCAAAACCCGCCATCTCTTCTTCAATAAGGCTGTTCTGTTTGCCAGAAAAGACAGAGAAAAGAAAAAGAAAATTGAAGAAAGAGTGTTGGTCGAAAGAACCTTCCTTGGGGGCCCAAAGAGAGGGTCTTAGGACAACAAGCAGGGCGCCAAAGGGGAAAAAAGGGAAATGTTAAGGATTTAGTTGGGGGATCAAAGTGAAGGAAGGTTGCCTAAGGTGGTTGGAAGTGTAGGATCACCTACCGCATGTGAAGAGAAAGGAGAAAGAGAGACAAAAAAAGGGTGCCAACCATGAAAATGGTGCCATTTTGGTGGTTTGCCCCCTTTTTTTGTCTCTCTTCCTGTTTGCCAGAAGTCAGATACTGTGAACACCCATTTAACAAAAAATATACTAATGGGGAGAGGAGGGAAGGGAGAAATGATTTGTCACAAATCAGTATTTGTCTCATGAAGAAAGCCCCCGTCCATATATCCTACTAGGGCATATGGATGTCACAGATGGACTCCCCCTCTATGAGAGGGAATGGAGAACCACTGATGAGGGTGGCTTCCATTCTGGTGAGCCCAGGCTAATCTTGTATTACATGGACTGGCCTTCGTTTGAATGGCCACTATGTAATACGTTTCCCCTTCAGTGACCAATGCAGGGGGAATGTCTGGACAAATCATCTGTTTACTGGGGATGAGGCACCTGTATATTAAAAGGGGTTGTCACTGTTAAGGAAATGTGTCACCAAAAAATGTTTTCTGCCAGTTATATCCAGATAGTAACATATCTTTTTTTCAATTTTTATTTTTTTTTCTAATTGTAGATTTTCTATTCTATTTTCTGAACATTATTATGGGGGCGGCCATCTTGCCCGAGCTGTTCTTAACAGCATTTAGAAAGCATTATGAAAATTGTTTTACGGAAGCCTCATGGGCCATAGACACAATGGTCAGGACCTCACTGACTTCTATCTGAGAGTTCTCTAGTCATGCTCTGTGACCTGTGCAGAGGTCATTGTACAAGGAAAGACTAGATAAGCTTTGATAATCACCTATTGTGAATGGTGGATTGCCTCTTATCTATACACAGAGGTGATTTTATTACAGGCAGAATTAGAATGACAGATAAGCAAGTAAGGGTACTTTCACACTAGTGTTTTTCTTTTCCAGCACTGAGTTCCGTCCTAGGGCCTCAATACCGGAAAATAACTGATCAGTTTTATCCCCATGCATTCTGAATGGAGAGCAATCCGTTCAGGATGCATCAGGATGTCTTCAGTCTTTTTGACTGATCAGGGCAGAGATAAAACCGCAGCATGCTACGGTTTTATCTCCGGCCAAAAAAACTGAAGACTTACCTGAATGCCGGATTTTTTTTTCCATAGGAATGTATTAGTGCCGGATCCGGCATTCAAAATACCGGAATGCCGGATTCGTCCTTCCAGTCTGCGCATGCGCAGACCGAAAAAAAGGTGAAAAAAGTATATGCCGGATCCGTTTTTCCAGATGACACCGGAAAGACGGATCCGGCATTTCAATGCATTTTTCTGACTGATCAGGCTTTTTTCAGACTGATCAGGATCCTGATCAGTCTTACAAATGCCATCAGTTGGCATACGTTTTGCTGGATCCGGCAGGCAGTTCCGGCGAAGGAACTGCTTGCCGGATCACTCTGCCGCAAGTGTGAAAGTAGCCTTACTGCAGTAAACTGATCTGTACAGACCAAGAAGCGGCTCCTATTATTAGGCCTAGTGGCCAGTGCGAAAACTGTAGGATTTTTGTTTATATATAAGTATAGATATGGACTTGGAAAATTAAAAATACCATCCTCAAAAATTCTTAAAAAATGTTAAACATAAAAACTTGATTTAAACAGTAGGTCATTTTCTGATGACACATTCCCTTTAAGAGAACTTTTTAGAAAATGCAAGATCCAATGACAATTGCTCTCTTTATTCCTGTTACACAGATCCTGTAGGAATGTATGTCGTTTAAATACTATAGAAATTAAAAGTATCCGACGACCTTCCTTTTCCTTTTTGTGTTTTCCCAGTATTAAAAGTGCATGACAAAGACTTGTAAGGAAAATGCAGGTCAATATGCAATAAGTAACTAAACCCATAGATTTGAGAGTTGCCATTAGTGGAATATAGAATCCATGAGGGAATGGGCGTTATTTGCCCAGTTTACATAGGATCAGGACAGAAGGAAACTTTGCCGTCATATGCTGCCAGCAGTGAGTTGTCACCTGCCTCCCACTTCTGAATGCTATGTATGTGATGACAGGTCAGTAAATCTGTCCACAATACCTAGCAGGTAGAGAGGTCATTTGTCTGAGGCTGTTCCAGCAGATAAAGGAAGGAATACATACAAGCTTTACTTAGCAACTATCTCCCCCAGCAGGTCCACTATGAAGTGAGGCATGAGGTCTTACCATTCTGTGTGTTATCTCACTGCAGCCACAGCCTGATGAGCTACGGCTGGTGACAAGGGCCCTGCAAAGAACAAAGATGCCTGTGAGTGAGCGCTTATCCTACAATCCCCCCCCGGGACGCTTTACCTTCCACCAGCATGGAACAAGCTTCCAGGGTAGTAAAGCTACAAACACAAAACGGGTGAAAAGGAAAACTGGCTTTACTCGCCCATCCCAACCAATCAGATTCCACCTTTGGAAAATGAAAGGTGGAATCTGATTGGTTGCTATGGGCAACAAAGCCAGTTTTGATAAATCTCCCCCAAAGTTTGCTCTGTGATCCAGAGAAGATTCCTGCCTCTTTTGATAGTTGAATGCTTATAGTTACCATGTCACATGTTGTAGACAGTTTTTTTCACCATAGTCGGCTGGGGACGTGACTTAGCAGGAACAAAGGTTTGGCCTATAATGTGTTTCGCACACAGTCTTCTGGGGCGTGACTTGGCAGGTAAGGAGGTGTGGCCCATAATGTGATGTTTTGCACCCAAATTTCTGTTAGACTAAGTAGTCTAAGTAGTCTTAACATTTAGACAGGCAGTTTATATAGATGTGCAGATTTATCATACAAGTCTGTCACATTTAAAGACTCCCTGTCTACCTGTGTCAGTATTCTCATGGCACCCCAGCTGTACAGGCCTACATAGGGTGCAAGGCAGCAATATACTGAGGGCCAAGTGTAGCCCTGGGAGCCCCAGCAGTGTGTATCTGCAGCAGCACTCAGAGAAGGTCAGGAGACAGGGGATATATATATATATATATATATATATATATATATATATTATAATTAAATTAAATGAGAAAGCCTTCTTCTTCTTGATGTTTTTTTTTTTTTTTTTTTTTTACAATACTTTTATTCAATGGATGGAGCAGGTTTTGTTCTCATAGACCTGTTATTAGTTGTTATTGGCCAGTGTGCACTACGTACTAGAGAACAATCCTCTACTTTTTCTACATACTGTTCATGTACATTTTAATGTATCTGTTATTGTGTCTGTGCCTGGTAATGATTATACAGAAGTCAGCGTATGTAGAAGCTTGGTCCGTTACTCAGATATTCATATAGCCAGGAATATGAAGGTGCTGTAGTTATTGGTTAGACAGTGACTCCTAGAGGGAAGTCTTGGAATAGCAGTGCTGCTCTCATATCCAATAAAACATTGCTTTTCTTGCCGTTCTAAACATTTACAGGTAAATACTCACTATTAGGGCTCGTTCAGGCGACCGTATATTTGTGTCCGCTTCCGTTCCTCGGTCTCACAGAAAAGATATGACGTGTCCTATTCTTATCCGTTTTTCAGG
This sequence comes from Bufo bufo, assembly GCF_905171765.1. NCBI lineage: Eukaryota > Metazoa > Chordata > Amphibia > Anura > Bufonidae > Bufo > Bufo bufo. The sequence goes on from NC_053390.1 coordinate 590,608,580, forward strand.
ACAAAAACAGGCACTTCTATCATAGGGCTGGGGGCCATTCCGTTTTGCAAAATGCGGAACGCACGCGGCCGGTATCTGTGTTCTGCAGACCGCAAAACGGATACAGTGGTCTGAATGAGCCCTTACTCTGTAACAAATAGTGGAGTAGTTGATTAGTGAACTAATCAATGAGATCTCATTAGGCACCATGCTGTGATGGGGGCTATTTCTGAACAGGAGTGCCATGAGAATTACCATTTCTGGTTTGGATTGCATGGATCTCAACCAGTGGCGTACATAGAGAAGTAAGGGCCCCATAGCAAGGATCAAACCAGGCCCCCCACACAGAACAGAAGAGTTTCCGCCTAAATTCTTGTTCAATGACCCTTGGGCCATTTTTCCACTGCCTCATGTGCTAAAAGTTGTTCCTTTAGAACAGGGATGGCCAACCTGCGGCTCTCCAGCTGTTGTAAAACTACAACTCCCACCATGCCCTGCTGTAGGCAGTCTGGGCATGCTTGGAGTTGTAGTTTTGCAACAGCTGGAGAGCCTCAGGTTGGCCATCCCTGCTTTAGAGGGTAGAGTCCTGACCAAGTTTTCACCTCCAGTAGAAGACTAGGCCCCCTCTGGCCCTGGGCCCCATAGCAGTGGCACGGTCTGCCGCTATGGTAGTTACGCCCCTGATCTCAGCGTACTCTGGATTACTTACAGCAGAGACATACTTACTGTAGTCAAATGCCTGCATTGATGTGACCAGACTGTGTGCCTTTGTTTTCTAGACTCCTCTCTATCTTGTGAACCACGGGGAAGCTGGGCCCATTCGTTGTAACCGCTGTAAAGCGTACATGTGCCCCTTCATGCTTTTTATTGAGGGGGGAAGACGATACCAGTGTGGATTTTGCAATTGCGTCAATGAAGGTAAAGCTCTTCTGTCTTGGTTTACTCTGCTGAGGAGCTAATGTACATTACATCAAATGCTCCATATACCTCAGCTGAATAATATACTAAAATGGCTCAGATTTGGAGTTTTTTCTACATTCACCACCATTTAATAGGTTTGATCTCGTTTTAAAACAATGATTCCTGAGGGTGAAGCATCTTTTATCTCCTGTGCTCTGCTTTCAATGTGTTCAGCCTGCCCCATCCCATGTTTAGGATATGACGAGGACATCAGTACCAGATTTCTTAGAAAATCTGCTAACAATCCACATCCAGTGCACGTTAATGTTTTTTATTTTATTTTTTAACTGGGGGGAAAAAAACTGTGCAGATTTTTGTCTTTGCCAAGGGAAAAAAATCCATGTGAAGAAGTATTATCTTTCTTCTTCTTATGGATTTTATGCAGAAGAACCCTTAGATTATTTACACACAGTTTAGCCCCATTTAATAGAGCTAATATTTGTCGGATCCGCAAAAGAACAAACTGCTTGGCAGAAATCTGAGTGCCAGCTTCTACTAACCTATAGGTTGGGGTTGTAAAAAGACAAATCCAACAGGCATGAACATACCCGTATAGAGACAGGGTTACAGTGTACATTACCAATAGTACATACATAGTGGAGTACAGGGGTGGCCTGGGAACTTAAAGTGGCCCTGGAAAAAATACTGTAGTCGTGTCCAAATTGATGTAAGGCAGCCCCAGCAATACTATATTGCGGCCCATTATACCACCCCAAAAGAGCCAAATACCACAGTCCATCACAGAATACTGCCAGCAGCACAAAATACATCCCCAAAAATATCCACTGGCCACCGTGAGGAGGGCATCAACCCACCGGGAAGTTTCCCTGTAAGGTCTATGGCCAATCCTCCCCTGTAACCAGTATACATACATACAGTGGGGGAAATAATTATTTGACCCCTCACTGATTTTGTAAGTTTGTCCAATGACAAAGAAATGAAAAGTCTCAGAACAGTATCATTTCAATGGTAGGTTTATTGTAACAGTGGCAGATAGCACATCAAAAGGAAAATCGAAAAAATAACTTTAAATAAAAGATAGCAACTGATTTGCATTTCATTGAGTGAAATAAGTATTTGAACCCTCTAACAAAAAAAGACTTAATACTTGGTGGAAAAACCCTTGTTTGCAAGCACAGAGGTCAAACGTTTCTTGTAATTGATGACCAAGTTTGCGCACATTTTAGGAGGAATGTTGGTCCACTCCTCTTTGCAGATCATCTCTAAATCCCTAAGGTTTCGAGGCTGTCTCTGTGCAACTCTGAGCTTGAGCTCCCTCCATAGGTTTTCGATTGGATTAAGGTCCGGAGACTGACTAGGCCACTCCATGACCTTAATGTGCTTCTTCTTGAGCCACTCCTTTGTTGCCTTTGCTGTATGTTTTGGGTCATTGTCGTGCTGGAACACCCATCCACGACCCATTTTCAGTTTCCTGGCAGAGGGAAGGAGGTTGTCGCTCAGGATTTCACGATACATGGCTCCGTCCATTTTCCCGTTTATGCGAATAAGTTGTCCTGTGCCCTTAGCAGAAAAACACCCCCAAAGCAAAATGTTTCCACCCCCATGCTTGACGGTGGGGACGGTGTTTTGGGGGTCATAGGCAGCATTTTTCTTCCTCCAAACACAGCGAGTTGAGTTAATGCCAAAGAGCTCTATTTTGGTCTCATCAGACCACAGCACCTTCTCCCAGTCACTCTCTGAATCATTCAGGTGTTCATTGGCAAACTTCAGACGGGCCTGCACATGTGCCTTCCTGAGCAGGGGGACCTTGCGAGCCCTCCAGGATTTTAATCCATTGCGGTGTAATGTGTTTCCAATGGTTTTCTTGGTGACTGTGGTCCTTGCTAATTTGAGGTCATTAACTAACTCCTCCCGTGTAGTTCTAGGATGCTTTTTCACCTTTCTCAGAACCATTGACACCCCACGAGGTGAGATCTTGCGTGGAGCCCCAGAGCGAGGTCGATTGATGGTCATTTTGTGCTCCTTCCATTTTCGAACAATCGCACCAACAGTTGTCACCTTCTCTCCCAGCTTCTTGCTAATGGTTTTGTAGCCCATTCCAGCCTTGTGCAGGTCTACAATTTTGTCTCTGACATCTTTGGACAGCTCTTTGGTCTTTCCCATGTTGGAGAGTTTGGAGTCTGCTTGATTGATTGATTCTGTGGACAGGTGTCTTTTATACAGGTGACTAGTTAAGACAGGTGTCCTTAATGAGGGTGACTAATTGAGTAGAAGTGTCTAACCACTCTGTGGGAGCCAGAACTCTTAATGGTTGGTAGGGGTTCAAATACTTATTTCACTCAATGAAATGCAAATCAGTTGCTATCTTTTATTTAAAGTTATTTTTTCGATTTTCCTTTTGATGTGCTATCTGCCACTGTTACAATAAACCTACCATTGAAATGATACTGTTCTGAGACTTTTCATTTCTTTGTCATTGGACAAACTTACAAAATCAGTGAGGGGTCAAATAATTATTTCCCCCACTGTACATTGCACATACATATCCAGACAGTAGAAAGACATACTTACACACTGAAGACATACGTTACACCATGCTACTTCACAGGACGAGGATGAGCTTTCTCACTTTAGGGGGGCTTTTTAGTGGGATACCGGCCATGTGCGGAACGGAACGGCCAGCCCTATGATGGAAAAGCCTATAGATAAGAATAGGACAGTGGAGCTCTCATAAGGTTTCATACTGATGGTCAAAGGGACCTGTTGTCTTTAGTGTTCCCTTGAAACGTGAAGCCATTTTCGGTTTTGCCATCTTTAACATAATTGCCCACATTTATTTATCAGCTTGCCTGTGAATAGATCGACGTCAAGGCTTATGTAAAATGTTAATTGTTCAGTAGTAATTACATTAAACATCTACATAAAAAAGAAATTACAATTTGCATTAAAGAAAGTTCACTGGTCCCAAAAAGTTAATAATCTATATTTGTCTCCTTCTTGATGGTAATTTGTTTCCTATCCATTCCAATTTGCTTGAAGTCATCACATTAAAATCTTTTAGATACAAATGTGCGATTAGTAAGTGTTCATCTTTATGTTATTACCCTCATTTCAACCAGTTCTTTCTGTTCTGCACCATTTGTTAAGATCTCTGCTTGCCATCAGTGAATGGAAACACTGAAAACATGTCCTGATTAAAGGATGATTGTGTCCTTTCACTGACTGCATACAGAGATCCAGATATTGGTGACAAATTGATACACTATGAAGGAGATTTATCATCTCCCTGCACCAGATTTCTGGCATAAAAAAGTCGCAAACTTTGTGTTTGAGTCTTTTTAGATGCTTTTGTGACAATATATTACGCCACTCTTACCACTTTTGTGGAAGAGGATTTGGTTAGGGCGGGGAGGTGGCATGGGCAGCTAATTTATCTTAATTTTTGCCAGTTTTCTGGTGCAAATGAAGACAGAAATCTATGGCAGCTCTGAGCTGCTGTAGATTTCTGTATGGGCGCATGGACTGCCAGAGGATGCACCATTTATATGAGGAGGCGTGCACCTTATCATAAATTAGGTACTTCCTTCAGCAGCGCAGGGGATATCAAGACTAGCGCAAAAAGTGCCAGTCTTGATAAATCTCCCCCTAAGGACTCGTTCACGCGAACACGTGCTGCCCGTTGCCGTATTGCGGACCGCATTTCCATATCCACAATACACGGGCACCGTTCCGTGTGCATTCCGCCTCATTGATGCGGACCCATTCATTTCAATGGGTCCGCAAATCCGGAGATGCAGAACGGAGCACTACGGAAGCACTACGGAGTGCTTTCTGAGGTTCCGTTCTGTGCCTCCTCACCTCAAAAAGATAGAACATGCTCTATCTTTTTGCGGAACGGAGGGATTGCAGACCCATTCAAGTGAATGGGTCCACGATCCCTATGCGGCTGGGCCACGGTCGGTGCCCGTGCATTGCGGACCGCAATTTGTGGTCCACAGCACGGGCTTCACATGGTCGTGTGAATGAGCCCTTAGTGTGTTAAAAATGAGCAGAATCTAAACACCCTACTTGTACAGTACATTCAAGAAAGTCTCAGATATGTTGATCCTTCACATTTTCTTAATTATCGGGATTGTACGCTGTATTGTGAGTTTCTGTTCTATTCATGAATCATTGCCTTTAGCTAGTACAACGTCTTTAATTTTGTCCAGAAAGGCAGTCAGTGTAAAACATGCCGTCTAATAATGATAAAATCCCGGGGCCATTTTGTACCCATTCTTACAAAGCTCTTTGTATTCTTCTATTTTCCCCATGAATTTGGCTTCCTATTAATCAGGGCATAAAATGACCCTTTGGAACACAGACTGATTGTCAGTTTCCGAGGCTTGGAAAAGTATGAGATAACACTAGTAATGTACCATAAAGCATGGTATGGAAATATTGCATCTGGGAATGTGCTGCTCAGGGGAACATTCTTACTTGGCAATACTTTAAGAAGTAACACGCATTATAGGAAACAAAGCAAGACAGGGCAGATTCTGCATTCTTCTGAAATAGGATCAAAAGTGGGAAAATGATGTAAATTGCCTTGTGTGACTAGTTGGATAATATGCAGTGCCTCTAACAGTATGTCATTTAAAGGGCATTTTAACCCCTTAAAGGGCATCTGTCAGCAGATTAGCACCTATGAAACTGGCTGACCTGTTCCGTGTGCACTTGGCAGCTGAAGTTACCTGTGTTGGTCCCTTGTTCATATGTGCCCGCATTGCTGAGAAAAATGATGTTTTATTATTTGCAAATGAGCCTCTAGGAGCAACGGGGGCATTGCCGTTATGTGTAGAGGCTCTGCTCTCTCTGCATCTGCTGCGCACTTTCCATTTTAATTAACGCCGGAATAATGGAGCAGGTCACCTCCTAAAGCATCCCTAAGTCTGGCCCTGTTCTCCTAACTGTATGAGCCGACCCATAAGGTAGGAAGGGCCTATACGCTGGAACCTCAGAACCCTGAAATCCCTGAAGTTAGGAGACAGGGACTTGAGACAACCAGGTTAATCCAAGACACGGATGAACCAGAGTCTCCACAGGCCTAGCAACAAAGGGAAAAGGAGAGACCATTCGCAGCAAGAGGATCGGCAGGTAAGAACAACACTGCACTGCGCCACCAATGTTTTTAATAATGGGGAGGGCGCACTGCGCCACCAATGGTAATTAACGTTTAATACAGGAGGCCGGTGTGTCGTCACAGAGTCACATAGCCGGCATCCTGCCTCTGACAGAGAGCTGCGATCAGTTAACTGCCACTGATCGCAGCTTCCTGTCATATAGGCTGGGCACCGCCTCCTGTATTTGTATTAGACGTTAATTATCATTGTTGGCGCAGTGCGCCCACCCCTCCTCCTCCAGTCTCTCCTCATAGCATGCAGGCAGCGCGGCACAGGGGGAGGGAGAGAGTGACTCCTTCTCCCCTGTGCTGCTGAGGGAACATGAGCGCGCTGACAGCAGCGCGCTCATGTTCTGTGATAGCGCGCTGGACGCATTATTGGCATATCGGCAAGGTTAGATGCCGATACCGATAACTTAAAAAATCATGAATATCGGCCGATAATATCGGAAACTCCGATAATCGGTCGAGCTCTAATTAAAACATAATTTTTCTCAGCAATGTGGGCACATATGAACATGGAACCAACACAGATGCCTTCAGCTGCCAAGTGCACATGTAACAGGTCAGCCAGTTTAATAGGTACAAATCTGCTGACAGGTGCCCTTTGAAGGGGCTGGTGCGCACGTAAAAATAAAAAGTAGACTATTACTTACATAGCACACCCCGCACATCACTCTGTTCCTCCTAAACGGGCTATATTGACCTGGCTGCAATGATGGCATCATATCAACAACATGTGACCGCTGCAGCCAATCACTGGCAGTGCACCGCTGAGGCTGAGTGCACGTGTTGCTGACGTCACCACTGCAGTAGGGTCTACAGAACCCAGCTAGGAGAACCGGAGTGGCATTGTGGGATCTGCTAGGTGAGTAATGGTGTTTATTTGTTTTCTGACACGCCAAAAGTGTTGTCCAGTTTCTTGCTGAAACAAGACAACCCCTTTAAGGCTACAGTTAGTTACAGCACTAAGAGATTAACAGTATGTGCCAAATATATTTATTTGAGACATAAATTCAAAATGAGTGTGTGCGTTAGAGGGTTAATAGACAAGTAAACCTAACGGAGGGGGATGAAACATTAGTGTCCTCACACTTCCACACGCTGATATACATACTGACATAAGGAGAAGACTGTGGGACGGCTCCAGTGAACGCTCTGCAAAGTATTTCTCACCACTTACTTCCAGATAACACTTTTAAAGTCACAAGGAGAGGGAGCTGGAAACGTGAAATCAGCTAGTTGTTTTAATAAAGCTCCATGTGCCTATGGACTTCATGGCTTCAACATCTATTAATCTTCCAGTGACAAGCTCATTTTCACTGGAGATACCATGCCATATTTGTCCAAGAATGACTCTATGTGACTCATAAGCAAGTGTTTCTGTGATTTTGGATGCGTCCCAAGTTTTCTTTTTGTCAGAACAAGTCCTGCTAGACATTAGAATTAACTTGGATATTCTCTTTTGAATCGTGGTGGTAAAGTCCTTTCCCTAAAACAGTCATTTTTTTTAGCTTTGAAACTTGAGCCCTGAGACACTGACGTTTCCTTGTTCCCCTTGGCATGTGAAATTAACAAGACTAAATAGGTCATCTCTGCTTATTTTTAAAAGCAGACATCCAGTGATTTTGGCAACACAAAGATCAAGGTATCTGTAGGTTGCTATGTTTAACATAGATAAGTCCATGCTTTGCTGAAGTACTTTCTTGAAGTGTTTTTGTCCCTCTTTGAGGTCAGGCTGCTCTCAGCTATTTATGTGGGCTTGGGCCGGAGACCTAATGTAGGGCAGTTTTGATGCCACACTAATGTTCATCAGATCCTTCACTCAGAACAGTTGGACATTGAGTCACAGACAGTAAGTAAGTTCTCATGCACCCAGTACAAACCTGTGAATGGAGCTGTACTGCTGAACATCCTGCACCAGACGTGGTATGTACAGAGATCTTCTCTCCTGGACACTATCCATACAGAGTCAGATGAAGCATATCACAATTGCCTCCATATAGAGCTGGTACAATACAGGCCTCATACACTTCCATGGCCACTCTATTCCAAAAGGTGTTGGCCACCTTTTGGATGGTTTTTAGCAACTCCCTTCCTGGGCAGACCTCCTGCTTCCTGGCTCTTTCATTTTCTGACTTCGGCTGCCTCCGTCGTTTCCCACTGTCAACATCCCCTTTGACACCACTGCAGCCAATTGCTCCTCTTCTGTCATATCAGTTGGTCATGTGACCCAGGGCAGGTCACCACGACTGGCTGCAGCAGTGTCAAAGCAGATGTTGCCAAGCATAGGCTAGGGAGTGAAGGAGACGAGGCCCAGCGGCAGTGGGCAGGTAAGTATACTTCTCTTTGCAGGTTTGCCCAGGAGGAGGTGGTTGCCAAAAAAACCCAAAAAGGTGGCCAACCCCTTAAAGGCCCTGTACATCACGGGCCCTTAGTTAAATTGTAGTTGCATTTGAAATGGAAGTTACTGGGATTACTTTCCCGATCGTCTTCAAGTGAAGAATTGTGATTGCTGCTCTGGCTATAACCATGTAGTAGCAACAAATAGATTTTTTTTTGATTAGCAAGACTTCCCATGCTCTGCTCCATAAAGTTGGACCTGTTCAGGAAAAGAGCTGTTTGGGTTTGGTGCTTTTACTCAGCAGCCATGATAAAAGCCTATGAGAGACCTATTAACTTTTTTACCACTGCGGTAGTTAACATTTTGCATAGCTGGTGGCCAGATAAGCATTTCACTGACAGTTATCTCTCCCGACTACCTCATACACAGGCTCAGCATGTCAGACACCTCCAGTGACAACTTAGTGTAGGTTTGCCTCAGCGTTCGTACTTCCATTATACTGTTCCGTTATAACAGGATTAGAACAGAACTTAAGGACGGAATGCAAAACGGAACCCTTTAAGAGGCATTCCGTTTTGCTTTGTCCTTATACTTTTCTATGGGTACAAATAATGGTTCAGTTTTGTATGACGTAAAAAAAAAAAAAAGTCCTGTCGACAGGACCTTTTTTTCCGTCATACATAACGGAACCGTTATTTGTGCCCATAGAAATGTATTTCAGTGCAGCTCTGAGTGCAGACAGCGGGGGATCAGGGGTCAGTAGGGAAATAAAGAATAGTGATCTGGACTCTATATCTGCAGTACTATGCATATATATTAATATATAATAGTCCAGATTCCCTTCTGCCCAGTCACTTTACTTGTACTGTACCGTGTTTTGCAGTGAGACATTATCGCGGCTTATCACTTCAGTAACATTCTGTGCCTTCCTGTTTATGTTTTCTTAGTCCCTCCATTTTACTTTCAACATCTGGACCACATTGGCAGAAGAGTGGACCATTATGAAAGGCCAGAATTATCTCTGGGATCTTATGAATATGTTGCTACACTGGATTACTGCAGAGTAAGTGCATTGTGGACTTCATTTCCTTTGTTTTTGGAAAGGCGCGTTCAGCCCCTCTTTTTATCTCTGTGTACAAGAACATTTCTAATCTTTTAGCTATTTGGCGCTCTAACTTATAACAAGGAATTAAAGTCCATTTAACCCATGACTGGACAGTGTAGGAGGTTTCTTCCTTCATGAAAATTCTCCAGTAAATGCTGGACTTACCAGAGGAGATTATTGAATACAGCTGCACCGTGTGGTCGGTCTGACGGCAGATTCGCCAACAGGGCATACATCCTGGTGATAGATCTGGCGTTGAATGAAAACAACAACCAGTCATATCTGGCATTATTTTACACCAATAGTAAAGGACATAGATAATAGGATAATAGTAGGGCCTAGTAGTACATTGATAATTCTGCTCCACCGTCTTATGTTGAATTCTATACTTCGCAATGTGTGTTTTTTTGTATAACTACATGACAAAAACTGTGGCTGCCATTGTAGCCAACTCTTTCCTATGAAACGTTTCCTCCTCAGTAATTTAGTATCAGCTATGTTGGAGACACTTACAGGTAGCCGGGCTTCCAGTGTGGCAATGGAGATGAAGGCATTCTGTCACTTATTACTTTTTGTGTTTATACGGGGACATGGCTGTCTTTCACACCTAGCAGCACATATCATTATGATTCTTCTCAAGCATGCCACTAGCATTTACTACAACTCTAGAAACGTTAGGGCAGATTTACTAAGCCTGTGGATGGCGGAAACCTAGACAGCCTGTCTAGACATGCACCAGATTTATCACATTTGGATGATAAATCTGATGCAGGGATAGACACTTTTGTCTGTGCCCATGCTGTGGTCCGCAATGCACGGGCACCGTCCATGGGGCAGCCGCATGGGGATCGCAGACCCATTCACTTGAATGGGTCCGCGATCCGTCCGTTCCGCAAAGAGATAGAACTTGCTCTATCTTTTTGCGATGCACTCCGTAGTGTTCCGTTCCGTGCTACCATTCCGCATCTCCGGATTTGCGGACCCATTGAAGTGAATGGGTCCGCATCCTTGATGCAGAATGCAGACGGAACGGTGCCCGTGTATTGCAGATCCGCAATACAGCAACGGGCAGCACACGTTCGTGTGAACGAGCCCTAACTCTATTACTAACTGTTGGTTGGCTTACTTTGAGACAGATTTTTACACCAGAAATGTGGTGCAATTCTGATGCCAAATGTTGCACCGATGGCCATGCCCATTTCTAGAGAAGCCACACCTCTTTTTATACTACGCAGAGAAACTTTCCCTTGACCTAGATCGTTCCACATTGTGGGAAAGGTTAACGCCAAAATCTAGGTGCACTCACACTAGTAAATGCCAGCCACAGGATAATAAAGTAACCAGTCTAGATCTATGAACTATGGGGGGTCATTTTCTCTCATAAATTCACCTATTTTTGGCATATTTCTGGGGCAGATTGCGGACTAAAGGTTATTTGCGCCGCAATCTGCGACTTTTCTCTGCTCACACCAGGTCTAAGAAAGGAGGCATGGTGGGGAAGGGGACGTGCCGGTAGGCTAATCTTCTTTACCATTTTCTACACCTGTGTTAGGTGTAGAAAATGGTCTAAATTTAAGCCAGTCAAGGGAACTGGTGGTAGTTTTAGACCGGCTGTGGATGCACCGAAGTTATGTAGAGTGCCTCTTCATAACTTCGGCGGATCCACAATCAGCGCACGAGGTTATTAAGAACGACATCTAAAAACGCTGGATTTAATAAATTACCCCCTATATGCATATGAGATCTGCCCCTCTTCATAGTTTAAAGATAAATGGGCAGACTTTCTTTTATTGGAAATACTGTATTATTTATAATAAACTAATATTTATTTTCTAGAAAAACAAACCTCCCAATCCACCTGCCTATATATTCATGATAGACGTGTCCTACAGCAACATTAAAAATGGTGTCGTTCGCCTGATCTGTGAGGAGCTCAAGACTCTACTGGATAGACTGCCAAGGTGAGGATGGTTTCACATACAGTTGTTCAATGGAAAACGGGGCATACCATGTTACCGTATGAGTTATCTCAGGTCAGCAATGTCTGAGCCTTGACTATAATGTTAATTTAATCATAGAGGAAACGAGAGCTAAACAAGGACTAACAAAATCCACCTCCCTGATCAGCTCCGATTCGTCATCAAACGATTGCACCATGAAGAAGAAAGTAAGCCTCTGTTAGACACATGCTGCTGCTTATCTCAGCAAAAGCACTGGAACAGACAAGGTTAAAATCCAGCCTTTCTGATACCAACAGGAGAGCATGGCATTAGCGATCGCTCCTTCCCATACTGCACTCCTTCACTGACGAGCAGGCAATTGTTGGGAAGGAATGGTTGGCCAGTGCAAAAGGGCCTTTAGTAGGGAGTAGTAAGTGCCCCACAGGGTCCATGAGCATGAGGTCTTACGTTTCGCAGCCAAGAATATAATATTTGGTCTGTGTAACCTCCCAATTTATTTTGCTCATCCTCATGACCATCTTTTAACCCTTCATAGAAGATATGACAAGCACATTGAGTGGGCTACAGTAGATATTGACCAGTATGATTTCAGAGTAGAAATTTGGATGGTCGATCTGTGATTCACTGGACCCTTAAATACTTTTTCTTCACACAGTTTTCGGAGCAGATTGAAGATTTTATCTGTATTTCCAAGTTGTACTTTTAAGTGCAAATGCCTGAACAGTGGAAATGTGTCAAGATGTTGGCTGAATGCCAGCACACGATAGCAGTCACACCATGTCAGATAGCAGAGATATGGACCGCCAAAGTATGCCTTCAAAGCCGTCCTTCCTCCCAGTTTAATCATGTGCACTCGGACAAATGCTATAGCTCAAGATGGCTGATAAGGGGAAACTAGATGGCAGCTAATGGGAGTGAAGAAGGTCTTGGGCTCCAGTATTACTATAGCTGGTGAACCTTGTAGCGACTACATGAGCAGTGTAAATCCATAAACTTCATTCAGTCCTTGCATTGTATTATACTTCATAGAGGTGCCAGCTTAATGCCAGCCTTTACTGGCATAAAACTAACTTTATATGAAAAAAATGATGGTATGCACTAAAAAAACTGCACCATTTCTTTAGCTCTATGGTATTCTGTAGCGTGCACTCACATGTTCACATTGGTGCTTTGCTCCCACACATATGAGATAATTGTTGAGTGCAGCAAGAATCCATCTTCTGCGACAGTTACATTAATGCATTTGATAACTTTCCATACCTAAGCAGACATTTATTACTTTTCACAAAATGTACTGTACAGAGGTTACTAAGGAAATGTTTGATAGAATAACAAAGAGACACACGGGTAGCATCGGAGAATTCAGCGCCTCTGTAGAGTCTCAGCATGTACTGTGTATATAGCGCGGTAAACTGGCTTCTGATTTATTGGGGTGTAGTGCCACCTTCTGGCCAAGTGCTAGTACTTGTAGGCAGAGCACATAAGTGCAAACTATCTATGAAGCAAGACTAGAACACAGCTCAACATATACTCTTATCTCCTATCTATATATCTGTTGTCATGGATTTCTCTTTTACTTCATGAATAACAGAGTATTGTCCGTTTTTGCGTTTTCATTTTTTACTCCCTGCCTTCTTAGAGCCATAGCTTTTATATTTTTCCATATGAGGACTTTGTTTGCTGGACAAGTTGTACTTTCTAACGTTTAATATTGTACAAGAAGCTGGAAAAAATTCAAAATGGGTTTGAATTGGAAAAAAATGCAATTCTGCCGCAGTTTTGTGGGCTTTATTTTTACAGCGTTCCCTACGCGGTAAAACTAACTTGTGCTCTTCATTCTCGGGGTCAGTACGATCACGGCGATACCACATTCTTATCGTTTTTCTTGTGTTTTAATACTGAACAAAATAAAAACCTTGAAACAAAATGAGTTTTTTCTCTTCATCGCCATATTCTGACCCCTATAACTTTTTTTAATAGTTATGTGTATCAAGCTGTGTGAGGGCTAATTTTTTTATACCAATTTGGGGTGTATGACTTTTTGATCACATTTTATTCAATTTTTAGTTGGAGGTGAAGTGACCAAAAAAAAACCAAATTGGTCAATTTGATTTTTTTTGGGCATTTCGCCGTATGGAATAAATATATTTATAGCTAAATAGTACGGGCGTTTTTCTGCCGCAGCAATTCCCATGATGTTTATTTTTTTATATATTTTAATTGGGGGAAAGAGGCGTGATTGAATTTTTTTTATATTTTTAAAGACAGTTTTTAATTTTTTTCACTTTTTGAAAGTTCACATAGGGAACATGAACAAGTAATCATTAGATTGCTTCTCTTATAGACTCCAATTAAATGAGCTGGCGCATTGTCGTCCATGAAAATGAAAATGAAATTGGGCCTGTGTTGTTCATGCAGAGGCACAATGACTGGATTAATGATGTCATTCAAGTAGTATGGACTTGTCACTGTACCATTCACAAAGTGTAGGGCAGCTCTGTATTGACTAGACACATCTACCCACTCTGTAACCCCACTACCACCAACGTCTGGTCTAGCGACAACAGTGGCTGATGCATAGTGCTCTCCTTGATGTCTCCAAAATAATTTCTAATCAGCGTGAATCGATTTTCATTAGTGAACAGCACTGAGGCCCACTGGTCCCTCGTCCAGCGTAGATGCTCCTTGACCCATGCAAGACGATGACGCCTGTGGTCAGGTACCCACGCAGATCACTCTTACGTAAACGGTTTTGAATGGTCTTACGTGACACTTGGGTGCCTCTCACCTCCCTTAAATGTGCCTGGAGTTGTGTGGCATTCATTATCCAGTCCCGCAGGGCATTGCTCACAATGAAGCGGTCATCAGTGTGGTATGTGGCCAAAGGACGTCTATTTCCGTGCCATTCTGTGACTCTTCCAGTCTCTCTGTATCTCTGCTACAACCGGCTGATGACCCTCTGTGATACTCTAAGTTTGGTGGCCACTTCTGTCTGAGGTACTGTTGATCCATTGTTAGATGTCTTCTTGGTCTCATGATGTCAAAATAAGAACAGCATGATGAGGAGGACTGTTTAAATACCAATCCTAATTGAACCAGGATATTTATTGGGCAATTCATGGATCAAACACCTGTTGCAAATTTTGCTGTTAAGCTCCTTGTTAGAGAACAGCAAGTTGTGCAAAACGTACTGAAACATTGAACAGGTGGACATGTGCATTCAAAAGTTTAGAAAAGGTCACAATAAGTTCATCTGTAAAGGTTAGAGTGCATTTTAGGTTCATCCTGAAATTTCACCCACATGCCAAATATCCCTAACTTTTTGTGAGTAGTGTATTTATCCATCCGTCTGTCTGTCGGTCGGTCTATCAATCTGTCTGTCTAGCTATTTGTCTATTTATCTACTGCACACCTAACTGTATTTTTATCTACTAACTGCTTGTTTCTCCCTGCGATTATGAATTCGATCTGTTATTAGTACAAGCCTAGACACATTAACATGTAGTCATTGGGATCTCGGGTCTGCAGGGATGCAGAGCAATCTATGATCTCACTAAAGAAAGCCCTCTCTCTTTCTCTGATTTTTCCCAGTGGAAAAGTGCAATTACTGAATTTCTTTGCCAGAGTGAAACCACATCAGATAATAGTTGTTTCCAGTTAAAGCTGATTCATCTTCTGGGCATTTTCCACTTGTTTTTACTGGATGACGTCCAATGTATACATCATTTAATGCACCCTCAAAATTATTCAGATTAGAAAAAACTCCAGTATAAAAAAAAAAAACTATACTTACCTTGTAATTCTGATTCTAGGTCCAGGACCGTTTTTCTGCAGTTGTGATATTTATCCTCAATATGTCTTATAAAAGAAGCCATTTCAGTAATAATATTGCATTAGAGATTTGCTGTTTATGGACTGATGGTTTATATCTATTTATCAGGAGAGACAAGAGAGAAAATTGGGGAAGATTTATTAATATACAGGCGGATTGTAGTATGGGCCAATAACACTCAAACCTTTAAGTTCTTTGCCACTTTTCTAATATTGATCCTTCTACCTAATTGGGTTACACTTTTCCAGATAGTTTCAAATAAGGTAGCAAAATTAGCACTGGGGCTTCTTTGTTTCAATGTATTTACACCAGAAAACTGTCAGAAATACATCATTAAATGTGCAGCATTGTATTGAGTGCTCCTGTTTCTGATCAGATGTCGGACATACAGATGTAAAATTTTCATCTTTTGTTCCTTTTAGCTAATGTCTCTCTAGAAATGACTGCATAGTTATCATGATTAGTGTTGAGTGAATTGGAGTGGACTTCGATCCGAATTTCAGGAAAAATTTGATTTGCCGCCAAGCCAACTTTACTCGTGCTTCGTGGTAATGAACCAATTTTCCCTAAAATGGCGTTTTAAAAAATTCACACTCACCCCATCCATTTTACGTGTGAAGAGTCCGAGGCGATCTTGATTGAAGATCCCCAGCGAAATCTTGTGTGCAGTGACGTATGATGTCACCACACCGGCTGGCGTGATGATGTCATCATGCACTACGCAATATTTCGCACTGGATCTTTAATCAAGATGGCCGCAGCAGACTCTTCTCAATCAAATGGATAAGGTGAGTATTACATTTTTTTTTTTAACAGATTAACCCCTGACAGCCCTCATTGGTCATCTCAGATGCCGCGATCAGCGATGAACACGGCATCTGAGGGGTTTAATGACGGGGGCGGCGCAATCACCATTCCCCATCATTGCGCCTGCTACTCACAAAGAAACGCGCTTCCCGACAAAGTAGTTCGCCACAAAGCAAATTTCTTTGTGAAATTCGGTGAAGCAGCCAAATCTAATTTTTGAGAGCTTCGCTCATCTCTAATCATGACATCAGACTTATCAGACCTGTAAATGTATATTATATATTAATTATCACAATGGTTAAGATCTGTAGGCTGGATAGGTTGCTACTTAGCAGAACAACAATAGAATAAATGTGATCAAGCCCTATTCTATACTTTTATACATTTTTGCCATATTCCCCAACTTTATGACCCAAAGACACCAGTCAGCGTCTGCAGAGATTGAGGGCCTTTTACACGGGTCAATAATCGGCTAAAGGAAATGTTCATTTCCAATCATTGTCCCGTCTAAAAAAAACATGCCGATCAGCAAAACAAGCAAACAGTAATTTGCCAGCTGATCGGATCTTTTATGCCCTATTAAAAATGATTGTTTGTTGACAGCGCACCTTCTTATACACATTAGATGGTTGGCCAATCTAGCCGAAATTGGATTGGATTGTAAGGTGCATGGCCAGCTTAACACTGGACCTTCTGAAAGACATTTATTGAAATTTCCATAGCAGAAAATAATCTCATATAACACAAGGGATCCAGTTTGCTAAAGACTATGGACACCGTCGGAGGCAAGTTTTTTATTTTTATTTTTTATGATTGCATATGATTTACTCATTTTTGGCTAAAAATCACATTTTCAATTGGCCTTTATTAAAAATATTGAGACATTCCGTACCAAAGGGTTAACCATTTTTCTAACTGTGTGACTGGTACTTTCACTTTGTGCCCATCTAATAAACCTTATCTCTAAACTACTGAGAGGTCATAAAAACTTATTTAAGCCACATTCGTATCAGTAAGATAAAAACTGAGCTATAATGAGTGTTTATAAGGTCAGAGAGCAGAGATAAGGAGTCCGTCTGCTCCTGGTCTGACGGAAAAGACAGAAAATCCAAAGGGTGCTACTAGAGCATCTCTCTGTACAGAAAAAAGGATGGCATATGTTAAATAAAAAATCTTTTTAGCTCAAAATGCGTACAATGCAATAATAAAAAAAAAATTGGGAGAAGGTGAGCTTTTTTTCTTCCTGACTGTCTGTGACATGCTCTGCTGTGATTGGACTTCTCACAGCCAGGGAGAAGGTGATGCCCCCTTAGAAACACAGCCGTCTCCTCTTCCCTGTACCGATGGTATGGATTAGCATATAGGGTGGGAGACCAGAACAAGAGGCACAGCGGGGAACGGAGCAGCCCATTGAAAAAAAAAATAAGCGGGAGGACATCTCCTCAACATGCCCTACATTGCCAGGTACTTGTATTGTAGTGTCAGGACCAGACCAGTGAAAGGTCCTCTTTAATCAAAAACTTTTCTTAGTTTAAAGATTGTGACACATTGCGTTGCACACTTGTTAGGGGTGAGATAACCAAATGCAGTGGGTTGGTTGCCCTTCCATGAATTAATGTCCCCTGGTTTGCTGGCTTTGGAATACAATGAATGTGCTGTAAAATATGCCACAATTAAGGACTTACTACGTCTGGTTTGGAAATATGACTCTTTAAGATACATTGCAATATTATTACCTGCTGCTACAGCATTATCTCATTACCTGGTCTTCTGTTTTTCTGCAGAGAAGAGAATGCTGAGTCCTCCGCTATCCGTGTGGGATTTGTCACTTACAATAAGTTTCTGCATTTCTACAATGTGAACAGCAACCTGGCCCAGCCACAAATGATGGTGGTGACGGACGTGGCTGAAGTCTTTCTGCCTCTGCTGGATGGTTTTCTTGTCAACTTTAATGAATCCAGAACAGTCATTAACAAGTAATGTACAGTCCCTACAATGTTGTGAACTAACTTACCACTTTCACTAGTCAGTAAAGGAAGTCTAAGCGTTCCAGCCGAGTTAGGGTAGTTATGTATTTCCATATTGCTGCATAATAAAGGGCATCTGTCAGCAGATTTGTACCTATGAAACTTTGGCTGACTTGTTGCATGTGCACTTGGCAGCTGAAGGGCTCTATGTTGATCCCATGTCCATATGTTCCCACATTGCTGAGAAAAATGAAGTTTTAATATATGCAAATGAGCTTCTAGGAGCAACGGGGGCATTGCCATTACACCTAGAGGCCCAGCTCTCTGTGCAACTGATGCACCCTCTTCACTTTGATTGACAGAGCCAGGCATTGTAAACGTGATCTTGCCTCCCTGGCCCTGTGAATCAAATTGGAGAGGATGTGGCAGTTGCAGAGAGAGCAGAGCCTCCAGGTGTAATGGCAACGCCCCCGTTCCTCCTAGAGGGTCATTAGTATATATTAAAACATAATTTTTCTTAGTAATGCAGACACATATGAACATGGGACCAACACAGATGTCTTCAGCTGCCAAGCGCACATGTAACAGGTCAGACAGTTTCCAGGTACAAAACTGCTGACAGATGCCCTTTAAGTTGCATGAGCTACATTAACAGGATGACTTCTTTGTTTTGCAGTCTGCTGGGTCAGATTCCAGATATATTTGCAGATACCAATGAAAGTGAACCTGTGTTTGCCCCTGTTATCCAGGCTGGCATGGAGGCACTAAAGGTTAGAATGTATTTATATTACTAATTAATCAAATGCACATCTTTTTATTTGATAAC
Source organism: Bufo bufo (assembly GCF_905171765.1). Lineage (NCBI taxonomy): Eukaryota > Metazoa > Chordata > Amphibia > Anura > Bufonidae > Bufo > Bufo bufo. The sequence goes on from NC_053390.1 coordinate 590,627,483, forward strand.
GGCTGTGAGAAGAGAACACCCTCAACACACTTCATTTATGCTTTATAAAGATTTTCAGTAACCGGTTTGTTTTTTCACAGTTTTGGCAAACATAAATAACACTTGAATTATAAAATGAAAAATCACACTATAACCCATACCCATATGTTTTGTGAAAGTAGTCACCTGGCACATTGGGAAAATGTCACCCATCACTTACACTTTTGTATCTGACCAAGCAGAGCCTGAGACGCACAACACCTCAGAAATATAGAAGTATTAGACGTGTAGAGTTCATACATGTCACTTATGTCTACATGTTCATATCATCATGTAATTACCAGAACTAAATACACTAAGATCTTTGTTATCCAAAATGCCAGTAAATATCTGAGTCACAGAGACTACAAGTGTCATCTTCTCACTCCTTTAGAAAAAAATAGGCTCCTCCAATATGTGACAGTCTGAGAGCACATATGTCCCATAATTGGTAAGATGGAGGATGACATGAAGAAAAGTTCCTGTATACCCACCCCCTAGGGGTCACTGGAGGGTGTACAAGTTGATACTGTAGATGATAGAGACTGGGATCTTTCTTTCCTGTCACTTGCAGCTTCACCCCTCCCAGGGAGTAAAACTTTTCATTTCATTGAAAGGCAATCTGTTACACAGCCTTATCTGAGGGCAGCGTAAGGCCTCCTGCACACGAACGTGTGCGCTCCGTGGCCGTATTGTGGACCGCATTTGCGGATCCGCAATACACAGGCAAAGTTCTGTGTGTATTCCGCATCACGGATGTGGACCCATTCACTTCAGTGGGTCCGCAAATCCGGAGATGCGGAATGGTGCGGAACGGAAGCATGGAACGGAACCCTACGGGAGTGCTTCCGTGGGGTTTCCTCCCGTACTTCAGTTCCGCAAAAAGATAGAACATGTCCTATCTTTTTGCGGAACGGCCGGATCGTGGACCCTTTAAAGTGAATGGGTCCGTGATCCGCTGCGGCTGCCCCACGGATGGTGTTCGTGCATTGTGGACCACATTTTGCGGGCCGCAACACGACCACGGGGCGCACACATAAACTAGTGAGAAAGAACCTGATTCCACCACTGGGTCACTTACTACTTTTTGTGAAATAGTTTTCATAAAGTATCTGTTGTAGTGTTCATAAAATCACTACTCAACAGTTAAAAAAACAGTAAGGCCCCTTTCACACGGGCGAGTTTTCCACGCGGGTGCAATGCATGAGGTGAACGCATTGCACCCGCACTGAATCCAGACCCTTTCATTTCTATGGGGCTGTGCACATGAGCGGTGATTTTCACGCATCATCACTTGTGCATTGCGTGAAAATCGCAGCAAGCTCTGTATTGTGCGTTTTTCACCAACGCAGGCCCCATAGAAGTGAATTGGGATGCGTGAAAATCGCAAGCAGGTGCGGATGCGGTACGATTTTCACGCACGGTTGCTAGGAGACGATCGGGATGGGGACCTGATCTTTATTATTTTCCCTTATAACATGGTTATAAGGGAAAATAATAGCATTCCTAATACAGAATGCTAAGTAAATTAGGGATGGAGGGGTTAAAAAATAAAAATTTTTAACTCCCCTCATCCACTTGTTCGAGAAGCCCGGCTCATCTTCATTCTTGTTCTTTGAGGACCTGGGAGGAAAAGGACCTTTGATGACATCACAGCGCTTATCACATGGTCCATCACCATGGTTATGGACCATGTGATGAGCGCAGTGATGTCACCAAAGGTCCTTTTCCTCCCAGGTCCTCAAAGAAGAAGAATGAAGACGAGCTGGGCTTCGCGAACAAGTGGATGAGGTGAGTTTATTTTTATTTTTTATTTTTTTAACCCCTCCATCCCTAATTTACTTCTGTATTAAGAATGCTATTATTTTCCCTTATAACCATGTTATAAGAGAAAATATTAAAATCTTCAGAATACCTAACCCAAACCCGAACTTCCGTGAGGAAGTCTGGGTTTGGGTTTGGGTCTGGGTACCACATTCTTTTTCTCACACGCGTGCAAAATGCATTGCACTCGCGAGGAAAAAACTGAAGACCGCAATGCAATCGCATACAAAACTAACCCCACTCGCAGGCAAAATCGCACGATTTTCCCGCGACGCACCCGCATCCTATCCGGCGCTCTTACGCGACGCCTAAGTGATCCAGCAGTGGATTCAGATTGTCTTTCACTAAAGAGACAATCTAGTGACATAAATCTCGTGACAGATTTGCTTTAAAGGTAGATATATTAGACCTATCCTTGGCATTAAAAGAAGTATCTGCTTCCTAGACTTATTCAGTTGGTCTGCTGCATAGGTCAGCAACCTTCGACACTCCAACTGTTGTGCAGCTACAACTCCCTGCATGCTCAATTCACTTCATTGGGAGTACTGAGAACAGCTGAGCAAGTGCGGATGCTGGGAGTTGTAGTCTTGCAACAGCTGGACCACTGGTCTGGTGAGGTCAATCATGTTTATCAGCAGATGTCCTGTGTGCTGTGCTTTTTTGTCTCTTCCATCTTCAAGACCTGCATTTAGGGTCAGACGCCTTCATCAGTGACTACATTACACTGCATTTTATATGTTATTGTATAGTGTCGTTTTTTTCTTACTTTACCATACTGTATCCTGTCAGATATTAGATTCAGAAACTGCTTTGGAATCATGAACAAGCTGCACTGCATTCTAGATGGTAGAGATTACATTATATTGTCTATTTTGACATTTTAATTATGGAGTTATACAGTGCCTATTTAAATCAATGTGTAGTCAGTGAAATGCAGGGCAGGTCCTCCAGAGCAAGAATCACTTTTTGTAACTACTGTCCAGTCTGGCAATCGGATTAAGATCCTCTACAGAAGACCACCTTCTAATCCTACATAATAAAAGCGCTATGTGAGTGCGCTGTTTCCGTGTGCCGTTTGTCACACTGGGCATGTGCGGCGCGGGAACCTGAACCCGCGCGCTCCACACGCCGCCCACACCAGCGCGCGGGATCAGGGGCACAGTGGGGTCTGCTGGACGTGGCTGTGATGACTATAGGGCTCCATGTATGTGACTACACCGCCGTATAATGGGCTCTATGTGTACGGCTGCATACAATAGGGTTCTATGTAGAACTGCAGCACAGGAGGAACAATAGGGGTCCATATATTTGCCACGGACGCCTCGTTACAGCGGGCGGCGGAGCTCCTACTTCCCAGCCGTGTTCAGTGGTCGGTTCGCCATAATGAGAGTGATACACACTGGCCCTGCAAAATATACTTCCCTGCTGCATCTAGCTCCGCCCATCTGCCCACACACGGCCAATCACAGAGGGGCACGCAATACACCAATCGTAGATGAGGACTTATGTGCATTCAGTACGATAGTGCAAGGAAGGAGAGCTGTGATTGGTCTCCGTCAGAACTATAGGGGATATAGAAAACACAAAGCTAATGAGAGAAGGTTACTGTGGAGGAGCCGGGAGGTCAGGGGAGCGGGCACAGGGCACGAGTGAGGGGAAGATGTATACACACACACAGATGTAATCCATAATAATAAAAGCCCTGTGTGCGTGCCGATAATTGAACTGGTCATGCGCGGCACACCGACCAATCAACACATGGCGCTCCACACGCCGCCTGCAGCACTCACACCAGTGTGCCACCCAATCACCACCGCCCCACACGCAACCGCACCGCCCACACCAGTGCGCGCCGACCAGTCATCACACGATGCTCCAAACGCCACCCACACCTGCGCTGTCCAATCACCGCCGCCACTCACAAGTTATGGTGTGCTCTCCACGTCGGACCACTGCCATTACTGTCCCTGGATCACACAGCCGCACAGTCCCAGCACTCTCAGCCACAGACAGCAGCCGCTGCCAGCATTCTCAGCCGCCAGCAGTCTCAGCACCACTAGTCAGTGCCAGCAGTCAGTGACAGCCGTCTCAGCCATCAGCCAGTGCGACCAGTCACAGTGCCAGCAGTCTCAGCCACCAGTCAGTGCCAGCAGTCTTAGCCACCAGTCAGTGCCAGCAGTCTCAGCCACCAGTCAGTGCCAGCAGTCTCAGCCACCAGTCAGTGCCAGCAGTCTCAGCCACCAGTCAGTGCCAGCAGTCTCAGCCACCAGTCAGTGCCAGCAGTCTCAGCCACCAGTCAGTGCCAGCAGTCTCAGCCACCAGTCAGTGTCAGCAGTCTCAGCCACCATCCGCAGTGAGCAGTCTCTCAGTGCCAGCACTCAGTGCCAGCAGTCTCAGCCACAAGCCAACAGTCTCGGCCACCAGTCAGTGGCAGCAGTCTCAGCCATCAGTCAGTGCCACCAGCCACAGCCTCCAGTCACAGTGCCAGCAGTCTCAGCCACCAGTCAGTGCCAGCCATCTCAGCCATCATTCAGTGCCACCAGCCACAGTGCCAGTCAGTGTCAGCAGTCAGTGCCAGCTGTCTCAGCCATCAGTCAGTGCCACCAGCCATAGCCTTCAGTCACAGTGCCAGCAGTCTCAGCACCACCAGTCAGTGCCAGCCGTCTCAGCCACCAGTCAGTGCCAGCCATCTCAGCCATCAGTCAGTGCCACCAGCCACAGCCACCAGTCACTGCCAGCTGTCTCAGCCATACAATGTGGTCAAGTTCCCTTGCCAATATATTTAATATAGACTGTTCCTACTAATGTTTATGCACTACTGTTCTAGCGCCCATTATTGTAACGAGCTTAATGTCTAGTCACTTATAATGCCTTTGTAGGTAGTGTGAAAATGTATTTCATAAACTGGACAACCTCTTTCAGTAAATTCTCACCAGTGGATATCAGTATGTGTAGTGCACAGTACTTCTATTCATGTTCTGGGCGTAAAATTATTAAAACCATGGAGACTAAAGGTGTTAGCTTGGATATGGACATCATGGGCAAAGCTATAGCATATGATTCCCAATATGGCTGTAGACCTAGAAAATACAGGAAAACAGTATAAACAACTGTAGTGTGAGATATACTTACTCCAAACATGTGTTTTTTCTATAAAAGATAAGTGAGAAAATGTTCTAGAGTCATTGCTGGTATGTACAAGGTGAAGTGCAGGTAGAAGATAGTACTGTGGGCTGTAAATATCCCTTTCCGATTTACCACAATACAATAATTTGAAATAGTTATTAGAAAATTATAAATCCTAATTCTCCACAAAGGGGGTCATTTATGAAAATATATATGCTAATTTGGGGTGTATATCTGTGGCAGATTCGGCCACAAATGGGATTTGAGGCCGAATGTGCAACTTCTTCCCCATCCACGCCAATTCTAAAAAAGGATGCATAGCGTGGGTGGGGAAGGTCATTTATAATTTTCTACACCTGTTTTAGGCATAGAGAATTATCTAAATCTAGGCCAGCAAGGAAGCTGGCTTAGATTTAGGCTGGCGATGGATGCGCCTAAGTCATGTAGCGGCCGCCGCCTCTGTATAACATAAGCTCATCAAGATCAGGGTTATTAAGACCTCTAAAACGCCGGTCTTAATAAATGACCCCAATAAAAACTCTACTTCTACAGGGAGAACTATTACTTTTTAAATACAGCACTAATATAGAATTATACATTTTTCACATTTGGAAACTATACATTATCAGCAGTTTAGTACAAACCCATTACCTTGCGTAGACTTTGTAAGCTTTAATTTTACATTTTTAGGTGTTCCTGTGTATTTCATCAGCCACGTTGTAGAATACATTGCATACAAATGTGCATTAGAAAGCCAAAGAACTGCATATCGATGTCATAAACATGCTGAAAACAAATGAAAGACTATGTGAGAACACAGTTCTACAGTTTGCAGTAAAAATATATGCTAATTGTCTGAGTGCAAGCACATAAAGCTCCACGAAACCTGAAATACTAATAGGCATACATGAAAAAGCTATGAATGACATCACCAGTGTAATATATAATAGTTTCCATATTATGGCTGAACCTGATACATTTCACATGCTGCTACCATTTTCCATTTGGTTATCAACAGATAAAGCCACTTCAAAGATCCTGAAGAAGAATCTCTATAATAACTATACATTCAATGGCATATAAATAACTGACATATAAGATGACAGTTTTATACCCCTGAATGCTGTTCTCCATATAAGAAAACCAAATTTTAAGGAGAATGTCTATACTTTGTGGTCCATATTTCAACCCATTTTGCATATTAGGTTCTGTTCATAGTCCCTAAATCGCTGCAAAAGGTGCACCACAATAATATGCAACTGACAACACTGGCTAATCCCTCCATCTGATGTTAAGAACTGACTTTAGCCAATATATTCCAGTCAGGAACACATCGGAGCCCTTTTGCACCACCGTCAAGGTATCTCAGTGTGGCATGGGTTCCTACCACTAGACTACCTACGGTGTGTGAACATGTTCTGAGAGGTGCTAAGAACAACTTACAGCCAAGCTCCCACATACTTCCATAGTGAGATCCCTCATGTAGTGGGAGAAGGGATAGGGCTGTAAGCCCCACCTATAACAGGCCATGTGACACAGGCTACCAGGTGCAACAGAATGCACTAGTTTTTGTATATTTTCATCCACACACTACTCCATCTTGTGTAGGATGCCTTTGTGGTGAATGTGGTCCACTGCCGACATCCTCCATTGTATGCATTTTTTGCTGGGGATTGCCGCTAGCAACGGATCACATGCGGAGTAATTGCTCCCCCGGTTATAAAAACGCCACAGTGTTTGGGCTTTTTGAGCATTTCCTCCCATTTAGGCCACTTTATTTTAGTGATTTTTCTGTTCATAGTCCCTGCTAAAATTTCCATAAGTGTTGGAACTCTCCTATGACAGACACCAGAGACGCCCAACGGACCCCAGTGATTTATAATGGGTCTATCATATTTCCATTATAGTGCCCATCATTACGATGGGGAGAATAACCTGGCATGCTTTGCTATGTTTTCTGTCATATTTAACAGAATTTTTTAACAGAGACCCCTGAAGGAACCTTAGACGGAAATGTGAACAGAGCCTTAAAGGCTATGTACACCTTTGTTTTTTATTATTGCATTGTATTGTACTCATGTTGAGCTAAAAATATTTTTTTTCAATAGGTCTTTATTACAACTGTATGGCTGGTGCTCCTTTATCTGTATAAGAAAAACTGTTTTGCCTGGAAAGCAGTTGTCTGGGGCTGTAGTTTATGAGGCAGCAATCAAAAAGTTCTGAACAATTACTAATGTACATTGAACTCCAAAATCTTTTTTTTTCATTTAGACACTGTAGTTTTTTGGTGTCCAAGAAAGATGTCCATGGACAGAGGTTGCGGGTGGGAGATTGTTTCATGCTATAGTGTCCCAGTGTATACCTTTCTTGTGCTTTATGATAATTTTTCTCTTTTTATGCATTTCCCATAATTTCCTGATATGAGTGATCTTTGCTATAATTTAGTCATATGAACTGTTAAGGAGTCAGTGTAGTAGGTTTTACAATTAGGCCTCATTATACACATAACCGCAACACTTTTTACGTGTGCATTTTTCTTACTCCCATTACTAGAAATAATTATTCTTTTCTGCAGTACGGAAACGATTATGACATGTTCTATCATGCGGACAGCACTCGGATGACACCCTTAAACTGTCCATTTTATTTATTTTTTTGCTGACGGATAGAAATGAATGAGTCTGTGTGCAATCCACAAAAAATGCAGATCAGACACTGATACAAAATATGGTTGTGTGCATGAGGCCTAATGAGTAGTGTTGAGCGAACTTCTGTTTTAAGTTCGGCGTCTAAAGTTCGGCTTCCGGTTAGCGGAGAATCCCGATATGGATTCCGAATTCCGTTGTGGTCCGTGGTAGCGGAATCAATAATGGCCGATTATTGATTCCGCTACCACGGACCACAACGGAATTCGGAATCCATATCGGGATTCTCCGCTAACCGGAAGCCGAACTTTAGACCCCGAACTTAAAACAGAAGTTCGCTCAACACTACTAATGAGCACACATAGTAGTGGAACTGTGGTCAAAAACAGCATCTGAATCACATTGCAAAAAACATGTTGTGGTTTAGATGCAGTTTTTACAAGTGAAATATGTTAAATGAATGTATTACACTTTTAAGAACCTCAACTACATAAAAATGCATCAAAACTTCTTTGTTAATGCAAATCAGAAATAATTCTGCTGATTTCACCATCAGTCATATTTGTTCTGTGTTTGAGAACTACTCAGATCACAGCATCATCCATAGAACAGACAATGAAAAAATTAGGTTCCCCTCCTAGCTTATTCAATTCTTTTATTGAGGACACTGGTCTTCTTTGTGCCCCATCCCATATTTCCTGTCCCATCCATTAATTATAGGAGACAAAAGAACTGTTGTCTTTTTCTTAAAGAGGCATTTTACTTGCACACAATTTAATTTAATAGAGAGTGGTGTAATTAGCAAATTTCTAAATCACTTCATTAAAAAATCTGCCTGCACCCCCCTAAAAAAAAGATGTATGTAAGTGATGGCCACTAAGCCTGTTGTTAGGCTAGATCCGTCTCTAGTAACAGAGACACAGAAGATGGTTCACATGTAATGGGGGTGTGTCAGAGCTAGCTGAGCTCCTGAGCTTGATAGAACTGCTTCTACACTGCTTCTGAAGAGCAGAGAAGTTCCTCGGTGTCTGTAAGTGTGATCTTTCCCTCCTTATCAGCTTTCTGAGCTCCCTAGAAGAAAAACATTGTGATAAGTAAGGGAAGTGAGGTCACTGCATACAGTACTGGAAAAAGGGAGAAACTCCCTGCTTGTGAGAGAAATGCATCTAGCTGTGCAGCTGAAACAGGGATTAGTATGGCTGAGGAAGACATTAGGGGAGCCCAAAAAGACCTGCTCCTTCACAATTATAATTGTACAATGAAACACAGCCATTATGCAAACTTTTTTTTGAAAACTCAGGTAAGCTTTAAAGTTGTATTCTTGTTTCGTTAAGTTGAGGCATAAAAGGAACCCATATACCTTTTAATAGCTGTAAGCCAACATCTAACTCTCCTGATTCCCCCATACATATACATGCTCGGTTCAGCTGAGTGCATGTGTGTTTTTATTGGGTAGAGGGGAGAAAAAAAAAAAAAATTTATACAGATAAAGGAGCACCAGCCATACAGTTATAATAAAGACCTGTTGAAAAAATTATTGTGGTAGCTTTTTTCCTGTGCCAACAAAGGGATCAGTTGTTAAAACTAAACACATCCAGTCCTTCTCTCCCCCAGCATCATTTGTCGGGAAGTCACAATATGCTACAGGAAAATAAAGGGATGAAAAGTATAGGGTACAACTATTCTAGATGCCTCCATGTTTAATAAGTGCTAACTTATATTAGGGCTGTCCCTGAGAGACATGTAAAAACAGAAATTTACTGTACTTATCAGGATAAAAACTAAATTGTATTAAAGTATATGGACAAATATCTATTCAAATATAAAATTCCTGCTTGGTATATATAATAATTTCACTTTTTTCACTGCCAGGCTGCAGAATGTGCTGGGAAGCTCTTCATCTTCCATTCATCCCTTCCAACTGCAGAAGCCCCAGGAAAACTGAAGAACAGAGATGACAGAAGGCTGATCAACACTGAAAAAGAAAAGGTATTTCAAGAGTTTAGTGTTCTGAATCTGGAAATGACCCGACAGCCAGGACCGATGCAGTTCTCTAACAATGTGTAATACCGGGTTGTTTTACTGTTCTTATGCCGACCTGGAACCCTCCATGTACATGTAAGACAATTCACCACAGCAAAAAGCCATAATATGTTCAGAAAACTGGACTCCAAAACCTTCACTGTCACAAATCCTCCAAAAAAACAAGCAGCAGCATTCCAAAAGTCTCAAGAACAATCCCATGATTTATCCAGCCAAAAGCAGTTCATTGCAGATCCCCACTGGATAATAGATAATAAATCACTAGATTTTTGGATTTTCTTTATTTGGAGATTTTGTGCACATGTAGTGTTTACCTTTATATAGTTGACTTGGTAATACAGGTTCAAAATTCTTACCCTTCAAATTCATCCTGTACTTCTCCTGAGCATGAGCAACCATTTTGGTTTTAGATGAGCACTGTGTTCACGAGGTAGGGTTATCAGAGCCCAGTCCAGTTCATGGCACTATGCAAAGGAACGAGCAGTGTCATCCATTAGCCCATTCATTTATGAGGGACATGTAGGAAGGGGGTAATTCATTTCAGCCAAATGTACACCTATACTGTACATCTATACACTTCTTTACCTCCTCCAATGTCATTCAGACAGGAGATGGGCGGAGTGAGACAGGAATCGGACAATTCTTCAGAGAGCCATGATTGGTTACCCCAGCGATTGGATCTAAACCGATCAGGTCTTCAAGATATCACCAGGACCAGAGAACGCTAGTAAGGGTATGTTCACATCACATTTCTCTCATTCAGTTAACAGATCCATTTAACAGATACATTAAAATTTATACAAATGGATGCAAGTGGAAAGACAATCATTTGTATTAGTTTTACATAGACTTCAGTGTTCCATAAAAAATCACATACATCACTCTCCATTTGTTTTGCAGACATAAAATCGCGGTAGACTCTGTTTTGTTATTGTCTAAACGATGAAGTCTATTTAAAATGGATGTCCCTCCGGCATCCATTTATATATGTTTTTTCTGTTAAATGGATCTGCTTAGCGGATGATAGAAAAGTGATTTAAACATAGCCTTACTACGCGAATGTTGGGGCTGGGACTCGATTATCAGCATGCAAATTTCTGTCAGTATGGCAAAAAAAGCCCCACAATTTCCAATTACATCACGCTGTCCTCAAGAGGTGCATAGTACTTCTTTATGCAGACAAATTGAGGCACATTTGTCAAGACTGGCGTACCCATACACCAGTCTTGATCTCCCTGCGCTGGCGTGAGATGCGCCTAATTTATTAAGAGGCATGTCGTAAGCCAGAAACTGGCGTCTCTGGCGTAGGCGTCACCTGTGACTTATGGCATTTTCTGGAGAAAGCGATGGTAAATCTGGTGGTCTGCACAAAGCCCCACCTCCTCCTGTTAAGCCCTGCCCCTTTTTTCATGATTTTCGAAAAGTGGCGAGTAGCTCAAATAGCCGCAAATTATTGAACAGATACTCCACAATAGTGGCATAATCTGTTTAGTGTCCCTTAATGTATTTTCTGTTTTTTCAGATTTCCTATGATATTAATTTTGTTTTTTCATATAGATATGGTCTAAAGTGACATATAATTAATTCTTCTACTTATACCTATAGTTCTAGCTTCCATAGAAAGCCATGTCAATGATTCCTTTATGCAATTATAAATGCTACTTTTGAATTTCTATCATGTAATACATAGGCGTTCAGTGTCGTTCCTCATCCAGAACAGTTTAATGTTTTCCTAACAAAGGAGTTTATGGCTTGTTATGTTGTTACACAATTTAGCTACCACATACAAACTAGCAACTGTAAAATAAAATAAAAACTTTCTGTATTTTAACACTTTTTTCCTTAATCTAGACTCTCTTCCTGCCCCAGTCTAATGTCTATGAAAGCCTTGCCAAGGATTGTGTGGCACATGGATGTTGCGTTGACCTTTTCCTTTTCCCTAACCAGTATATTGATGTGGCATCCATGGGTCTGGTTACAATGCTAACTGGAGGAACACTTTACAAGTATAATCAATTCCAGGTAAAACCATTGCTCTTTGTCTAGAATATTATACAGTATTCTTTAACCCCTTAATGACCAGGCCTTTAAAGGCCTTAACGGCCAGACACTTTTTTGTTATTTAGGCCCCGTCCACAGTTGCTTTTGGTTTTGCCGGATACGTCAGGTCCCCATTTACTATAATGGGATCGGACAGAGATCCGGCTGCGCCCCAGCAAATATGCCGGGATTCAGTTAGACAAAAAACGCTGCATGCAATGGTTTTTGTCCAGCTGATTCATGGCAGTGGCGTATACGGTGAGCTCTGGTATCCTGATCCTCTACTGGATTCCAGATGCAACTGTGAATGGATCCTTAGCATACATTAAGGTTTAATTACTTTTTTATTTGTTTCAATACAAAATAATGTTTGCAACTTTTTTACATGACACATAGGGCTTTTCGTTTTTTTTCTATTTTTTTTTATTTTGGGAAAACTGATCAAAAAATAAAAATTTAAAAGTAACCTTTTTCAAACTATAGCTTTTGTTTTTCAAGTATAATATGCATAGTTTTGTATGAACGGGGAAATGGTGATGGTTTTGGTCGGCATCTTTTTTCTTCTTCTCCTATTTGTATTCTGTTATATTGTTACTTATTTTTATCAATATATTTTTAGACATACGATTTTCACCAAAAGGTCATTAAAAGAAAAGGGACATTTAAGCTTTCTTTCTAATCTTACACGTTTCCACTGTAACTGGGAAAAACAGCTTCCTGTGGCTGCATTTTATACAGGCAGAGGTCTTCTGGGTGTGCTAAGACCCAGCAGCTTTGTTATTCCAGAGACACCAGGTGATCACATGCTTGCTGGGTCCAGAAGAGGAAGCAGCATAGCCTCTTTATCTGTTCACTGGATAGTGCTCATTGAGTACTATATACAAAGGAAAGGAGAAGGCAGGTGGTTTAATCCCTTAATGCTGTAACGTTAGTATTAGCATGCAGGGGATATATGAAATGAGCTCAGAAGCCGAGCTTACTCCATACATGGTGTGTGCCAGCTGTATAATACAACATGCAACTGGCTGGCAGTGATGGGGATCAGCAATGATGCCAATACCGTTCATTTCAGCTCTCTGATGCCACTAGGGCTCCAATTTGTTGCCATGATAGCCTGGGGCCTTGTGAAGGCTCTCAGTGCTGTCATACTGAGCTGCCTAAAGAGCTATGCCCGAAGCATGGGCTGACAGGCAGCCAGAGAAAATCCCATAGACTGCTATAGTGTTCTATTGCAGTCTATGGGATAAGCGATCAGAAGAGTGCATGTTCAAGTCCCCTAAGGGAACTTAAAATTGCAGTAAGATATTTTTTTTAATTGTTTAAAAAATTTAAAATCATTTTCTATTTTACATCTAAAATAAATAATAAAAAAAATAACAGATATTGTCACATTTGAAAATATTTGAACTGTTAAAATATAAAAATATTTTTTCTGCGTTGTGAAAGCCATTACAATAAAAAAAAATATAAGAATCCACTATTCACCATTTTTGGTCACCTTGTGCCCCCAAAAACAAGTAGCTAAAAAGTGATCAAAAAGTTGTACATGTACATACCCCAAAATTGTACCAATTGATACAGTTCACACAGCAAAAAAGCAAGCCATTTAAACAGGTCTGTAGACAGAAATCAAAAAAAAAGTTATTGGTTTCAGAGAGTGGCGAAGACATAAAACGTAGTGTAATAAAACCTATACAAATTTGGTATCGCCGTAATTGTACAGACCTGCAGAATAAGGAAGCCATATTATTTTTATCATGGACAAACAAGGTCAACCCCCTTACAGTAGTTGCTGGGTATTAAATATTTTGCAATCACTACCCAATGTTCCATAAAAGTTTGGATATGATTTATACTTTTAAAATTGAAAATCACTAATTAAGTGAAGTAGGGTTAAACACAAAAAGATACTGTTAAAACCCAGTTATAGGCCGATGATTTGTGTGACTGTAGTTGTGAGTTCAGGATATAATTATAATAATCAGCTGAACACTATATACACTGTATCATCTTCATGCTAATTTATTAGGTATTACCTCAAGGTGTCATGTAATGCCACGTATATTATTAATTTACTAGTGATACACCGTCACAATGTAACAATGCTGATTCCCAGTTATCAGATCGGTGATGCTGTTCAACCGTGTGTGATATTTACACGGACTGATCAAGCGTTTTATTTCTCATCACACACTTTAGTGGATCACAGCACATTGGCAGTCATTACAATTACTGCGCTTAGTTTTTCACGAAACACATTAGTGGATCACAGCACATCAGCAGCGACTGCAATTACTGCTCAAGCGCTATGTTGCTCACCACCAAGTTTGTAATTCACCTTTTATACTAAATGCTGTGCTAAAGAGGTTGTGCCATAGACTACTTTTCATGCTAAAGTTTATTTTCATCAGTTAATCTAGTTCCCAATTCAACTTGGATAGTCTTTAATTTTCCAGATTTACCTCATTTGCAGTTTTACTCTTTCCCCCCATGCTTGACTCCTACTTCCTGGTTTGTCATGTGACATTAACCATGCCTTTTGTTTTTTTCCAATGACGCTAACTACCTCCTACATTACAAGGCTTTAATGCAGGACACAACCAACAGCAACTGCATATCAAAACAGGTTTTCACAGGGTTCAGTGGTAGGCTAATAACTTTAGAATAAGGCAGTTTTGATAAATGGTGGTAATTGGGGAAAGTGATATCAGTTGGGTAGTGGCACAACCCCTTTAATCGTCACACAATTTACACCCGGATATTTTTTAGGTGCTTTATCCTTTTATCTTGTCTAACTATGTTAATCAGTAAGGGTCAGTTCACACAGAGTTTTTTTACGCTGATTTTGCAGTGTTTCTGTCTCGAAATCAGCTTCCAATCTGCTCCAAAAACACCTAATTTCAATGAGAAGCAGCACTATCTTGGGGCAGAATCAGTGCTGAATTTCCCACTCAAATAAATGGGAAGCACAAAAAAACAAACCATTTGAGATGTGCACAAGCGTACCAAAAAACACACAAAAAAACTCTACAAAAAATGTGTCAAAAAACGCACGTAATTCTGAGGCGTAAAAATCTGGCTGGATTCAGCACTGTATTTTGAAAATCAGCCATGTGAACTGACCCTAATAGTACCACTGTGTTGGTTTCACTTGGTGCAGTCGACTATACTGTTCAATAATCCCTATCTAATCCCTAAACTGTCAATCATGTAGCCAATATCCACATCCCTAATATTAATCTCTACACTTGTTACAACCTGTGTCTCCAGATTGTGCACCCTGTAGCATGCAGGTCCTCTGCAGATGGACCTATCCTAACTGGCCTAATACCTGTCCCCTCACACATTGTGGCCCGGACCCCCAGCCATCAAACACTTATCCCCTATCCTGTGCATTGGGAATATGCGTTATTAGTGGCAGGACCCCCCTAAGTGCAGTATATGTACAGTGCTTTGTCGTTATCAGGTCAATATACTATTTATCAGGTTATATCTGTGTATGGGAAAGCAGGGTTACAGCCAGTGTAGCCATCACTACAGCTGTTCTAGATCCCCTCCTTATCATAGCAGTGTTTAGAATTGGGATAGTTGGGTGACAGGCCATGGGCGAACTTACACATACAGGAGTTGTCCGACAAAGAAACAAATGTTAGTGTTTAATAGAAAGAATAAAAGTGCATTCACGTATTCAATCCTACTCCGTCCAAACACCGAGACTCCCCACTCTTTCCAGTGCCATCTGTGGTCACATGCACCGCTAGTGGCACTTGGTCACTGAGGCTAAATGGTCACATTCAGCCATAGCCTTTAAGCAAACATCTTGAGCTGGCTTTTTTTTTTAGCTAAGACAGCACCACAAGCCACATGTACAAAAAACGCCACAAGCACACATCTAAAAACCTACGTAGGAATCCTTCTTCAAGGGGTTAATCATGGACCTTGAGGCTGCTGTTATATTCCTGCAAGTAAGCTGTGTTCTGCTGCCATCTATTGGATAAACAATGTCAGCATGTCTTCTAACGCAGGTTCATACTGATGGACAGCAGTTTATAAATGATCTCAGGAAGGATGTTGAAAAGCGAATAGGATTTGATGCTGTCATGAGAGTCCGCACAAGTACAGGTAAAAGTTTATATATTTATAAAAAAAAAATCTTATCTTGTTAAAGTTTAAGCATATTGTGCTGTATACATAATAATTATCATTATTATTGTAAAGGATACAAAATTCATCAGTCTGGTCAGGGCCTAAAAAAACATTGTGCACCTTTCATTTTTGTAAAAATAAGAAAAAAAAAATACCTATCACAATCCAATTTTTTGTGCTAAGGACTGAGGTCAAGGAGTAGCAGATTTGACAAAATTGTTATTGTTATATGTATAACCACATGTGCCTTCTTTAATAAATGTGTCTGAACATACAGTGGGATGCAAAAGTTTGGGCAACCTTGTTAATCGTCATGATTTTCCTCTATAAATCGTTGGTTGTTACGATAAAAAATGTCAGTTAAATATATCGTATAGGAGACACACACAGTGATATTTGAGAAGTGAAATGAAGTTTATTGGATTTACAGAAAGTGTGCTATAATTGTTTAAACAAAATTAGGCAGGTGCATAAATTTGGGCACCACAAAAAAGAAATAAAATCAATATTTTGTAGATCCTTCTTTTGCAGAAATTACAGCCTCTAAACGCTTCCTGTAGGTTCCAATGAGAGTCTGGATTCTGGTTGAAGGTATTTTGGACCATTCCTCGTTACAAAACATCTTTAGTTCATTCAGGTTTGATGGCTTCCGAGCATGGACAGCTCTCTTTAAGTCACACCACAGATTTTCAATTATATTCAGGTCTGGGGACTGAGATGGCCATTCCAGAACGTTGTACTTGTTCCTCTGCATAAATGCCTTAGTGGATTTTGAGCAGTGTTTAGGGTAGTTGTCTTGTTGAAAGATCCAGCCCCGGCGGAGCTTTAGCTTTGTCACTGATTCCTGGACATTGGTCTCCAGAATCTGCTGATACTGAGTGGAATCCATGCGTCCCTCAACTTTGACAAGATTCCCAGTCCCTGCACTGGCTACACAGCCCCACAGCATGATGGAACCACCACCATATTTTACTGTAGGTAGCAGGTGTTTTTCTTGGAATGCTGTGTTCTTTTTCCTCCATGCATAACGCCCCTTGTTATGGCCAAATAACTCAATTTTAGTTTCATCAGTCCACAGCACCTTATTCCAAAATGAAGCTGTCTTGTCCAAATGTGCTTTAGCCCACCTCAAGCGGCACTTTTTGTGCTGTGGGTGGAGAAAAGGCTTCCTCTGCATCACTCTCGCATACAGCATCTCCTTGTGTAAAGTGCGCCGAATGGTTAAACGATGCACAGTGACTCCATCTGCAGCAAGATGATGTTGTAGGTCTTTGGTGCTGGTCTGTGGGTTGACTCTGACTGTTCTTACCATTCGTCGCTTCTGTCTATCTGAGATTTTTCTTGGTCTGCCACTTCCAGCCTTAACTTGAACTGAGCCTGTGGTCTTCCATTTCCTCAATATGTTCCTAACTGTGGAAACAGACAGCTGAAATCTCTGAGACAGCTTTCTGTATCCTTCCCCTAAACCATGATGGTGAACAATCTTTGTCTTCAGGTCATTTGAGAGTTGTTTTGAGACCCCCATGTTGCTACTCTTCAGAGAAAATTAAAAGAGGAGGGAAACTTACAATTGACCCCCTTAAATACTCTTTCTCATAATTGGATTCACCTGTGTATGTAGGTCAGGGGTCACTGAGCTTACCAAGCCAATTTGAGTTCCAATAATTAGTTCTAAAGGTTTTGGAATCAATAAAATGACAACAGTGCCCAAATTTATGCACCTGCCTAATTTTGTTTAAACAATTATAGCACACTTTCTGAAAATCCAATAAACTTCACTTCACTTCTCAAATATCACTGTGTGTGTCTCCTATATGATATATTTAACTGACATTTTTTATCGTAACAACCAACGATTTATACAGGAAAATTATGACAATTAACAAGGTTGCCCAAACTTTAGCATCCCACTGTACATCACTGATATTAACTTTCACACTGGTAAAAACAACTGCACTTTTTATATTTTTCAATGGTAGGGTTTGTGTAAAGTAGGGAAGTGATGTTTTTCTTACATACATTTTTTTTTTTTTTAAAGTAGCATTTCTTAAATGTGTCTAAATCTTGGCCATCCCGCATGCCACGCACACTTTTCGCTCCACATAAACAGTCTGACATCCATGGTGCCAATATGTATGTTTTAAACCAGATGCAAAAGTATTGTGGATCAAAGTGCTGAAATGCATTGATTAGTGACTCAGTCCTATATAGCTTTGTGGACTAAAAGGCGCAGTTAAAGGGGTTATCCCATGACTAATGTAAGAAATGAAAATCAGACATCATATAGTACATGACAATCTCTTTGTAACAAAGCGAGAACCAGCCCTGTACCTCACATGGATCCAGAGATCTCCCCATTCATTGCTCTGCTACATTTATACCAAGCTGACAGCTCAAGGGGAGTGTCTTTTCTGCTGTGGCTAAGGGGGCGTGTCTCAGCTCTCCCTATCACAGCTCAGGGGGCAGTTGTAGGATTAATCTGAGCATGTGCGGCCTTCTCAGTGAGTAGGTCAAAGAAATAAGAAATTAAGTGGCGCTACACAGATACATTTTATTGAATAACTCGGTGGCTAAACAAAATTTTTAATTACATGCAATTACAAAAGTATTCAGATCCAGGTGCTGGTTTAAAAACTGTAGAATATTTTAAGGGGCTGCACAGGATTAGAAAAACATGGCTGATTACTTCCAGACACAGCTCCACCCCGCGCATGGGTTCTTTCTGGTATTGGCATGACTGCGACAGGGCTCTAATACCACACAGCCTGATGCTGTCTGTAAGAAAGCGCCACTTTTTTCCAATTCTGGACAACCCTGTTTTTGCCACAATTAGACATTTTTAATTAATGATTTGTTGCTTGCTGTAACATCTGAATGAATATTTATTTGTCACTGTTTGGGGGAGATTTATCAAGACTGATGTTCCTTACGCCAGCCTTGATCCCCTGTGCACTGCAGCTAGATGTGCCTAATTTATGATGCCTCAATGTGCCAGAAACACAAACCTGCGCCAACTGTTTGAGCTATCATTTACACCAGTTTCTGGTGTAAATGAGAGTAAATCTGCCCTGTCCCCTCCTGCTAGGCCCCATTTTTACTGCCATTTTAGAAAAGAGTTGAGAAGTGCTTAATGTCACATATCATTGCACATGGTTTTAGCACAAAATATCCAAGTGAGAAACATATTGTTACTTTCACCCAGTGAATGGACTTTTCCCCTGACTCCTGTTATTTCTCATTCCCAGGTTTCAGAGCCACAGATTTCTTTGGTGCTATATTTATGAACAACACGACAGATGTAGAGATGGCAGCTGTGGACTCAGACAAAGCAGTGACTGTGGAATTTAAACATGATGACAAACTCGGCGAAGATGTTGGAGCATTAGTTCAGGTATTCTTAACTAATATTCTACTAATATTTTCCATGCAATGAGTCTTAGGGCTCATGCACACAAACGCATTTTCTTTCCATGTCCGTTTCGTTTCAATGGTCCGCAAAACAAAAAACGGAAGGTACTCCGTGTGCACTCCGTTACCGTATGTCCGTATTTCCGTTCTGCAAAAATATAGAACATGTCCTATTATTGTCCGCATTACGGACAAGGTTAGTACTGTTTTATTAGGGGTCAGCTGTTCAGCTAAATATGGAATGCACACGGACATCATTCATATATTTTGCGGATCTGTTTTTTGCAGACCGCAAAATACACACAGTCGTGTGCATGAGGCCTTAAACAGAGAGACACCATTATTTTTCACAAGGTTGAAGGGAACATATCAACAGTGACTTCCATATGAAACTGTTTAGACACATAGCTGTGGTTCTCCTGATTAAAATGCTATCTTTCATTTGTTGATCTGAGGCTTTGTTCCTGAGTTATAATATCCTTTCTTAATATGCAAATTAGGCCTTAGGTGCAATAAGGGCGTTTCCATTACTCTTGTTACTCCCAGGCTCTGCTCCTTTCTGTAGCTGGCCCCTCCCTGGCTGCTTTGCCACTGCCTGACCCTGTCAATCAAAGCAGCCAGGGAGACACTGGCCACAGAAAAGAGTGGAGCTTGGGCGCAACAAGAGCAACAGTGACATTCTAATTGCACCTAATTTGCATTAAGAAAAAGTATCATAACTCTAGAACACAGCCTTGGATCAACAAAAGAAAACCTGTGTTTTAATCAGGTGGACCACAGTTGTGTGTCTATACAAACTGTTTGATTGGGAGGTCGCTGGTGACTGATTCCCCAGACTAAAAGAAGCTTATTTGTGTTTCTTATACCAATGGGAATGGTGAAAAATGGTCACATAACTTAGATGAGATAGCAAGCTACTGTATATGGCACACTCAGTATTTGAGAAGAAGCTTTCCTCGGCCACCAATATTCATTCAATTCAATATTTATAATGAATTTGCAGGGCTCACCAAAAACATTACTGAATTCTCTAACCGGACTAAAAGTCATGGGGGGGGAGCAGATGAAAAAATTTCATCAGATCTGTCATATCCATCATGGATGCTGGGAAGATGAGATCCATGGCTCCAGTGTGACTACAGCCTAAGGGCTCATGCACACGGCCCGTGCTGCGGACTGCAAATAGCGGTCCGCAATGGACGGGCACTGGCCATGTGGCTGCCGTTCCAGATGCAGACCTATTTACTTGAATGGGTCCGTGATCTGCAAGATTCAGTCCGCACAGCAAAAAATAAAACGTTCTGTAGTGCTTCCATGGGCTTCTGCTCCGCTCTGTACCACTCCGTATCTTGCGGATTGCGGACCCATTCACCTGACTAGGATCATATTTGTATGGCCAGATTTACTGACATTACAAAGAGCAGCATAACTATACACATGCCTCCGCTGTATTAGAAATATTCAGATGTGTATGTATAATATCAAAGATGAGACCCAGGAAAACTAAGGCAAATACCAGCGGTATACACGCATACTGTACATGAACATTTAGGCTACATTCACACGTCAGTATTTTTCTACATCCCAATTTTCGGTCCGTTTTTTGCGGATCCGTTGTTCCTGAAAATGTTTCCGTATGTCATCCGTTTTTTGCGAAAACTCAAATCCGACAGTATATTCTAACACAGAGGCGTTCCCATGGTGATGGGGACGCTTCTAGTTAGAATATACTGAGAACGGTGTACATGACTGCCCCCTGCTGCCTGGCAGCACCCGATCTCTTACAGGGGGCTGTGATCCGCACAATTATTGTGCGAATCATAGCCCCCTGTAAGAGATCAGGTGCTGCCAGGCAGGAGGGGGCAGACCCCCTCCCTCCCCTGTATCAAATGTGACCAGTGCGGCCCCCCTCCCTCTATATTCATTGGTGGCCAGTGCGGATTCCCAGTATTAAATGTGTCCAGTGCGGGCCCCCCCCCCTCTATATTCATTGGTGGCCAGTGCGGATTCCCAGTATTATAAATGTGACCAGTACGGCCTCACCTCTTCCCCCCACACCCCCATCATTGGTGGCAGCGGAGAGTTCCGATCGGAGTCCCAGTTTAATCGCTTGGGCTCCGATCGGTTACCATGGCAGCCAAGACGCTATTGCAGTCTTGGCTGCCATGGTTACTTAGCAATAAATAGAAGCATTATACTTACCTGCGACTGCGAGCTGCGATGTCTGTGACCGGCCGGGAGCTCCTCCTACTGGTAAGTGACAGGTCTGTGCTATAGGCAATGCGCCGCACAGACCTTTCACTTACCAGTAGGAGGAGCTCCCGGCCGGTCACAGACATCGCAGCTCGCAGTCGCAGGTAAGTATAATGCTTCTATTTATTGCTAAGTAACCATGGCAGCCAAGACGCTATTGCATGGTAACCGATCGGAGCCCAAGCGATTAAACTGGGACTCCGCTGCCACCAATGATTGGGGGGGGGGGGAGAGGTGAGGCTGTACTGGTCACATTTATAATACTGGGAATCCGCACTGGCCACCAATGAATATAGGGGGGGGGGGGCCCACACTGGACACATTTAATACTGGGAATCCGCACTGGCCACCAATGAATATAGAGGGAGGGGGGCCGCACTGGTCACATTTAATACAGGGGAGGGAGGGGGTCTGCCCCCTCCTGCCTGGCAGCACCTGATCTCTTACAGGGGGCTATGATTCGCACAATAATTGTGCGGATCACAGCCCCCTGTAAAAGATCGGGTGCTGCCAGGCAGCAGGGGGCAGTCATGTACACAGTTCTCAGTATATTCTAACTATATCCCATCACCATGGGAACGTCTCTGTGTTAGAATATACTGTCGGATCTGAGTTTTTCACGAAGTGAAAAATCAGATCTGTAAAAAACTTACTGGGAATCCGCACTGGCCACCAATGAATATAGAGGGAGGGGGGCCGCACTGGTCACATTTAATACTGGGGAGGAAGCATAATTTCCAGGAACGGAATTCGCATAAAACGGATGACATACGTAATGACATACGAATGTCTTCAGTTTTTTGCGGATCTATTGACTTTGTATTGGTCCAGGATTTGATTTTTGCGGAAAAGAATAGGACATGTTTTATATTTTTTCGGACATGCGGAACGGAACAATGGAAACGGACAGCACACATTGTGCTGTCCGATTTTTTCCAGGACCCATTGAAAATGAATGGGTACAGATCTGGTCCAGATCTGTTCCGCAAAAAACGGAACAGATCAGGAAAGAAACAACGGACGTGTGAATGGACCCTTACAGTGTACACCTTTTACCCATTAACCAGGGAGGGCCAATACGTCATCAGCCCCAATGAGTTCATAATCCAGGATTCCTGTAGCGTTGTAAAATAGGGCATTTTTATCCAGTGTCCAGAAAAAAAAATAATAAAACAGGTTGGCAACTTTGCCATGATCATGTGACTTAAATGTAAGTGTATAAAAAACTTAGGGCTCACAATTTCGTTTTCCATGGGCGTGCACATGTACCCATTGATTTCAATGTGTTTTTTCACATATCAGTGGTTTTACACAGACGATGGGGCATTTGAAAACTCATGGAGACATGCACTACTTTGGTCCGTGTTGTGTACCGAACACACCCATTGAAATCTATGGGTCCGTGTTTTGTCAGTGTTTCACGGATCATTAGTAGGAGATCCTCTAGAAGTTAATATTCAGCGGAGAAGCGTCTGTGGAATACGGATGGCACACAGAGGGCAAAAAAACGGACACACGGACCAAACACAGACATCTTCATGGATGAAACACGGACGGATTTTCTAAGGACTTCAAACAGACACAGAGATGTGAACGAGGCCTTAGAAATGTCAAAAACATTATTGGATCTGTCATAATATGAAAAATTGATCCAGGGGAAAAGAAATGGAAAATATAAAACCACATACAGTGTATCTGCTCAGAGATGACTGCAAAGCCTATAAGTGGCCCCTTTTATTTCCTCGTTCATGACGCCATTTATGTGTTCCTTTATCTGCTCATCTTATAACTCTCTGATGAGTGCTTTCTCTGCTTTCCAACATTAGTGTGCGCTGCTATACACAACCATTGGGGGCCACAGACGCCTGCTTGTACATAACATCAGTCTGAGCTGCAGTTCCCAACTTGCAGATATATACAAGAGCTGTGAAACTGATGCCCTCATAAACTTCTTTGCTAAATCAGGTAAAGGTTCAAATCTGTATGGGTGCCTGGGTGCAGTGTTGTGCCCTGGTCAAGTACTGACCTGGTAAGGGCATGTTATTGCTCAACTGTGTTCCTTTACAGCTTACAAAGCAATCCTGCATCATCCCTTGAAGACAGTCCGTGATGTGTTGGTGAGCCAGACAGCCCACATGTTAGCCTGTTATAGGAAGAATTGTGCCAGCCCCTCAGCTGTCAGCCAGGTATGTAGCCAAGAATCAGCGTAAAATGTCACTTTCCTTTGTTTCATGTTTTTTACTTGTCTGTTCCTTTATAAGGCTCTGTACACATTACATCTGAGCCTTACTTTAGATGTATATGTCAGGAATAGTTCTTGACGTATCTCACATATTTTGTGACGTATATCGCGTATTTCACCTCCAGCTCTCTAGCTCTTGTTAAACTACAACTCCCACCATTCTCCAATAATTTCCATGGTAGTCCTGAGAACAGTGTGCATGCAGGGAGCTGTGGTTTTACAACATCTGGAGGGTCGGGGGTTGCTGACCCCTGGTGTAGAAAGTTTGTAATTCGCTTTATTGTAGACTATTATGTTCAATGTGTTCCTCACTGAAATGTCCTGTATGACCCCAAATACACAGAACTGTCACATAATCAAGGTAATGATTAAACCCTTGATTTTTGATGCATGTCGTCTCTTTAAAGATGGAGGGGTGCTTGTTGTTTCACATAGCAGACACTTGGGGCTAATGTCCGCGATCGCCAATAACGCCAATCAGACTTTTAACTCCTCAAATCAATTGTGACTATGGCATCTGAGGCGGCCTTCCCCGGGAGCCCTGCGCAGCCAGGGCCCGAATGGTTTCCCCCAGCTTAGGTCAGGGAAGCCGTTCATTTGTGTTAGGGCTCATGCACATGGCAGTTGCTGTTTTTGTGGACCACAAATTGCGGATCTGCATTTTGCTTAATGGAACATCCTGCCCTCTGTAGAACTGTCCTATCCTTGTCTGCAAAATGGACAAGAATATGACATGTTGTATTTTTGCAGGTGCTGTGGAAAGGACATACAGATGCAGAAGCACATGGTGTGCCGTCAGCATCTTTTTCTGCCCGACTGAAATGAATGGGTCCGCATCCGCTATGCAAATAATGTGGATCGGATGCGGACAAAAACCACTGTCGTGTGCATAAGCCCTTAATTGCATGGGTCTCTCTGAAGAATTCCATGCTATTACAGCTGTGGTTCTTATGGAGGCCTGCAGGTGGCAGGGCTCCATAAGAACAGTGAATATGCCATACACTGCCATGCTAATTCATTGCAGTGTTAGGGAGAAGCAATCTGCCTTACACTAGGGGGGGGGGCGTAAAAAAGTAAAAAAAAAAAATTTACAAAGAAAATAATAACTAAAGAAAATAAAGAAAAAAATTATATGCAAATCACCCCCCTTCCCCATAATAAAAATAAACACAAAAAAAAATAAAGATCATATGCACCACTAAGTTCCAATATGCCCAAACTATTGAAATATAAAATTATTTATCTCACCCTAACAGAAAAAAAAAAATTAATGGCTGATTTGTAGTTTTTTCATCACCTCCAAAAAAAATGGAATAATAAGTGATTAAAAAGTCATACACACCCCAAAATGAAATGTTGCAAAAAATGAACCCTAATACAGCTCCGTAGATGGAATAATAAAAAGTTACGGTGATCAGAATTTGGCCATATTTTTTCCCAATTTTGTTCAGTACTAAAGCACAAGAAAAACTTTACAAATCTGGTATAGCTGTAGTAATACGACCCAGAGAATGAAGTTAACAGGTCGGTTTAACTGCACAGGGATCGGTGTAAAAATGAAACCCATAAAACTATGGCACAATTGCATTTTTTTTTTTTATTCTACCCCATTTAGATTTTTCCAGCTTCCCACTACTTTATATGTACGGTAAATATGTAAAAAAAAAATACATACATACATCCCATATATCAAAACGACCATTGCATTAAAGGAGATATAATTTAAAAAAATATTTTAGTTGCACATTGTGCTATTAACAAAATGAAAGAAATGAAAACAAATATATATATATTTTACATTCTCCTGGGTGTAAAAAATTTAAAGCAAAAAATACCTAAGTACAAGTGCCATAAAAATAAAGCCCCATTTATCACCGACCAAGGCTGGATAGACTTATCCAAATCCGCGTACAAGTCAGAGATGAATCATTACACACGGTGCAGCTGATTGTGAATTTGCCATCTCTATTCCCCAGCTCATCCTTCCTGACTCCATGAAAGTGCTGCCAGTCTACATGAATTGCTTGCTGAAGAACGAGGTGTTGGTCGCCAGCCCAGAGATTGCAACTGATGAGAGGACATTTCAGAGACAGCTGCTCATGTCCATGGATGTGGCCAGCTCCCAGCTCTTTTACTACCCACTTCTTTTACCTTTAGTAAGTGAATATTGTAATTAGAGATGAGCGAATTTCATATTTTGAAATTTGCTCACACTTCGTTTGTTGATGAATTGCGTTATGGATTCCGTTACCATGGACCATAACGCAATTCTATGACAGAATGCATAACGGAATGCCTTTAGAGGCATTCCGTCATAATATAAGTCTATGGGCTGCAAAACGGATCCGTCCCGTTTCCGTTATGCAGGGGAGCCCTCCCCTGCATAACGGAAACGGGACGGATCCGTTTTGCAGCTCTAAAGGCATTCCGTTAGATATGGAAGTTTCTGTACTTATCATTTCTAATGTACAATGATTGGCATTGTCTGATACTGTATGTCGAGTAATTTTTCTAAATAAAAAAAGATCTGATTTTTTAAAAAAAGGCATTCCGTTATGCATTCCGTCATAGAATTGCGTTATGGTTCGTCATAATGGAATCCATAACGCAATTCACCTCTTTCCAACAAACGAAGTGTGAACTAATTTCATAAGCGGAAATTCGCTCATTTCTAATTGTAATCATAGCAGTGCACGCATTGGATTGCTGTAAGGGACACATATGGGGCACAGACGTGGGTCTTAAGAATTGGTTATAACTGTACTGTTGTGATTTGTATGCAGAACACAATGGACACCAAGAGTGACATCATTCCCCCAGCCGTGCGTTGCTCAGAGGAACGATTGTCTGATGGAGGAATATTCCTGTTGGCTAATGGTCTTAGCATGTTCCTGTGGCTGGGCGCCAATTGTCCTCCTGAATTCATCCAAGGAGTTTTCAGTGTTCCATCTTTTGCGCACATCAGCCCAGAAGCTGTAAGTTATTTGCATGATGGAGGTCAATGGGGAAGAATTTACTTTTTATGAGACAAAGGATATGGCTTAGAGAACTTGTGATGTAGCTTAGTGGGAAATGAGTGTTGTTAATAATGTGATAGCAAGCGGCAAATGGCACCAAAATTTCAGCTTCCAATATTGACACAAATGAAAGCAACCAATGATAGCATAAGGTTAGACAAAAGTGTTTAAAGCGGTTGTCCAGGCCTATCCTCAGGATCACTAGCTGATCAGAAGGGGGTCCGACACTCCACACACCTGACAATCAGCTGTTATGTGTAGCAAATGCAGTATTGTTCCCATTGACTTCCATGGGAGCAATGCTGCAGTTGTGACCGCTGTCCACTGCAATGTTGACAGTGCTCTGTAGTCTAGCATGATGCACCAAATTTATCATACAGCGTGAGACATTGTGGTAAATTATGTCTAAATATTACACAGAATTAGTAAATTTGCCTCATCATGTTATAGTATTGAACAACCATGTTGGATTAGTACAGAAGAAACTGAAACTTTTATATATGGGGCCCAGTTTCATGACAAGTTGTTCCAGGTGTGAAGACTTTAGTAAAAGAATTAAAGGGGTTATCCCATGACTAATGTAAGAAATGAAAATCAGACATCATATAGTACATGACAATCTCTTTCTATAAAAGCTAGAACCAGCCCTGTACCTCACATGGATCCAGAGATCTCCCCATTCATTGCTCTGCTAGATTCATATCAAGCTGTCAGCTCAAGGGGAGTGTCTTTTCTGCTGCAGCTAAGGGGGCGTGTCTCAGCTCTCCCTATCACAGCTCAGGGGGCAGTTGAAGCATGAAACTGAGCATGTGCGGCCTTCTCAGTGAGCAGGACAAAGAGATAAGAAAAAAACAAACAGCAGGTGGCGCTATACCAATTCATTTTATTGAATAACTCGGTGGCTATGCTAAATATTTTATTACAGGCAATTACAAAAGTATTCAGATCCAGGTGTAGGTTTAAAAACTGTAGAATATTTTTGTAGGACAACCCCTTTAATAGCAGTTATGGAAAGGATTCCATGCATCTCTTACAGGCTGTAGTCTTGTAGATATCTTTATTCAGTGAGGAATGATTTCTTCTGTAATGTTGTACGTTCATAATTCCTTCTACTTACAGACATCAGTTCCTGAACTGGACAGCCCTCATTCCAAGAAACTAAGGACAATTATGGAAGCCATTCAGAGCAAAAGTTCCTACTCAATGAAGGTATACAAGTCACTTCTAGGATATAGAAAAGGTTGCTAATATAGTATCTATAATGTATCTAATAAGGAAGATCTACGTCTAAGGCTACTTTCACACTTGGAAGGCTACTTTTAATACTTGAAAAAAAAAAAAAGGTTCAGTTTGGTCCCCATGCATTCTGAATGGAAAGAGATCCGTTCAGGATGCATCAGGATGTCTTTCATTCCATCAGCATTCCGTTTTGTGACTGGCACTGAAAACAATCAGTCAATCATAACAGAATCCTTTTTTTCGGAGCCTAAAAAAACGGATCCGTCACCCATTGACTTTCAATGTATGTAGTGTCAGATCCATTTATTTCCGTTTTGATTTCACACAACCGCATCCTAAAGGAACGGATGTATCCTGATGTACAAAATTAAAACAAATCAGTTTAATTCCGGTATTGAGATCCTCTGCCAGACCTCAATACCGGAAAACAACAATGCAAGTGTGAAAGTAGCCTTAGGCCGCTTTCAGACGAGCGTATTTGCAATGCGTATATAATCCGGATTATATGTCCCGCAATCCGCTGCTAATGTTATCGAATAGAGCTATTTACATGGGCGTATAGTTTGCATTAGCATTAGAAATCCGCAGCATCTCCGAGTTTTGTTACATAGTTAATACGGTTGAAAAAAGACAAACGTCCATCAAGTTCAACCAAGGGATCGGTGGGGACGCGAAACCCAGAAGGAAGTGAGACTCATATTTCTACACGTTTTCATAAGCATTTATGTTTTTTACTTTTAAGAATTCGTCTAAACCCTTTTTGAAACTGTCCACTGTTCCTGCTGTGACCACGTCCTGAGGAAGCCTATTCCACAGATTCACAGTTCTTACAGTAAAGAAGCTTTGACATTTCTGGAGACTGAACTTTTTCTTCTCCAGTCGGAGGCAGTGTCCCCTTGTCTTTTGAGCACATTTTACATGGAACAGCTTTTCACCGTATTTTTTGCATGGCCCATTTTTATATTTGTATAGGTTAATCATGTCTCCCCTTAGACGTCGCTTCTCAAGACTAGATAAATTCAATTCTTTTAATCTTTCTTCATAACTAAGACCCTCCATTCCCCTTATCAGTTTAGTCGCTCTCCTCTGTACTTTTCCAGCTGCAGTGCGTCCTTTCTATGTACTGGTGCCCAGAACTGAACTGCACATTCCAGATGAGGCCGCACCAGCGCTTTGTAAAGTGGTAATATTACATCCCTGCCCCGCGAGTCCATGCCTCGTTTAATGCATGACAATATCCTGGTGGCCTTAGAAGCAGCCGACATTGTATCTACGATCTACAAGGACACCCAAATTCTTCTCTATAAGGGACTCTCCCAGTGTTACATCCCCTACAACATATGAAGCACGGAGATTATTACTACCAAGATGCATAACTTTACATTTATCCACATTGAACCTCATTTGCCAAGTTGATGCCCAATCACTCAGAGTGTTCAAGTCAGCTTGTAGTATATGGACATCTTCCATAGACTGTACAGTTCTACATAGCTTAGTGTCATCTGCAAAAATAGATATGGTGCTATTAATCCTGTACTCAATATCATTAATAAATAAATTCAATAATAGAGGGCCCAGCACTGAACCTTGGGGTACACCACTTATAACCCGGGACTATTCTGAATAGGAATCATTGACCACAACTCTCTGGACACGGTCCTTCAGCCAGTTTTCAATCCAATTACAAAGTATACTTTCCAAGCCTATAGACCTTACTTTACCTATTAAACGTCTATGAGGGACAGTATCAAAAGCCTTTGCAAAATCCAGAAACACTACATCCACAGCCGCCCTCTGTCCAAGCTACTACTCACCTCCTCATAAAAACAAATCAGGTTAGTCTTCCAACTTCTGTCCTTGGTAAACCCATGCTGGTTATCACTTATATTATTATGTATAGTCACATACTCCTGTATATAGTCCCTTAAGAGTCCTTCAAACATTTTTCCCACAACAGAAGTTAAACTAACTGCTCTATAATTTCCTGGGGAGGACCTTGATCCTTTTTTAATATGGGCACCACGTTTGCCTTGCGCCAATCACTTGGCACTGTACCAGTACCTAGAGAATCTTTAAAAATTATAAACAGGGGCACAGCAATGACTGAACTGAGCTCTTTAAGCACTCTTGGGTGTAATCCATCTGGACCCGGAGCCTTGTTCACATTTACTGTATTTAACTTGTCTTGGACCATATCTACAGTTGTTTCCAAATACACACATTACAGTCTGTGAAGTGCATAAATAGAGAAGGATGGAAGAAATACGCATGTAAATCCTGATGAAATCCTGATGACAATACTGATGGTATATCAGAAATCCTGAGCCAGAATACTGACGGATCTCAATACACTCGTCTGAAAGCGGCCTTAGAGACAGCAAAAGGATTGTCCATTTTGCGAGACAGTTTTACTTTCCATTTTGGGTCGTGGTCCTCTTTACCTATTCACTACACTGAAAAGCTGGAGAAAAGAAGATGATAGTACCATAACTTTGACCAATGGTAGATTGTCATCTCAGTGTTAGGGCTCCAGTCTGCTCTTCTGCTGGCTTATACACGAAAATATGCGGATTTTCATGTGGAAAAAGGTAGCATAATACAGTACCAGCAAAGTGAATGACATTTGACAAAAATTTTTTTTATTGATTTTAATGTATTAAACATACAGATATGCAATGAAGTATAATCAGGATTATTTTGCATATATCTGATACCGATCCAATGATTGTACATCATCTGTTATGATACAGCATATTAGAAGTACAATACAGAACTTTAAACAGTTCCCCTTTACCCCCCCTTCCTCCCACTCCTAACCTTCGCACCCCCTCCGGATGTACACCGACCCCCCCTTCCAATTATCTGTTTCAGTCAAATCGATTTGAACGTATACATATTACTTTCAGATTCCCCAATTTCCCTTTTAGATCTGATAGCAAATACCACTCTGTATATTGAAAATTTCGCATTGGTTTTTGAATCTCTTCTTTGGACAGGTGTTTGCTGATATAAGTTTTCCATTTATCAAGGAAGTGTGCTGATCTATAATCTTTTGGTTTTTCCGCTTCTAGCTGATCCATTATTAAAAAGTATCTCATTTGTACATGAATTTCTGCGTCCGAGGGTGTGTGGAGTTAGCCAAGTGCACAGCAAACACCTAAGTGCTACTAATAAGACACCATCTATTAAATTAGGCACCTTCAGTTTCTCCGGGTAGCCATGGAATAAGACCACTAGGTTGCATGGTAATTCTATCTGCCAGGTTGTTTTAATCCAAGATAAGATCTTTTCCCAATAGGCCTGAATCAGCAGCCAGCTCCAAATGCAGTGATCTAAACCTGCCTTAGGCATATCACACTTAGGGCAAGCCATTATCTTCTTTGGGTTTATAGCTGAAGCTGGAATAATAAAAGTATAAATTGCCCTATGTATTAGCCTAAAGTATGTTTCTCTCCATCTTTCACATAATACTGCTCTTCTAACTTTCGCCCAACCTGTCATCATTTCGTCCCTCCAGTCTATAGGTCCTAACAATGGTTTCCAACCCTGAAATAATTGCGGAATAAGCTTATTATTTTCTCTTTCTCTCAGAGTTTTATATCAGAAAGTGGAAGTTTATGTTCTTTTGGCCTAGAAGATCAAGGCGATTAGAA
This sequence comes from Bufo bufo, assembly GCF_905171765.1. NCBI lineage: Eukaryota > Metazoa > Chordata > Amphibia > Anura > Bufonidae > Bufo > Bufo bufo. The sequence goes on from NC_053390.1 coordinate 590,659,137, forward strand.
ACATATTCCTGTTGTACATTTTTCAATCTTGATTTACAAAAAGCCATCATTTGATAATATTGCATAGCCTGTCCTTTAGGCAAACCATACCTATCATGCAATTCCTGTAAAGACATATAGCGAGGTTCTTCTTCATGTAATATATAGACCCATAAACCCAGTGATCTCCATGTTCGGAACAGCTTGTTGGTCTTCCCCATGTCAAATTATGGGTGATTTCACAGAGACATATGTTTAGATGCTAAAAATTATAATCCGAACATCTTCCTCACCTCTTTCCATGCTACTACAGTGTCTCTGATCACCACCAATGTTTTTATGTCAGAATGTAATGTTAGTTTGGAATGTAGAAGGCCTCCCAGACCCCACCCTTTGGCTAATTCTTTTTCCAAAGAAATATTTGAATAGTGTGATGTCTGTCCTAGCCAATCCCTACAATGTCGAAAAAGGCTTGCCAAATTATATCTCCGTAAGTCCAGGAATTGGACCGATAATGTCTTCAGAGCTATTCTCGGTCTTTTCTCTGACCATATAAATCCTGCAACCATATAAATCCTGCAAATGTCCTATTTAAAAACTTAATGTCCTTATGCTTGAGCAAAATAGGTATGGTTTGCATCGGGTAAAGTAATTTTGGGAAGTTGATCATTTTTATCAAATGACACTTGCCCAATAAACATAGTGGTAGTCTTTGCCATCTGATAAGTTCTTGTTTTATCTGATGTATCAGTGGGGTATAGTTAAGGGAATACAGGGAATGAGGCGTACGACCTATCTTGATCCCCAAATAAGTTATATGGGTTTTGACCAGTGACACTGGGCAACCCCGCAGGCTAGTTTCTCGCCCATGACTCTCTGGTCCTATACATAACATTTCACATTTTCCTGGGTTGACTCTGAAACCCGAAAATTTTCTAAATTCCCGTAATGCTTCAAAGATCTTGTTCAGGTCTCTGGATGGATTGGTTAAAAATAAAATTATGTCATCTGCAAAAAGAGATAAGCGAACCTCTAGTGAACCTATGCGTAGCCCCTCAAATATATCTGATGTTTCTAGGTATCTGGCTAATGGCTCAATCGCAAGATTAAAAAGTAAAGGGGATAAGCGGCATCCCTGCCGTGTGCCTTTTAATAGCGGAAAAGGCTTTGATAAGAATCCAGGTAAAGCTATTTGTGCCTGAGGAGAGTTATATAGAGCTCCCAGATATGTCCTAAAGGCTCCTGTGATATGCATTCTATCTAAAACATCTCCCAACCAGTTCCAACCGAAGTTATCAAAAGCCTTTTCAGCGTCAATGGTCAGGAGGGCTGAAGTACCCTGACCTGCTTTTAATCAGTTTGCATGATCCAGAATAGCCAGAACTCTGTGTATATTGAAAACCGCTGATCTTCCTTTCACAAATCCTACCTGGGAAGGCCCAATTAAGGTGGGTAATATGTCTGCTAATCTATCTGCCATTATTTTAGAAATGATTTTGAGATCTACATTGATAAGAGATATTAGACGATAGGAAGCTGGTTGAAAAGGGTCTTTCCCTGGTTTCTGCAAAAGTTTGAGGACGTTGTTATACCCATCAGTCAGTAACTGAGATATATCTTCCCTTATTATTTTATAAAATTCTCCTGTATATCCGTCAGATCCAGGAGCCTTCCATAGTTTTAGTGCTCGGATAGTTTGAGAAACCTCTTTAACTGTGATAGCTTTATTGAGCTCCGCCAATTGATTTGCTTGAATCTCTGGGAGAGAGACTCGATCTAAAAATTTTATTGGGGAGTTTTGAGCTGGAGGATCTCTGGCATAGAGATTTTGGTAAAAGGTTCGAAAAGTATCTAGAACTTCTTCAGGCTTAATATGAAGATGTCCTTGAAGGTCCTTAAGTGTTGGCAAGTGAGTTGGTGCCCTTGGGCCCTTTAGATAATCTCGCCAGCAATCTCCCGGACTTATTCCCAAATTTAAACAGATTGGATTATTTTTGTGATCTATACATATCCTCCCAGCGTGAATACCACAACTCAAAATCTTTTTTAGCCAATACCCACTCTTGCTTGTTTTTGACTGTGGGGGTAGCTAGGAAAGTTGTATAGGCTTTCCTGGGTTTCTCTGTGACCTCATCTAACATTGTTTTAGTCTTGGCTTCCAGGGAATGGACATAGGAAATCACCTGTCCCCGCAAATTCAGGGGCGTAGCTAAAGGCTCATGGGCCCTGGTGCAAGATTTCAGCTTGGGCACCCCTTCCCCCAGTGCTTTGTGACCAGGGAGGCAAAAATTGAAAAATTGAAACGGCACCCCCCATGCCAAATTCTTGACCTAACCCCTTCCCTCTAGCCAGAGGCGTAACTTGACCAGCAAGCACTTTCCATAATACCAGTGTCTTCTTATGTGGCACAAGGGTTGGGCCCCCTCAGGCTCCTGGGCCCGGTAGCGACTGCTACCTCTGCACCCCCTATAGCTACGCCCCTGCGTGGGGGTGAGTTGTCTCCCTCGACTGTGGAAAGTGCCAGAGTGTTAGGCGCCATATCTGCGTCTTCTGCTTGCTCAGCGGGAAGTCCCATCTGCATCTTGTTTCTTATTTTCTTGCCAATAATAGCTCCCGTTGCCAATGTTGAAGGGGCAATAAATCATGATTTTCTGTCAGGGAGCCAGGAGCTGCCATTCTGTGCAGCCTCACATGCAGGTGCCGGAACCGGAAGTCCTCATGTACACTTTACTTTTCCTCCCGTGCAGAAATTGACCGGTTGTGGGGATTTTAAATCCGCAGCCTGTCAATTGTTTGTGCGATTACACACTTTCTGTACAATGGTTATTTCTGTAGACTTCAATGTGGTTGTTAACATAAACAGGAAATCCACAAACAAAAAACGCACCAAAACCACAATAAATAGTGTGTTTTTTTGGTGTAGTTTCTGTGTCCGTTTTATGCAGATTTTCTGCATATAAACCTCCACGTGTGCAGTTACCCTAATCAGAGTGCTATACATTTACAATAGTGTGCTCAGCTATGAGTAAGGGTCACAGCTGACCTGAAACGCGTAAAGGTTTATGCACATTTTTGACATGAAGGCATAAAGATACCGATTTTAATCTTTGATGCTGGATTTTACATCTCATTCTGGTGTCCGCTACACATGCCTGTCCTTTGTGCCCTGGTAGATCACCTAACACAGGTTCCAGAAAAAGTAGATGAGTAGAAACTTTTAATATATAATGAAATAAAACCTAAAAGCGTTCACAAATGTATTTGTCTATTCTCATCAAGTGAATTCCATTGATACCAGCCAGTGTTTTTATGTCTTGCAGCTTGTCTTAGTGAAGCAGAAAGAAAAGGCAGAGATGGCTTTCAGGCAGTTATTGGTTGAAGACAAAGGCCTACTAGGAGGAAACTCATACATGGATTTTCTCTGCTGTGTTCACAAGGAGATCCGTCAACTTCTTACTTAAGCCACATGGGAAATATGAAACGAACACGTCAACTGACACACTGCCTCCTGCTTATTAGTTGCTGGGTGGTGTGTTCTGCAAGACCTCTTGTGAGCAGGTTCACAGCATCCAAGGGCTCACTTTATAGCACTGGTTTGTGCCCACATTTAGAGAAAAATTATTTCTCTATAAAAAAATAAAAAACTTGCTTGACTTATTTAAAGGGATATACACATATGTTGTAAAGAAAGAAAGAAATGAACGGTACTTATTTATGTCTGAAACAAAATAAATTGTCCAATGTAAAGCACATGTTTTTAAGACCCAGGAACCTTGTGGTACATTTGTGATACATTATCAAGATCAAAAAATGAAGCTTGGGGTTTGGTGTTGCTTTTCAGTATAAGTAAAAAAAATCCTGATAAATGGGAGAGACCGAAAAAGGCAGCTGTCATGGAGAAATTTTACATTCCCTGCAGCTGTAATAGCTATCCACCAGCAGACCAATGATGGGTAAGTGATGTTTAGGTCTCCCCAGAAGCCACAGAGAATGTTCATGCTGATTATACAGCTAATTATATAGGAGTATATAGAAAAGTAGCTCCAGTTCAAGCACAGTGTTTGCAGCGATTTTTTGACAGCTTTTTTTTTTTTTTTTGAGGGGGGTCAAAAAATTAATAAATACCACAAAAAGATAGAGGAGAAACTGGTAAAAAAAAAACATAGTGTGACACCACCCTTAGGCCTCGTGCACACAAACGTTTTTTTTTTTCCGTTTACGTTCCGTTATGTGTACGGAACCATTCATTTCAATGGGTCCGCAAAAAAAACCCAGAATGTACTCCGTATGCATTCCGTTTCCGTATTTCGGTTCTGTTCAAAGATAGAACATGTCCTATTATTGTCCGCATAACGGACAAGGATAGTACTGTTCTATTAGGGACCAACTGTTCCGTTCCGCAAAAAACGGAATGCACACTGATGTCATTCGTATTTTTTGTCGACCGCAAAATACTGAAAAAGCCATACGGTCGTGTGCAATAGGCCTTAGGTGTATTACTTTTAGTTTTTTTGGTATGTTATGCGTTTTTATACTTGCAGGTTAACAACTTGCAGATTAACAGGCTAAACTGGATGAACTATGTTAGGCCTCATGCACACGAATGTATTTTCTTTTCATGTCCGTTCCTTTTTTTTTTGTGCACCGTATGCGGAACCATTCACTTCAATGTCCGTTTCCGTATGTCCGTATTGCTGTTCCTCATTATGATCAAGGATAGTACTGTTCTATGAAGGGCCAGCTGTTCGGTTCCGCAAAATACAGAATGCACACGGATATCATCCTCATTTTTTGCGGACCGCAAAATACATACGGTCGTGTCCAAGAGGCCTTACTATGTTACTGTTTTTTTCTTTTTTTTCTTTTCTTTTTTTTGCATTAACATCTGGTTTCACAAAAAAAATTGCAGAAAAAAATCTGTACACAAACTATGAATCCAGTCTTACATATATAGATAAAATGGTGCGCAGGATGCCTTTAGGCATTGTTCACATCAATGTTAGAAGTTCCATTAGGAGCCACCAGCACAGATTTCATCTTAAATGCCAAAGTAATGCAGTATGCTACTCTGTGTTGTCTGGTAAAATGACATACACCATGACAGAAACCCAACAGACCCTATTATAGTCAGAGGGGTCAGTCTGATGTTGTTGTTGTCCCACTGTCCGTCATCTGACAGACCTGTCTTTTGCTTCCGTTCTGTTTTTCTGTACCTCTGACAAATAACAGAAGAATGGAATGCTGGTGCAGATGTGAATGAAGCCTAATTCTAACATGTGCCTTTCCAGTGACCTGATCTCACTGATGTTTACCTTTCAGGAGCTCAAGAATATATTTTCATACAACTGTAACATTGTCTTAAAGATATATTCAATTCTAGATTTGTAAAGAACAGTTATTAATGTAAACCATATGCAATGGTTAAGAGTAAAACAGTGCAATACAGTGATAAAAAATAAAATGCAAATATATAAAAAAAAAAACATTTTAGTCTTGCTTTCATTATACCACTATATTTATAAGCCATAATACACACACAAACTCCAGTCAAATCATTGCCAGGTCACTAAGTTAGGCCCCTTTCACACGGGTGAGTATTCCGCGCGGATGCGATGCGTGAGGTGAACGCATTGCACCCGCACTGAATACCGACCCATTTATTTCTATGGAGCTGTTGACATGAGCGGTGATTTTCACGCATCACTTGTGCATTGTGTGAAAATCGCAGCATTCTCTATATTCTGCGTTTTTCACGCAACGCAGGCCCCATAGAAGTGAATGGGGCTGCGTGAAAATCGCAAGCATCCGCAAGCAAGTGCGGATGCGGTGCGATTTTCACGCACGGTTGCTAGGAGACGATCGGGATGGAGACCCGATCATTATTATTTTCCCTTATAACATGGTTATAAGGGAAAATAATAGCATTCTGAATACAGAATGCATAGTAAAACAGCGCTGGAGGGGTTAAAATAATAATAATAATAATTTAACTCACCTTAGTCCACTTGATCGCGGCCCGGCATCTCCTTCTGTCTCCTTTGCTGAACAGGACCTGTGGTGAGCATTAATTACAGGTAAAGGACCTTTGGTGACGTCACTCCGGTCATCACATGATCCATCACATGATCTTTTACCATGGTGATGGATCATGTGATGACCGGAGTGATGTCACCAAAATCAGCCTTTGATGCAGATGTCATTGTGTGATACACCCTTAATACATTTGAGGATTTAAATACCGCCATTTGGTGCACCAATATTGAATTCAGGCCTACACTGGTTCAGGCCCTGTGAGATACACCCTCTACATACAGGGGTTTGAATCAGGGATTTGAAATACAGCCATTTAAGATACAGCCATTTTGGGAAAAGAAATATTTACTTCAGGGTGACAGTGGTTCAGACCGTGTGAGATACCCCCCTACATACAGGGGTTTGAATCAGGCATTAGAAATACAGCCATTTGAAATACAGCCATTTTGTGCAAAGATATATTTACTTCAGGCCTACACTGGTTCAGGCCCTGTGAGATACCCCCTCTACATACAGGGGTTTGAATCAGGCAATTCAAATACAGCCATTTGAAATACAGCCATTTTGGGCAAAGATATATTTACTTCAGGCCTACAGTGGTTCAGACCGTGTGAGATACTCCCTCTACATACAGGGGTTTGATTCACGGATTTGAAATACAGTCATTTGAAATACAGCCATTTTGTGCAAAGATATATTTACTTCAGGCCTACAGTGGTTCAGACCGTGTGAGATGCCCCCCTACATACAGGGGTTTGAATTAGGCATTAGAAATACAGCCATTTGAAATACAGCCATTTTGTGCAAAGATATTGTCACGGATGGTGTTGCAGAAAACTAGAAGTCACAAATAAAGATCCGACTGACTTGATCCCAAACTAAGGAACATATGGGTGAGCCCTATAAAATCCCTAGAGCTCTCCCTGACTGCTCAGCCCATGCAAAGATCTTTATGATAGAAAATTGCATGCCCACGTACCTAGACTGAGTGACACCTGAAAACCCTATAATAGTGAGGGGACACGACCACCGGCTCCCTGCACTAAATACGGAGGGAGTCAGGGTCACCTAGAATCAAGCCCACAGGATAACACAAATAAAGGAATAGACTTATCTGAGGAACCAGCAGTTGCAGCATCTAGCAGTGAGCACAATCCAGGAAGTAGTATAAACCGCAAAGTGAAGCAGTATGGGAGGGGATATAAAAGGAGGCAATCACTGCTAATAGATGACAGCTGGGAGAGGGAGAAGAGATGACAAAATCAAACCAAAACAAAAGAACATCATGCAAGAGGTACTGAAGAACGTCTGTCAGAACTTCTCAGATCTGGCGGTGACAGTACCCCTCACTCTACAAGTAGACTCCGGACACTCAGAGCCCACCTTCTCAGGATGGGACCTATGGAAAGCCCTGATAAGACGAGTGGCCTTAATGTCTGCCACTGGAACCCACATCCTCTCCTCAGGACCATAACCCTCCCAATGAACGAGGTACTGGAGAGAACCATGGATAATACGAGAATCCACAATCCTAGAGACCTGAAATTCAAGATTACTATCAACCACAATCGGAGGAGGAGGCAAAGAGGAGGGTACAGTGGGTTGGACATAAGGTTTTAATAGAGACTTGTGAAAAACATTATGGATCTTCCAAGTCTGAGGAAGATTAACACGGAAAGCAACGGGATTGATGACGGACAAGATCTTGTAAGGCCCAATAAACTTAGGACCCAACTTCCAGGAGGGAACCTTCAATTTGATATTCTTAGTAGACAACCACACCAGATCACTCACATTCAGGTCCGGACCAGGCACACGTCTCTTATCCGCCACACGCTTATATCTCTCACTCATGCTCTTTAGATTACTGTCACAGCTGAGGATGGGAAAAACCCTTAGCCATGCGATGCCAGAAGATGTTTGGTCGCTGCTCGGCCAGGACCACAGGATCAGGGAGCAGGTCACCTCCTATCGCGTCCCTAAAACTGACCCTGACTCCTAGCTGTATGAGTCGACCCTGATGGTAGGAGGGCTCATACTCCGTAACTTTGGGGTCCCTACTAGCCCTCAGGGTGGCCCTAAACTAGGAGCAGGGTAAGACGACCTGTTCCTCCTAGGCACGGACGAACAGGAGTCTTACTGGCCAAGCTACAAGGAGATGGGGAACATAAACAGACATATGAATATGACAGGTGAACCAAGCAGTTCCACACTAACCTGCCACAGCCTTGCTGACTGGAACCCATGCTCAAATACGCTGTCCACAAACACAAGAGAGACAGCACACACATCAAAACACACAGGTAACCAGGACATCCATAGCTGCAATAAATATCAAGAGCATAAAAACATCAACTTAACATTAGGCATTCTTTTTATGACCGCAAGGGTGGCCCTTACTGGAAAGATGGTATATGAACCAGGAGGATGACTCCAGCAAAACGCATGGCTGAAGTACCCCTCACCAACTGCCTTCCAGCAGGAAGCTAAATAGCCCAAGCAGCCACACCCACAAACACACTAGGAAAGGGGTTAACCCTTCCATCACCAAACAAGGTGTCACTTAAAGGGGAAGTGTACACACGACAAACTCCCTCATACCAAACATAGAAAGTGAACACTAAAACCACACGTTGCCAGAGGCAACCGCATGCAGTGACAGCGAGCGCCTAGCAAGCGCTCAGGCCGCTCCACTGCCAACAACCTTATGTTGCAAAAGGCAACCACACGTGAGGCAAGATACAGAGCTCACACCTGTGGTTGACAACATAAAACAAACCGCTGACAACTGCATGCGAACCAAGGAGTCACGACCACAACCATGGTCGTGACAATTACCCTGAATCTTTTGCCAAATAGATGACAAAGACGAGGAAAATCTCTCCTCATCAGGTAAACCAGAAGACCCCTCTCCAGAGAATGTCCCAAACTGCGGATGAAACCCATATGCACCAAAAAATGGTGACTTATCAGAGGACTCCTGACGACGGTTATTTAAAGCAAACTCAGCAAGGGACAAAAAAGAACACCAATCGTCCTGATTCTCTGTCACAAAACAGCGCAGATATGTCTCCAGATTCTGATTGACGCGCTCCGTCTGGCCATTCGACTGCGGGTGAAAAGCAGAAGAGAACAACAAGCGAACCCCCAAGCGAGAACAGAAAGCCTTCCAGAATCTTGAAACAAACTGCGTGCCCCTATCAGAAACGATGTCTGAAGGAATGCCATGCAATTTGACAATGTGATGAACAAATGATTGCGCCAGCGTTTTAGCATTGGGTAACCCAGGAAAGGGACCGAAATGCGCCATTTTGCTCAAACGGTCCACCACCACCAGAATCACAGTCTTCCCCGAGGAACGAGGCAGGTCCATAATGAAGTCCATGGACAGATGCGTCCAAGGACGGGAAGGAATGGGTAACGGCAGGAGAGGACCCGATGGCCGTGAATAAGGGACCTTGACACGAGCGCAGGTCTCGCAGGCTGCCACAAAACCCTCAACCGTCTTATGAAGAGCCGGCCACCAGAATCTCCGAGCAATGAGATCCACTGTGGCTCTACCCCCCGGGTGCCCAGCAAGGACAGTATCGTGGTGCTCCTTAAAAACCTTGTGTCGTAAAGCGAGAGGCACAAACAACCTCCCAGGAGGACAAAGATCAGGAGCCTCTGCCTGGGCTGCCTGAACCTCTGCCTCCAAATCAGGGTAAAGAGCAGAGACGACCACCCCTTCAGCCAAAATGGGACTCGGGTCTTCAAAGTTCCCCCCTCCCGGAAAACAACATGACAGGGCATCAGCCTTCACATTTATAACCCCAGGGCGGAACGTGACAACAAAATTAAACCTAGAAAAGAATAAAGACCATCTGGCCTGTCTCGGGTTCAGACGCTTGGCTGACTCCAAGTAGGCCAGATTCTTATGGTCGGTAAACATGGTAATAGGGTGTCTAGCCAACAACTCCCTATCTCCCACATCATAATTTCTCTCTGCGGAGGAGAGCTTCTTTGAGAAAAAGGCACACAGTCGCCATTTGGCAGGAGAAGGACCCTGAGACAAGACCACACCCACACCCACCTCAGAAGCGTCCACCTCAACAATGAAAGGCAGAGAGACATCAGGTTGTACCAAGATGGGAGCAGAAGCAAAACTCTCTTTGATACTAAAAAAGGCCTTACGTGCATCTACCGACCAGGAGGAAAAATCTACCCCCTTTTTAGTCATATCAGTGAGTGGCTTAACAACAGAAGAATAATTCAAAATGAACTTCCTGTAATAATTGGCAAAACCCAAAAAACACATCAGCGCCTTCTGATTCTCAGGAAGCTCCCAATCAAGCACAGCGTGGACCTTCTCAGGGTCCATGCGAAAACCAGAAGCGGAGAGAAGAAAACCCAGAAATTGAATTTCTGGAACCGCAAACACACATTTTTCCAGTTTAGCGTATAATTTATTCTCCCGCAGAATGAGCAAGACCTGACGTAAGTGGTCCCTATGAGTTTTGAAATCAAGAGAAAAAATCAAAATGTCATCTAGATACACTAGTACAAATTTCCCCATTAAATTATAAAAAATGCTGTTCACAAAATGTTGGAAGACGGCTGGAGCATTCTTCAAACCAAAAGGCATAACCAAATTCTCGAATTGGCCCTCAGGGGTATTGAAGGCCGTCTTCCATTCGTCCCCTTCCCTGACCCTGACCAGGTTGTATGCCCCTCTTAAATCCAACTTAGAAAAAACTTTAGCCCCAACAATCTGGTTAAACAGGTCCGGGATCAGAGGAAGCGGATAAGGGTCACGAATTGTGATACTGTTCAGCTCCCTGAAATCCAGACATGGTCTTAAAGAACCATCTTTTATCTTAACAAAAAAAAAAACAGCGGCAACAGGTGACTTCGAGGGTCGGATGTGTCCCTTTCTCAGGCTCTCAGAGATATAAGTACGCATAGCGACCCTTTTAGGTTGAGAGAGATTGTATAAACGAGATTTAGGCAGCTTGGCGCCTGGAATGATATTAATAGGGCAATCGTACTCCCGGTGAGGGGGCAGCTCCTGGACACCACTCTCTGAAAACACATCCGAAAATTCAGAGAGAAAAGATGGTACAGTCTTAGTAGAAACCTCTGAAAGAGATTCCGAGAGGCAATTCTCTCTGCAAAAGTCACTCCAACCATTTATTTGCCTCGCTTGCCAATCAATGGTGGGGTTATGTTTAGTGAGCCAGGGTAGCCCCAACACTAGAGGAGTAGGTAATCCGCTTAGGACGAAACATGACACATCCTCAACATGAGCATCATCCACAGTCAAACGGATATTGTGAACTATGCCCTTTAATGTTTTTTGAGAAAGTGGAGCGGAATCGATAGCAAAGACAGGTATATCCTTTCCCAAAATGCATACCTGGAAACCATGTGTTATAGCAAATTGATTATCAATGAGATTGACAGCTGCTCCACTATCTACAAAAATCTCACAAACAATGTTCTTGCTCTCTAGCGTCACCCTGGCAGGTAGGACAAAACGGGAACTACAAGCAAACGGAAAACCTTCAATTTCCGCATCAACCTTGCCAATAGTAACAGATGGAACGTCTTTAGAGGACTTTTTTCTTTTTGTTTCTTTATTACCCTCAAAAATCTCCCTGAATCTCCTAGAGGGGCAAACATTTGCCAAATGATTTATACAAACCCTCCTCTGAGAGCTGAATCCTTTATTATTAGAGGCAAGCAAACCCAGCTGCATGGGCTCCGGCTCAGAGGGGATTGAGAGAGACTGAGGCCCCTGCGCACTGAATGAGACCGCCCCACTGTCCTTGAACTGAATATGACAGGAAGGAGTGATCTCTCCTCTCTCTCTCCAAGACGCCTGTCAATACGAACAGCCCGAGACATGGCAGACTACAAGGAGGCAGGTCTCTCATGAAAGGCAAATGCGTCTTTCAATCCCTCTGAAAGACCATGGCAAAATTGACTTCGGAGTGCAGCATCATTCCAACCAGAATCAGCTGCCCATCGCCGAAATTCTGAACAGCATATCTCTGCGGACTGTTTACCCTGGCATAAAAGACGCAGTTTAGATTCAGCCAGAGCAATACAATCCGGATCATCATATATCTGACCCAGTGCTACAAAAAATTCATCCACCGATCGGAGGGGCCGTGCCCCCACCGGTAGCGAAAAGGCCCAAGACTGAGCGTTATTCCTGAGCAGCGAGATGATGATCCCCACCCTCTGCTCCTCATCACCAGAGGAATGGGGAAGTATGCGAAAATGGAGTTTGCAAGCGTCTCTAAAATGAACAAAATTCTCACTACCCCCGGAGAACGTATCCGGAAGCGAGATCTTAGGCTCAGAATAAACTCCATGAACGCAAGCAGAACCGGTCACCTGAAACTGGGAGACAGTTTTACAGAGATCTGCTGCCTCCAGTGAAAGAGCCTGCACGCGGTCAATCAAGGCTGAAACCGGATCCATGCTTAAGACGGTTTTGGCAGTTTATAATGTCACGGATGGTGTTGCCGAAAACTAGAAATCACAAATAAAGATCCGACTGACTTGATCCCAAACTAAGGAACATATGGGTGAGCCCTATAAAAGTCCTAGAGCTCTCCTTGACTGCTCAGCCCATGCAAAGATCTTTATGATAGATAATTGCATGCCCACGTACCTAGACTGAGTGACACCAGAAAACCGTATAATAGTGAGGGGACATGACCACTGGCTCCCTGCACTCAATAAGGAGGGAGTCAGGGTCACCTAGAATCAAGCCAACAGGATAACACAAATAAAGGAATAGACTTATCTGAGGAACCAGCAGTTGCAGCATCTAGCAGTGAGCACAATCCAGGAAGTAGTATAAACCGCAAAGTGAAGCAGTATGGGAGTGGATATAACAGGAGGCAATCACTGCTAATAGATGACAGCTGGGAGAGGGAGAAGAGATGACAAAACGAAACCAAAACAAAAGAACATCATGCAAGAGGTACTGAAGAACGTCTGTCAGAACTTCTCAGAGATCTGGTGGTGACAGATTTATTTACTTCAGGCCTACACTGGTTCAGGCCCTGTGAGATACCGCCTCTACATACAGGGGTTTGAATCAGGCATTTGAAATACAGCCATTTTGTGCAAAGATATATTTACTTCAGGCCTACAGTGGTTCAGACCGTGTGAGATACCCCCTCTACATACAGGGGTTTGAATCAGGCATTTGAAATACAGCCATTTAAAATACAGCCATTTTGGGCAAATAAATATTTACTTCAGGCCTACAGTGGTTCATGCCCTGTGAGATACCCCCTCTACATACAGGGGTTTGAATCAGGCATTTGAAATACAGCCATTTAAAATACAGCCATTTTGGGCAAAGAAATATTTACTTCAGGCCTACAGGGGTTTGAATCAGGCATTTGAAATACAGCCATTTGAAATACAGTCATTTTGTGCAAAGATATATTTACTTCAGGCCTACACTGGTTCAGACCGTGTGAGATACCCCCCTACATGCAGGAGCTTGAATCAGGCATTAGAAATACAGCCATTTGAAATACAGCCATTTTGTGCAAAGATATATTAACTTCAGGCCTACACTGGTTCAGGCTCTGTGAGATATCCCCTCTACATACAGGGGTTTGAATCAGGCATTTGAAATACAGCCATTTGAAATACAGCCATTTTGGGCAAAGATATATTTACTTCAGGCCTACACTGGTTCAGACCGTGTGAGATACTCCCTCTACATACAGGAGTTTGATTCAGGGATTTGAAATACAGCCATTTCAAATACAGCCATTTTGTGCAAAGATATATTTACTTCAGGCCTACAGTGGTTCAGACCGTGTGAAATACCCCCCTCTACATACAGGGGTTTGAATCAGGAATATGAAATACAGCCATTTTGTGCAAAGATATATTAACTTCAGGCCTACACTGGTTCAGACCGTGTGAGATATCCCCCTACATACAGGGGTTTGAATCAGGCATTAGAAATACAGCCATTTGAAATTCAGCCATTTTGGGCAAAGATATATTTACTTCAGGCCTACACTGGTTCAGGCCCTGTGAGATACCCCCTCTACATACAGGGGTTTGAATCAGGCATTAGAAATACAGCCATTTAAAATAGAGCCATTTTGGGCAAAGAAATATTTACTTCAGGCCTACAGTGGTTCAGACCGTGTGAGATACCCCCTCTACATACAGGCGTTTGATTCAGGCATTTGAAATACAGCCATTTTGTGCAAAGAAATATTTACTTCAGGCCTACAGTGGTTCAGACCGTGTGAGATACCCCCTCTACATACAGGGGTTTGAATCAGGGATTTTAAAAATACAGCCATTTGAAATACAGCCATTTTGGGCAAAGAAATATTTACTTCAGGCCTACAGTGGTTCAGATCGTGTGAGATACTCCCTCTATATACAGGGGTTTGATTCAGGGATTTAAAATACATCCATTTGAAATACAGCCATTTTGTGCAAAGATATATTTACTTCAGGCCTACAGTGGTTCAGACCGTGTGAGATACCCCCTCTACATACAGGGGTTTGAATCAGGCATTTGAAATACAGCCATTTTGTGCAAAGATATATTAACTTCAGGCCTACACTGGTTCAGACCGTGTGAGATACCCCCCTACATACAGGGGTTTGAATCAGGCATTAGAAATACAGCCATTTTAAATACAGCCATTTTGGGCAAAGATATATTTACTTCAGGCCTACACTGGTTCAGGCCCTGTGAGATACCCCCTCTACATACAGGGGTTTGAATCAGGCATTTGAAATACAGCCATTTGAAATACAGCCATTTTGTGCAAAGATATATTTACTTCAGGCCTACAGTGGTTCAGACCGTGTGAAATACCCCCTCTACATACAGGGGTTTGAATCAGGGATTAGAAAAATACAGCCATTTGAAATACAGCCATTTTGGGCAAAGAAATATTTAATTTAGGCCTACAATGGTTCAGACCGTGTGAGATACACCCTTTACATACTGTTGTTCTATTCTACTATTAATTTAACACCCATTTAGAACAAGATCCTAAATTTGAAAAATATGAGGAGAGCGTCAAATAAGGGACGTGGCCCAGGTCGTGGTGCTGCTGGTGGAGCTCCTGTTGCAGAGAGAGGACGTGGTCGATCTGTGCCAGCTACACGCACCCTACTGCTGCTCGCCTGTCATCGCTGCAGCGTAACTTCAGCCTTTCCGCTCACCGCCTCATATGCGACATGCCCACAAGGTGGAACTCCACCTTGCACATGCTGGCCAGACTGTGCGAGCAGCAGCAGGCTATAGTGGAGTTTCAGCTGCAGCACTCACGGGTGAGTCGCTCGGCGGAACAGCACCACTTCACCACCAATGACTGGGCCTCCATGCGAGACCTGTGTTCCTTGTTGCGTTGTTTCGAGTACTCCACCAACATGGCCAGTGCTGATAACGCCGTTCTCAGCGTTACTATCCCACTTCTATGCCTCCTTGAAAAAACGCTCCTGGCGATGATGGAAGAGGATGTGGCACAGGAGGAGGAGGAGGAAGAGGGATCATTTCGTAGGGTTTCCGGACAGTCATTCCCAAGTGGCTCCAAGGGTGGGTTCCTGCACCCACAAACCCAAGGTACACAATTGTCCAGCCAGGGCACAGTTCTGGAGGATGAGGAGGTGGAGGATGAGGAGGAGGAGATGGAGGAGGAGGAACCATGTTCACAGCAGGGTGGCACCCAGACCAGCTCATGGCCATCACTGGTGCGTGAATTGGGGGATACAAAGAACACAGACGATACACCTCCCACAGAGGACAGCTTTTCGTTTCCTCTGGGCAGCCTGGCACACATGAGCGATTACATGCTGCAGTGTCTCCGCAACGACCGCCGAGTTGCCCACATTCTAACTTGTGCTGATTACTGGGTGGCCACGCTGCTGGATCCCCGTTACAAGGACAACGTACCGTCCTTAATTCGGTCACTGGAGCGTGATCGTAAGATGCGCGAGTACAAGCGCACGCTGGTAGACGCGCTGCTGGTGGCATTCCCACCTGACAGCGGGGGCACAGTGGAAGCACAAGGCGAAGGCAGAGGACGAGGAAGAGGTCGCCACGCAGCTGGGGCACCGCCAGCACCTCAGAAGGCAGGGTTAGCATGGCCAAAATGTGGAAAAGCTTTGTCAGCACGCCACAACAACCAGCATCACCAGCTGATATGGAAAGTCTTAGCAGGAGGCAGCATTTCACCAACATGGTGGAGCAGTATGTGTGCACACGCCTACACGTACTGAATGACGGGTCTGCCCCCTTCAACTTCTGGGTCTCCAAATTGGGCACATGGCCTGAGCTTGCCCTTTACGCCTTGGAGGTACTGGCCTGCCCTGCAGCCAGTGTATTATCTGAACTTGTGTTTAGCACGGCAGGGGGCGTCATCACAGACAAGCACAGCCGCCTGTCCACAGCCAATGTGGACAAGCTCACGTTCATTAAAATGAACCAGGCATGTGTAACGGGGTTCCGAAGGTGCACTCGGTCCCCCATTACCCGCAGACCTGTTGCTTAGCTTTGGGAATGAGGTTCTGTGTTTGACCTCATTCCCAGGGCGGCGTTACTAGCTGGGTGGCTCCCTGCTCCTAAGTCTGCCTTGAGCGCCGAGCTGATCACTCGGTGCTCGACTGGTTGGTCTGTCGGTCATGTGACGCTGGCCACGTCACATGACCCTCACTCCCCACTATAAATACAGGCAGCCTGCTGGCCACAGGTTGCCTGTTAATTTAGGTTCCTCCTGTGATTTGGTCTTTCCTGGCGTACTTACCTCCTGCTGAATTCCTGACGATCCTCTGCCTGCTCCTTGTGTACTTTGCTGCTCTCCTGGTATTTATGACCCCGGCTTCTCCTGACAATTCTCTGCTTGCTCCCTTTGTACTTTGTAGCTTTCCTGGTATTGACTCGGTCCGTTCACGTCCTGTTGTTTGTTTGTCTGTCTGTCATCCCTGCACTTATTCCAAGTTAGGGATTGCCGTCCAGTTGTTCCCTGTCATTAGGAGTCGCGAGGCAAGTAGGCAGGGCCAGGGGTAAAGGTGGAGTGCAGTGGTCACTTCCCTTCCCCCTGTGTGTGTGTGTACGCGACCGTTACAGATTAACAGGCCCAATAACCACTGTATTATGAATCCTCTAGTGACCCTGACTGACCATGTCTCTAATCTGACGCAGAGGGTGCAGGAGTTAGGGGAAAAACTCAGTTCTTTTGAGTTAGGGCAAGGTTCTTCCACTCCTCAGGCCTCCAGTCCGCATTTTGAGCCCCAGATTAAGCTCCCAGAACCCTTTTCTGGAGACCGGAAGAAGTTTCTCTCTTTTAAGGAGAATTGTAAACTTTACTTCCGTTTGCGCCCCGTGTCCTCTGGCCCCGAGAGTCAACGCGTGGGCATTATCATTTCCCGATTACAGGGTGATCCCCAGGACTGGGCGTTCTCTTTACCTGCTGGCGCCAGTTGTTTATATTCTGTGGAGGGGTCTTTCAGGCCCTGGGTACCCTCTATGATGAACCAGACAGGGCTCTAGTAGCCGAGACAGCTCTAAAGGCACTGGTTCAGGGCAATCTACCAGTGGAGGATTATTGCACCCAATTTAGAAGGTGGTGTGTACCCTCTGGATGGAACGAACCAGCCCTGAAGAGTCAGTTCAGGTCAGGTCTGTCTGATAAATTAAAGGATCTTCTGGTCAGTTATCAACTTCCAGAGACCTTAGAGGAGATGATGACCCTTGTTGTCCGACTCGACCGACGGGTTAGAGAGAGACGACAGGAACAACAGTTCTCTTCCCAGATGGTGGTCCAGCCAGAGGCCTATCCCAGAGACAATGCTGAGGTCTCCACCGAGGAACCCATGCAGGTTGGCATGACCCGAGGGAATCTTCGCCGCAGACGTGGAGAATGCTTTTACTGTGGAGTTCCTGACCATTGGATCAACCAGTGTCCTAAGAAGGTCCTCTCTGTCAAGTCTCCTAAGGCAAGGCAACCTAAAGACCAGGTACACCCTGAATTTTCTAAATGTAAGCTTTCGGTACCCATTACGATTTCTCTGGGAGTAGATAAATGGCTGGGTAAGGCCTTTATTGATTCTGGCTCAGCGGCTAGCTTTATTGACTCTGAGTATGCTGTAAGATTGGGTATTCCTATGTTTGCCTTACCAACTCCTATCCATGTCATGGCTATTGATGCTACTCCTCTTATTGGTGGTACGGTGAGCTTATGTACCTCGGAGACTTCTCTAACCGTGGGTGTGTGCCACTCAGAGAGATGTTCGCTTTTAGTCCTGGAGAACCTACCGGCTGAGGTGGTACTAGGTTTGCCTTGGCTCCGACTACATAACCCCACTATAGATTGGTCCAATGGGGAGTTGGTGAGATGGGGGCCTAAGTGTGACTCGTGCTTGTCCATGGTACAGGCTGGGGTCTCAGTAAAGTCTGATACTTTACCCACTGTTGTTATGGAATATTCTGATGTATTCTCATCACCAACCCCGGAGGTTCTACCCCCCCCCCCCCATAGACCTTATGATTGTACCATAGAGCTAGAAGAGGGGGCCAAGTTTCCTAAAGGACGAATTTATAATCTTTCTATGCCCGAACGCAAGGCTATGGAAGATTATATTAAGGAGAGCCTTGGTAAAGGGCATATTAGACCTTCTGTCTCTCCTATGGGGGCGGGGTTTTTCTTCATTAAGAAAAAAGATGGTGGTCTTAGGCCATGTATCAATTACCGGAGATTAAATAAAATCACTGTCCAGAATAGATACTCCCTCCCATTGATTCCGTATTTATTTAACCAGGTTCTGGGGGCAACCTGGTTTTCCAAAATTGACCTGAAAGGGGCATGCAATCTAATCCGAATCAAGGAGGGAGACGAATGGAAGACTCAGCAATGCCCCAGCTGTGTTCCAAAACTTCATGAATGACATTCTTAGGGAGTTCTTAGGTAAATTTGTTATTGTCTATCTTGATGACATTTTGATATTCTCTCCTGACTTCGAATCCCATGTGTCTCATGTTAAACAAGTATTAGAGGTGTTGAGGGAGAATCAGCTATCCGCTAAGCAAGAGAAATGTGTCTTTGGTGTACAGGAGATTCTGTTTCTAGGGCATGTTCTGACTCCTCACGCCTTCAAGATGGATCCTGGTAAGGTACTAGCAATTAAGGAATGGGTAAGACCTTCATCCTTAAAGGCCTTACAACGGTTCTTAGGTTTCGCCAATTACTATCGTAAATTTATTATGAATTTTTCCGTAATTGCTAAACCGTTGACCGACCTTACTAAGAAAGGGGCGGATTTGGAGAATTGGTCTACTGAGGCCATTTCTTCATTTGAAAAATTAAAAAAGGCATTCAGTAGCGCTCCCATTCTGATCCAGCCTGATCAGGAGAAACATTTATTGTGGAGGTGGATGCGTCCGAGGACGGCGCAGGAGCAGTCCTTTCACAAGGTCCTGCTAGCCTCACTAATCTGAGACCATGTGCCTTCTTCTCCAGGAAATTCTCTCCCACGGAGAAAAACTACGACATAGGGAATAGGGAGCTGCTGGCCATTAAATGGGCATTTGAGGAGTGGAGGCATTTTCTGGAGGGGGCAAGGCATTGTGTAACTGTTGTCACTGACCATAAAAACCTTATGTTTCTCGAGTCTGCTAAGAGGTTGAATCCCCGTCAAGCCAGATGGGCTCTGTTTTTTACTCGTTTTGATTTTTCCATTACGTTCAGGCCGGGAAGTAAAAATGTGAAGGTGGACGCATTATCTCAGAGCTTCCAGGCTTTTCAACCTACTGAGGTACCACCTGAATCCATCCTGCCAGCAAAAATCTTCTTAGCAGCTCTTACCCAGGATATCTCGGCTCGCATTAGGTCTGAACAACATCTGGCACTGGTATCCACCCCAACAGATAAGTTGTTTGTTCCCATACAATTTCGTCTCCAGCTGTTGGGTGAGTGTCACGATTCTGCCTTTAGTGGACATCCGGGTGTTGAGGGCACTAAGGATCTGGTTTCTAGATCTTATTGGTGGCCCACTCTAACTAGGGATGTCAAGTCCTACGTGTCAGCCTGTGAGGTTTGTGCCAGGTCCAAGACACCTAGGACTCGCCCTGCTGGTAACCTACGACCCCTACCCATTCCCAGTAGACCCTGGTCCCATATCTCGATGGACTTTATAACTGACCTACCGCTGGCGAAGGGTAAAACTGTAGTTTGGGTAGTGGTCGATAGGTTTAGCAAGATGGTCCATTTCATTCCCCTGTCTATACTCCGGAATGCCAAAACCTTGGCGTCTATTTTTGTGAAAGAAATTGTTCGATTGCATGGTATCCCGGAAAATATTGTTTTTGACAGGGGTGTGCAGTTTGTGTCCAAATTCTGGAGGGCCTTCTGTCAAAAATGTAAAATTTCATTGTCTTTTTCCTCTGCCTACCACCCTGAGAGTAATGGGCAGACTGAACGCCTTAATCAGTCTGTCGAACAATTCTTGAGGTCGTATGTTGTTGATGGGTGAAATTTCTTCCATTGGCTGAATTTGCTTTGAATCACCGTGTCAATTCTTCTGCTGGGGTTTCACCTTTCTTTTGTAACCATGGTTTCCATCCCCGTTTTCATTCTGGGTCATCCGTCTCCTCCTCTAACCCTGAGGTGGATAGGCTCTCCTCTGAACTGTGCAGAGTTTGGGCCCGGGTTCAATCGAACTTAGAAAAGGCTCAAAGTTCTTAGAAACTCAAGGCCGATAGGAGACGTTCAAAGGGGGTGAATTTTCAGGTTGGGGATAAGGTATGGTTGTCCTCCAAGAATCTCTCTCTTAAGGTAGATTCTAAAAAGTTTGCTCCTCGTTTTATTGGACCATATAAGATCACGGAAGTGATTAACCCGGTATCTTTTAGGTTGGAGCTGCCCGAGTCATTCCACATTCATAATGTGTTCCATAAGTCTCTACTTAAAAAATATTTTGAACCGGTAGTACCATCGAAAGCCTTGCCTCCGCCAGTTCTTGTTAATGATGCTGTCGAGTATGTGGTGTCTAAAATAGTGGATGTCAGGAAGGTGCGTAATTCCTTGCAGTACCTGATTCACTGGAAGGGGTATGGACCTGAAGAGAGATCTTGGGTACCTGCCAGGGAGGTTCATGCTCCTAGACTTGTTCGAAAATTTCATTTAGAACACCCTGAAAAGCCATCGCCTGAAGTCTTGGGTCCGGTGGCCCCTCGTAAAAGGGGGGGGGGTACTGTAACGGGGTTCCGAAGGTGCACTCGGTCCCCCATTACCCGCAGACCTGTTGCTTAGCTTTGGGAATGAGGATCTGTGTTTGACCTCATTCCCAGGGCGGCGTTACTAGCTGGGTGGCTCCCTGCTCCTAAGTCTGCCTTGAGCGCCGAGCTGATCACTCGGTGCTCGACTGGTTGGTCTGTTGGTCATGTGACGCTGGCCACGTCACATGACCCTCACTCCCCACTATAAATACAGGCAGCCTGCTGGCCACAGGTTGCCTGTTAATTTAGGTTCCACCTGTGATTTGGTCTTTCCTGGCGTACTTACCTCCTGCTGAATTCCTGACGATCCTCTGCCTGCTCCTTGTGTACTTTGCTGCTCTCCTGGTATTTATGACCCCGGCTTCTCCTGACAATTCTCTGCTTGCTCCCTTTGTACTTTGTAGCTTTCCTGGTATTGACTCGGTCCGTTCACGTCCTGTTGTTTGTCTGTCTGTCATCCCTGCACTTATTCCAAGTTAGGGATTGCCGTCCAGTTGTCCCCTGTCATTAGGACTCGCGAGGCTAGTAGGCAGGGCCAGGGGTAAGGGTGGAGCGCAGTGGTCACTTCCCTTCCCCCTGTGTGTGTGTGTACGCGACCGTTACAGCATGGATCCCTCAGGACTTGTCCGTACCTTGTACAGAATAGACATGTAGACCGGCACTAAGCAGCCATTGTTATACTGCAGCGCAATTGCTCATGTTTGTATCTTGGATATTTCACACTCTTTTGGAGTGTACCTTAATTGTACAAAATTAAAGTAAAACCAAAAACCTGTGTTGGCTATCTCGTCCTCCTCCACCACCGCTTCCACCTAATCCGCTACGTCCACCGCCTCCTCAAACTCCTACTCCATATGAAACTCCACCTCATAAATCCATTTTTTTTTTGTACGTGTTTTATTTTATATCCTTTCACTACTTTGTCATTTACATTTTCGGGTGAAATTCACCCATTTTTGGATGTATAGTACCACTGCTATACCTAGTAGACCGGTAAAAAAAATAAAAAAAATTGTCAGTTACATTTTATGGTGAAATTAACAAAATTTTGGGTGTATAGTACCACTGCTATACCTAGTAGACAGATTAAACAAAAAAATAAAAATTTGTCATTTACTTTTTTGAGTGAAATGAACCAATTTTTGGGTGTATAGTACCACTGCTATACCTAGTAGGCCGGTTAAAAAATAAATAAATTGTCATTTACATTTTAGGGTGAAATTCACCAATTTTGGTGTGTATAGTACCACTGCTATACCTAGTGGAACGGATAAAAAAAATTGTCAGTTACATTTTCTGGCGAAAAAAACGAATTTTTGGGTGTATAGTACCACTGCTATACCTAGTAGACAGGTTAAAAAATAAATAAATTGTCAGTTATATATTCTGGTGAAATTCACCAATTTTTGGGTGTAATATACCCCTCCTCTACCTAGTTGACAGCTTAATAAATTTCAATAATTTTTCTGTTACATTCTCTGGTTGACATTATACAATTTTAGACGTGAATAAACACCTGCTATGCATAGGTGACAGGGAATAAAATTTAATAAATTATTCAGTAATTAATGCGCACCACATCCTACATTCAACTATCATTGACTGACCGCTGTATCTGTATACAGTCGTGGCCAAAAGTTTTGAGAATGACACAAATATTAGTTTTCACAAAGTTTGCTGCTAAACTGCTTTTAGATCTTTGTTTCAGTTGTTTCTGTGATGTAGTGAAATATAATTACACGCACTTCATACGTTTCAAAGGCTTTTATCGACAATTACATGACATTTATGCAAAGAGTCAGTATTTGCAGTGTTGGCCCTTCTTTTTCAGGACCTCTGCAATCCGACTGGGCATGCTCTCAATCAACTTCTGGGCCAATTCCTGTGTGATAGCAACCCATTCTTTCATAATCACTTTTTGGAGTTTGTCCGAATTAGTGGGTTTTTGTTTGTCCACCCGCCTCTTGAGGATTGACCACAAGTTCTCAATGGGATTAAGATCTGGGGAGTTTCCAGGCCATGGACCCAAAATGTCAACGTTTTGGTCCCCGAGCCACTTAGTTATCACTTTTGCCTTATGGCACGGTGCTCCATCGTGCTGGAAAATACATTGTTCTTCACCAAACTGTTGTTGGATTGTTGGAAGAAGTTGCTGTTGGAGGGTGTTTTGGTACCATTCTTTATTCATGGCTGTGTTTTTGGGCAAAATTGTGAGTGAGCCCACTCTCTTGGATGAGAAGCAACCCCACACATGAATGGTCTCAGGATGCTTTACTGTTGGCATGACACAGGACTGATGGTAGCGCTCACCTTTTCTTCTCCGGACAAGCCTTTTTCCAGATGCCCCAAACAATCGGAAAGAGGCTTCATCGGAGAATATGACTTAGCCCCAGTCCTCAGCAGTCCATTCACCATACTTTCTGCAGATCAATCTGTCCCTGATTTTTTTTTGGGAGAGAAGTGGCTTCTTTGCTGGCCTTCTTGACACCAGGCCATCTTCCAAAAGTCTTAGCCTCACTGTGCGTGCAGATGCGCTCACACCTGCCTGCTGCCATTCCTGAGCAAGCTCTGCACTGGTGGCACTCCGATCCCGCAGCTGAATCCTCTTTAGGAGACGATCCTGGCACTTGCTGGAGTTTCTTGGACGCCCTGAAGCCTTCTTAACAAGAATTGAACCTCTTTCCTTGAAGTTCTTGATGATCCTATAAATTGTTGATTGAGGTGAAATCTTAGTAGCCACAATATCCTTGCCTGTGAAGCCATTTTTATGCAACGCAATGATGGCTGCACGCGTTTCTTTGCAGGTCACCATGGTTAACAATGGAAGAACAATGATTTCAAGCATCACCCTCCTTTTAACATGTCAAGTCTGCCATTTTAACCCAATCAGCCTGACATAATGATCTCCAGCCTTGTGCTCGTCAACATTCTCACCTGAGTTAACAAGACGATTACTGAAATGATCTCAGCAGGTCCTTTAATGACAGCAATGAAATGCAGTGGAAAGTTTTTTTTGGGATTAAGTTAATTTTCATGGCAAACAAGGACTATGAAATTCATCTGATCACTCTTCATAACATTCTGGAGTATATGCAAATTGCTATTATAAAAACTTAAGCAGCAACTTTTCCAATTTCCAATATTTATCTAATTCTCAAAACTTTTGGCCACGACTGTACACACTTAGGCCTCATGCACATGACCGTTGTGTGTTTTGCGGTCCGCAAATTGCAGATCCGCAAAACACGGATGGCGTTCGTGTGCGTTCCGCAATTTGCGGAATGGCACGGAGAGCCATTGGTATAACTGCCTATTCTTGTCCGCAAAACGGACAAGAATAGGACAGGTTATATATTTTTTTCAGACCACGGAACGAAGCAACGGATGCGGCCGATGCGGACAGCACACGTCCGCATCTTTTGCGGCCCCATTGCATTGAATGGGTCCGCATCCAAGCCGCAAAAACTGCGGCTCGGATGCGGACCAAAACAACGGTCGTGTGCATGAGGCCTTAGACAGAGAATGCTTTCAATCACTGATAACAGCTCCCCGTGTACAACTATCAGTGATTGACAGGTATCTCTCTATACACACACAGGGAATGCTATAAATCACTGATAACACCTCCCCCATGTACAACTATCAGTGACTGACAGCTATGTCTGTATACACACACAGAGAATGCTATCAATACTGATAACTCCCCCATGTACAACTATCAGGGACTGACATATATATATATATATATATATATATATATATACACTGCTCAAAAAAATAAAGGGAACACAAAAATAACACATCCTAGATCTGAGTTAATTAACTATTCTTCTGAAATACTTTGTTCTTTACATAGTTGAATGTGCTGACAACAAAATCACACAAAAATAAAAAAATGGAAATCAAATTTTTCAACCCATGGAGGTCTGGATTTGGAGTCACACTCAAAATTAAAGTGGAAAAACCCTCTACAGGCTGATCGAACTTTGATGTAATGTCCTTAAAACAAGTCAAAATGAGGCTCAGTAGTGTGTGTGGCCTCCACGTGCCTGTATGACCTCCCTACAACGCCTGTGCATGCTCCTGATGAGGTGGCGGATGGTCTCCTGAGGGATCTCCTCCCAGACCTGGACTAAAGCATCTGCCAACTCCTGGACAGTCTGTGGTGCAACGTGACGTTGGTGGATAGAGTGAGACATGATGTCCCAGATGTGCTCAATTGGATTCAGGTCTGGGGAACGGGCGGGCCAGTCCATAGCATCAATGCCTTCGTCTTGCAGGAACTGCTGACACACTCCAGCCACATGAGGTCTAGCATTGTCTTGCATTAGGAGGAACCCAGGGCCAACCGCACCAGCATATGGTCTCACAAGGGGTCTGAGGATCTCATCTCGGTACCTAATGGCAGTCAGGCTACCTCTGGTGAGCACATGGAGGGCTGTGCGGCCCTCCAAAGAAATGCCACCCCACACCATTACTGAACCAATGCCAAACCGGTCATGCTGGAGGATGTTGCAGGCAGCAGAACGTTCTCTACGGCGTCTCCAGACTCTGTCACGTCTGTCACATGTGCTCAGTGTGAACCTGCTTTCATCTGTGAAGAGCACAGGGCACCAGTGGCGAATTTGCCAATCTTGGTGTTCTCTGGCAAATGCCAAACGTCCTGCACGGTGTTGGGCTGTAAACACAACCCCCACCTGTGGACGTCTGGCCCTCATATCACCCTCATGGAGTCTGTTTCTGACCATTTGAGCAGACACATGCACATTTGTGGCCTGCTGTGGTCATTTTGCAGGGCTCTGGCAGTGTTCCTCCTGTTCCTCCTTGCACAAAGGCGGAGGTAGCGGTCCTGCTGCTGGGTTGTTGCACTTCTACAGCCTCCTCCACGTCTCCTGATGTACTGGCCTGTCTCCTGGTAGCGCCTGCATGCTCTGGACACTACGCTGACAGACACAGCAAACCTTCTTGCCACAGCTCGCATTGATGTGCCATCCTGGATAAGCTGCACTACCTGAGCCACTCCGTCTCATGGTACCACTAGAGTGAAAGCACCGCCAGCATTCAAAAGTGACCAAAACATCAGCCAGGAAGCATAGGAACTGATTAGTGGTCTGTGGTCACCACCTGCAGAACCACTCCTTTATTGGGGGTGTCTTGCTAATTGCCTATAATTTCCACCTGTTGTCTATCCCATTTGCACAACAGCATGTGAAATTGATTGTCACTCAGTGTTGCTTCCTAAGTGGACAGTTTGATTTTTACAGAAGTGTGATTGACTTGGAGTTACATTGTGTTGTTTAAGTGTTCCCTTTATTTTTTTGAGCAGTGTATATATATATATATATATATATATATATATATAAAAGAAAAAAAAAGAAAAAAAAAAAAAAAGGGAATGGCAGCACCGTCACAATGAAGTTGGAAGGAAAGGGTGCACAGGCCCAGATGTGGATATAAGCCAATCCAACAAACACAAAAAATGGAAAAAAGGGCAGCACTCCACTGGATAAAAATAAAATAAACTTTATTTACCCATAGGCAACAGCGACGTTTCGGCTCATACACAGGAGCCTTCCTCAAGCAGTGTGCATACATCAAAAACTCTGGGTACATATAGTGTTTCAACCAATTAAGAGCAATTACATGTTAAGTGTACATAATTAATAAAAAAATCAAACTACATGATGCCATATAAATATAAAGAGCAATGAAGCCAAACATGTGTGAATATTAAATTGTGATACGTACAATAGCAAGATAATATGATAGATATAAATAGTACAATACATTTATATTACACAAATCACATAACAAGTGCCAGCTGTGAATGATTACATAAAGTGCAAAGTGCTTACTGTTTACAGGTGATAACCATAATGGAAGCGGGAGGGAGAGCGGCTGTTGTCCATGTAGACATGTGCGATCCGGCGTGCCTGGACCGCAACTGCGCATGCCCCTATGACGCATAAACTGTGCTTCCGTCTAGCATTAGCCTCGTCACGCAACGCATGCGCTCTTGGGCTACAATGCTAATGCGGCCATTTTGGATAAGGGAAAAACGCCCACTGAGTTACGCTGCTATTGAAAACAACTAATTGTCCCGGTATATCGCAGGCTCGGGGTGAAAGAGGACATATATACATGTCCGAGTGTCTCAGCGGCTAAGAGGACTAAGGAGAAGGCCAACACCTACAAATTGAAGTGGGCACCCCACCAAGACTATAGAGCGGTAGCGCATCCGCATGTAAATGCCGAGTCGCACCGCTACTTCAGTCAAAGTCCATCCATCGCCACCTCACTCTGAGGGTTCTCCTCATCACACCCCGCCATACTAATAACGGAATCTGGGTTAAAGATACAGAAGTAGTTATTTAAAGAAATGCACAAGTCTAAAGATCATGTAGTGCATGGGCAGACGCGTCCAGACATCGTGACCACACAGCCCCCATGGGCATAATGCCACCTCCCCAAACTCCAAATCCAATGAAAATTTATCTGAAAAAATAAAAAAGGAAAAAGAAAAAAGAGAGAAAAGAAAAATACATTAAAATTTTTTACAAAGATCAAAAAACTTGTTCTTGACCAGAAAAGACTTGCAGAATAAACCTTAGGATATATGTTTTGTATACACAAATCACATATTACACAGAAAGACAGTCGACATTCAGAATGCAACGAGAGAGGGCAAACCACGCAGTTAGCTCACTCCAACCCTATAGTCCACATTAAGACCACATGGCTGTAGAGAATTAAGCGTAAAGATCCACTTGAGCTCTCTCCTTTTTAGGAGTCCAATCCTGTTGCCACCTCTCCTTGGCATTGGTATATGGTCAATGATGTAACACCTCAGATCTTTCTCAGTGTGTTTATGATTGGTAAAGTGTTTAGAGACTGGTAAATCCAGCCGTTTCTTCCTCACACTAAGTCGATGATTATTAAATCTTGTCTTGAAGTCAGTTGATGTTTCTCCAACGTATAGCAAATTACATGGACAAACAATCACGTAAACAACGTGATTGGAGTCACAAGTCAGATAATGTCTTATCTGATATGAGACCCCAGTTTGTGGGTGTATAAAGGACCTACCCTTGATCATGTATTTGTTCGAATAACACGCTAGATATAGTACTGCATAAATTTGAGCAACGAGGTTATCCAACCAAATTGCTACATGAGAAAAAGAAACTGGTCGGTCAACTCAACAGGGATGACATCCTTAAAAGGAAAGTACAACAAGTGAAAAAGAATAGGATTCCTTTTATTTCCACCCATTGTGAACAGAGCGTTGACATTAACAACATTATTCGACGTCACTGGGGCATATTGGGTGGTTGTCATAATATGGTTAAGGAATTTCTTTCCCCCCCTATCATGTCCTACCGCAGATCTAAGAGTCTTAGGGACCAGTTGGTTAGGGCAGACGTAGGAACCTCAAAAATGTCTAGACAACTCACACTGACTGGTGCCAGTGTTGGTTGCTTTCCATGTTTGTCCTGCGTAAATTGCAAATACATGATCAAGGGTAGGTCCTTTATACACCCACAAACTGGGGTCTCATATCAGATAAGACATTATCTGACTTGTGACTCCAATCACGTTGTTTACGTGATTGTTTGTCCATGTAATTTGCTATACGTTGGAGAAACATCAACTGACTTCAAGACAAGATTTAATAATCATCGACTTAGTGTGAGGAAGAAACGGCTGGATTTACCAGTCTCTAAACACTTTACCAATCATAAACACACTGAGAAAGATCTGAGGTGTTACATCATTGACCATATACCAATGCCAAGGAGAGGTGGCAACAGGATTGGACTCCTAAAAAGGAGAGAGCTCAAGTGGATCTTTACGCTTAATTCTCTACAGCCATGTGGTCTTAATGTGGACTATAGGGTTGGAGTGAGCTAACTGCGTGGTTTGCCCTCTCTCGTTGCATTCTGAATGTCGACTGTCTTTCTGTGTAATATGTGATTTGTGTATACAAAACATATATCCTAAGGTTTATTCTGCAAGTCTTTTCTGGTCAAGAACAAGTTTTTTGATCTTTGTAAAAAATTTTAATGTATTTTTCTTTTCTCTCTTTTTTCTTTTTCCTTTTTTATTTTTTCAGATAAATTTTCATTGGATTTGGAGTTTGGGGAGGTGGCATTATGCCCATGGGGGCTGTGTGGTCACGATGTCTGGACGCGTCTGCCCATGCACTACATGATCTTTAGACTTGTGCATTTCTTTAAATAACTACTTCTGTATCTTTAACCCAGATTCCGTTATTAGTATGGCGGGGTGTGATGAGGAGAACCCTCAGAGTGAGGTGGCGATGGATGGACTTTGACTGAAGTAGCGGTGCGACTCGGCATTTACATGCGGATGCGCTACCGCTCTATAGTCTTGGTGGGGTGCCCACTTCAATTTGTAGGTGTTGGCCTTCTCCTTAGTCCTCTTAGCCGCTGAGACACTCGGACATGTATATATGTCCTCTTTCACCCCGAGCCTGCGATATACCGGGACAATTAGTTGTTTTCAATAGCAGCGTAACTCAGTGGGCGTTTTTCCCTTATCCAAAATGGCCGCATTAGCATTGTAGCCCAAGAGCGCATGCGTTGCGTGACGAGGCTAATGCTAGACGGAAGCACAGTTTATGCGTCATAGGGGCATGCGCAGTTGCGGTCCAGGCACGCCGGATCGCACATGTCTACATGGACAACAGCCGCTCTCCCTCCCGCTTCCATTATGGTTATCACCTGTAAACAGTAAGCACTTTGCACTTTATGTAATCATTCACAGCTGGCACTTGTTATGTGATTTGTGTAATATAAATGTATTGTACTATTTATATCTATCATATTATCTTGCTATTGTACGTATCACGATTTAATATTCACACATGTTTGGCTTCATTGCTCTTTATATTTATATGGCATCATGTAGTTTGATTTTTTTATTAATTATGTACACTTAACATGTAATTGCTCTTAATTGGTTGAAACACTATATGTACCCAGAGTTTTTGATGTATGCACACTGCTTGAGGAAGGCTCCTGTGTATGAGCCGAAACGTCGCTGTTGCCTATGGGTAAATAAAGTTTATTTTATTTTTATCCAGTGGATTGCTGCCCTTTTTTCCATTTTTTATATATATATATATATATATATATATATATATACAGTTGCAAGAAAAAGTATGTGAACCCTTTGAAATGATATGGATTTCTGCACAAATTGGTCATAAAATGCGATCTGATCTTCGTCTAAATCACAACACTAGACAATCACAGTCTGCTAAAACTAATAACACACAAAGAATTAAATGTTACCATGTTTTTATTGAACACACCATGTAAACATTCACAGTGCAGGTGGAAAAAGTATGTGAACCCCTAGACTAATGACATCTCCAAGAGCTAATTGGAGTGAGGTGTCAGCCAACTGGAGTCCAATCAATGAGATGAGATTGGAGGTGTTGGTTACAGCTGCCCTGCCCTATAAAAAACACACACCAGTTCTGGGTTTGCTTTTCACAAGAAGCATTGCCTGATGTGAATGATGCCTCGCACAAAAGAGCTCTCAGAAGACCTACCATTAAGAATTGTTGACTTGCATAAAGCTGGAAAGGGTTATAAAAGTATCTCCAAAAGCCTTGCTGTTCATCAGTCCATGGTAGGACAAATTGTCTATAAATGGAGAAAGTTCAGCACTGCTGCTACTCTCCCTAGGAGTGGCCATCCTGTAAAGATGACTGCAAGAGCACAGCTGTCACGCTGGACAGGATACAAGATACAACAGAAATCCGCAAACAAGTGTCTAGGCCAGAAGCTGGGGATAAAGGTCACCACCTAGAAAATCCCTACCAGCTCTCCCTAGACTTCTGTACCCACGTTCAGACCCTAGAGGTGGGAATAAACATGCCCCCGTGACTAAGGCTGAAGATTCCCTAAAATCCCTAATATGGTGACAGGGGGAAAGAGACAGCTTGCTTCCTCAGACCTGGAGGAGACAGGCATCTCTCTAACAGCCTAGACAGAACACACACAAGAAAACAAAACCAACTTATCTTGTCACAGAGCAGATACAGCAAATCCTTCTTTCCTTCCTTCCTTCCATTGAGCAAGATAGAAGCTATAACCCGCACAGGACACTGGGAAGGGACATAATTTAAACTCATACAAACGACCCCACCCAGTGCACCTGAAGGGAGGCGGATACAGTTCAACTCCAAAACAAAAACAAAAAACTACACACGTGCTGCTAACCTGGCAGACCTCCGCACATAACCTGTGCAGGGCATGACAGTGACCTCCGGACACCCCGGCCCAACTTTATCCGGGTGGGATCTGTGAAAAGCCCTCACCAGTCGGCTAGCACGAACATCCACAGCCGGAACCCACATCCTCTCCTCAGGGCCGTATCCCCTCCAGTGTACCAGGTACTGAAGGGAACCCCGAAGAACCTGTGAGTCGAGAACCCTAGAGATCTCGAACTCTAAATTTCCATCAACCAGAACAGGGGGAGGAGGCAATTGCGATGGTTCCACCGGTTTCACATATTTCTTAAGTAAAGACCTGTGGAACACATCGTGGATCCTCCAGATCTGCGGAAGATCCAGACGAAACGCTACTGGATTGATCACCGCAGATATTTTGTAAGGTCCAATAAATCTTGGACCCAGTTTCCAAAATGGTACTTTCAGTTTAATATTTTTAGTAGATAACCACACCAGATCACCCACACACAGGTCCGGACCAGTCATACGTCTCTTGTCAGCCATTCGCTTGTACCTCTCACCCAGCCTCTCCAAATTCACTTGAATCTTCCGCCAGATAGAGGACAAGGCAGAAGAAAATCTCTCCTCCTCTGGCATCCCAGAGGAACTAGTCTCAGAAAAGGTACCAAACTGAGGGTGAAAACCGTATGCGGCAAAAAATGGCGACTTACCCGTGGACTCCTGCCTACGGTTATTCAAAGCAAACTCTGCTAGTCATAAGAATAAGGACCAGTCCTCCTGGTTTTCAGCCACAAAGCTCCTCTAGTAGGTCTCCAGGTTTTGATACGTACGCTCTGTCTGTCCATTCGACTGCAGATGAAAAGCCGAAGAGAACGAAAGTTGGATACCAAGACGAGAGCAGAACACCCTCCAAAATCTGGAAACAAACTGCGTGCCCCTATCAGAAACCACATCCGAGGGAATGCCATGTAATTTCACGATGTTATCCACAAAAACCTGAGCAAGAGTCTTAGCATTGGGCAGACTAGCTAACGATACAAAGTGAGCCATTTTACTGAAACGGTCAACCACCAAAATCACAGTTTTCCCAGAGGAACTCGGCAGATCAGTAATAAAGTCCATAGACAAGTGCGTCCAAGGACGAGATGGAATAGACAAAGGAAGAAGTGAACCAGAAGGTCGAGTGGGAGCAACCTTTGCCCGTGCACAGGTCTCACAAGCTGCTACGTAATCCTCAACACTCTTACGTAACCCAGGCCACCAGAACCTCCGGGAAATCAGATCAATGGTGGACTTGCCACCAGGATGTCCCGCAAGGACAGTATCGTGATTTCCCCATCAACTCTGACCAGCTTCCCTGTCCCTGCTGAAGAAAAGCATCCCCTCAGTATGATGCTGCCACCACCATGTTTCACGGTGGGGATGGCGTGTTCAGGGTGATGTGCAGTGTTAGGCTACTTTCACACTTGCGTTTCTGGGTCCGCTTGTGAGATCAGTTTCAGGGCTCTCACAAGCGGCCCATAATGGATCAGTTTAGCCCCAATGCATTCTGAATGGATAAGGATCCGTTCAGAATGCATCAGTTTGCCTCCGTTCAGCCTCCATTCCACTCTGGAGGCGGACACCAAAACGCTGCTTGCAGCGTTTTGGTGTCCGCCTGGCGATGCGGAGCCAAACGGATCCGTCCTGACTTACAATGTAAGTCAATGGGGACGGATCCGTTTTCACTGACACAATATGGTGCAATTGAAAACGGATCCGCCTCCCATTGACTTTCAGTGTAAGTCAAAACGGATCCGTTTGCATTATCATGAACAAAATGCAAAATGGTAATGCAGACGGATCCGTTCTGAACGGATACAATCGTTTACATTATAGGTGCGGATCCGTCTGTGCAGATACCAGACGGATCCGCACCTAACGCAGGTGTGAAAGTAGCCTTATAGTTTTTCACCACAAAGCATTTTACATTTAGGCCAAAAGGTTTAACTCTTAAGCCGTTATAGTGTAGTTACAGGGGACATAACTACTGTGTAAGGGAAATGATGAGGCATAACTGGGGGCACTAACAGGGTATTCTTACAGAGCTCGAGGCACTATAGGGAGCACAGAGGAAGGGGCACAAGATAAAGCGGGCATAGATCCTGGCATTATATATAGGGGTCACAGATCCTGGCACATATAAAGGGGGCAGAGAACCTGGCACTATATACAATAGGCACAATGCGTGTGGCACTACATACAGGGGGCACAGAGCATGGAGCTATATATACATGGGGCACAGAGTGTGTGGCACTATATAAGGAGGCACAGAGCATTAAGCACTATATACTGTATCTAGGGCACAGAGTGTGTGACACTTAGTGTTGAGCGCGAATATTCGAATTGCGAATTTTTTTCTCGAATATCGCAATTTCGAGATTTCGCGAATATTTAGAATATCGTTCTATATATTCGCGAAATAGAATATTCGTTTTTTTTCTTTTTTTTTTTTATTATATTTTTTTCTTTCCCACTTCCCTAAAGTTGTTCTTACCTGTCCTTTGGATTCCTGGCTTCCTGGCTGCTCCAGTCAGTGGTGTTTTCAACTTACTGCTATATTTCATATTAGCTAAATTACAATCTAATCTATATGTGTATTTTACGAAATTTCGCAATAGTCGCAATTGCGATGCGAGTAATATAACACGAAATATTCGCATGAAGATTTCAACTTAGCACTGCTATACTCCATATTCTAGCCTAATATGGAATATAGCTGTGCTAAGTTAGCACTGCTATATTCCATATTAGGCTAGAATATGGAGTATAGCTGTGCTAAGTTGAAATCTTCATGCGAATATTTCGTGTTATATTAGTCGCATCGCAATTTCGACTTTTTCAAATGTTCTTAATATTGCTCTAACTTCGTCTTTTAGAAATTTCGTAATATTGCTCTAACTTCGTCTCTTAGAATATTACGAATATTCTAAAAGACGAAGTTAGAGCAATATTACGAAATTTCGTAAAATACACATATAGATTGTAATTTAGCTAATATAGTGCTATAATCCCTTTTTTTTCCTGTAATTTTTTTTGCCTCTTCTGAACTTAAGTTTTGTAAAATATGTACACTATTAAAAATTATTACTATAGCAGTATATTAGCTTAAATACAATCTATGTGTATTTTACGAAATTTCGTAATATTGCTCTAACTTCATCTTTTAGAATATTACGAATATTCTAAAAGACGAAGTTAGAGCAATATTAAGAACATTTGCAAAAGTCGAAATTGCGATGCGAGTAATATAACACGAAATAGTCGCATGAAGATTTCAACTTAGCACAGCTATATTCCATATTCTAGCCTAATATGGAATATAGCAGTGCTAACTTAACACAGCTATATTCCATATTAGGCTAGAATATGGAATATAGCAGTGCTAAGTTTAAATCTTCATGCGACTATTTCGTGTTATATTACTCGCATCGCAATTTCGACTTTTGCAAATGTTCTTAATATTGCTCTAACTTCGTCTTTTAGAATATTCGTAATATTATAAGAGACGAAGTTAGAGCAATATTACGAAATTTCGTAATATACACATATTAGCCTAGCCATAGTCATTAGCATAGGAACGTTGCCTTATACTATCAAGATAAATTTTCGCAATATGCGAAAAATAATTTCGCGATAATTGGAATAATTGCGAATATTCGATTTTGACGAATATAACACGAATATTCATGCGAATATTCGCGAAATATCGCGAAACCGAATATGGCACCTCCCGCTCATCACTAGTGACACTATCTATAGGGGGCACTACCATTTGAAGCAGTGTGTGCATTTTTTTTTTCAGGGGTCAGTATGTAACATTACTGTATTCAGAGGCACAGTGTATGTTGCTATTATATTGAGGGCATAGCATATGGCACTAAGAGAAGTTTGTCTTAGTATATAGGGTGCAGATGTGTTGGTAAAGGGAAGCTGAAGACATCTGAGTGGCAAACTCCATAGAGTTTGGATAGATCATCAGCATCTGATCGGCAGGGGGTCCGACACCCGGGACCCCTGACGATCAGCTGTTTGAGAAGGCAGCGGAGCTGGCAGTAGCGCGGCAGCCTTCTCACTGTTTACCGCAGGCCCAGTGACATCACGACTGGTATCACTTGCCTGGGCGCGGCTAAGCTCTGTTCACTTGAATGGAAGTGAACAGAGAATGGAGTTCTTTCAAGCATGGAGGTGGTCCAGGATGCCGATGATGATTAGCTACCACAAGGTTTTTTCATCCAGAAGCTAGCTGGTCAAGGTCATGAGGAGTGTACTGGTAGCCAGATCTCTTCTAAGGCCTCTCAGAGTTCCTCTATTTTGGCAAAGAGCTCCAGCTTGTCTCCTCACATCATTCCTGACCAGTAGGGTTGGCAACGTGCTTCCGCCTTCTTGTCATTCACTCTCTCGTGTAGTCTGACAGACCAACAAACAGGCCATCTGGAAATTGTTCTTAACAAATGGGTTCTCAACCCTGCGTGTCTTTTCTGTTTGTTATGGGGCTCATCTAGTGGTGCTGTGCATCCTCTATCCCCAGGGAGAGAGTAGATCCACAGAGTAGGTGGCCTGATCCCTTTAGCATTCCAAGTTGGGTGGACTCAGCAATCTTCCCGCTCCTGACAGGGCAGTGCGCAGCTTCTCTTCAGGCAGTCAACCCCTTGGAGATCGGCAGTCGGCCTAAGGCCCCTTTTACGCGGGCGATAATTCCATGCACTGAATCCTGACCCATTAATTTCAATGGGGCTGTGTACATGAGCGATGTTTTTCACGCATCACTTGTGCGTTGCGTGAAAATCCCAGCATGTTCTATATTCTGCATTTTTCACGCTACGCAGGCCCCATAGAAATAATTAGGGGTGCGTGAAAATCGCATGGCATCCGCAAGCAAGTGTGGATGCGATGCGACTTTCACGCATGGTTGCTAAGGAGACGAGGGATGAGCGACCCTGTTCCCGATTTACTTTATTATTTTCCATTATAACATGGTTATAATGGAAAAAAATAGCATTCTTCTATCTTCATTCAGCAGGACCTGCGGTGACGTCACCGCGCTCACCACGTGGTGAGCGTAATGACGTCAGCAAAGGTCCTTTTGCAGGTCCTTCAGGAACAACAAAGAAGAGGATCCCGGCTGCGCAATCAAGTGGATGAGGTGAGTAATGTTTTTATTATTTTTTAACCCTCAAGTGACATTTCACTTTGCATTCTGTATTAAAGAATGCTATTATTTTCCATTATAACCATGTTATAATGGAAAATAATAAAATATACAGAACACCGAACCCAAACCCGAACTTCAGTGAAGAAGTCTGGGTTCAGGTCTGGGTACCACATTCAGTTTTTTCTCACGCGCGTGCAAAACGCATTGCACTCGCCCGTAAAAAACTGACTGCAATTGTGTGCCTACTCGTGCGGATTTCCCACAATGCACCCTGAACGCATCCGGCCCTCACCCGCGACGCCCGTGTAAAGGGGGCCTAAAAGATGAATCATGGTGAGTGACAGTACCCGCAGTAACAATGCAGCACCATGTAGCAGGAGAATCTGCACTACAACTGCCTTTAGCACAATAAAGTCTTTTTAGGGTTTACAATTCAGAGCAACAACTTTGGCCAATCTGTAGGACACAGAGGATAGGATCCTGTTTGTGACGTCAAAATAACTGCCGCATGGGAGAGTGCTGTGAAGAGGATAGGAGTGGCCAGTGGCGTAGGGATCGCCATAGCAACCATAGCAGTGGCTATGGGGCCCTACGCCACTGGGGGCCCGTCCAAGCCGCCTTCTGTTGATTTTTTATTTTTTTATTTACACACACCACATACACAGGCAACCAGGCCTGGAGCAGGGCGCACGCAGGGCCGGGCCGACACAGTGGCTGCGGAGGCTCCAGCCAGGCCACTGAGACTCAGAAGATCCGATAGTATATTCTAACCCCCAGGCGTTCCCATGGTGACAGGGACGCTTGCCTGGGGGTTAGAATATACAGGGCCACGCCGCTCACAGCAGTATATTTATAAACTAATCATTAACTACTTTAACTTTAATCATTTCTCATTGCTGAGCTCTTTACTTGGATTATTTGGATATCTTACTCTGTCTTAGCTCCGGTAACAGCAGGCAGTGCGGGGGGCGGCGCTCACTCACTGACGACACGCGCCTGCTCCTCCCACTAGGCGGCGCAGGCGCGTGACGTCAGTGAGTGAGCGCCGCTCCCCACACTGCCTGCTGTTACCGGAGCTAAGACAGAGTAAGATATCCAAATAATCCAAGTAAAGAGCTCAGCAATGAGCAATGATTAAAGTTAAATTAGTTACTGATTAGTTTATAAATATACTGCTGTGAGCATCGGGGAGGGGGATCTGTGGATGGCACTGTTTAGGGGGGGGGATCTGTGGATGGCACTGTTTAGGGGGGGGATCTGTGGATGGCACTGTTTAGGGGAGGGGGGGGATCTGTGGATGGCACTGTTTAGGGGAGCGGGGATCTGTGGATGGCACTGTTTAGGGGGGGGATCTGTGGATGGCACTGTTTAAGGGGGTGCTCTGTGGATGGCACTGTTTAGGGGAGGGGGGATCTGTGGATGGCACTGTTTAGGGGAGGGGGGATCTGTGGATGGCACTGGAGGGGCCCATACATTTTTTTGCTATGGGGCCATGCATTTCTAGCTATGCCCCTGGGAGTGGCGGTTGTGGCACTGATGGGAGTGCAGCAGTGAATAGCAGGCACAACCTTTCTTCCCTTGGAGGACAGCGTTCTTTACTGAGGCAGTTCATTTTTTGTTTTGTTGCTTACATCATGTTCGGCGTCTCTTTTTATTCTAATTTGGACTCTCCTGACCAGTTTTTGCCACACAAACAGATCTCTCTGGTTTGTTTCCATCCTGTACGTGGTCCTGTATCCAACCAAACCCATGATGCACTTCTCCTTTGTCTACCACAGCTCCAGCACCGCCTCTAACATTGACCAGCTAGTTTATAACTCCTTTCATCCCATGTAGTTACACGGACACTCCTCTATCACGTCTCCTGTTTGACACACCCATGGACATGACAGGAAATAAGAAGGGGCTGCATGGACATGGAAGATAGGAACGGAAGACAGTAGCTATAAACCTTAAAGAAATACATTAAAAAATTACAGCTACTTTCTTAATTGATGAAACCAGAAAACACCTTTAAACGTGCAATAGCTTTATTATGGTAGGTGTACTGATGTCTAATCTGGGTGCCACTGCTATAGCAACCCATAGGCACCCTGTGATCCACCTTCTGAAACCATTTAGATACTGTAGTCATCTCATTGACTATGGCATCTATGGAGTTAAACAGTTGGAGTCCTATCCGATCCCAGCTGTTTATTACAGCTGTCTCCTGCTGCAGATGCATGGTACGTGTACAGCAGATTGCGGGAACTCCCTTCTGACAATGGACATCACAAAGGGGTTATGTCCTGTAAACTGCAAAGTAGAGCCTCCATGGATTGAACTTGTTCTTCTAGCACATCCCATAGATGATTGATTGAAATCTGAGGAATTTTGAGGTGGAGTCAACACTTTGTACGCTTTGTCATTTTCCTCAAAGGGTCCATTCACACGGATCCACAAAACACGGACAGCGGCAATGTGTGTTCCGCATTTTGCTGGCACTAATAGAATATGCTTGTTCTTGTCCGCAATGGTTTATTTTTTTTTAGGAACGGAAGTGCGGGTCTGCAATTCCGGGTCCGCAAAATGTGGAACGAAATTGCGGACGTGTGAATGGAGCCTAACTGTGAGGAATTTTGCAGTGTGACAGGGTACATTAATCTATGGCCACATGGCATGGCAACCTGAGGCTGCACAACATTAAAGAGGTTTACCACCGCAGGGGAGCCTTTTAGACAGACATTTTTCTGCTTCCAACACAAATGCAAGAACTCATTGTTCACGTGATTAATTTACCCATTTCCTTTTCATGTTATGGCTGATTGGTTTATGTTCAGCATTAAAGGATTTGGGCAGTTTATATGACTGCTGTAAAACATAATACATTCATCTACACAGGGGTCAAGTCCTGGGGAAAAAAGTGTGGGAACTCACCCAAGATCCACTGCAATTACCCCCCCCCCCCCCCCCCCAAAAAAAAATATATATATATTTCGCTGAAAATTCAGTGCAAAATTTATTGTAAATTGCCAGTTTACACAAACAACTGCAAAATTAACATGAAATAAACATGGAGATTCCAGTGCCAGCTGCCTTGCTGGTGGACGATTGGCATATACTTCTGCTGTGGCCCACAGCATAAGTATATGCCAATCGTCCACCAGCAAGGCAGCTGGCACTGGGATCTCCATGTTATTGGTCAGTTAATACATCAGGGACCCCCTGGCATGGGGCGTGGGCATAGCTAAGTGCAAACTGGGTGATCCATAGGCAGGACCGGGTGGCTGCCCTCATCCACCAGCCCGTCCCTAATGCCAGTCAATACCCCCTTAGGAAATCTCTCATCAGATGTGAGAGCAGCAGCGATCGATCAGCCAGGATTAATGTGCACAGTGGGAGGCCACGCTTAGGCAAGTGACAAACTGCCCCCCTCATTCTTAGGCAAGTGACAAACTCAGCTCTGCTACATCTACAATGAGCAACTACAACAAATGTAATGCCAAACTGCAGTTCCTCTATGTGATGCCTTGGATAGCTTCCACTGGACCCACAGGCTGTGGGTCCAGTGGAAGCTATCTGAGGCATCACAATCGCATAGAGGAACTGCAGTTTGGCATTACATTTGTTGTAGTTGCTCATTGTAGATGTAGCAGAGCTGGGTTTGTCACTTGCCTAAGATTGAGGAGGGGGGGGGGGCAGTTTGTCACTTGCCTAAGGCCAGGGTAAGGGGGGCCTCCCACCCAGGCTGTGCACATTAATCCTGGCTGATCGATCTCTTCTGGCCTGCTGCTGTGCTGCCTGCAGTCACATCTGATGAGAGTACTGACTGAGATAAAAGAGGGGGTATTGACTGGTCTGGTCTGGGGCTGCTGGCCACCGGCGCTCCCACCAGGCGGGTTAGGGCCCCCGGACTCACTCAGGGACAATCACAGACACTTAGACTGGTCTGGACCGGACCACCAGGACCCCGGTCCGGTCGGATGGTCCAGCCACGCTCACCTCAGCAGACAGTCAGGCAGGGGCGTACACAGAAATCATTGGGCCCCATAGCTTTTATGCCTTGCAGGATATCTGAGTGACATTACATGATGTAATAGCACCCAGCTTTTCTGCTCTCCTGCATGGCACATGTGGAGAGACATGAGAAAGCTGAGTAACACAACCCTCATATCTTCTCATGCCTCTGCACTTGTGCCATGCAGGACATCAGGAAAGCTGAGTCACATTACATAATGTAGTGACACCCAGCTTCTCTCCTGTTCTGAATGGCATATGTGCAGAGGAATAGCCTGGGAAAGCTGAGTGACCTTGCCCCCTTCCACACACATACACCTCTGCACTGTCCTCACCTACAAGTCGTCACTTACTTAATTACTGGTTGTGGCAATCCAGAGGAATCAGGCGGGGGCGGGGCTAACAGGCAGGAGGCGGAGCTAGCAGACGGGAGACAGTTAGGAAGATAGACAGGGGCGGGGACTCTCCTCCACTGCAGGGCCCCCCCTTCCTCACGGGCCCCATAGCAGCTGCGTGGTCTGCCTATATGGTAGGTACTCCACTGCAGTCAGGCAGTCTCAGGATAGGAGGAGGGGAGCTCTCAGCCAGGGGGGGGGGGGGGGGGGGGTCAGTCAGTGAGTCTTCCGTCCTCAACTGAAGCCGCTCCCCTTCCCTCCTCACTTAGCCTGCCCTGCACAGTGCGAGTCACGCAGGGCCTCCGCTCCGCCCCCTGTGAATCTGATTTCACCGCTTCCCCTCCTGGTCCTTTTGCCCTAAAAAAAGTGAAAAAAGTGCAGGAACGCCGTTCCCACGCGTTCCCCCTCGACTCGACCTCTGCCATAAGATCATTGAAGAGTCCCAAGTCCCATCACGTGCCCCTGTAGCTCACACACCATCCTGGACGAGAGCAGGGGGAAGGTTTTCCTTTACCAGTAGGTGTGCATTTCAGAAAAAAAAAAAAAAAAGACTACATATTTTGTGATGAAGATATATTAATGTTATGTTTCCCTGCTCCTGCACGTTTGAACAGATTCAACACAAAGTGGCGGACACTTTCACTTTAAGGATAAAAAAAATAAGTCCTTTTGATTCGGTAGCATCCAGGGCTGTGGAGTCGGTAGATAAATGTTCCGACTCCTCAGTTTTATGTACTTCCGACTCCCCGACTCCGACTCCTCTGTATTAATATGCGAATGTATTTTATACATTCCTTGAGGGAAAGAAACGCAACCTACAACAGGACTACTGGCTGGGAAGCCAACAGTCTACTGTATTGCACAGTTTAAGCAAAAGACAAACACAAGTTCTTCTAAGCTTTTCTAGCAGAGAGGTAGTTGGGCTGCTGCCTTCTCCTTTGTGTGCTGATCTTCTGCTGAAGATAGGGCAGTGGGAGGATCCAGGACGGGGCATTTATTCTAAAACATGATTTTCCTAGGAGAATCCCATAGTCATGTTTAAAGTTTAAGCTAACAGTCTGAGTTTACAAGTTTTTATAGCCTTAGCTAAATGACAACAGTTTTTCCAATGGTTTACAGCTTCAGTCTTGAACTACTGATCCTCCATTCCCTTCACTTATACAAGTGTCTCACTCTCTAGTCCTGCAAAAAACATATTTATTTAATCCCTTATCAGTGAGAGGCTAGGTTACACATGGACGCTGCGTTCCCTGTAAAAGCAGAACACAACACAATGGAAAGTATAAGTATTGCCGCTCCTTAACTGTGCGTTGCGTGCCATATAGTGAAGCACATGAAAAGCATGCTTCTTCACGGTCACTTAACGTGTTCGTTTTGCGGTTACGTGAGGCACTGCATGCATTGGTCTTTATTCTTACAGTAGAGAAGTCATTAATTATAACTTTTTGTGAATTGGGACATTTAAACTTTTTTTTTTATTCCAATCTAAATTTAGTAGGAGTCGGAGTCAGTGCATTGTTTGCCGACTCCGACTCCAGGTACCCAAAATTTCCCCCGACTCCGACTCCTCGACTCCGACTCCACAGCCCTGGTAGCATCAATGTGAGACAATATTCAACCTGGTCATCACAGGGATTCCATGACCAGTATTCTAAACATGCCAAGAAGATGAAGACATTTTACATTTTTTATTATAAAAATATCAACAAAGATGTGCCAGCGTCCTAAGTCAAGTTTAAAGCTTACACATTAGGAAAACGTTTTTCCTTTAACAGTATCACATTTGTTACATGAAAATAAAAAGAAAGGTTACAAGCCAACCCTAGGAATGGATTAACGAGGGGCAAATCCACCTCTGTGTGGACCTCCCCGTCCTCGAAAGTTTCCTCTGTCTCCTCTGAAGCTTCCTCTGTTCCTCTCTCTACCTCGTTCTCCTCTACCCACATTGGACCCCCCACGAACACCACCTCTAGATGTACCAAAGCCACGGTCTGATTTTGGTGGCGGCGTTTTGGGTCGGAGCCTCTCGATTTCTTCAGAGCAGCCAGTAAGAGTTGAATTAGGAGCATTAAAATTTGATGCATACGTCTCAGAGTTGAAGTTGCTGTTTGTCAATGTAGGTCCCACAGTAAGCCACCCTAGGAAATCAAAGATTGAAAAAGATTAATCAAGAGGTTCTTCTACTGAATAAATAAAGGATCTCCAGCATAATGCCTACACTTCTATCAGAAGAAAAAGATAATCATCAAATATTCTGACTGATGGAGGAACCCTTATAATCTAGCGCAGGGATCAGCAACCTCCAGAACTTCAGCTGTTCTGAAACTACAACTCCCAGAATCCACCTTTCACTTTTATGGGAGTTACAAGAACAGCCAAGTAACTGTGCATTCTGAGGGGTGTAGTTTTACAGCAGCTGGAGTGC
Organism: Bufo bufo; assembly: GCF_905171765.1. Taxonomy (NCBI): domain Eukaryota; kingdom Metazoa; phylum Chordata; class Amphibia; order Anura; family Bufonidae; genus Bufo; species Bufo bufo. The sequence continues at coordinate 590,702,646 of NC_053390.1, forward strand.
CGAAGGTTTCTGATCCCTGATCTAGCAGAATAAAAGCCACATCCCCCACAGCAACCTCTAAATTATCTATGTCTGTCTGTCGGTCTGTTTGTTTGTTCTTTATAGGCTCCTATGTGCATTGATGGTTCTCAACCAAAATTGGTACATATAATCTTGGTGATCCAAACTAAAATACTGGAGGGTTGTCAAGACCAGCCGACGTAATTCTGGAAATTAGTTTTTGATGCATTGTTGCACTAAAGTAATTGTAACTGCTGAGGCACGGCTTCTCACCTGCCTCTCATCTCCCTACATGTGCTGTCAAGAAGACAAACGGTTTGTTGCCCATAGCAACCAAAGCGTGCATTTTATACACTAATGTAACTGTAGCTGCTGAGGCAATGCTTCTCACTCTGTCTCTCATCTCCCCTGTATTTCAGATTACCTCTCATCTCCCTACAACGGCTGACAGACTTTGTTGCCCATAGCAACCAATCACAGAAAAGCCTTTATGTTTGCCCATATCAACAAATCACAGCACATTTTTACTACAGCCAAGAGCGGACTGGGAACTTAAAGTGGGAAAAAAAACTAAAAGTGGCCCCATGTTGTAGGCGGTTTCATATTGACAGAAGGTGGGGCAAATCAAGGCTATAGAAGTAGGTGGGGCCCAGTAGTACCACAGTGCAGCACAAAATGCTGCCTCAGCAGAACCAAATACCACAGTGCAGCATATACTGCCACCCGCGTCTCAGTATTCAACTGTACCATTGTCCTGAGGATGGCGATACAGTTGAATTCAGGAGGACACCTGTGGCCGGTGGCCATGTGAAGGGCTCATTTGGCCACCTGGGCATTGGACCACCAGGAAATTTACCTGTAGAGTTTATGGCCAGTCTGCCCCTGACTTCAGCACTTCTTACAATACTGTAGACTTATGTTTACCAACCCGTGGCTCTTTAGCTGCTGCAAAACTAAAACTCCCATCATGCCCTGATGGCCACATGCAGTCAATGCATGATGGGAGTTGTAGTTCTGCATCAGCTGGAGAATCTTTTCAAACAGCTAATCGGTGGGTGTGCTGGGTTTTGGTCCTCTACCGATCAGATATTGATAACCTATTCTGAGAATAAGCCATCAATATTAAACTTCTGAAAAAAAATAACTTAACTTTACCCATGGTGATCCGTAACTGTGGTGTTCGGTTCAGCTATATATTCACAAAGGACAGCATTGCTCTTACCAGGTCGAATTGTGCAATCTCTGCCAAAGAGGTGGAGTCGCCTCCGTCCCAGACAGAAGTGTTCAATAATGTGAAAGATCTCTACAGGCTTTTCAATGTTTCCTATTTCTGGCTCCTCTGTGATGATGAGGTCAATATCAACATTGGCATGGATGAAGTCGCCATCAGTGCTGCGGTGCACAGTTCCTCTAATACCCATAAGGCAGTGCTCCTATGGAAATAACCATTGTGCGGAAATGATAACGCGAAGGCGGACATATGACAAGTGCATTTTATGAAGGTTTACATAGGGTGGGCTGCTGTAAATCTAACAGTAAAGGGTCGACGCTACTGAAGAGGAGTTTGTAACAGTATCGCTTGTATACAAATTGCTTCTCTTACAGCTTCTTATCAAGATTTATGGTCACCTGCTATAATGAGCAGACAGATATCTGTCAGGATGATGCACCACTTCCATAATTTTTTCATCATCACATTAAAAAATGAAAACATCCATCACCTCCAGTAGCAGGATAGGATATTTGCCTAGCTGGTACTTTATTTTAATACTGCCGCACTGTGCCATGCTATATATTTCACAGCACACATCCCACAGAAGACGTGATGATTTAAAAGACACAGCTCCGATTGTGCTGCTCGAATTTAGACACAATCTTGTTTATCCTACAAATGTCTCATTCTAGTGACAGATGGGAACGCTGTACCTTTGTCCTCTGGAAGATTGCCTTAGGGTCCAAGGTCTTGGTCTTGCCAGGATTGTCTTTATTAGTTTTTATCCAACAAATATCTTCAGATCGTCTAAAACCCCACTTCCGCAAGCACTGCAGATTAACCATAAAAAGTACTGTAAACCAAAACTTAATTATCCAAGAGGTTCCTGTGCCCTCCCGAGAGACCCAAACTACATGCAATACACCAAAGTTTTCTACTAAAGGGAGGGATAGATAAATTTGAAATCGGTAGATGGATAGATAATAGACAGATTCAAGTGGTTGTCTGAGTTATATAAAGGCAACCCTTGTAAATGGTCTAAAATAACAAACAAATGTATAATCCCCATTTTCTCCTCTACTTTCTGTGATGAGCTCCAGTCCTCACCACTGCTCTTTGATCTTCTGGCTGATGCACACAGGTCCCCGCTGCAGCCTATCACTGGCCTCAGCAGAGACATCCTGTGCATGACTGAGGCCAGCGACTGGCTGCAGCAGTGACCTGTGCATAGAACGTCACTGGTGCAGCCAAGAAGATGACATCTACAGCGGGAGGACCGTAGCACATCGCTCAAAGAAACAGGGAAGAAAAAGATGAGTATCCATTCGTTATTTTAGGCCATTTACCCGAGTTTTTATATAACTCGGACAGACCCTTTAATTAGATAACATAAATAGATAGGTTAGGGTTGCACAGTAAAATATTAATTTTTGCAAATGACACTAAACTGTGTAAAGTAATTAACACTGAAGAGGACAGTATACTACTACAGAGGGATCTGGATAGATTGGAGGCTTGGGCAGATAAGTGGCAGATGAGGTTTAACACTGACAAATGTAAGGTTATGCACATGGGAAGGAATAATGCAAGTCACCCGTACATACTAAAATGGTAAAACACTTGGTAACACTGACATGGAAAAGGATCTAGGAATTTTAATAAACAGCAAACTAAGCTGCAAAAAACAGTGTCAGGCAGCTGCTGCCAAGGCCAATAAGATAATGGGTTGCATCAGAAGGGGCATAGATGCCCGTGATAAGAACATAGTCCTACCACTTTACAAATCATTAGTCAGACCACACATGGAGTACTGTGTACAGTTCTGGGCTCCTGTGAACAAGGCAGACATAGCAGAGCTGGAGAAGGTCCAGAGGAGGGCAACTATAGTAATAACTGGAATGGGGGGGGGGGGAACTGAGAGGAGATCTAATTACTATGTATAAATATATCAGGGGTCAGTATAGAGATCTATCCCATCATCTATTTATTCCCAGGACTGTGATTGTGACGAGGGGACATCCTCTGCGTCTGGAGGAAAGAAGGTTTGTACACAAACATAGAAAAGGGTTCTTTACGGTAAGAGCAGTGAGACTATGGAACTCTCTGCCTGAGGAGGTGGTGATGGTGAGTACAATAAAGGAATTCAAGAGGGGCCTGGATGTATTTCTGGAGCGTAATAATATTACAGGCTATAGCTACTAGAGAGGGGTCGTTGATCCAGGGAGATATTCTGATTGCCTGATTGGAGAATTCCCTTAATAGGAGAATAGGGTTATTTTGCCTTCCTCTGGATCAACTTGCAGGATAACAGGTCGAACTGGATGGACAGATGTCTTTTTTCGGCCTTATAAACTATATTACTAGATTAGATGGATTAGGCCCCATTCACACGTCCGCAATTTCATTCCGCATTTTGTGGAACGGAATTGCGGACCCATCCATTTCTATGGGGCCGCACGATGTGCGGCCCGGCTCCATAAATGCGGACCCGCACTTCCGGGTCCGCATTTCCGTTCCTGTAAAAAATAGAACATGTCCTATTCTTGTCCGCAATTGCGGACAAGAATAGGCATATTCTATTCAAGCCGGCGATGTGCGGTCCGCAAAATGCGGAACGCACATCGCCGTGTCCGTGTTTTGCGGATCCGCAAAACACGCTACGGACGTGTGAATCGGGGCCTTAAATAAATAGACAAACCACTGCCAGGGGTGTGTGTAGATGAGTAGACAGTTTGCACCTGCAGTAGCCAGGATAATTTTTGCAGGTTTCACATTTACAAATAAAACTGTCTAGTAAGACATTATTGAAGAATGAATAAGAATAAATGCTCTAGAATTGTTATTACAGGGGGAATGCAATGCAACCTATAAAATGCAGGGATTACACTCCTTGAAAAGTAAGTGTACCTCAAAAACCTACATATTTCCTGAAAACGGACAACCCGATGATTGCAGTTTCCTTGATGGACTATTGACAACCATATGTAAAATTTTACTTTCCTGTAACTGTGTGACAAACATGAAAGATTTGAAAAATTGCATCAACACAAATATTTGCACCTAAAGCTCAAATCTAAGCGGAAGTTGGCACACAAACAATGAAAAAACAATATAGCAAGATATACCACAAGAGAATATGTCAACGCGAGCTTGAGTGCCTGAGTGTCACCCAGAAACGTGGTAATTGTACTGTACACTGCAGACAGGTGCCAGGTTACCAAAATCTACATGCTCTGTGAGCGGACAAATACTAAATTAATAAATAAAGTATATTGGAAAAAGATTTTTAGGGCATTAGGGACATCATATAAGAATTTGAAGCAAAGGTTTAGTTACTCCTTAAGGATAAAATTATGTTATTCCACTAAGGTGTACATATGAGACAAAATTTCAAAATCTACAATAAAAAAAAAAATATTACGGTACATTTTCAGGATTTTTGTGTTTTTTCCAATTTTAATGTGACTGTGGGGTGGTGTGGCGTTGAAAAACACACTTTAAAATCAATGTTTTAAGTTCCGAAACCATCTCTTTAATTTATCAGTGACGGCACAGGAGAGCTGCTTCTCTGTTATCATTTAGACCACAATAAACTAGTCACTTAATGTCAATAGTAATCCATTTCACCAGCATGCCAGGAAACATGTCCGTGTGACCAGTAAATGCAGACCGTATAATGATACACCAAGTGAATACAGCACACGTGGCCGCTTCCACCATCAGGAATCTCTAGCATCTTCTCACATATTACTTTACCCACCGGCATCACAGACACAAGCGAAGCAGGAAGCAGCTGTCAACTGCGGCTCCGTAACAGGGATTATCCCACTTACCATTCTACCAAAGTCCAGACCTTCTCCAGAGCCGCACCACAGGAACACAAAGGCTCTGGAGCCTGCAATGCCTTCAATATCTAATTTCATGATCTACAACGGAAAAAAAGAGGAGACTATGAAAGAAAGGACTTTGCTAAATTGGTGCAGACGTTTTGACAGCTCATCAATTCTCCAAGCTCACATTCTGATAGCACCAAGTCAGAACCAGGGGCTCTAATGTGCAGCAGATGTGAGAGATTGTGTAATGGAAATTATACCGGGCAACATTCCCAGCGGTGTCCGCAAATAGTCATCACCTCTAAATAAGATAACGGGGCCAAAATGTGGATGAAAAGGCTTCCATGACCAGGTGGAGGTCCTTGAAGTTTATTTGCCTCCCTCACCTGTAAATACAACACACTGATTGGTGTCGTCAGGTTGTTAATGGGGCTGTGTGGATTAAGGGAATTAATAGTGGGCGCCCTTCAGGAACATCAGCTATGAGGTCTCTCCCTCTGGAGGACCAAACATTTGCATTGATTCCACTAACAGCTTATGGACATCAAGAAGGGTGTTCATTTCTGCTGTGCTTGTGCAGTAGGGACAGGTACCCAGTTATTGCTGAAAATGGCTGGAAACGAGTAACTAAGACAGACAGTCATTACATATCAAAAAATCAATGAGGACAGATTACTAATGTATTGTTACAGCCTGCCCGCTGGTACCACTCCCATAGTCTGTGCATAGGAAGCGGAATACATACCATAAAACAACAGCCTGTAATGTGCTGAAAACACTGAACCCCCCTGTTGTCCTAATGTACATCAGTCCTGCTACAGAACATAATGAACTCCACTCATTGCTAGAATTCAGTGGGACCCCCTGGACTGTGCACATAATCAGTTTAAATGCAGTGCTGTTTCTTGCAGGTGTTTCCCCACAAAACACATTATCCCCTTCACAAGGGATAGATAATTAATATCTGATCGCTCCCTTCTAGGGATTGACCGATTATCGGAAGTACCGATATTATCGGCCGATATTCAAGATTTTGTACATTATCGGGATCGGCATCTAACCTTGCCGATATACCGATAATGCAAATAAAGCGAATACTAGTGAGCGCTTCCATTATGGAAGCGCGCACTAGTATGCATCAGGTGCCAGGAGCGGGGAAGAAGCGCAGCAAGAGCTTCAGATACTCACCCTCCCTGGTCTTCTTTGATGGGGCCCACGCTGCATTGTCCTGACCCCGTACAGCATCAGGACCTAGTGCGCGCACTATGACTTGATGCTGCACGCTGTCAGGTGAGCGAGACACCAGACCCAGAGATGAAGAGGAGCTGCGGCGCAGGAGAGGTGAGGAGTTTTTTTATTTTATTCATCTGGGGTCTGATAGGGGTTAATAAAGGTCTGATCTGAGGTCTGATAGGGGTTAATAAAGGTCTGATCTGAGGTCTGATAGGGGTTAATAAAGGTCTGATCTGAGGGGGGATGGTGTGGAAATTGGCATTTGGCACTAGTATATTATAAATGTAAATGATAAATTGACTACCAACTAACGGCTTTTCTTAATTTATAATTTACATTTATAATATACTAGTGCCAAATGCAAATTTCCACCACCTCAGTGACTACCAACTAATATAATATATATTATGAGATATAAAATATCGGTATAAATTATCGGCTATTGGCCTGAAAGTTCACAGATTATTGGTATCGGCTCTAAAAAAAAAAAATCAATATCGGTCGATCCCTACTCCCTTCTTCCTCAGTCGTGCGACATTAGTACGGTGTTTAAACGGGGTGGCAGAGAGACAACCGTAGGGGGGTTTTAAAGGTCAGGCCACCTGCAATCAAACAGGTCACTCCTACTCAGGGAAGAGGTAAAAAATGAATCTGGCAGGAAGCCCCATTTCACATGCCCATAGAGTGTCTAATTCTTCTGTATGATCCAAAATCAGGAAAATTATTGTGGCAGCCATTCAGACGTCCAAGACCAGTGGGACATCTAGCTGTTATGATAACTAGAGATAAGCGAAGTACTGGAAAATTCGATTCGGCCGATTCTCTGAATTTTGCAAAAAAATAGCTTTGTGACGAATTACTTACGAAGCGCATTTCTTTGAAAGTAGAGGGTGCAATTACAGGGAACTGCGATTGCATCGCTCCCCGTCATTGCACCTCTCAGATGCTGCAGTCATAACTGATCGTGGCATCTGACATGAATAATACAGTGTAAAATTAATAAAATAAAATCACACATACCCTTATCCGGTCACCGCCATCTTAATGAAGATCCAACACGAAATCTTGCGCATCAACGACGCACAGGATTTTCAATCAATATGGCGGCGAGTGTGATTTTTTAACATTTCTTACCACCATTCAGGGAAAATCGATTCGTTACCAAGAAGCACGAGGAAATTTGGCTTTGCGGCGAATCAAATTTTCCCTGAACTTCGATTCGCTCAACACTAATGATAACCAATGCCACCTTCCAAAGAGGATTGGCACCCACTGTTCACAAACTACTGGATGGCAAACCTTCCTCTTTATGTGGCACTGTGGGCAGGGAAATGGATTTCTGATGCTGTTTAGCTGACAGCTATTCCTCCTCACTCCGCCATGTACATGCACTTGTGGCTTGGATTAACTCTTGCAGCGGCTATTTCCCACAGGAACAAAGGATAGTTTAAAATGAAATCCTACATGTTCGATCCCACCCAGTCACATTGATAGCTTCAGCTAGCTTAAAGGGAATCTGTCACCCCTATTTTGGACTATTATCTATAATAATATATGACAAGAACTGCAGATAAGGAGTCCACATTATTATTTTTTATTGTCCAGACTGTCAGCACTCAAAGCTGCACTGAAATACACACTGTGCTGTTTTAACTTTGGGCAGCATGACTCTCCTGACAGGTCCCCTTTAAGAACAATAAAACAAATGGTTGTCACGTGAAAACAACTGGGAACAGGGTTTGATCGTTGGGGGGACCGAACGCCAGGGCCCCTGCTGATCACAAGAACAGTGGTCCATTCTTCCACATTTGAATAAAGCGGTGATCACGCATGCACGCTGCCACTCCATTGAGCTCTATGGGACTGCTGACGATAGCAGAACACTTGTACTTGGCTATCTTCAGCAGGAGCGAGGGACATGTATGAGTGTGTGCCGCTCCATTTAAACGAGGAGCATAGGCATCCATTCTCGTGATCAGTGGGGGGCCCCAGGGGACAGCCAATTAGACACTTATCCCCTATCCAATGGACAGGGCAGAAGTTGTTTTTATGGGACAACCCCCTTTAAAGACTTAGTTTTATCATTCTTCCTATATGGGGAAAATTCAGAGCATGCTAGGAGTACAGTATAAGTATGGCACCGTGCAGCTATGCTAAGGCAAGGTAAGCAGCCGAAATATTAAGCTGCAGAATGGATGACAGAAAACCCTAGATTTTATAAATTGTTAAAGCTGTGACACACATCAACTGGAGGAAACGAGCGGCTAATTAAAACATGGCACGCTGTGGCAGAATTCAATTCTTTCCATGAAATGGATTTCTTTAGTACTGCTCACACACAGTACAGCTTGAGATCAATCTCCTTCCTCTGACAGGTTGGTGACAGGATTAACCTTTGGTCAAAGCTGAAATCTCAGGGGAAAATAGACAATCTGTTCTTGTGTCGTGGTTGTCCTGCTTGTGGCTCATTGAGCAAACAAGAAAAGGTGACTGCCGGAGGCCATGGACACTGTAGTCTGTACAGTTCACTCATCCAGATCGGATTGTTGCCTACATGGCCCAAAACATCTGGATACATGGAATATTATGTATCTGGGGAGCAAGTCATGTGAGTAATCATCTACTAAACAGATATGCAAACGAGAATTGCCCATAACGGGAAATAACACTCACAAACAGAGTGTGACTTCCGCATGGGACAGGCTCGTCTGAAATTAGTCTTCTCTGGCTGATCACACATATAGTTATACCTCTAACACAGGCATGCTCAACCTGCGGCCCTCCAGCTGTTGTAAAACTACAACTCCCACCATGGCCTTCCGTAGGATGATAGCTGTAGGCTGTCAGGGAATGATGGGAGTTGTAGTCTATGCTACAGCTGGAGGGCCGCAGGTTGAGCATGCCTGCTCTAACAGATTTCACTTGGGGATACTCACATCTTCCCAGGTCCACCACTTTTCATGGGCGGCAATGCCAGTTTCCCTGAAATATTCTTCCAGTGGCGGTTCAAGGAGGATTACATCAAACTCACTCTTCAGCTCTCTCAGATCAAATGTCTCAAGGTCCGCTTGTAAGTACCTGCGTCAGAAAAAAGCCATATGGTGAAACTCCTTTCGTCTGGTACTTGATAATCTGGCAGTTATATCAATGGAGATCTTCCATATAATGTGGAATTTCACAAGGCCAGAAGACGGAGCAGACAAAAGAAACAAAAAAGGAAAATGCCTCCGATTAAAAGACAAAACAAAAAGAGTTTTATGGACATTTCTACAGTAATCCAGAATCTGCCTTCAGCTCCCGGAGACATAAGGGACCTGACAACTGGCTCACTGCAATTCCACTGTATAGGATTTGCAGTTGATCTGATTTCAAGTACTTAAAAAGTCATGTATGTTTATCTCTAAAATTAACATAAAGGACTTTGCAAATAAAAAAATAATTAAAAAAATACTGTTTGTCTAGCCAGGATTGACAAATGCGAATTAAAAGGGGTGTGGGTCTTTTTAAGAACACAGAATAATTGCAGAGTGCTCCAGGATTCTGGTCTTGGCAAGGGCAGTGAGATCAATGCTGTACACACATGGACATCGTCGGTCATATTACATTTGTTTCACCCCTGGTCACTGCCTTTAGAAGACGTGACGTTCCCATTATAGTTTATCATTTTCGGGAAAAGAAACTGATAAAGAAATGTCCAGGTGGCATCTTTACTGACTGGATAGAGAAGGACAACTAAGGCACGGAATTATTAGTGATTGCTTTCACATTTAGTTGGAAATTCTCTCTAGAAATATAAATTCCCTGGTTTTGTATAAAATACAAAACAGTTTATGTTTTTTAGGTGAAAATCTATCGTTTGATCTTTCCTTCTGCCTAGTAACATTGTGTGGGCAGCACAGTGGTGTCAGGGTCCTGAATTACAGTTTGACGAGGTGACCATCTACCAATCTTTGTGTGGGTGTCCAGAGATTAAATGTGAACCTAGTAAGGACAAGGACTGATTGCAGTGATTACAATCTGTAACAAGTTGTGGGACAGTTGTGTCTTCTCTTTCTGGGTTTTATTGCCCCTGAAACATATAGAAGTGTAGACTGCAACAGAGACAAAGTCTACAAATCAGAACCATCAGTGGACAGGATCTTGTATGGTCCTCGATGATTTCACTCTGCTGCAACAACATTGTACCGCCACTAGGTAGGGATCAGGAGCTGCCTAACGGCTTAGGACAGAATGAATGTAGATGAAGCAGTATATAAAACCATCCTATTAAAATGAGGGTTCCTGTGCCCCACCATAGTGACTGCCAGGGTGAAGGTAGATCTTCAGAGGGAGCAGTCACAAACATCTATAAAATAAATGTACAGTATATGGGAAAAAGAACTGGGACACCTAAACCATTACACCTACAGGAGTTTTTAAGACACACCATTTTAAATCCATAGGCATTAATATGGAGTTGGTCCCCCTTTGGTAACTAAAACATCTTCCACTCTTCTGTGAAGGCTTTCTACAAGATTTTGGAGTGTATCTGTGGAAATGTTTATCCATTCATCCAGAAAAGTATTTGTGAGGTCAGACATTGATGTTAGATGAGGGGAACCGAGTGACTCACGGTCTCTGTTCTGGTTCATCCCAAAATTGTTGATTAGGGTTGAAGTCAGTCAAGTTCTTCCAGACCAAACTCACCCAACCATGCCTTTCTGACCATGGCTTTTTGGGCTGGAGCACAGTCATGCTGGATTGGAAATGGGCCTTTTCCAAACGTACATAGTCACTTACATTGGAGGAGTATTGGATTTTGATATTAAGTCATCCTTCAGTCTGATCAGCTCTCTGAGTTTTGGATATTCCTCAAATCGGTCCGCTAATCCTAAACAGGAAATGGAAACGGTGTTAACAGGTCCTGAAAAGAAACCTTGGAATACATGTGCGGACAATCATGCCTTCCATCTCCGATAGTACGAGAACATGAAGCAGTCCCTTGTGTGTCTGGCTGCCTCTAGACAGGAAATTATTAAAGGCCTAATCCCTTAACTCCTCACCGATACATACACATTATGTATTTTCCAGGGTCAGGTTATAGACCTGGGATAAAAGTATATGAATACTGTAAACCTTAGAAAATCATGCAGAGAAATACATGAATGACATTGCCTGTTTTAACGCCTGGGGATATAAAGCTTTTGCCTGCAGCTAAAAACAGACACATAAAAGTAATACATAAAAAATTGATGGCATGCTAATACATCAGAAAACATCATACCAACGTCTCTGATAAAGTTCTGAGGTCTGTGGCCCGTGTCAACAAAATGCTGGCAATAGTCGTTGTGAGGATTCAAGCTCTGGGTGCCCTGCAAAAAAGAAATGGTTAAAGGGAACTTAGGGGTATTCCCATCACATACAATGGGGGCATATCGCTAGGATATGCCCCCATTGTCTGATAGGTGCGGGTCCCACCTCCGAGACCCGCAACTACAACGAGAACAGAGCGGGGAGAGCTATGGCTGGAGGACCCGGATTTCCCAGGCGCGGTCCACCACCAATCGCTGCTCCCATACAAGTGAAAGGTGTTTGCTAACCCCTGCGCCGCCGGAGGATGAGCTTAATTTATGATGAGGTACACACCTCATGTATAAATGATGATAAATTGGTGGAGGCGATGGCCCCCAGCCCCTTATAAGACAGTGGGGAGAATGGAGCAGAAACACCAATTGGGACTAAATTTAGTCACAACTGCATTTAAAAAGTTGTAGCCTGTGCCGTTTTTCACGCCCGTTTTTGGCGTAAGAGCCATTGTAAATGACCCCCTCTATGTCTACACAGACTAGAAAAACAGCAATTGGTTTGTGTACGTTGATGTATATTGAAATTTCGATATTAAATCTTTGGGGAAAAAAAGTTTATATTTCACAGTTAAAGTAGTTGTCCAGTTTCAGGAGGAAACAAGACAACCCCTGGGATCCACCTGAAATAAAGGACAGATCTACTTTCACACTCGCGTTTTGTGCAGATCCATCATGGACGGATCCGTTCAGATAATACAACCGTCTGCATCCGTTCAGAACGGATCCGTTTGTATTATCTTTAACATAGACAAAACTGATTCGTCTTGAACACCATTGAAAGTCAATGGGGGGCGGATCCGTTTTCTATTGTGTCATATTGTCTCAGTTTCATCAGACGGACGCTGCAAGCAGCGTTTTGGTGTTAGTCTCCAAAGCGGAATGGAGACGGAACGGAGGCAAACTGATGGATTCTGAGCGGACCCTTTTCCATTCAGAATGCAATAGAATGCAAACTAATCCGTTTTGGACTGCTTGTGAGAGCCCTCACGGATCTCACAAACGGAAAGCCAAAACGCCAGTGTGAAAGTAGACTAAGTAGTTACAGATCCCTAGTTCTTCCCGCCAGGCTCTATTTACCCAGCTGCAGTGGTGATGTCATTTCAACACCACATGACCACTGCAGCCAATCATTGGTCTCGTCGGGTGTGCACCGTTGTGGCTAGTGATTGGCTGCAGCGGTCACATGTTGTCGACTTGACATCACCACTGCAGCCACATAAATAGAGCCCAGCCGTGAGAAAGGAAATGGCGACGGGGGATCTGGGAGGCAATTACTTACCTGTTCTTTATTTCAGATGGAACTGAGGGTTGTCCGGTTTCCAACTCAAACTGGAAAACCATTTGAAGGGCTCATTTACAACGCTAATTAGGACGCTAAAATTGACAGAAGTGCCAGATCTGTCTGGTGACGGACAGCAACAATGCCTGATGGAAGTCACTTACTAAAATGGGGTCCCTTGGGTGGCTGCCATTTTACCAGACAAGATAGGGTGCAGCAGACTGTGCTATTTTAAGCAAAATCTATGACAAAGGCTTCACAGATGTGAACACACCCTAACATGCACATGCAATACTGAGAACGTGAGTAAATATACCGCTTGGCTGCTTACATTAGGTTTTCTTCTCTAACCACATCGAAAGCTAAAGAAAGCGTTTCCTGTTACCAGTGCATTGTGGGAGTTCAGCAGGACTACGCTTTTGGGGCACAAGGCTGACATAGGTGTAGCTAAGGCTACTGTCACACTAGCGTTTTGGCTTTCCGTTTCTGAGATCCGTCATGTGCTCTCACAAGCGGTCCAAAACGGATCAGTTTGGCCCTAATGCATTTTGAATGGAAAAGGATCCGCTCAGAATGCATCAGTTTGCCTCCGATCAGTCTCCATTCCGCTCTGGAGGCGGATATCAAAATACTGCCTGCAACGTTTTTCTGTCCGTCCTGGGATGCCATTTTAATGGAGTCATGGGAACATCTCACAACTGAAGTATTTTTGTAACAAAGTAAATTTCTGAAAAGAACTAGATTTTCATGCTGAATTAAATTAACCTAATGTTTAATGATGACACAACTCTTTAAATAATGGATTCTGAGTGCTGGATAGAATTCTCTAAGGCTCCATTCAGACATCCGTAGAATGGGTCCGCATCCGTTCCGCAATTATCCGTTCTCTATGGGGCCGGAAGAGATGCGGAGAGCACACTATTTGCTCTCCGCATTCACACTTGCAGAGCGCGGCCGAGATCTTCCGGTCCGCAGCTCTGCAAGAAAATAGAGCATGTCCTATTCTTGTCCGCAATTGCGGACAAGAAAAGGCATTTCTATGGGGGTGCCGGCCGGGTGTATTGCAGATCCGCAATGCACTATGGACGTCTGAATGAAGCCTTAGGGTACTTTAACACTAGCGATTTTTTTTTCTGGCACTGAGTTCCATCAAAAGGGCTCAATGCCGGAAAAGAACTGATCAGGTATATCCCAAAGCATTCTGAATGGAGAGCAATCCGTTCAGGATGCATCAGGATGTCTTCAGTTTAGGCTACTTTCACACTTGCGTTGTTCTTTTCCGGCATAGAGTTCCGTCACAGGGGCTCTATACCGGAAAAGAACTGATCAGGTATGTCCCCATGCATTCTGAATGGAGAGTAAGGCCTCTTTCACACTTGCGTTGTCCGGATCCGGCGTGTACTCCACTTGCCGGAATTACACTCCGGATCCGGAAAAACGCAAGTGTACTGAAAGCATTTGAAGACGGAACCGTCTTCCAAATGCTTTCAGTGTTACTATGGCACCCAGGACGCTATTAAAGTCCTGGTTGCCATAGTAGTAGTGGGGAGCGGGGGAGCGGTATACTTACAGTCCGTGCGGCTCCCCGGGCGCTCCAGAATGACGTCAGAGCGCCCCATGCGCATGGATGACGTGATCCATGCGATCACGTGATCCATGCGCTTGGGGCGCCCTGACGTCACTCTGGAGCGCCCGGGGAGCCGCACGGACGGTAAGTACACTGCTCCCCCGCTCCCCGCTACACTTACCATGGCTGTCAGGACTTTAGCGTCCCGGCAGCCATGGTAACCACTCTGAAAAAGCTAAATGTCGGCTCCGGCAATGCGCCGAAACGACGTTTAGCTTAAGGCCGGATCCGGATCAATGCCTTCCAATGGGCATTAATTCCGGATCCGGCCTTGCGGCAAGTGTTCCGGATTTTTGGCCGGAGCAAAAAGCGCAGCATGCTGCGGTATTTTCTCCGGCCAACAAACGTTCCGTACCGGAACTGAAGACATCCTGATGCATCCTGAACGGATTACTCTCCATTCAGAATGCATTAGGATAATCCTGATCAGGATTCTTCCGGCATAGAGCCCCGACGACGGAACTCTATGCCGGAAGACAATAACGCAGGTGTGAAAGAGCCCTAATCCGTTCAGTTTGCATCAGGATGTCTTCAGTTCAGTCGTTTTGACTGATCAGGCAAAAGAGAAAACCGTAGCATGCTACGGTTTTATCTCCGGCTAAAAAAACTGAAGACTTGCCTGAACGCCGGATCAGGCATTTTTTCCCATAGGAATGTATTAATGCCGGATCCGGCATTCAGAATACCGGAATGCCGGATCCGTCGTTCCGGTATGCGCATGCGCAGACTGAATAAAAGGTGAAAAAATAAATGCCGGATCCGTTTTTGCCGGATGACACCGGAAAGACGGATCCGGCATTTCAATGCATTTTTTCGACTGATCAGGCATTTTTAAGACTGATCAGGATCCTGATCAGTCTTACTAATGCCATCAGTTAGCATACATTTTGCCTGATCCGGCAGGCAGTTCCGGCGACGGAACTGCCTGCCGGATCTCTCTGCCGCAAGTGTGAAAGTAGCCTTAGGCCTCTTTCACACTTGCGTTGTCCGGATCCGGCGTGTACTCCACTTGCCGGAATTACACTCCGGATCCGGAAAAACGCAAGTGTACTGAAAGCATTTGAAGACGGAACCGTCTTCCAAATGCTTTCAGTGTTACTATGGCACCCAGGACGCTATTAAAGTCCTGGTTGCCATAGTAGGAGCGGGGAGCGGGGGAGCGGTATACTTACAGTCCGTGCGGCTCCCGGGGCGCTCCAGAATGACGTCAGAGCGCCCCATGCGCATGGATGACGTGATCCATGCGATCACGTGATCCATGCGCTTGGGGCGCCCTGACGTCACTCTGGAGCGCCCGGGGAGCCGCACGGACGGTAAGTATACTGCTCCCCTGCTCCCCACTACACTTTACCATGGCTGTCAGGACTTTAGCGTCCCGGCAGCCATGGTAACCACTCTGAAAAAGCTAAATGTCGGCTCCGGCAATGCGCCGAAACGACGTTTAGCTTAAGGCCGGATCCGGATCAATGCCTTCCAATGGGCATTAATTCCGGATCCGGCCTTGCGGCAAGTGTTCCGGATTTTTGGCCGGAGCAAAAAGCGCAGCATGCTGCGGTATTTTCTCCGGCCAACAAACGTTCCGTACCGGAACTGAAGACATCCTGATGCATCCTGAACGGATTACTCTCCATTCAGAATGCATTAGGATAATCCTGATCAGGATTCTTCCGGCATAGAGCCCCGACGACGGAACTCTATGCCGGAAGACAATAACGCAGGTGTGAAAGAGCCCTTAGTCATTTTGACTGATCAGGCAAAAAAGATATCTCCAGACAAAAAAACTGAAGACTTGCCTGAATGCCGGAGCCGGCATTTTTTTCCATAGGAATGTATTAGTGCCGTATTCAAAATACTGGAATGCCGGATCCGCATT
Organism: Bufo bufo; assembly: GCF_905171765.1. Lineage (NCBI taxonomy): Eukaryota > Metazoa > Chordata > Amphibia > Anura > Bufonidae > Bufo > Bufo bufo. Next base: position 590,719,049 of record NC_053390.1, read on the forward strand.
TAAATGCATTTTTCTGACTGATCAGGCATTCTATCAGACATACGTTTTGCCGGATCCGGCAGGAGTGTAGCAATGCATGTGTAATGGAAGATCGGCTACTTTCACACTTGAGGCAGAGTGATCCGGCAAGCAGTTCCATCGCCGGAATAACTTTTCACGCAACTTTGCATAAATCAATAGTACAAACAACCATAAGAAAGTTTGTAATATTTCTTATCAGTGACAAATGTCTGGTTCTCATGTTATCAGCTGTGCACCCATCCCACGCTATTTGCTTTTCTCTTTGAAATATGCTGTGAATCCATCAAGGAAGGAACAGCTCCACATGTATATACAAGTTACACATGCCAATACAAGTTCATGGAGGGGGGAAGAGGGAGAAGTGAGCAGGAGCTGAGTAAGACAAGACTGTGCTTTATTTACAACCATGCGGGTCAGTACTTCCTTATAATGTCTTCCACGATCCTGTGACTGCTTCTGAGTAAGAGACGGTTAGGAAGCAGATTTTCCTCTACTTTCTATGTGCAGTGGATGGCAGCTAGCCTCTACCCACCAGATCTGGGAGAAATGCAAACTAGACATTCAGCATGCACAGGGGAAAACTTCCAAAAAATGCCAGACACAAGTTATATAGTTGCCATAAATACTGTATGTACACACTGCCTTACTAATAAAATAGAAAAATATTTATTGTGCACAGTGAATGCTGTGATGTGAAAAACATGGTGGAATTTAGTTTTAGTTTTTTTCAATTCACCCAACAAAGAATTTTTCCCTGTTTTCAGTACATGATATATGGTAAATTACAAGGTGCCATTAAAAAAAAATACAATCCCTTATATAGCTATCTGAAAGGACAATGAAAAAAAAAAATGGTATGGCTCTTAGAAGAAGTCGAGGAGAAAAACATGAAGGCAAAAACACTAAAATTGTCCCAGTTTTTAAGAGGCTAACCCCATTACAAGCCATACAAGCCAATGCCTCCACAGGGAGCTGTATTCCCTGGTAACTGTGGCTCCTTTGAATGATCTAGTACAGTGGAAATAGTACAAAAAAAAAACTAACAAAAAAAAATGAAAGCTATAGCAGCTCCGAGCTACAGTAGATTTTACATTTCTGCTTTCTTTTATGCCAGAAAGATGAATTTGCCGGGCCCACTAGCACCGCTTATGCCCCCTTTTTGGGAAAGTGGAGAGGGCAGCATAAAACTCCACTTGCGCCTACTTTTAGGCGCAATGACGTTTAAAAAGTCGCAAACAGGAGGTTTAAAACTTTTTCGAAAGAAATCTGCTGTGGGTGGGATGATAAATTCCTCCCACTATGTGTCAAACATAAATGGAAAAAAGTTAAAAATGTAATAAAATACAAGAAAAAATAAAAAAGGCCTATTCCAACCAAAATCATCGCTAAAAAAAGAAATTTAAAATCCACACAAGAGAGGTAAGCCATTTTAATAATTTGTTTTGGTGTCTGCTAGGGATCGACCGATTATCGGTTTTACCAATATTATCGGCCGATATTGAGGATTTTGACCGTTATCGGCATCTATTTTGCCGATATACCGATAACGTATTGGGAACACAGAACGCGCTGCTCTCAGCGCTCTCTGTGTTCCCTCCGCAGCACAGGGGAGAAGGAAGCAGTGTCTCCCTCCCCCTGTGATGCTGCTATTGCTGCCGCCAATTAGAGGAGAGAAGACAAGAGGAGGGGCGGGGCTGTGGCCACCGCTCCACCAATGAAGATAAGTCTTTCATTAATTCATATACAGGAGGCGGGAGCTGGCTGCAGAATCACATAGCCGGCTCCCGACCTCTATGAGCAATAGCTGCGGTCCGCGGTAGTTAACCCCTTAGGTGCCGCAGATCGCAGCTACCGCTCAAAGAGGTCGGGAGCCGGCTATGTGATTCTGCAGCCAGCTCCCGCCTCCTGTATATGACTGATTGAGAGACTTATCTTCATTGGTGGCGCAGTGCGCCACCCCCCCCAAGCCCCCCAGTATTAAAGATTGGTGGCGCAGTGCGCCCCTCACCCCCATCCCAATAGTAAAAACATTGGTGGCGCAGTGCGCCCCCCCCCCCCCCAAGCCACCCAGTATTAATCATTGGTGGCACAGTGCGCCCCCCACCCCCAGCCCAATCCCAATAGTAAAAACATTGGTGGCGCAGTGCGCCCCCCCCACCCAGTATTAATCATTGGTGGCAGTGGCCACAGGATCCCCTCTCCCCTGCTCCTCCGATCGGAGCCCCAGCAGTGTAATCCTGGGGCTCCGATCGGTTACCATGGCAGCCAGGACGCTACTGAAGCCCTGGCTGCCATGTTCAGCTCCATGCTGCTGTGTGCACAAAGCACAGAGCAGCAGGGACAGTGTGAGCTCCTATTCACCATGATAGAGATCTATCAGGGTGAATAGGACAAGGGTTCTAGTCCCTAAGGGGGCTAAAAGATAGTAAAAAAAACAACAAAAAAAACAACAAAAATATTAAGTATAAATGAAAAAGATTTACAAAAAAAAATAAAAAATACACGTTAACAATAAACATATTAATTTTCAGCAGATTTGTGTAGGAAAATATTTTTTTTCTCAAAAATAAAAATACCCAGAATATCGGTATAAATTATCGGCTATCGGCCTGAAAGTTCACAAATTATCGGTATCGTTATCGGCCCTAAAAAATCAATATCGGTCGATCCCTAGTGTCTGCGCTATAGTTTGAAAAAAATAAATAAAATAAGAATAATAAAATAAAAAATTATTTTGGTTAAAAACAGCCAACTGTTAAAACCACCACGTGCGATAAATAAAAAAGCGTCTGGTCATTAGAGCCTCTTCAGTCCTGGTTATTAAAGGGTTAAACTGCCAGTCTTCGTACTGCATTTCAGGACTTCTGAAGAAGGGGTCACAGTTTCTTTACTCAGGATAAAATGATGGTAATAATAAAAAAAGAAAGTAGAACAGATGTGGAATGCTTTAAAACGCTGTAGCAAAACCAAGCGTCACAAGATGAATTACCAGGAAGAATTGGAAGACTCGGTCTTAGGAAATATCTTGCGTTGGTTTTGTTGCTGATTACATGTCCAAAGTAAAGTAATGGCTCGAGACAAGTCAGTAGGCTAATTGACTTTTCCATTTGTGAAACGTGAAACCATTCAACGGAATATATTAGTAACCTCTCTACATTAGCACCAACCTTTGATTTTATGCCGTTCACTCGACTGCCCCTTTGTCATTTCATGTGACAGCCATTTCCCCGGGCGCCCTGAGAAATCTCTGGCCAGCACATTTTCCCAAGTAAATCTTGCGCAGTGCGTTGTGCATTCCTTTCATGTGGCTTTGATTATAAACCTATATAAGATCTCTTTCAGGGAAGCCGAATCTTGGGCAGAGCAGCCATCCTAGTGAATAACCCAGAGTCTAAAAGGGGGTTTTCGATAATGATGACCTATCCTTAGGACAGGTCATAAGTATGTGATCGGTGGTGGTCTGACACCTGGCACCCCTGCCGATCAGCTGTTCGAAGATGCTGTGGCGCTCCCATGAGCAGTGAGGCCTCCTCACAGCATACCAGGCACAGCCCGGCCATTGTATAGTGGCAGTGCTTGATATTGCAGCTCAGGACCTTTTACTCGGAGCTGCAAATAGGCCATGTGACTGATAAACGGGACGTCACTGAACTAAGAAAGTGCCGCGGCCTCTTCAAACAGCGCATCGTCAGGGGTGCCGGATGTCACACCTCCACTGATCAGATATTGAGGACCTATCCTGAGGATAGGCCAGAAATATAGAACCCCCTTAATTAGCACAGTCTGACATTATTAAAAGGAGCTGTCCCAATGTTCGATTCACGCTCCATTGCTCCAAGTATGAGAAATCTAGACTATTTGCAAATGCATCAATTTTTCAAAACTGTAGGAGTAACAAGTTCTCACCCCCACAAATATACCATTCTCATCTGTTTGGTTGCCCATAGAACGTCATACAATAGCTCTCTGGCACAGCGGACTAGCGTGCCCAGATCTTCCCCGCACAGGGAGAATGTGCATGTGTATTCTCGCTGCACAGGATACATATGAGAGAGCAGAGTGTGCCCGAAAAGACACACCACGTGACTCCAGCTGCAGGACAACCCATTCAGACATCTCGCCCAAGTAATAATAAAGGTCGGTTTACACGACCCAATGCGAAGGTGCCGCAGAGCAGCCAATGTACAAAAGAAACGCTCAGTGGGTGAAATGATTGTTGGTGCGGACACCTCAATCATCGTTTCAGGGCAGCAGATCGCACTCTGCATAGAGCCAAGGGGTGCAATTCGGGACCCCAGGAGGCAGAGGATGTGGGGAGCGGCACGGATACTGTGCTCTCACAATAGGTTATGAACCTGGGAGCTTGAGAAAGCGATTGGATATTAGGCTAGCCCCTTTACTCCGCTTCTTACCAGACCAGAGATGCGCTATAAAAAGGAAAAGCAGAGGATTGAACAGACAGAATTTCTAGTAATTTCATCTGCTCTGGGCAGGGGAGACCTACTGAGGAAGCTGCTCTTATGCCTAGGAAAGTGGCGGAGACAATAGATGGGACACAGAACCATTACAAAAAGAAAGTACTCGAGTGACATGTAAAGACCCATTTACCGCAATCGGGAACAAACTCTTCAATCCTGATCATTGAGCAAAGCGGAGAGATGTATTTACACGCAGCGATCATTCCCTATGTATGGGGACGAACAATCACTACTGCAATCATCCACCTCCAGACATTCATTGTTTGCCGGCAGCAGATGCCTGTTCATGTGCGGGTGAAACATGATGATTTTATTTGAAACCTAAAAGACGTGATCACAGACAAATGTTTCACTTGTTTGTCGGGTGATCGTGGCAATAATCATGGATGAGCTTATGTAAGATCATTTCCCAGATCCTCTACCCATGTAAAAGGACGAAAAATCCCTTTTATATCGGCTGATGATCGAGGCAATTATTGGGAATCTGCTTGTTCGTAATGATTGCCTCAAGCAACTGTACCGGCAATCACCTGAAAAACCAGTAAACGCTGATTCATTGGGTGAGCGCATCTTTCACGCATTCCTATATAAAAAAAAGATCTGCTCCCGGCAAACAATGAATATGTGTGGGCATGGATGATCACAGCCACCATCTCTGCTCACCTATCAGGGTTCATTCCCAATAATTGCTTGTCAGCCAGCCCATATAAAAGGGATTTCATATCCGTGGTTTACAGTGCGGACTGGACCCTATTGTGCAGCCCATATGAAATATGCAAAAAATACTGCATAGATAGTTTACACATAAAGTCCTACAAAAAAAAAAAAAAACATCAAAATTAGTTCCTACTACCTTACTCCAAAGTGTAGAGATCAATATGGAAAACTGAAGGCTTGAAGTGCTCCTCTAGTCGAATGTCCCCATGGCGAGACCTTCATAGGGACATTGTGTGGATCCAAATCATGATCCACAATACAGCACCTACATCCTCATCGACAGCAGTAATTATGATCGCTGACGCTGATGTACGAGCAAACACAACAAACTGTTGATACGTATTACTGTGTCAGTACATGTGCAGATGTAAAGGATGCTGGAGAAAAGGACAGGGTATGGTCCATGAGGACAATTCATCATTAGACCAATGGTACCCATACAATAAGGAATGCAAAACTACAAAAATAATAAGTCACAGGGAAATAAATCTACAGGAAGCCAATGGCACTTTGCAAATACCTTTAAGAAAGTGCTAGAATCTTTGTAAACTTCTTCTTTATAGGGCAAGTTCTCTTCTTCCTTCTGTGGTTCAACTGTATCCTGGAAAAATAACACATCAGTGTGCTTAATGATTAGATTTAGGAACATCGTACATGCACTATAAAAAAAAACTAAAGTTCGAAAAAACCCAGAATCCTGGGTTGATTTACCGCCACCGGAGGAACCTCGCCCATCCAGGACTACCTGCATATGACTAGGCTTCTGGTCTACATGTGTTTAATACCATCTCAAATGAAGCTTGAATTCGCTCCACCATATTCTCTAAAGATAAAACCTATGTCTTCTCTCTCACGTACAGTTCAACACATCAGCTGTCACTAATAAGAAGGTGGAGATTACGTTATTTCCATGTTTAATCCATGTCACACCCACCGTAGTTCAGTTTTCATTTTGTAAACTGAATTACAAAGATATTCCTATCATAACAGGTCAATTAATTGAACTAAATTGATTAAAAGGGGTTTTCCGGGACTCTTCAAGATAAGTCAACCACATCTGATCGGTGGAAGTCCGAGTCCTGGCACCCCTTCGATCAGCTGGTTGAAGAGGCCACAATGCTCACCTGCGCGCACAGTGCCGTACATTGTATAGTGGTAGTACTTGGTATTACAACTCAACCCTCTTCACCTGACTGTGCATAAGGACTATGTGACCAATGCAGGTGACATCACAGGCCAAGGAGAAAGCTGCAGAACTCGCCCAAGTGCCATGGCCACCTCCAACAGTTGACTGTTGAAAGTAACAGGAGTCGGAATCCCACCAATCTCATACTGATGACCTAGGTTAGGTCGTCAATATTCCTTTCCCTCAAACCAGGAATCTGATTTTGGTCAAAACTGTAAAACTGATTTTAGCCCATGCCCCCCTAGCAGCAGCTCTCATCATCCATGAGGGTGCTACAGGCAGAAGCTATTGGATACCAAGGTCACCTAAAGAAGTGAGAGTGACACTGTGGAGAGCTGCTGACCTCACCGTATAGGGAGAGCATCAAGTTTAGAAGGTTCTCTACACTCATCTAATCTTTGGACTGTCCAGCATAGGCTTCCCTAGCGTACCTCCCACTGCACACCCACCAGGCTACTTCCCCACACAGCACCCATGTACTGGGGTGAGAAGGAGAGAATGAAGAAATGGGACATGCACAAACTGGATCCTGTAGGCTTTAAGGGGAAGCCGTCCAGTTTATAATTTTGGGCCCCACTAGCAGGTTCTGGTCAGGATGTGAGGTCACTGTGCAGTTATTACACTGTTTGATCTAGTCAGATTTTTTCCCCTCGAGGGGCTAGGATCTCCGTAGTTGCAGCATGTCCACCACAGTTATTGTGAGAACCTGGATACTGAAAACACATGGAACTTGTTTGGACATAAGAGAGCTGCAATTACTAATAACAGTGTGAATAACAATGGACTCTACTAAATAGCAAACTCTGCTCTGCTACATCTTGTCTATTGTGTCTCTAATATATTTTACAAGTGCAGTGATCACACATAGAAGCTATGGGACAAGCCCAATAAACACGATTAGATTACTTAATAGCTTTGCATGTCATTTCCCTATGGAAAAGGATTCATTCTAGGTATTTTTAAGTTTAGCAAAAAAAAAAAAAAAAAAAAAAGCCAGATTTTATTTTTGTGCCACATCTCCTGCCCTAATAGGTCATATGGATGTTATAGATGGGCTATCCTCTAACAGGCAGAGTGGAGATCAGCCTCTATACCCACTATTAGCTGCCCATCTTGGTCCTGAGGCTACACATTTAAAAAGACACTTTTTAGAACATATTAACAGCCTATATGTGAATGTTTTATGTAATTTTTTATTTTATTCATTACAAAAAATGGGTGGATGGTTTTCTGGTTATAATTTTTTTTAAGTCACTCCATTTATTCTACTTCCTGTCCTGGCTCTGTAATGTCCTTCTTTGTTTGAACATTTAGCATGGCAAACAGTCTCTAGTAACTCAGTATCCGGTCATCACTGCAACCAAAGATGGAAGGGGACGAGTGGCTCAATTACAGTATCACACAGACATTACACCGATAAGTGCAGTGCTGTTCTCAATCTTTATCTAGGTGAATCAAGAGAATAGAGCTGTCAGACTGTTATCCTATTTCTACACCTACTATTATGATGAGAATTACCTTGCAGATAACATCTTTCTCTTATAGCAGCAGTAAACAAACAATAGATTACCTATCTATATAGGAGTTTTATCACTGCATTACAAGCCACCACCCCCTTCCTCCTGGGCGGACGTCCAAAGAGAAGTATACTTACCCTGCATTCAGTCGCTGGCATCCAGCTACTGCACTCTCCGGCCTCTGCTCCGGTTTCTGGATCAAACGTCTGGTTTGATGCCACTGCAGCCAATCGCAGGCTGCAGCGGCAACCTGCTACCCTTGCATCACATGACCATTTGTCATAACACAATGGAGCAGCTCAGTGCTGTGGACAGCGATTGACTGCAGCAGCCTCAAAGTGGAAGTTTACATCCAGGGACCCATGAGGAACAGGCGAGGCTGAAGAGCACAGGAGTCGGGAGGCAGCATCAGGAAGCAGGTAAATATGCTTCTCCTCGCAGGGTCTGCCCAGGAGAAAGAGGGGGGGGGGGGGTTACCACCAAAACCCCTCAAACTTGCACAACCACTTTAAAGTGTACCTGTCGTTGCAGGTTACTTCTCAGAATAAGATTCCTCATACACTATATATGATTCGTATCTTGATTTCTCTGTAGCACAGCCCCAGAAGCAGCAGCATGGAGGATATTATACAGCATAACTGGGCAGTGTAGCTGTTAAACCAGCACTGGGGCGAGATGCTAAAGCTCCCCATTCACATTACTGTATTGTCGGCCAAACCTGCCAAGAACCGCGGGTTCAGCCAACAGTCTAATGTGTTTGGGGAGATCCCTACTCTCCCCCGATAGATGAAGTCGTGGGAGAGGAGGATTGGACAAACAGAATATTTTCACCCGATTCTTATGTTCTCCCAGAAACCCCTGCAACCACTAGAGTCTGGCAGCAGCTTTCTCCGCTTTCCCCACTGAATATACAAACTTTCTGCAAAGCTGAATGTGCATGTGTATGGTGGCGACGGGGCGAGTCGGAGGAGAAATCTGTTGGCTGCCCTTAACCACGAAATGGAACCAGAAGTGTCTTTGTGTTTGTTTCACTCAAGCAGGTCACTCTTCCCCTCCCCATTGAATTCTATGGGCAGCATATAGCATGATCTCTCAGTGAGCCGAGTCTGTTTTGTCCCTCCACATGTCTTTAGCCATCTGCCTAGTGATCTCCAGCCATGTACTGTGCGTGCGCCAAACGTGCTGCCATGAGACTTCCGGACCTGGCCTTGATTGCACCAAGAGACTAATTTACATAACATTAAGACACTTATTTCTCTAAATTGGGAGCACATATTGAGAAGCAAGTAAGCAACAAATGGCAAGAGAAACTGGTAACAACTGGTCACACGTATATGATGACAGACTCCCTTTAAGTACACTGGCATTACCTTGCATTCTTCAATCACTTCTTCGCTGGCCTCCCCTTCCTCTGGAGGTTTCCGCTTCAGAGTAGGTGATGATGTATCATATGAAGCTCTTTAAAGAAAAACAATACTTGCTAAATTTTACTTTACATGATAAAAAAAAAAAAATCTATGCAAAAAAGAATGGTTTGCTTGAGCAGTAACACCAGTTTTAGATGTTTTTCCTAATTCAAATTTTCTTCTGACCTGGTAGGTGGAGACTAGCTGGTTTCATGTCTACCTATACACAAGACATAGATAAACAGGAGATAACATGTGTGCACCTAGACCTTGTCGGAAATATGAAGCTAGTTTTAGAACAATCCACTGCGCCTAGTTCACCAAGGGGGCGTGGTTTAGCTGAAAGGCTGTGTCGCTCAGCAGGGAAGGGGCGTGACCTAAGACAACATTTGGCGCCCTGATGGTGGAGGTTCCCTGTCCCCGTTCCTAAAACTGATACATCCCTATTACAACCCTACAAGGATAAGTTCAAAAGAGTAGAAAGATAATAACCCATAAATGTGATGGAGCGGTATAGGCTCCTGGATATATAGATAAAGCTACTAAGTCAACAAAATTATGGGGGTTATTATACCATAATTTTGTTGACTTAGTAGCTTTATCTATATATCCAGGAGCCTATACCGCTCCATCACATTTATGGGTTATTATCTTTCTACTCTTTTTGAACTTATCCTTGTAGGGTTGTAATAGGGATGTATCAGTTTTAGGAACGGGGACAGGGAACCTCCACCATCAGGGGGCAACCCTGGGCTAAGGAGTATTTAGGGTGACACAGGGACAGCTCACCATATTCCATCCCCCTGACTGCCCTATTACATATGTATATATTATTTGTTTATATATAATATTTATCTCCCCCCCCCCTTTTTTTTCTTTTTGTGGGAGTTTTTTGTTCTAGCTATACAGCAATACGTTTTTAATCTGGGCACACCTGTAGCCTTACCTTTATTATATCACGTAGATGGGTATTTTTAGACTTTCACGCTAGCTTTGATATTTCAGATCAAAAATCGGGCCTTAAAATTTGTGTAGGACACTGTGAGGGTAAATGCACACGTTCAGGATTTATGTGTGGACAATCTGCACTGAAATCCGCAGGTGTTCGCAGGGAAATTTGTGCGGTCAATCCGTATCAATTGGTGCAGATTTCCGCATGTGGATTTTACTGTCCCCATTGACGTGATTGGAGAAAATCCAGATAGGAAAAACAAAATAAATTGACATGCTGACCTACGGTGCGGATTTTCCGCACGCAATCCTGATCATGTGCATTCACCCTTAAGGTCTTCTAGGACTAATATTGCTCTCACTTTTTTTTTTTTTTTTTTTTTCTTCTTCTAACGCTCTACCTCTCTCTCTCTCTCCAAAATTCGCCTGAATCCAAATCACCAAGAATTCAGTTTTATCTCAAATTTTACAAAATTAGGGTTGAATCCGATTAGTTTACAATTGATTTGCTCATCTCTACAGTGGACTCATAGCCACATACAGCCTTCATAGTCCACAAAATTAAGAGGGCTTTCCGAGATTTTACAACTGATGGACTATCCTCAGAAGGGTCATCAGTATCTGATCGGTGGGGGTCTGACACCCGGGACCCCCGCCGATCAGCTGTCTGCGGAGGCACCGATGCTTCTGTGCTCACCAAGCACAGCGCCGTACATTGTATAGCGCCTGTGCTTGGCATCGTGCTCAGCCCCATTCACTGTGTATTCGATGAACGTGTGGTCACTGGCCTAGGAAAATCAGAGAGAAGGTCGCAGTGCTACTGCCTTCTCAAACAGCTGTGTGGGTCCTGGGTGTCGGACCCCCACTGATCAGATACTGATGACATCTCGGAAAACCCCTAGACCATATGACAGGATGGAAGAAAGGGTCATACCACATTTCTGCCATATGTTTTACATACTGCTAGAACACACTCCACTGGTAAAATAAAAGGGTCACATCTGGACATTGATTTTTCAGAAGCAAGAAAGAAGCGGTCCTGTCCAAGTCCTGCCAAATTTGGAAATCTTTCCAGAAAGAACATTTCCTCTTGCTGCCTGTCCGGTACCACAGCACGGCCTCTGTCTATAACCTAGAGCAGTGTTTCCCAACCAGTGTGCCTCCAGCTGTTGCAAAACTACAACTCCCAGCATGCCCGGACAGCCTTTGGCTGTGCGGGCATGCTGGGAGTTGTAGTTTTGCAACAGCTGGAGGCACACTGGTTGGGAAACACTGCTCTAGAGGACGGTAAAAGGCTCATTTACTTACCGACACATTTCTCTGGCTTCGGCGATCTCCCTTTGCTCATCTTTGCTGTTTAGTACGGCGCCGATATTGTCAGCACTTTCCGCTCCCAGCTGTAGAGAAGAGCGCGCGCTGTTATCTACTGATGCCTCATCACAAAACCGCCGCTGCAGCCCCTTCACTGGGGCCGTGCCAGTCAGATCCCCACCCGTCAACCAAAATGCCCTTACTTGTACGAGTGGGAAGTCCCTTAAAGGGGTTGGCCACTTTCTGGCTACTTGTGACCAATGTGTATGTAAGACGACTATATGACACTTACTAATATAGCCTTTGATGATATTCTCTGCAGTTTGCAATGGATACGAGAAGTGTATAACGTGAAGGAAAAATTAATCCAGTCAGCAAAGGAAGCAATATGGACAATCACAATGTATTAGTAAGTGGCCTTGTATTATCTTTCTCTACATAATAAATGCCATTTGCTGAACTTAGTGAAGCAACCCCTTTAAAGGGGTATTCCCATGATAGACAATGGGGGCATATTGCTAGGATATGCCCCCCATTGTCTGATAGGTGCGGGTCCCACCGCTGGGACCTACACCTACAAGGAGAACAGAGCGGAGAAATTCGAGGAGGGCGCACTGAGCATGCGCAGCAGCCCTCAATATATTTCTATGGAGCCGCCGAAAATAGCAGAGTGCTGGCTCAGCTATTTCCGTCGGCCCCATAGAAAAGAATGGGAGCGGTGGTCGTGCATGCGCGGTGCGCTCCCATTCACTTCAATGGGAGAGGCGGGGAGCTGCGCCTGGTGGTGGACGGACCCCGGGGTCCTCCGGCTCCGCTCTCCTTGTAGGTGCGGGTCCCACCTCTGGGACCCGCACCTATCAGACAATGGGGGCATATCCTAGCGATATGCCCCCATTGTCTAAGATGGGATAACCCCTTTAACTTCTTTCTGCCACTAGATCCTGGCTCCTTCGCTCGCTGGCCTCACTGTAACCATCCTCTTTGACGCTGCTGCAGCCTATGACTGGCTGCAGTGGTGATCTGCCCCCTTACATCACGTGCCCGATATAAATGACGCAAGGGGGTCAGGTCCCCGCTGCAGCGGTGTCAAAGCAGATGTTTACAGTGGGGAGCCTGAGTGAGGCAGCGGTGGAAAGTAGGTATGTATAGTGCCAGGAGGGAATACCAGTCTGCCATGACACAGGGGCTGATCAGTGGTGGTCGGGGAGCTACAGGATCTCTCCTCTATGGTATTGGGCACTCTGGTGCTGTCTGTGGTACATGGAGGGTGAGATCCTGAAAATGCTTATATATTCCAGGTCAGTGCGCTCATCCTCTGCCAGTGTGTATGTCAGCAGATGGGTAGAACTACAACCCCCAGCGTGCCTGAGGCTGCACACACCGGGAATGAGCAGCCCCAGTCCCCACCTATAACCATTACTTGCTGGGCCAGCAGCTTCCTGCGCAGCTTCTGCCGGGCTCGGATCTCCTGCAGGCGGCTGTTCATCGCCTCTCGCTTTCAGGATCGCCCGCTACAATAAGCTGCTACTCGGGTCGCAGTGTGATGACGTCATCTCCCGAACAGGCGTGGCGCAGAGCCGCCATGTTGGATTCGGGCACGGTTACTTGTTTTGTAGTTGGCCGCCTAGGTTTCCCTTCCTGTTTATATCTTTTGTCATGAAAGCGAGTCGCGACATAAGGGAATTTTATTGCGTCACTGACGTTTACTGGCAATAACTGAGTGGCAATTATAGGGCTGGATGAGGCTGGTGCCCAGGGACAGTGCTGCTCTTAGAGAACATGGCCGGAAAAGACAGCACAGTATGATACAATTATAACAGCACATGGTTGTCTCTGATCCTGCATTAGGAAAAAAACATCAGCTCCCCTCCCTCCTCTGTAAAATCTGCTGTTATTCACTTGGTTGTCATACCAGGGACAGCCAATCAACAAGAGTGGCACTCTTCCTGGATGAAACCCCTTTAAATTAACCCCTCCAGGACCCTGCTATTTTTCACCTTAAGGACCAGGCCGTTTTTCGCAAATCTGACATTTGTCACTTTTAGGGATGAGCGAAATCGACTTTGGATGAAACATCCGAAGTCGATTCGCATAAAACTTTGTTCTAATACTGTACGGAGAAGGAGCTCTATGCAGTATTAGAATGTATTGGCTACGATGAGCCGAAGTTATTGCTTCGTGAAGTCTCGCGAGACTTTGCGCAATAACGATGTAAATTAATTTGTACTGTAAAAAAACATTTCCCGAACTCAAGTTCGGTTCCAAGTAGTAGCTTATTTTGGGAAAGGGGATTTTTTTTTATTTTTTTTTTTACTTGAAACACTTTTTTTTTAACTTTGTTTTTTACTTTTTATTTTTGTCCTACTCTGGGACTTCAACTTCTGGGGTCTGATCCCCTCTGCAGTGCATTGCAATATAACCTGTATTGTAATGCATTGGATGTCAGCTTTTATGCTGACAGCCTGCCTGTGAGACCCTGCCTAAGGGCTGGATCTCACAGGCTTCCGTAGAAGGCAAGCTCCGATGCCTATGGAAGGCATCGGACTGCCTTCTCTGCTATCGGGTCCCCGCCACTGCAGCGCAGGGACCCAATGGAGATGCGGAGGGCACGCGTACCCTCCGCAAACCCTCTGCTTTGACTGCGGCATACAAAGGGTTAATATGCCGGCATCAGTGTCTTGACCGATGCCGGCATATGCAGCTGGTCTTTAAAGGGCTTCTGTCACCCCACTAAACTCTTTTTTTTTTTTTTTTGGGGTACTTATAATCCCTATCCTGCGATATATCTATACATTATGTTATTAATCATTTTCGTTTAGTAGATAAGGCAAAAAACTTACTTTTATAATATGCAAATTACCTGTCTACCAGCAAGTAGGGCGTCTACTTGCTGGTAGCAGCCGCAGAAAACCGCCCCCTCCTCTTGTTGATTGACAGGGCCAGCCGGGATCTCCTCCTCCGGCCAGCCCTATCAGCATTTCAAAAATCACGCGCCTGTGTTGATTCGGCACAGGCGCTCTGAGAGATGGAGGCTTGCCTCCTCAGAACTCCCTCAGTGCGCCTGCGCCAATGACGTCTTCTCTTTCGGTGATGTCATCGGCGCAGGCGCACTGAGGGAGTGCTGAGGAGGCGAGCCTCCATCTCTCAGAGCGCCTGCGCCGAATCAAGACAGGCGCGTGATTTTTGAAGTGCAGACAGGGCCACCGGAGGAGGAGATCGCTGCTGGCCCTGTCAATCCACAGGAGGAGGGGGCGGTTTTTTGCGGCTGCTACCAGCAAGTAGACGCCCTACTTGCTGGTAGACAGGTAATTTGCATATTATAAAAGTACGTTTTTTGCCTTATCTACAGAACGAAAATGATTAATAACATAATGTATATATACACTTACCTAAAGAATTATTAGGAACACCATACTAATACGGTGTTGGACCCCTTTTTGCCTTCAGAACTGCCTTAATTCTACGTGGCATTGATTTCACAAGGTGCTGATAGCATTCTTTAGAAATGTTGGCCCATATTGATAGGATAGCATCTTGCAGTTGATGGAGATTTGAGGGATGCACATCCAGGGCACGAAGCTCCCGTTCCACCACATCCCAAAGATGCTCTATTGGGTTGAGATCTGGTGACTGTGGGGGCCATTTTAGTACAGTGAACTCATTGTCATGTTCAAGAAACCAATTTGAAATGATTCGAGCTTTGTGACATGGTGCATTATCCTGCTGGAAGTAGCCATCAGAGGATGGATACATGTTCTCATTCTGTTTACGCCAAATTCGGACTCTACCATTTGAATGTCTCAACAGAAATCGAGACTCATCAGACCAGGCAACATTTTTCCAGTCTTCAACAGTCCAATTATGGTGAGCTCGTGCAAATTGTAGCTTCTTTTTCCTATTTGTAGTGGAGGTGAGTGGTACCTGGTGGGGTCTTCTGCTGTTGTAGCCCATCCGCCTCAAGGTTGTGCGTGTTGTGGCTTCACAAATGCTTTGCTGCATACCTTGGTTGTAACGAGTGGTTATTTTAGTCAACGTTGCTCTTCTATCAGCTTGAATCAGTCGGCCATTCTCCTCTGACCTCTAGCATCCACAAGGCATTTTTGCCCACAGGACTGCCGCATACTGGATGTTTTTCCCTTTTCACACCAATCTTTGTAAACCCTAGAAATGGTTGTGCGTGAAAATCCCAGTAACTGAGCAGATTGTGAAATACTCAGACCGGCCCGTCTGGCACTAACAACCATGCCACGCTCAAAATTGCTTAAATCACCTTTCTTTCCCATTCTGACATTCAGTTTGGAGTTCAGGAGATTGTCTTGACCAGGACCACCCCCGTAAATGCATTGAAGCAACTGCCATGTGATTGGTTGACTAGATAATTGCATTAATGAGAAATAGAACAGGTGTTCCTAATAATTCTTTAGGTGAGTGTATATCGCAGTATAGGGATTATAAGTACCCCCCCAAAAAAAAGAGTTTAGTGGGGTGACAGAAGCCCTTTAAGTCACGCCCACCAGGGGTCCTTAAGGGGTTAAACCCCTTTAAAATTAAATTTTAAAAAATACATAAAAAAAATAAATAATTATAATTACTCTTACAGGTAATTGGATCCACGACAGGAAAGCTGCAGTATAAAAAGTTGGAGACTCTCCTCCCACCTCAGTGTTGATTCCAGAGTATAAACATGAAACTGCCACATAGATTAGGTACATACATCAGATATATACAGCTTGTTTCTCCCCCTAGATGTTACATTGTAAAATCACATTCAAAATGCTTTTGTTACAGCCCTCCTTTTTGTGGTTTTATTGTAGTTTTACCCTTGCCGGAGCCCCTAGGTCAAGGAACAACAACCTCCGACATTACTGATGTTCTGAACTACAACACCCAGAATCCTTCTTTCACTTCTGTGGGAGTTACAAGAACAGTTGTAGTGCCGAAGGTTGCTGATTCCTGCCCTAGGTTCTCAGAATGCAGTATGTGTGCTGTCTGTGTGCCACAAACATACTTTTGTGATGCAGTGTGAATATGAACTTTTATTCTGCTTTAAGTTTGCATGGGGCAGAGCTTCACTATGAAGTGCTCTCTGCATTAAAGGGGTATTCCGGTAGGTACAAGTTATCCCCTATCCACAGGATACGGGATAACTATCAGATCTGTGAGGATTCTACCGCTGGGACCCCAACGATCACGAGAACTGTGCCCCCGTACTCCCTTCAGGACCTTTGCTGCTCCCCTCAAATGACCGAAGCGGCCAGTTGCACATGCCCATCCATTCATTTCTATGGGAGTTCCGGAGATAGCTGAGCGCTGTACTTTGACACAGTAAAAGTTCAATATTCACACTACTCCTGATTAGAAAACCTTCACCAAATGTATGTTCGTACTTCCGTAGCATGGTCCAAACTGCTGATAGTCTCCCTTTAAAGTAATAATGCTCTAGGTCAGTGGTGCCCAACCATTTTTCGTCTGAGGGCCGCTCTAGACTTGGTATAAATTTCGCGGGCTGGAACCAGGTAGCTTTGCCAGAAAGAAATGCAAACGCTGTGAGGGGGCACGTGTGAGCATTACTACTGTGAAGAGGGCACATATCTGGCATAACTACTGTGAGGGGGCACATATCTGGGCATAACTACTGTGAGTAGGGCACATATCAGGGTATAACTACTGTGAGGAGGGCACATATCAGGGTATAACTACTGTGAGCTGTGAGGAGGGTACATATCAGGGCATAACTACTGTGAGGGGGCACGAGTGAGCATTACTACTGTGAAGAGGGCACATATCTGGCATAACTACTGTGAGGGGGCACATATCTGGGCATAACTACTGTGAGGAGGGCACATATCAGGGCATAACTACTGTGAGGAGGGCACATATCAGGGCATAACTACTGTGAGGAGGGCACATATCAGGGCATAACTACTGTGAGGAGGGCACATATCTGGGCATAACTACTGTAAGGGGGCACATATCTGGGCATAACTACTGTGAGGGGGCATGTTTGAGCATTACATCTGTGAAAAGGGCACATATCTTGGCATTATTACTGTGAGGGGGCACATATCTGGGCATAACTACTGTGGAGGGGCATGTGTGAGCATTAAGTCTGTGAAGAGGGCACATATCTTGGCATTATTACTGTGAGGGGGCATGTGATGTATACATGTGTGTAATGTATGTAGTTGCAGTATGTGATGATCACACACTGCACTACATACATTACACACATGTATACATCACATACTGCGCTGTCACCTTCTTCTGCAGGTCTACCTTGATGTCTGGTCTTTAGGCTTCAGTCAGATCCTCCACCGCCATATTTGCACCGTGTGCCCGACACCACCAGGAGCTGGCCCCTCCTCCTTTCATCTCCCGCCGGCTTCTCCTACAGCAGGGCACTCTATCGCTCCAGTGCCCGCCCAATCTTAACAATCAGGGGCGTAGCTAGAAATGACTGGGCCCCATAGCAAAAAAAATTATGGGCCCCTTCCTCCCGGATCTCCCACCCCCACATACCTATCGGACCTCCCACCCCTTCCAGAGCTCCCACCCAAACACCCCTCCAGGACCTCCCACCCCAACATCCCCCTAAGTGTCGTCCACAGATCCCCCCCTTCAGTGTCGTCCACAGATCCCCCCTTCAGTGTCCTCCACAGATCCCCCCCTTCAGTGTCCTCCGCAGATCCCCACCTTCAGTGTCCTCCACAGATCCCCCCTTCAGTGTCCTCCATAGATCCCCCCTTCAGTGTCCTCCACAGATCCCCCCCTTCAGTGTCCTCCACAGACCCCCCCTTCCGTGTCCTCCACAGATCCCCCCTTCAGTGTCCTCCACAGATCCCCCCCTTCAGTGTCCTCCACAGATCCCCCTCTTCAGTGTCCTCCACAGATCCCCCCCTTCTGTGTCCTCCACAGATCCCCCCTTCAGTGTCCTCCACAGATCCCCCCTTCAGTGTCCTCCACAGATCCCCCCTTCAGTGTCCTCCACAGATCCCCCCCTTCAGTGTCCTCCACAGATCCCCCCTTCAGTGTCCTCCACAGATCCCCCCTTCAGTGTCCTCCACAGATCCCCCCTTGTGTCCTCCACAGATCCCCCCCTTTCGTGTCCTCCACAGATCCCCCCTTCAGTGTCCTCCTGGTTCAGTGGGCATGCCATGCAGTGGGTCAGTATATATGTGTATAAGTTCGTGACGCCAGTTGCAGCTTGCGCAGGTACTGTAGCAGGGCCCTTTAAGATGTTATGAGCTCACGTACTAGGTAAGGAATGCCAGAGGGGGATAATGTCGCTGTATAGCAGATTTGGTAGTGTCAACGGTGTCTCCTACCTTGGTACGGCTGGACTCCTGTATCCTGGCTCACATGCAACAAAATGAGTGCTGTTAATAGGAGTAATGAAGGAAGGATGGAATTCCACACAGATAATAGGGTCCAACTTGTCTTTACTTGGTGGTATGATATGCAGCTTTTGATCCATACAATGTACAGCAATAGTCTAGAGTCCCAGCAGGTTTTGGCAATATGTGGCAGGAATTTATATGTATTCTGCATCTGGTACATACACCTATTGATCTGGCAGGTATCTATCTTCTGCTCTGTCTGAGGTCTGCTTATGTGGGTCTGACTAGCTGTGGAGGTACTTATCTTCTCCTTGTCTTGGGATCTTTACTTACAGGGTATGGTGGTGGCTTCCTGGAGATCTGATAGTTCTGTAGATGGCTGCTTTCTCTGTCCACCAGCTGAGGTAAGGGACTCAGGCTGGGAAGATTGATCTTGGGCCTCAGCAGAGGCTTGAATCCTTGGTTGGGATCCCTGTTTCTGGGAGCTCATACTAACACAGCCTACCCCAGCAGGGGGGCTGGTTACAGTGCCTAGAACTTTCTTTCCTCCCCCTGAAGTAGGATGTGGGAACATTCCACTCCTCCTCAGAAAGGGGGGAGCTAGCCTGGAATGAACTATTCCAGTCTAGGTCTATTAACTAGCTATGGTCTGCCTACATATTGCTGCCACCTGCTGGTGTACATAGAGAATTACAGCAAATATATAGAATACAGGCATAGAAATCCATATAATACAAATGCAGTGTCAGATTACGCAGGATGTTAACACATTTACACTTTAACATCATATGGCAGGGTGACAGAGTTTTAGTGACATACTCTGGGATGTTACACCTCCACAGATCCCCCCCCCCCCCTTCAGTGTCCTCCACGGATCCCCCCCCTTCAGTGTCCTCCACAGATCCCCCCCCCTTCAGTGTCCTCCACAGATCCCCCCCCCCCCCCTTCAGTGTCCTCCACAGATATCCCCCCACCCAGAGCCGCTTCCTAGCTAATTTATTCACTGCACTTGCCTCTGTGAAATTGAAGAGAAGCGCCGTAATATCGCACAGGCCAGGGCCGGTACAAGGCAGGGGCCGAAGGAGCGGGTGCCCTGGGCGCTACCATTTGCGGACAGGAGGGGGGCGCAGGTGAAGTGCCAGCAGTGTACAGCTTCACTGTACCACATTAGCCAAGCGCCACTTGCTGTGCTTGCTGTGCTGAGTGCGCTCCTGCACCCGCCTACACCGTCCACACCAGCCATGTCAGCGCTGCTCCTTCTCTCCCCCTATGAATTTTGTGCCGACTGCGCTCCTGGCTCGGGCTCCCTTTCCTCCTCTGCGTTTCCTCCCCCCCCCCCCCCCCCATGGAGGATTCATTTGGTTGATACCACCGGCGTGCGCCGTGTGACGTCAGGCGGCTCACGCCGGAGGCGAGGTGTGAGGTGAGAGAGGGAGGACTCGCGCAGCCTACAGGGAGCTGTGTCGGCGCGTGAAGAACAAGCCACGAGGAGCCTGCCTTCACTAGCTGCTACTCACACACAGACTGTAAAAAGTAAGAAAATAATGTAATACAAATAACAAACTAATTTTTTTCTTAAAAAGGGGGGGGGGGGGGGGGCGCAGTTTGCCATCTTCGCCCTGGGCACCAAATGGCCTTGTCCCAGCCCTGGCACAGGCGCACTGGCAGAGGCCAGGAAGACGGAGCATGCGCACTTCGATGCCTCTGCCAGTGCGCCTGTGAGAGATTACGGCGCTTCTCTTCAATTTCACAGAGGCAAGTGCAGTGAATAAATTAGCTAGGAGGCGGGGAGAGTGCAGGCACAGGCAGCATCGCTTTGCTGCCTGTGCCGTTCGCAGCGCGCCCTGCCCTGATAAAGTCCGGTCACTGCGCGGGCCGCATGACACGGCTTTGCGGGCCCGAATTTGGCCCGCGGGCCGTAGGTTGGGCATCACTGCTCTAGGTCAGTACTAGAGTAACAGAGGAACTGTGTATACCTACTATGTACACTTGCTACAGATTCCTCAGACAATCCCCTGCTATACATACCTCTTTCACCACAGTCTTTCTTTGTGCTGCTGGTCTGGTCCTCCTGTCTCTGGATTTGCAGATTTATGGCACATGAACAGCGCAGCCAATCACTGTTCTCAGGGGTAGATCTCCAAGGACACTGATTGGCTGCAGGGGTCACATGCTGCTTACAAGCACATCCCCCCTACAGTTTGGTTAAAGATCAGTGGCACAGAGAACAGTGGTAAAAGTGGAAAAGAGTAAATAATGCATGCTTCTTTATTTTAGACCATTTGGGGGTTTGTCCCAGTTTTATTGATCTCAGACAACCCCTTGAAGGCCTCATGCAATCGCCCATATTTGCTGCACTAATTGCTCTATTTCATAACGCAGAGCATGGTGTTAGTCAGTGGGGCACATAACACATCCGTATGTTTTGTTTATGGCGGTATTTTATTTTCTACTTAGCATTACATATATATTCTTGAACACAGATTCATGAGTGATACTGAGGATGGCATTGGGTTTAGCTGTTGAACATTTATGGTCAGTTCCTAGGATAGACCATCAGTTTCATCTACTGTGTTCCCTTCTTTACACAGGCACTACAGTTAGTCCCTAGAAGCAGCTGTATCTGCTGTCTGTACTACTTTCTGTCAGTACTGAACTTGACAACCTACAATTTTAAAGGGAGTCTGTCACCTACTTTGAGCGTTTTAGACCACCCATATCACGTTATAGCACAGTTACCCAACATAGAAATAATACCTTTATTGTGTCTGTCCCACGTCCAGAAGCTGAAAAAAAACACTTTATAAAGATATACATATTAGGTCCCACAAGTGCCTAGGGGAGGCATCATGGCCGCAAGTGCCTAGGCCCCTCTCTGAAGTGCCGGCTCCCCTTGCAGTCCTCTGGCCTGCCCTCCTCTCCTAATTCATCCTCCTCCTTTGGCTTAGAGATCTCGTGCACGCAAAACCTGTCCTAATCACACAGCAGGACAAGTTACTTCAGAACACTGAACTAAAAGCTGCCTCATCCTCCTCTCTGCTCTACTTGTCAGGGATTATGGTCCTGAATACAGCTGATAAGATCTTCAGCTAAATCTCTGTAGGAATTTAGTTCATGAGGAGACATGAAGTTCAGGGAGTATGGACAGGACAGACTGGTAATGTGGGACTGTGGTAATGGAGACTGCATACAAGAGCTGCTGCTCATTAGCCATGTCCCCACCTGCTTTCTGTACTTCATGTCTCCTCATGACCTCCATTCCCTCAGCGATTCAGCAGAAGATTTTATTAGCTGCATTCAGCATTATAATCCCTGACAATCTCTGAGGCAGCTCTTTTGCTCAGAGTTCTAAAGTAACTTGTCCTGTGTGATTAGGACAGGTTTTGTGTGTATTAACAGGACGGCGGCCATTTTATTTCTCCTGATGATTCTTCCCCAGACAAAACGAGCCATTATAATTGATGAAAGGCATTTGGGAATATATTTATGATAAAGTAATATTTAGGTATTTTCATTTTTTTGATTCCTTGAGAAAAACAAAAAATCCTGGCCAACCCCTTGAAATATCACAAAATATTATATGCATATACTACAAATTAATGTTAAAGTAGAATGTACAGACTAATATATAATAAAAAGGATAATGATGGCAAGAAATTATATGTTAATTATATGTATGTTACTAGCAGAAGGACCCGGCTTCACACAGGTATATTTCATCTATTTTATTTAATGTTTGTGTGTGTCGTTTAAAGATATCGACAGTATCCACTATAAGGGTCCATTCACACGTCCGCAAAACACGAGCACCGGCAATGTGCATTCTGCATTTTGCAGACCGCACATCGCCAGCACTATGAGGCTCCATTCACACGTCCGTGGTGTGTTGCGGATCCGCAACACACCCGCCCGGCACCCGTATAGAAATGCCTATTCTTGTCCGCAAGCTGCGTACAAGAATAGGACATGTTCTATCTTTTGCGGAGCTACGGACCTGAAGATCGGGGCCGCGCTCCGCAAATGCGGATGCTGACAGCACACTGTGTGCTGTCCGTATCCATTCCGTCCCCATAAAAAATGAATGGGTCCGCACCCGTTCCGCAAAATTGCGGAACGGATGCAGACCCATTTGCGGACGTGTGAATGGAGCCTAATAGAAAATGCCTAATCTTGTCCGCAATTGCGGACAAGAATAGGACATGTTCTATCTTTTGTGGAGCTGCGGACCTGAAGATCGGGGCCGCGCTACGCAAATGCGGATGCTGACAGCACACTGTGTGCTGTCCGCATCCATTCCGTCCCCATAGAAAATGAATGGGTCCGCACCCGTTCCGCAAAATAGCAGAACGGATGCGGACCCATTTGCGGACGTGTGAATGGACCCTTACAGTGACCTCTACAGACTCTGCCCCCTTAACATTGACCTCCAAAGCCCCCTACCCCTTAACAGTGACCCCCCCATACTGCCCCGTCTCCTTAAAATGGGGCCTCCACAGCAGCCCACCCCCTTAACTTTGACCTTCACAGCAGCCTGCTCCTTTACCAGTGAGTTCCACAGCACCCCACCCCCTTGACAGTGACCTTCACAGGGGCCCACCCCCTTAACAGTGACCTCTACAGCACCCACCCTTTTCACTGACCATAGGTTACAGTCCCCTTAACTGACCTCCACCATTCCCGGCCCCCTTAACAGTGACCTCCACAGCGACTGTCCCTTTAACAGTGACTGCCACAGTACCCCACTCCCTTAACAGTGACCTTCACTGTACCCCACTGCCTTAACAGTGACCTCACAGTACCCCACTGCCTTAACAGTGACCTCACAGTACCCCACTGCCTTAACAGTGACCTCACAGTACCCCACTGCCTTAACAGTGACCTCACAGTACCCCACTGCCTTAACAGTGACCTCACAGTACCCCGCTGCCCCTTTAATAGTGGCCTCCACAGTATACTCCTTCCTTAACAGTGACCTCCACAGTGTCCGTCCCTTTAACAGTGAACTCCACAGTGGTCTGCCCCCTTAACAGTAACATCCACAGCTCCCTCCCCTTTAACAGTGATTTCCACAGAGCTTTGTTCCCTTAAAATTTGACCTCCACAACCAGTGGCGACTCTAGGATCAATATATAGGGGGGGCACAGAAGATACACAGTCAAAAATGGGGGGGGGGGCACTAATAATTTTCACCAGCTAATCATACTACTGAAAAATACTAAAGCAGCTGCTTCCCCTGCAGCTACGCCCCTGGCGCCGGGGTAATATAATTAAGTGGTACATTGGGTGTAATATAACTGAGGAGGGCTATCAAACATTATAAAGGGGTAATATAGCTTACATTACCCCTGTATTACGTCCCTGATAGGATAGCACTCCTCAGTTATGTTACCCCTGTATAATGCATCCTGATACCCCTTAGTTATATTATATAACTAAGGGATATCAGAGTACATTACACAGGGGTAATATTATAACTAAGGGGTATCAGGGTACATTATACAAGGGTAATATAACTGAGGAGGGCTATCATGGGACATTATACAGGGGTAATGTAAGCTATATTACCACCGTATAATGCCTGATGGGCCTCCTGAGTTATATTACCCCTGTATAATAATGCACCCTGATACCCCTTAGTTATATGACCCTGCCGGGATCATATAACTAAGGGGTATCCGGGTACATAATTATACAAGGGTAATATAACTCAGGAGGCCTATCAGGCTTTATACGGTGGTAATATAAGTTATATTACCCCTGTATAATGTACCCTGATACCCCCTGGTTATATTACCCCCTGTATAATGTACCCTGATTACTCTCAGTTATATAACTGAGGGGTATCAGTCAGGGGACATTAGGGGTAATATTATAACTAAGGGGTATCAGGGTACATTATACAAGGGTAATATAACTGAGGAGGACTCAGTGCTATCAGGGGACATTATACAGGGGTCATTAGTTATATTACCCCTGTATAATGTACCCTGATACCCCTAAGTTATAGGGGTATCAGGGTTGAGGATGTGCTGGGCGCAAGCCAAGCAGGCAGGGCAGGCCATGAGGCGAGGTAGTGGGGGTAGGGGTACATACTTTTTTAAAAACTTTTTATTCTTACTTTGTTTTCTTTTCTCTAGGGCCAGGGCCGGGGCCGGCCAGGCAGAGTTGGGAAGTTGCCACAGCAGCAGTCACAGTCAGTAGTCCTGTCCTCCTCTCCTGACAGTCCGAAGCTGGGGCCTAGCCCTAGGCAGTGGGCACAGACAGAGACAGGCTCTCACTAGACTAGCAGCAGAGTGACGCAGGAGCAGAAGATGAAGGCAGCAAACGTTCGCGCGGGCGGGCAGGCTTGTAGCTTCACGTGGTGACAACCGTGACGTCAACTCGTCTCTGCGGCTGCCACACTCTCAGCCTGCACCCGCCCTGCACGCTCTGCCTCCGCTGGGTCCGAACGCCGCCCCCACCCCCATCTGTCATGTGACTCTCATGTCTGAGACTGTGTATGTATCTGTGTTCTGTAGTGTGTGTAGTATTGTACTTTAACTTGAATCACTGAGTCAGTAGTGCGGGCGGCCGGCCGGGCGCAGGCAGCAGCGATTAGCGAATCAGCGGGGTGGGCACCCGGGAAAGCAAGGAATGACCTGGGGGAGCAATTGCGACGCCACTGTCCACAACACCCGCCCCCTTAATAGTGACCTCTACAGCACCCCGCGCCTTAACACTGACCTCCATAGCGGACCGTCCCCTTAACTGTGACCTCCACCGTTCCCTGCCCCCTTAACAGAGACCTCCACAGCATCTCGCCCCCTTAACAGTGACCTCCACAGTGGCCACCCCTTTATTAGTGACCTTTACAATACCCTATCTCCTTAAAGGGCTTCTGTCACCCCACTAAAGTCATTTTATTTTTTTTGGGCTAGTTAAATTCCTTATACTGCGATATATGAAAATATAATGGTCTTACTTACTTTCCTTCAGCAGTTTCTTATAAAAACGAACTTTTATAATATGTAAATTCGGTCTCTACCAGCAAGATGGGCCAAATGGTTCTTATCTGCCGACACATTCTATGTTTCTATGTTTCTAAGTAGGGCGTCTACTTGCTGGTAGCCGCCGCAAAAAACCGCCCCCTCGTCGTGTTGATTGACAGGGCCAGCCGCGATCTCCTCCTCCGGCCGGCCCTGTCAGCATTTCAAAAATCGCGCGCCTGTGTTCATTCGGCGCAGGCGCTCTGAGATGAGGAGGCTTGCCTCCTCAGCACTCCCTCAGTGCGCCTGCGCAGATGACGTCTTCTCTTTCGGTGATGTCATCGGCGCAGGCGCACTGAGGGAGTTCTGAGGAGACGAGCCTCCTCATCTCAGAGCGCATGCGCCGAATAAACACAGGCGCGCGATTTTTGAAATGCTGACAGGGCCGGCCGGAGGAGGAGATCGCGGCTGGCCCTGTCAATCAACACGACGAGGGGGCGGTTTTTTGCAGCGGCTACCAGCAAGTAGACGCCCTACTTGCTGGTAGAGACCTAATTTATATATTATAAAAGTTCGTTTTTATAAGAAACTGCTGAAGGAAAGTAAGTAAGACCATTATATTTTCATATATCGCAGTATAAGTAATTTAACTAGCCCAAAAAAAAATATGACTTTAGTGGGTGACAGAAGCCCTTTAACCACCTCCGGACCGCTGTACGCACAGACGCGTCAGGAGGTGGTTGGATTCATTCCTCCTGGACGCGCCGGCGCGTCCCCTCTCGCGAGACGCGAGATTTCCTGTGAACGCGCGCACACAGGCAGCGCGCGCTCACAGGAACGGAAGGTAAGAGAGTTGATCTCCAGCCTGCAGCGGCGATCGTTCGCTGGCAGGCTGGAGATGTGTTTTTTTTTAACCCCTAACAGGTATATTAGACGCTGTTTTGATAACAGCGTCTAATATACCTGCTACCCTGGTCCTCTGGTGGTCCCATTTGTTTGGATCGACCACCAGAGGACACAGGTAGCTCAGTAAAGTCCCACCAAGCACCACTACACTACACTACACCCCCCCCCGTCACTTATTAACCCCTTATTAGCCCCTGATCACCCCTAATCACCCCTGATCACCCCATATAGACTCCTGATCACCCCCCTGTCATTGATTACCCCCCTGTCATTGATCAACCCCCTGTAAGCTCCATTCAGATGTCCGCATGATTTTTACGGATCCACTGATAGATGGATCGGATCCGCCAAAACGCATCCGGACGTCTGAATGAAGCCTTACAGGGGCATGATCAATGACTGTGGTTATCACCCCATATAGACTCCCTGATCACCCCCCTGTCATTGATCACCCCCCTGTCATTGATTACCCCCCCTGTAAAGCTCCATTCAGACGTCCGCATGATTTTTACGGATCCACTGATAGATGGATCGGATCCGCAAAACGCATCCGGACGTCTGAATGAAGCCTTACAGGGGCATGATCAATGACTGTGGTGATCACCCCATATAGACTCCCTGATCACCCCCCTGTAAAGCTCCATTCAGATGTCCGCATGATTTTTACGGATCCACTGATAGATGGATCGGATCCGCAAAACGCATCCGGACGTCTGAATGAAGCCTTACAGGGCATGATCAATGACTGTGGTTATCACCCCATATAGACTCCCTGATCACCCCCCTGTCATTGATCACCCCCCTGTCATTGATTACCCCCCTGTAAAGCTCCATTCAGACGTCCGCATGATTTTTACGGATCCACTGATAGATGGATCGGATCCGCAAAACGCATCCGGACGTCTGAATGAAGCCTTACAGGGGCATGATCAATGACTGTGGTGATCACCCCATATAGACTCCCTGATCACCCCCCCCTGTCATTGATTACCCCCCTGTCATTGATCACCCCCTGTAAAGCTCCATTCAGACGTCCGCATGATTTTTTACGGATCCACTGATAGATGGATCGGATCCGCAAAACGCATCCGGACGTCTGAATGAAGCCTTACAGGGGCATGATCAATGACTGTGGTTATCACCCCATATAGACTCCCTGATCACCCCCCTGTCATTGATTACCCCCCTGTAAAGCTCCATTCAGACTTCCGCATGATTTTTACGGATCCACTGATAGATGGATCGGATCCGCAAAACGCATCCGGACGTCTGAATGAAGCCTTACACGGGCGTGATAAATGACTGTGGTTATCACCCCATATAGACTCCCTGATCACCCCCCTGTCATTGATCACCACCCTGTCATTGATCACCACCCCTGTCATTGATCACCCCCCCTGTCATTGATCACCCCCCCCTGTCATTGATCACCCCCCTGTCATTGATCACCCCCCAGTCATTGATCACCCCCCTGTCATTGATCACCCCCCTGTCATTGATCAACCCCCTGTCATTGATCAACCCCCCTGTCATTGATCACCCCCCTGTCATTGATCACCCCCCTGTCATTGATCACCCCCTCTGTAAGGCTCCATTCAGACATTTTTTTGGCCCAAGTTAGCGGAATTATTATTTTTTTTTCTTACAAAGTCTCATATTCACTAACTTGTGACAAAAAATTAAATCTACATGAACTCACCATACCCCTCACGGAATCCAAATGCGTAAAATTTTTTAGACATTTATATTCCAGACTTCTTCTCACGCTTTAGGGCCCCTAGAATGCCAGGGCAGTATAAATACCCCACATGTGACCCCATTTCGGAAAGAAGACACCCCCAGGTATTCCGTGAGGGGCATATTGAGTCCATGAAAGATTGAAATTTTTTTCCAAGTTAGCGGAACGGGAGACTTTGTGAGAAAAAAATAAAAAATATCAATTTCCGCTAACTTGTGCCAAAAAAAAAAAATTTCTATGAACTCGCCATGCCCCTCATTGAATACCTTGGGGTGTCTTCTTTCCAAAATGGGGTCACATGTGGGGTATTTATACTGCCCTGGCATTCTAGGGGGCCCCAAAGCGTGAGAAGAAGTCTGGTATCCAAATGTCTAAAAATGCCCTCCTAAAAGGAATTTGGGCCCCTTTGCGCATCTAGGCTGCAAAAAAGTGTCACACATCTGGTATCGCCGTACTCAGGAGAAGTTGGGGAATGTGTTTTGGGGTGTCATTTTACATATACCATGCTGGGTGAGATAAATATCTTGGTCAAATGCCAACTTTGTATAAAAAAATGGGAAAAGTTGTCTTTTGCCAAGATATTTCTCTCACCCAGCATGGGTATATGTAAAAAGACACCCCAAAAACACATTCCCCAACTTCTCCTGAATACGGAGATACCAGATGTGTGACACTTTTTTGCAGCCTAGGTGGGCAAAGGGGCCCATATTCCATAGAGCACCTTTCGGATTTCACTGGTCATTTACCTACTTACCACACATTAGGGGCCCCTGGAAAATGCCAGGGCAGTAAACTACCCCACAAGTGACCCCATTTTGGAAAGAAGACACCCCAAGGTATTCCGTGAGGGGCATGGCGAGTTCCTAGAATTTTTTATTTTTTGTCACAAGTTAGTGGAAAATGATGATTTTTTTTTTTTTTTTTTCATACAAAGTCTCATATTCCACTAACTTGTGACAAAAAATAAAAACTTCCATGAACTCACTATGCCCATCAGCGAATACCTTGGGGTCTATTCTTTCCAAAATGGGGTCACTTGTGGGGTAGGTATAATGCCCTGGTATTTTAGGGGGCCCAAATGTGTGGTAAGGAGTTTGAAATCAAATTCTGTAAAAAATGACGAGTGAAATCCGAAAGGTGCTCTTTGGAATATGGGCCCCTTTGCCCACCTAGGCTGCAAAAAAGTGTCACACATCTGGTATCTCCGTACTCAGGAGAAGGTGGGGAATGTGTTTTGGGGTGTCATTTTACATATACCCATGCTGGGTGAGATAAATATCTTGGTCAAATGCCAACTTTGTATAAAAAAATGGGAAAAGTTGTCTTTTGCCAAGATATTTCTCTCACCCAGCATGGGTATATGTAAAAAGACACCCCAAAACACATTTCCCAACTTCTCCTGAGTACGGAGATACCACATGTGTGGCACTTTTTTGCAGCCTAGGTGGGCAAAGGGGCCCATATTCCAAAGAGCACCTTTTGGATTTCACTGGTCATTTACCTACTTACACACATTAGGGCCCCTGGAAAATGCCAGGGCAGTATAACTACCCCCACAAGTGACCCCATTTTGGAAAGAAGACACCCCAAGGTATTCCGTGAGGGGCATGGCGAGTTCCTAGAATTTTTTATTTTTTGTCACAAGTTAGTGGAAAATGATGATTTTTTTTATATTTTTTTTTTTTCATACAAAGTCTCATATTCCACTAACTTGTGACAAAAAATAAAAACTTCCATGAACTCACTATGCCCATCAGCGATTACCTTGGGGTCTCTTCTTTCCAAAATGGGGTCACTTGTGGGGTAGTTATACTGCCTGGCATTCTAGGGGCCCAAATGTGTGGTAAGGAGTTTGAAATCAAATTCTGTAAAAAATGACGAGTGAAATCCGAAAGGTGCTCTTTGGAATATGGGCCCCTTTGCCCACCTAGGCTGCAAAAAAGTGTCACACATCTGGTATCTCCGTATTCAGGAGAAGTTGGGGAATGTGTTTTGGGGTGTCTTTTTACATATACCCATGCTGGGTGAGAGAAATATCTTGGCAAAAGACAACTTTGGCATTTGACCAAGATATTTATCTCACCCAGCATGGGTATATGTAAAATGACACCCCAAAACACATTCCCCAACTTCTACTGAATACGGAGATACCAGATGTGTGACACTTTTTTGCAGCCTAGGTGGGCAAAGGGGCCCACATTCCAAAGAGCACCTTCGGATTTCACAGGTCAGTTTTTACAGAATTTGATTTCAAAACTCCATACCACACATTTGGGCCCCTAGAATGCCAGGGCAGTATAACTACCCCACAAGTGACCCCATTTTGGAAAGAAGAGACCCCAAGGTATTTCGTGATGGGCATAGTGAGTTCATGGAAGTTTTTATTTTTTGTCACAAGTTAGTGGAATATGAGACTTTGTAAGAAAAAAAAAAAAAAAAAAAATCATCATTTTCCGCTAACTTGTGACAAAAAATAAAAAGTTCTATGAACTCACTATGGCCCATCAGCGAATACCTTAGGGTGTGTACTTTCCGAAATGGGGTCATTTGTGGTGGTGTTTGTACTGTCCTGGGCATTGTAGAACCTCAGGAAACATGACAGGTGCTCAGAAAGTCAGAGCTGCTTCAAAAAGCAGAAAATTCACATTATTTGTACCATAGTTTGTAAACGCTATAACTTTTACCCAAACCATTTTTTTTTTACCCAAACATTTTTTTTTTATCAAAGACATGTAGAACAATAAAATTTAGAGCAAAATTTAATATAAGGATGTCATTTTTTTGCAAAATTTTACAACTGAAAGTGAAAATTTCATTTTTTTGCAAAAAAAATCGTTAAATTTCGATTAATAAACAAAAAAAGTAAAAATGTCAGCAGCAATGAAATACCACCCAAATGAAAGCTCTATTAGGTGAGAAGAAAAGGAGGTAAAATTCATTTGGGTGGTAAGTTGCCATGAGCCGAGCAATAAATGGTGGAAAGTAGTGTAGGTCAGAAGTGTAAAAAGTGGCCTGGTCTTTCAGGGTGTTTAAGCACTGGGGGGCTGAGGTGGTTAACAGTGATTTTTCACAACACCTCACCCCCTTAAAGGGATTCTGTCACCAGGTTTGACCCCTGTCAGCCTAAACATATGCTGATGTTCAGGGCGTCTTCACGATTCCTAATGTGGCTTATAAATGTCATCTGTGGGCTTATTTAGCTAAAAAAAACTGCTATTACTAACCTGTCAGTCAAACAAATAAGGTGCCCAAGGGGATGTTAATGGGTGCAAGATGCCCGCCGCACCCATCGCCGTTCGTGCCCAGCGCTGCCTTTCCGGACTTCTGCGCTGCCTCCTAATACTCTGTGCCTCCTCTCGCTCTCCTCCCTCCCCCCTCCTCCTGCTGTAAGATCTCGCGCATACAGGGTTGAGCCGAAGTGCCGGCGCATGCGCACTTCGCTGTAGAAGCCAAATGGAGAAGTCCGCACGGGCGCATCAGGCAGAGCCCTGTGCGCAAGCGCGAGATCTTACAGCAGAAGGAGGGGGGTAGGGAGGGGAGAGCGAGAGGATTAGGAGGCGGCGCAGAAGTCCAGAAAGGCAGCGCTGGGCACGAACGGCGGGTGGGTGCGGCGGGCACCTTGCACCATTAACATCCCCTTGGGCACCTTATTTGTTTGACTGACAGGTTAGTAATAGCTGTTTTTTAGCTAAATAAGCCCACAGATGACATTTATAAGCCCACATTAGGAATCGTGAAGACGCCCTGAACATCAGCATATGTTTAGCTGACAGGGGTCAAACCTGGTGACAGAATCCCTTTAACAGTGTCCTCTACAGCAATCTGCCCCTTAACACTGACCTCCATAGCGGACCGTCCCCTTAACTGTGACCTCCACAGCAGCCCGTCCCCTTAACCGTGACCTCCACAGCAGCCTGCCCCGCTAACTGTGACTTCCACAGCACTCCGCTCCCTTAACAGTGTCATCCACAGCGCCCTGCCCCTTTAAAGCTAACTACAGCAGTGAAGAAAAATGGCTGGGTTGTTATGGAAACCTGTTACAAAACTGTGTGTATGTGGAGACTAAGGGCCTGCGAGCTTCTATTGGCTGATAAGGATCATGTGACCGTGTGTATGGCAGTTGGGATATGAGGAGAAACACCTGCAGGCTTCTGTTGGCTAATATAGGTCATGTGATGTGCCATATTTGCATTTTTTGGGAATATCCCAGGAACGGTACCTGCTAGAGAGCTGAGACCCGACCTATAAACTTTCCCGGACACCTGATGTACCTGTTTGCCAAATTTCATGATTGTAAATGCGACGGTGCGGATTCCTTTAGCGGACATACACACATACACTCAGCTTTATATACAGTGGGGCAAAAAAGTATTTAGTCAGCCACCAATTGTGCAAGTTCTCCCACTTAAAAAGAGGCCTGTAATTTTAATCATAGGTACACATCAACTATGAGAGACAGAATGGGAGGAAAGAATACAGGAAATCACATTGTAGGATTTCTAAAGAATTAATTGGCAAATTCCTTGGTAAAATAAGTATTTGAAATATAATCAAGGAATGGTGGCTCACTCTGTAAGCGGCTATGGAAATGGGTGCTACTAAGTCTGGTATGACTCACCCAGTCCTGAAAGGGTTATAGTATATATGTATGGAAAGACTGAGCACTCGCCAGCTAGACCAAGTGGAGACCAAGAGCAGATATATATAATATAACAATAATTTATTAATAGAATATTAATGAATAGCCCTAAACTTATACTGCAATAAAATCTAAAATACAATGACAATATAAAATGATGTAGTACCCAGATAACGAATTAAAATGTGATAATTACATCTACATTAATACAATGATATACCATAGACAATGCTAAAAAGGGGCAACTAATAGTATAAAAAACCAAATATAAAAGTGGATATATATTCGATAGATATTCGGTATCTGTTCGATAAACCACTACTCAGTCCAGTGAAGAAATATGCCAGGTATAATGTCCGATAATATAAGCGGATAAGTGTCCCTGTATTTAAAGAAATAAATTCGCTTATGTGGAAGCAAATGAACGTACAGTCTAGGAATAAGAATGCACCTGTTGTTTGCCGTCTGATGTGAGTATAACCATGGCGTCCCACGAGGCTCACTGAATCAGATTAGGCAGTTCCTGGGTCTAGTCGCTTGCTCGAGGTGGTCATGTAGCTCTCAGCACGAGAGATCTCTTAATAGTGTTCACCGATGTTGCAAGCCTGGACCTGGTTGGTAATTATCAAGGCGTCTTACTTCATTCGCATTTGCGAGATGTCGCTGTTCCGGCAAAATTAAGATCCAATTGTCGGGATGTTGGGGTCTCGTAAAGGTTCATCAGCTGATGTCCAAGGTGTACAGAAACCAAACGCGTTTCGGGGTCCTTTCCTGGCCCCTTCCTCAGTGGTGGTCTGTAAGAGGGGTTTAATCCTCCTTTTATACCCAACATCCCTTAAGGTGAGATGGAACGAAAATATGGTTTTGGATCTGGTCATACAGAAACTCTGGCATGGAGCGATCCAGATGATTGTTCTTTTTATACAGAAAGGTGTTTTCAGATGTTATACTTGCAGTCATTCTAAAACAATCATATTGTCTGGCATGTCTCGACTTTAGCAATCACATTGTCTGGCATATCTCAGTTTTCAGCTCAATTTTTAGCGAATCATGTTATCTAGCATTTCTCAAACTTGTTGTGCAATATTTTCATATGCGTTAACAATGCGGTTTTATGGTTTATAAAACGCAGATGCGGTTTTTTCAGTGCATATGCGTTTTGTTGTCCTTTATATATATGGGTACAAATTATATTATTTTTCGTTAGTTTTACATCATAAAATACAATTTTACTAAAAATAAAAATATATAGAAACAATTATAATATGCATTTTTATAAAATATATAAATATGTGTTA
This sequence comes from Bufo bufo, assembly GCF_905171765.1. NCBI lineage: Eukaryota > Metazoa > Chordata > Amphibia > Anura > Bufonidae > Bufo > Bufo bufo. Next base: position 590,753,519 of record NC_053390.1, read on the forward strand.
AAATGTGTATGTCGTTGCCTATATGCGATGCATATATGGAGGCACAGACTCTATCAGTTTAAAACATACATTTTAAATATAATATCACAAAAAATGTATATTATATTATAAAAGAAATATAACTATATATGAAATATAACAATGTTTAAAAAGATTGACAATGTTAAAAATGATTGATACAGACTATCTTAAAACTGTATTAAAACTATATTTAATGATCCTTATTTATAACTTGGTTGTAGAGTCACCGGAGAGGAGAGTAAAGAAATGGTGGCCGCCCACCAGAGGCGGACCAGAGTGGGTATTAATTCCACCTCTGGGCCACATCGGGAGGGGGGCCACCACCCCTACGGGAATATGTTATAGAAAGCCGAACAGTTCAGATTCGGCATTCAAACCCATGGGTATAATTGAATCAAAATTGAATATAAACCGTGTCTCAACGCGAGACATGTGTTTAATGTTGTCCCCTCCTGTCCAATGAGGTCTAACTTTTTCAATGGCAGCAAAGGAAAGACAGCTTGGGTCTTGGTCATGGTGTAATTTAAAATGTCTCGACACTGTGTGTTTGTCTGATCCACCCCTAATTTTGTAAAAGTGTTCGGAAATTCTTTCTTTTAAAGTTCTTTTCGTGCGTCCTATATACTGTTTATTGCACGGGCATTGAAGAATATAAATTACATTTTTACTATTACATGTTAAAAAGTCTTGTATTTCATGTTTAAAACCATTAGAGGTGGATGTGACATTCATTGTTTTTTTATTAAAACGTGTCTTTTTACAGTTTGGGCAAGTGTTGCATCTGAAAAAACCTTTTAAATGGAGCCATCCCTGTAGAGATGGATCCGAAATAGGGATGCTAGATTTTACCGTAGGGGCAATTTTTAAACCCAAGTTTGGGGCCTTCGTGTAAATTATGATTGGTTTGCTTGGTAATAATGCTCCGATTGTTTTGTCTTTCTGAATAAAATGCCAGTGTTTATTAAAAAAATTTTCAATTTTTTATATTGTGTGTTAAAAGGGAGAACTATGTTTGTACGTTCTAATCCTGGCATTTTTTCTTGTTCTATCAGATTGTCTTTAGGGGTTTTATCAAAAAACGACTCTCTATCCAATCTTTTAATTTTGTTTAATGATTCTTTAATACATTTTATTGGGTATTTTTTATCTACAAACTGTGATTTTAGGATTTCTGCTTCTTGTTCGAAAATTTTATTATGAGTGCAGTTCCTTTTCAGACGTCTGAATTGGCTGCTAGGGATGTTGAGTAGCCACCTAGGTAAATGACAGCTAGAATACAGAATAAAACTGTTTCTAGCTGTAGGTTTTTGGTATGTGGAACATAGTAATCTATTCTGTTCGACTTTAATGTTGAGATCCAAAAATTCTTGGTGTTTCTTGCTAATATTGGAGGAGAAGCGGAGGTTCAATTCATTTATATTAATTTGATCCAAAAAGGAATTCAATGTGGTTTCACTTCCCCTCCAGATAAAAATCACATCATCGATATAGTGGTACCATAGCACCAGGTCCGACCCCAGCTTGTGGTCTATATTTGATGTTTCCCACTCAGCCATAAATAGATTGGCATAGCTGGGGGCGAACCTGGTGCCCATCGCTGTTCCGGTAATTTGTAGATAGTAGTCTGTGTCAAAGTAAAAATAATTATGTTTTAAAATTAATTCGACTCCCTCCGCTATAAACTCAATTTGTTCATTCTGGAACATTTTGCTATTTTTAAGTTGATTTTTCATCGCTAATACTCCTTGTGTATGATCGATTGATGTATATAGTGTCTGTACATCTAGGGTACCTAAGATCCATTGAGGATCATATTTTAGTTTTTCAATGATATTCACAAAAGATTTGCCGTTAAGGAGCCAATGCCCGAGATGATAGGGCGGCCCGGTGGATTAATTGGGTTTTTATGCACTTTAGGTAAGCAATAAAAAACTGGGAGTCTACATTGTGTGTCTAAAATAAATTTAGTTTCACGATCTGATAAAATCTTATTGTCTGTGCCTTTATTACAATAATTTTTTAAAATATTTTTAAAATCATCTATGGGATCTGGATTTAATTTAATGTAGGTATTTATGTCCGTTAACTGTCTCCTACATTCATTAGTATATGATTCGGTATCCATAATTACAATGGCCCAGCCTTTGTCGGCAGGGCGTATTGTAATATTTTCCATCGATTGCAGATTTTTTATTGCTTGGACTTCCAAATTGGAAAGGTTAGATCTCATATTTTTAAATTTTAATGACCTTAATTCCTGTTCTACATTTTTTCTAAATGTGTTCATTTCAATACTAATTTCTTGTCTAGGGTATTTTAGAGACTTTGGTCTTAAATCTGTGTGCCTATATTTCAGGTTGTCCTCTAGGTTTGGGGCAATCGGATTTTTAAGGAAATATTTTTTAAGACATAGTTTTCGAATGTATTTTTCAATCCCTATATATATATCAAATTTATTTGTTTTAAGAGTAGGGGCGAATTTAAGACCTTTATTCAAAAGTTTAATTTGAGAATCGGTTAGATTGACATTACTTAAATTAATTATGGCATCCTGCTCTAATTGTGTTTCCTGTTGTGATTGTGCTCCCTTTCGTTGACTTCTCCGTGTTTTCCTCTTCCTGTTTGATATGTGTGTTTTTTGTGAGTTTTCTGTTGTTGTCTCTCTGGTGACCAATTGTGTTCTTGGTATTCGTTGTGTCTCTGGGGTGATGTGTCTCGACGGGTTCTGTGATCCCAAATTGTGTTCTCCTGTCGATTCCTCAAATTGTATGGGTGTAAGCTGGGTGGGGGGGAATAATGACTAGGTGAGTTATACCAGACTTAGTAGCACCCATTTCCATAGCCGCTTACAGAGTGAGCCACCATTCCTTGATTATATTTCTATTGATTTTGTCACCCATTTGGTGAGCTCCTCTGCATCCAGCTATGGACATCTGGAACCATATCAACTTTGATTCTAGTGAAGAAAGAATAAATACGGACCAAACTACAACAGAAGTATTCAGAGAGCTTGAGACCCTTCTCCATAAACAACTTAGACAAAGATGGGAAATTAGATCCCTCACTCAATTTATAGAGAAGGGCTATATCCCTAAAGGCCTGACATTTTCAAAAATTCCAGCACAGGACCTTGTTAATACTGATTTCTCCAAAGAATGGGATAAATTCTTCTTTGATCAGTCAGTGGCACTGATCCAACTTATTATTAAGAGGAGAACCCAAATATTGGAGGAAACTATGATTAACATTTCTAGAGTAAAGGACATTATAGATAAATTCCCAATAAATGAGGAATTTAATATCTGGCAAGAAAGACTGTGCAAAAGTATGGACAAATTAGAACATGACATTATAGATAAAAATTTTTATAAATTTATTAATTATGACAGGAAAAAAACTTATCATTCACAAACTCAATTTGTAGGAAACGTGTCATCTCCAGACACGCACTCTAACACAAAAGACCTAAAATTAACTAACACTAATGCAAATCACCACACACAGGACACCACAAAAGTGAAGCCTAATATTCCCACCTCCAATAGATATGAGGCTTTAGTGAGTGATCATTTTTTAGATCGTACACCACCACACCAAAGAGCACGGACGAGACACCATCACAAAGACACCAGACACTCACCGAACAGGTCACATTATTCCCCCCCACCCAGCTTACACCCATACAATTTGAGGAATCGACAGGAGAACACAATTTGGGATCACAGAACCCGTCGAGACACATCACCCCAGAGACACAACGAATACCAAGAACACAATTGGTCACCAGAGAGACAACAACAGAAAACTCACAAAAAACACACATATCAAACAGGAAGAGGAAAACACGGAGAAGTCAACGAAAGGGAGCACAATCACAACAGGAAACACAATTAGAGCAGGATGCCATAATTAATTTAAGTAATGTCAATCTAACCGATTCTCAAATTAAACTTTTGAATAAAGGTCTTAAATTCGCCCCTACTCTTAAAACAAATAAATTTGATATATATATAGGGATTGAAAAATACATTCGAAAACTATGTCTTAAAAAATATTTCCTTAAAAATCCGATTGCCCCAAACCTAGAGGACAACCTGAAATATAGGCACACAGATTTAAGACCAAAGTCTCTAAAATACCCTAGACAAGAAATTAGTATTGAAATGAACACATTTAGAAAAAATGTAGAACAGGAATTAAGGTCATTAAAATTTAAAAATATGAGATCTAACCTTTCCAATTTGGAAGTCCAAGCAATAAAAAATCTGCAATCGATGGAAAATATTACAATACGCCCTGCCGACAAAGGCGGGGCCATTGTAATTATGAATACCGAATCATATACTAATGAATGTAGGAGACAGTTAACGGACATAAATACCTACATTAAATTAAATGCAGATCCCATAGATGATTTTAAAAATATTTTAAAAATTTATTGTAATAAAGGCACAGACAATAAGATTTTATCAGATCGTGAAACTAAATTTATTTTAGACACACAATGTAGACTCCCAGTTTTTTATTGCTTACCTAAAGTGCATAAAAACCCAATTAATCCACCGGGCCGCCCTATCATCTCGGGCATTGGCTCCTTAACGGCAAATCTTTCCCAGTATATAGACAACCTGCTTCAACCGGTTGTGAAAAAAACTCGGTCTTTCATCAAAGACACAACACAAATTGTGAATATCATTGAAAAACTAAAATATGATCCTCAATGGATCTTAGGTACCCTAGATGTACAGACACTATATACATCAATCGATCATACACAAGGAGTATTAGCGATGAAAAATCAACTTAAAAATAGCAAAATGTTCCAGAATGAACAAATTGAGTTTATAGCGGAGGGAGTCGAATTAATTTTAAAACATAATTATTTTTACTTTGACACAGACTACTATCTACAAATTACCGGAACAGCGATGGGCACCAGGTTCGCCCCCAGCTATGCCAATCTATTTATGGCTGAGTGGGAAACATCAAATATAGACCACAAGCTGGGGTCGGACCTGGTGCTATGGTACCGCTATATCGATGATGTGATTTTTATCTGGAGGGGAAGTGAAACCACATTGAATTCCTTTTTGGATCAAATTAATATAAATGAATTGAACCTCCGCTTCTCCTCCAATATTAGCAAGACACACCTAGAATTCTTGGATCTCAACATTAAAGTCGAACAGAATAGATTACTATGTTCCACATACCAAAAACCTACAGCTAGAAACAGTTTTATTCTGTATTCTAGCTGTCATTTACCTAGGTGGCTACTCAACATCCCTAGCAGCCAATTCAGACGTCTGAAAAGGAACTGCACTCATAATAGAATTTTCGAACAAGAAGCAGAAATCCTAAAATCCCAGTTTGTAGATAAAAAATACCCAATAAAATGTATTGAAGAATCATTAAACAAAATTAAAAGATTGGATAGAGAGTCGTTTTTTGATAAAACCCCTAAAGACAATCTGATAGAACAAGAAAAAATGCCAGGATTAGAACGTACAAACATAGTTCTCCCTTTTAACACACAATATAAAAAAATAAATAAAAATTTTAAATAAACACTGGCATTTTATTCAGAAAGACAAAACAATCGGAGCATTATTACCAAGCAAACCAATCATAATTTACACGAAGGCCCCAAACTTGGGTTTAAAAATTGCCCCTACGGTAAAATCTAGCATCCCTATTTCGGATCCATCTCTACAGGGATGGCTCCATTTAAAAGGTTTTTTCAGATGCAACACTTGCCCAAACTGTAAAAAGACACGTTTTAATAAAAAAACAATGAATGTCACATCCACCTCTAATGGTTTTAAACATGAAATACAAGACTTTTTAACATGTAATAGTAAAAATGTAATTTATATTCTTCAATGCCCGTGCAATAAACAGTATATAGGACGCACGAAAAGAACTTTAAAAGAAAGAATTTCCGAACACTTTTACAAAATTAGGGGTGGATCAGACAAACACACAGTGTCGAGACATTTTAAATTACACCATGACCAAGACCCAAGCTGTCTTTCCTTTGCTGCCATTGAAAAAGTTAGACCTCATTGGAGAGGAGGGGACAACATTAAACACATGTCTCGCGTTGAGACACGGTTTATATTCAATTTTGATTCAATTATACCCATGGGTTTGAATGCCGAATCTGAACTGTTCGGCTTTCTATAACATATTCCCGTAGGGGTGGTGGCCCCCCTCCCGATGTGGCCCAGAGGTGGAATTAATACCCACTCTGGTCCGCCTCTGGTGGGCGGCCACCATTTCTTTACTCTCCTCTCCGGTGACTCTACAACCAAGTTATAAATAAGGATCATTAAATATAGTTTCAATACAATTTTAAGATAGTCTGTATCAATCATTTTTAACATTGTCAATCTTTTTAAACATTGTTATATTTCATATATAGTTATATTTCTTTTATAATATAATATAATTTTTTTGTGATATTATATTTAAAATGTATGTTTTAAACTGATAGAGTCTGTGCCTCCATATATGCATCGCATATAGGCAACGACATACACATTTTAACACATATTTATATCTTTTATAAAAATGCATATTATAATTGTTTCTATATATTTTTATTTTTATTTTTAGTAAAATTGTATTTTATGATGTAAAACTAACGAAAAATAATATAATTTGTACCCATATATATAAAGGACAACAAAACGCATATGCACTGAAAAAAACGCATCTGCGTTTTATAAACCATAAAACCGCATTGTTAACGCATATGAAAATATTGCACAACAAGTTTGAGAAATGCTAGATAACATGATTCGCTAAAAATTGAGCTGAAAACTGAGATATGCCAGACAATGTGATTGCTAAAGTCGAGACATGCCAGACAATATGATTGTTTTAGAATGACTGCAAGTATAACATCTGAAAACACCTTTCTGTATAAAAAGAACAATCATCTGGATCGCTCCATGCCAGAGTTTCTGTATGACCAGATCCAAAACCATATTTTCGTTCCATCTCACCTTAAGGGATGTTGGGTATAAAAGGAGGATTAAACCCCTCTTACAGACCACCACTGAGGAAGGGGCCAGGAAAGGACCCCGAAACGCGTTTGGTTTCTGTACACCTTGGACATCAGCTGATGAACCTTTACGAGACCCCAACATCCCGACAATTGGATCTTAATTTTGCCGGAACAGCGACATCTCGCAAATGCGAATGAAGTAAGACGCCTTGATAATTACCAACCAGGTCCAGGCTTGCAACATCGGTGAACACTATTAAGAGATCTCTCGTGCTGAGAGCTACATGACCACCTCGAGCAAGCGACTAGACCCAGGAACTGCCTAATCTGATTCAGTGAGCCTCGTGGGACGCCATGGTTATACTCACATCAGACGGCAAACAACAGGTGCATTCTTATTCCTAGACTGTACGTTCATTTGCTTCCACATAAGCGAATTTATTTCTTTAAATACAGGGACACTTATCCGCTTATATTATCGGACATTATACCTGGCATATTTCTTCACTGGACTGAGTAGTGGTTTATCGAACAGATACCGAATATCTATCGAATATATATCCACTTTTATATTTGGTTTTTTATACTATTAGTTGCCCCTTTTTAGCATTGTCTATGGTATATCATTGTATTAATGTAGATGTAATTATCACATTTTAATTCGTTATCTGGGTACTACATCATTTTATATTGTCATTGTATTTTAGATTTTATTGCAGTATAAGTTTAGGGCTATTCATTAATATTCTATTAATAAATTATTGTTATATTATATATATCTGCTCTTGGTCTCCATTTGGTCTAGCTGGCGAGTGCTCAGTCTTTCCATACATATATAAAATAAGTATTTGGTCACCTACAAATAAGCAAGATTTCTGGCTCTCACAGACCTGTAACTTCTTCTGTAAGAGGCTCCTTTGTCCTCCACTCATTACCTGTATTAATGGCACCCGTTTGAACTTGTTATCAGTATAAAAGACACCTGTCCACAACCTCAAACAGTCACACTATGGTCAAGACCAAAGATCTGTCGAAGGACACCAGAAACAAAATTGTAGACCTGCACCAAGACTAAATCTGCAATAGGCAAGCAAGGAAATTGAAGACATACAAGACCACTGATAATCTCCCTCAATCTGGGGCTCCACGCAAGATCTCACCCCGTGGGGTCAAAATGATCACAAGAACAGTGAGCAAAAATCCCAGAACCACAAGGGGGGACCTAGTGAATGACCTTCAGAGACCAAAGTAACTAGGGCTGCAACGATTAATCGACTTTATCGATAATATTTGATAACGGGATTCGTTGTCGACGAATCCAGTTATCAAATAATCGCTGATTCGTTGCTATGCGGGCGGGTGGTTTACTTTAAATCACTGCATCTTTATTTTACCTTACAATGAAGCTCCAGTAACAGGCAGAGCGGACGGCGGCGTAACGTCACTTACTCACGTGATGCGCCTGCTCCGCCTCCTTCATTCATAAAGTGGGCAGAGCAGGTGCGTCATGTGAGTGAGTGACATTACGCCGCCGCCCGCTCTGCCTGTTACCTGAGCTTCAATGAAAGGTAATAAACATGCGCTGACGCTGAGTAAAAGTTACTGCCAGAATAGTCTGCTGTGAGCAGCGGGGCCGGGGCTGTTATGGGGAGGGGGATCTGTGTATGGCACTGTTATCGGAGGGGGATCTGTGCACTGTTATTGGGAAGGGGATCTGTGCGCTGTTATGGGGAGGGGGATCTGTGTATGGCACTGTTATGGGAGGGGGATCTGTGCACTGTTATTGGGAAGGTATTCTGTGCACTGTTATTGGGAAGGGGATCTGTGCGCTGTTATGGGGAGGGGGATCTGTGCACTGTTATGGGGAGGGGGATCTGTGGATGGCACATATAGCATAAGATGCTATATAGTGTCATCCACAGATCCCCCCTCCCTATAACAGTGCACAGATCCCCCTACCCATAACAGTGCCATCCACAGATCCCCCTCCCATAACAATGCACAGATCCCCCTCCCTATAATAGTGCCACCCACAGATCCCCTCCATAACAGTGCCACCCACAGATCCCCTCCATAACAGTGCCACCCACAGATCCCCTCCATAACAGTGCCACCCACAGATCCCCTCCATAACAGTGCCATCCACAGATCCCCTCCATAACAGTGTCATCCACAGATCCCCTCCATAACCGTGCCATCCACAGATCCCCTCCATAACTGTGCCATCCACAGATCTCCTCCATAACAGTGCCATCCACAGATCCCCTCCATAACAGTGCCATCCACAGATCCCCTCCATAACAGTGCCATCAACAGATCCCCTCCATAACGGTGCCATCCACAGATCCCCCATAACAGTGCCATCCACAGATCCCTCATAACAGTACCATCCACAGATCCCCCATAACAGTGCCATCCACAGATCCCCTCCATAACAGTGCCACCCACAGATCCCCTCCATAACAGTGCCATCCACAGATCCCCTCCATAACAGTGTCATCCACAGATCCCCTCCATAACCGTGCCATCCACAGATCCCCTCCATAACTGTGCCATCCACAGATCTCCATAACAGTGCCATCCACAGATCCCCTCCATAACAGTGCCATCCACAGATCCCCTCCATAACAGTGCCATCAACAGATCCCCTCCATAACGGTGCCATCCACAGATCCCCCATAACAGTGCCACCCACAGATCCCTCATAACAGTACCATCCACAGATCCCCCATAACAGTGCCATCCACAGATCCCCCATAACAGTGCCATCCACAGATCCCCCATAACAGTGCCATCCACAGATCCCCCATAACAGTGCCATCCACAGATCCCCTCCATAACAGTGCCATCCACCGATCCCCTCCATAACAGTGCTATCCACAGATCCCCTCCATAACAGTGCCATCCACAGATCCCCCATAACAGTGCCATCCACAGATCCCCTCCATAACAGTGCCATCCACAGATCCCCTCCATAACAGTGCCATCCACAGATCCCCTCCATAACAGTGCCATCCACAGATCCCCATAACAGTGCCATCCACAGATCCCCCCATAACAGCGCCATCCACAGATCCCCCATAATAGTGTCATCCACAGATCCCCCATAATAGTGTCATCCACAGATCCCCCATAATAGTGTCATCCACAGATCCCCCCATAACAGCGCCATCCACAGATCCCCCATAACAGTGCCATCCACAATTTGTTTTAATATGGCCTTTGAACATAATTTTTCAAGTAAAATCATATAAACCTCTTTGTTTTGTAATTTTGGTCTTTTTCCCGATTAATCGATTAAATTATCGACAACTAATCGATTATTCAAATAATCGTTAGCTGCAGCCCTAAAAGTAACAAAGGCTACCATCAGTAACACACTATGCCGCCAGGGACTCAAATCCTGCAGTGCCAGACGTGTCCCCCTGATTAAGCCAGTACATGTCCAGGCCCGTCTGAAGTTTGCTAGAGAGCATTTGGATGATCCAGGAGAGGATTGGGAGAATGTCATATGGTCAGATGAAACCAAAGTAGAACTTTTTGGTAAAAACTCAACTCGTCGTGTTTGGAGGAGAAAGACTGCTGAGTTGCATCCAAAGAACACCATACCTACTGTGAAGCATGGGGGTGGAAACATCATGCTTTGGGGCTGTTTTTCTGCAAAGGGACCAGGACGACCAGGGCCGGCGCTTCCATATAGGCAAGGGGGGAAATTGCCCCCGAGTCCTTAAGGGCCCCCAAGCCCACCAACCGGCGCCGACCCGCAACTAACGGCAGGTCACAGGGAGATGAACGCTTCCATTGTGGAAGCGTTCATCTCCATAGTCATCTGTATCACTATATCCTCAGGACAGCGATACAGATGGCTGTGCTGTGGGGCAGGGGGGGGGAGAGGCGTCTCCCTTCCCTGTTCCTCTGATAGGCTGCGGTCATTGTGCTCTGCCTGAGCCGTACAGCGTGGGATACAGGCCGGAAGAGGCCTGCATCGCATTGGGGCGGGGGGAAGGGTGTTGGCACTTGATACTGGCACATGGGGGGGTTGGCACTTGATACTGTCACGTGGGGGGTTGGCACTTGATACTGTCACGTGGGGGGGTTGGCACTTGATACTGTCACGTGGGGGGGTTGGCACTTGATACTGTCACGTGAGGGGTTGGCACTTGATACTGTCACGTGGGGGAGTTGGCACTTGATACTGTCACATGGGCGGGTTTGGCACCTGTACTGGCACATTATTATGGGTCACTATGGGGGCTTCTACTGAGGCCACAAAGAAGGGGTATTTTATATGGGGGGCTCTGTGTGGTACTAGTATTATCTGTTTCTGCAGTATAGTATTGGGGAGCACAGTGGCACAGTATTGGGGGTAGTAGTAAGATTTGTCCAGAAGATGGGAGGATGATGGAAAAGTAGTAAACTAAGATTTTTTTTTGGTTGTCAAACTGCGACAAAATGGTGGTCTGGTCTGAAGGTCCGAAAGGAGAAGACGAGGACAGAGAACATCTACATCAAAGGAGACGTCACTGGATGTAAGAGGTATGGGGCGCTGTATTTCTGTAGTGATGGGGGGACGTTAAAGTCAGTAAGTGTCATGTGTGGGGGGGGGGGGGGGCCTTATTGTTTTTCGCCCCAGGGCCCCATTTCACCTAGAACCGGCCCTGAGGACGACTGATCCGTGTAAAGGAAAGAATGGGGCCATGTATCGTGAGATTTTAAGTGAAAACCTCCTTCCATCAGCAAGGGCATTGAAGATTAAATGTGGCTGGGTCTTTCAGCATGACAATGATCCCAAACACACCGCCCGAGCAACGGCCTAGCCAGTCTCCAGATCTCAACCCCATAGAAAACCTTTGGAGGGAGTTGAAAGTCTGTGTTGCCCAGTGACAGCCCCAAAACATCACTGCTCTAGAGGATATCTGCATGGAGGAATGGGCCAAAATACCAGCAACAGTGTGTGAAAACCTTGTGAAGACTTACAGAAAATGTTTGACCTCTGTCATTGCCAACAAAGGGTATATAACAAAGTATTGAGATGAACTTTTGTTATTGACCAAATACTTATTTTCCACCATAATTTGCAAATAAATTCTTAAAAAATCAGACAATGTGATTTTTGGGATTTTTTTTTCTCATTCTGTCTCTCATAGTTGAGGTATGCCTATGATGAAAATTACAGGCCTCTCTCATCTTTTTAAGTGGGAGAACTTGCACAATTGGTGGCTGACTAAATACTTTTTTGCCCCACTGTAATAGATCTAACAGTAAGGCTGGGTTTACATGACGTTTTTGTTTTTTTAAGTTTAACATATACAAAAAAAAAATTATAAATGGAAGTCTCTGACGGATCCCATACAGTGGCATCCTTTACCATAGAGTTCCATTGTAAAAAAGAACATACACTATATGTTATCGTATACTTTTGTTCCCTGTACTCTGCAGGATGGAAAAGTGTACTGTACTGCGCTTTGTATTCTTTTTTTTCCAAACATAACTGTTAAACGTAGGGCAAAAATGTGATGTGAACCCAGCCTTAGGCTCCATTCACACATCCGCAATGTGTTTTGTGGATACACGGAGTCACGGATCCGCAAAACACGGAAAGCGGCAATGTGCGTTCCGCATTTTGCAGGACCGCACATTGCCGAGATAATAGAATATGCCTGTTCTTGTCCGCAATTGCAGACAAGAATAGGACATGTTCTATTTTTTTGCGGAAACGGAAGCACGGATGCGCAAATGTGGATGCGGACAGCACATTCCGTCCCCATAGAGAATGAATGGGTTCGCACCCTTTCCGCAAAATTGCGGAAAGGATGCGGACACATTTTGCGGACGTGTGAATGGAGCCTAAGGCCTCATGTACACGACGGCTCGGATGCGGACCCATTCACTTCAATAGGGCCGCAAAAGATGCGGACAGCACTCCGTGTGCTGTCCGCATCCGTGGCTCCGTTCCGTGGTCCCATTAAAAAAATATAACATGTCCTATTCTTGTCCGTGCTTTGCGGACAAGAATAGGCATTTATATTACCGGCGCCCGTTCCGTTCCGCAAATTGCGGAAGGCAACACGGGCGGCTTCCGTTTTTTGCGGATCCGCGGTTTGAGAACCGCAAAAAATGGCACGGCCGTGTGCATGAGGCCTAACTCGCATTGTAGTGCTGGATAGCCTCCAAATGCGATTCTGGTATTTTCACTTCCCAAGGATTACGTGTTAATATAAACATCTGTACTGGAAAAATACTTTTTAATTGGGATTACAAACTCTTTTCCAGACTCCTTCTCCACCTGAGTAAACACAGAAACCAAGATCCAAAATTACAAACCAAAAACCTAGTATATTGCCATTGGAATTCCAAGGTTAATTTTCTGTTACTTAAAAACAAAGGGGCCTTTGGTTGAGGGATATGTATTTCTTCTCCTGTCTCCATCAGTACCATTAGACTGTGTGCATTAAATGTAACGCTCAGATAAACTTAGCCTTCAAGAGAGTTAATAGAGAGGAATACAACTGACATCTGCTCACAAGACCCTAAGAAAGTATGAGAAGCAAGCAGCTCATGATGTTTGATTGATGCTTCTCAAGGTGAAAACACTTTTCTTCTTTGCTCCATGTAATCTTACCCTGGTGCTTGACTGCACAAAGAACCAGCTGTAGGAACACGGATCAGCTATTGAGATAAATTACCTTTCTGAATGGGACAATTTCACATTATTTTTGCAGGAAGCGTCTAGCATAGTAAACCGCATTGGTAACTTTTCAACATACACTATGGGCCAGATTTATCATTAGCTCAAGTCAAAATAATGGAGTGAAAAAGTCACATATTTTTGCGCAATCGCTAAAACTGCGCAAATATTTGCGACTTTTATTGGCTCTGCGCTGTTCTCGCCAGTTTTCTGAAAGTTGGCATGTTTTCTTATGTAAATTAATCTCTAGACAGATTTACTATTGTGACAATTTAAAAAGGCGCAAAAAATGGTGCAACTTTACTCAAGTGAGGACCATGCTTATCTTATGCGACTTTTTAATAGAACATGCGACTTTTTCCTAAAGATGTGCAACTTTTGTAAAGCCGCTTACTGAAGGATAAACTGCTACCGTCAAACCACATTTATCACAGTATTAAAGGACCAATAATAAATCTGACAATAATAAATCACTGCCAAAAGTGACTTTGGACATATGTAAAAGTGGAGTAAGATGTAAGTGTAATGATAAATCTGGCCCAAATGTACAAAACTATTGGGACACCTACAGGAGCTTTTATGACATTCCATTCTAAATCCATTGGCATTACTATGGTACTGGCCACCCTTGGCAGCTGAAACAGCTTTCACTTTTCTGGGAAGGGTTTCTACAAAATTTTTCCCAGGGTTTCTGGGAATTTTTGCCCATTCATTCAGAAGAGCATTTGTGAGAAACTGATGTTGGATGAGAGGGCCTGGCTTGCAGTCTCTGTTCTAGTTCATCCCAAAGATGTTTGATAGGGTTGAGGTCAGGGCTCTGTATGGGCCAGTCAAGCTCTTCCACACCAAACTCACCCAACCATTCCTGATTTGTGCACTGGGGCACAGTCATGCTGGAACAGAAAAGGGCCTTCCCCAAATCGTTCCCTCAAATTGGAACAAATGTCCAAAATGTCTTGGTAAGGCCTCTTTCACACTTGCGTTGTTGGGATCCGGCATGCACTTCCGTTGCGGAGGTGCCTGCCGGATCCGTAACAACGCAAGTGTACTGAAAGCAATTGAAGACGGAACCGTCTTCCAAATGCGTTCAGTGTTACTATGGCACCCAGGACGCTATTAAAGTCCTGGGTTGCCATAGTAGGAGCGGGGAGCGGGGGGAGCGGTATACATACCGTCCGTGCGGCTCCCGGGGCGCTCCAGAGTGACGTCAGAGCGCCCCATGCGCATGGATGACGTGATCCAATTGTGATCACGTGATCCATGCGCTTGGGGCGCCCTGACGTCACTCTGGAGTGCCCGGGGAGCCGCACGGACGGTAAGTATGCTGCTCCCCTGCTCCCCGCTACATTTACCATGGCTGTCAGGACTTTAGCGTCCCGGCAGCCATGGTAACCACTCTGAAAAAGCTAAATGTCGGCTCCGGCAATGCGCCGAAACGACGTTTAGCTTAAAGCCGGATCCGGATCAATGCCTTTCAATGGGCATTGATCCCGGATCCGGCCTTGCGGCAAGTCTTCAGGATTTTTGGCCGGAGCAAAAAGCGCAGCATGCTGCGGTATTTTCTCCGGCCAAAAAACGTTCCGTACCGGAACTGAAGACATCCTGATGCATCCTGAACGGATTTCACTCCATTCAGAATGCATTAGGATAATCCTGATCAGTATTCTTCCGGCATAGAGTCCCGACGACGGAACTCTATGCCGGAAGACAATAACGCAGGTGTGAAAGAGCCCTAAGCTGAAGCATTAATATTTCTCTTCACTGGAACTAAACAGCCTACACCAGTGATGGCTAACCTCCGGCTGAGCTCACATGTGATGCGGCCCGGCAATTTCACTGAACTTAATGCCGGGCCCTGTCAGAGTGCTCATCTCACCTGCATGATATGCACTTCTCCAGTCTCTTGGCCTCCAGCATCAGGCCCCGGCGCTGCCACACTAAAACTAGTCACAAATTAAGCTGGCAACAAGTTATTTAACCCCAACTGGTGCAATGAGTTGCTTCTCATTTCTTAAACAACCATGTCGAAAGACACATCTCGTGGTCATGGAAAAGATGTTAGTCTGTTTGAGAAGGGTCAAATCATTGGCATGCATTAAGCAGAGAAAACATCTAAGGAGATTGCAGAAACTACTAAAATTGGGTTAAGCACTGTCCAACTCATTATTAAAAACTGGAAGGTTAGTAGGGACCCAACGTATTCGAGGAAGAAATGTGGTGGGAAAAAAATCCTGAATTATCATGATCGGCAATCACTTAAACGTTTGGTGAAATCAAATTGAAGACAAACAACAGTAGAACTCAGGGCTATGTTTAATAGTGAAAGTAAGAGCATTTCCACACACACAATGCGAAGGGAACTCAAGGGATTCGGACTGAACAGCTGTGTAGCCATAATAAAACCACTAATCAGTGAGGCAAACCAGAAAAAAAGGCTTCAATTTGCTAGGAAGCATAAAGATTGGACTGTGGAGCAATGGAAGAAGGTCATGTTGTCTGATGAGTCCAGATTTACCCTGTTCCAGAGTGATGGGCGCATCAGGGTAAGAAGAGAGGCAGATGAAGGATGCACCCATCATGCCTAGTGCCTACTGTACAAGCCTGTGGGGGCAGTGCTATGATCTGGGGTTGCTGCAGTTGGTCAGGTCTAGGTTCAGCAACAGTATGTGCTCCAAGAATGAGGTCAGCTGACTACCTGAACATACTGAATGACCAGATCATTCCATCAATGGATTTTTTCTTCCCTGATGGCACGGGCATATTCCAAGATGACAATGCCAAGATTCATCGGGCTCAAATTGTGAAAGAGTGGTTCAGGGAGCATGAGACATCATTTTCACACATGGATTGGCCACCACAGAGTCCAGACCTTAACCCCATTGAGAATCTTTGGGACGTGCTGGAGAAGGCTTTGCGCAGCAGTCAGACTCTACAATCATCAATACAAGATCTTGGTGAAAAATTAATGCAACACTGGATGGAAATAAATCTTGTCACATTGCAGAAGCTTATCAAAACAATGCCACAGCGAATGCGTGCCGGAATCATAGCTAAAGGCGGTTCAACGAAATATTAGAGTGTGTGACCTTTTTATTTTTTTTGGTGGCGACTTTTTTTTTGGACAGGCAATGTATATTTTAAGAAGGTGCAGCATCACATTAATACTAGAGACCATAATTCATTTCACCTCGTATTTTTTTCATACTATCCCCACTAGCTTAGACGTTTAAATACATGTGGTTAGTATTTGGCCGCATTGCCTTTAAATGATCTTCAGTTCTGCCATACATTTTCTATGGGATTGAGGTCAGGACTTTGTGATAGCCAATCCATTACCTTCACTTTGTTGGCACAAATCCGTACTGAGGAGGAGCAAGCACCCCAAAACAGCTGTCTACAAATGGATATCTCATGGAGAAATCTATGGCACATCAGGATCTTTTTAAGTGATACTTTAATACATAACATGTAGATTTACATTACATCATTTTGTGTTTAAATCCATCCTGAAAATACATCAATATAACTGGCCGTATAGTCCCAACGTTTCGGTCGGATAATGACCTTTATCAAGGGATCTGTGGCCTGGTGGTGGGACTGAGCCAGCCAGAATCCTACTCCATACTGATGAGGGGTAAGCACCTTGAAACAGCTGTCTGCAGATGGACATCTGGCCTGGCTATATTCCCTTGTCAAATCATAAAGAGGACCTTTCATGGGTCCAGACATTATGAAATAACTAGCAGGTTATGTAGGGCATAGTACAGGGATGTAATATCGCTTGCTAGTTTTTCTAGGCGCCGCTCCATTCGCCAACTGTGCCCCCCCGTTCACTTTTTCCGCCTGGTATGCTAATGAATGCCATGGGTACAGGGAGGAGGAGACTGCCCTGTTTCTTAATGGGTGTCTCCTTCTCCCTGGCTGTAGCGCTGTCCAATCGCAGCGGAGAGAGTCACAGCCAGGGAGAAGGTGAGTTTTTTTTCTCCCTGGCTTTGACGCTCTCTGCTGTGATTGGACAGGGAGAAGGAGACACCCATTGAGAAACAGGGCAGTCTCCTCCTCCCTGTACCGATGCTATTCATTAGCATACCAGGCGGGAGAAGTGAATGGGGGGCACAGCGAGCGAACGGAGCAGCGCACAGACAAACTAGTAAGCGATCTTACATCCCTGCACTATGCCCTACATAACCTGCTAGTTATTTCATAATGTCTGGACCCATGAAAGGTCCTCTTTAAGGCTTGTTGGAAAGCTGAATCTTGACTAATAGGGAGCCACTTCCAATAGGTGGTGCCGGTGAGATGGTTCTCTTTCTTGAGAGACACCTCTGTGCATATATGGAATTTCCCATGCTATTTAAAAGCAAAGTCAGCTTGCTGTATGTAAACTTCTGAACCACTGGGAACATAATGAAAGAAATAAAATCTGAAATAAATCATTGTCTCTAGTGTTATTCTGACATTTCACATTCTTGTAATATAGTAGTGATCCCAACTGACCTAAGGGAGGGAATGTCTACTAGGATTAAATGTCAGGACTTGTGAAAAACAGATTTTTAATGAATGTGGCTAAGGTGTATATACCGTAACCTTATGACTTCAACTGCAGTAGCTCGGAAGTAGCGAACTCAAAAATGTGTGAGAGCAGATTTGCTTTGGCCTAAAGAAACTTGAGTGCCTATAATTAAAACCACAGTAGGGCTGGGGCTACATGGCAACTTTGGCTGCGACAACCCTAGTACTACCCAAGATGGCTGTGTAGCAGTGCAGCAGTGCAGCCCCAGATGTGAATGGGTTAATGCATCGCAGCAGTTTGGGATTTTTTACGATTTTGGGGTCACGGTCACAGCAACTTGCTAGTTGTTCTTTGACCCCATTCTCGTCTGAGGCTTCTATGCTATACAGCAATTTTTAGTTGTGGGACACAATTCGCCTTGTAGCTCCAGACTAAATAATAACATATGACTTGTTAGGCTCCTTGCAGATGAGCCAGAAGCACCGGCAAGTTTTTTAATGGACCGCACACTAATGAAATCCATGTGTGGTCTCTTTTTACTGTAGACCTATTCGTTGAAATAAGTGAGTCTTGTGGTTAAATTGAACCAAGATATAACATGCTGCAATTTTCTCTGCAAAGGCCAATGGTCCATTTGGAAAATCACTCATGTGAATGTAGCCATTGAATTTAATGGGTCAGGGTTCAGCCCAGGAGCTGTCCCTTCTAAACTTGGACAGCGCATGGATGGAAACATCACTTGTTTGAAAGCAGCCTTAGGGCTCTTTCACACGAGCGGATCCCATGTGTGGAATCCACTGCAGGAATGAGAGCCAAGCCCCGTTCCGGACAGCAGAGACATGGAGCAGTAACATGATTGATAATGCTCCGTGCCTCTCTGTGATCTTTTTACTACAAAATCAAGGTGACAACTTTATCTCACTGTGATTTTGTAGTAAAAAGGTCACAGAGAGGCACGGAGCATTATAATTCATGTTAATGCTTCATGTCTCTGCTGTCCGGAACGGGGCTTGGCTCTCTTTCAAGCAGCAGATTACCCGCACGGCATCCACTCGTGTGAAAGAGCCCTTATGCTTCAACATCAAGTCATCTTGATGTTGTACACAGAGGAGATTATTCATTAAAAAATATAATGCAATGTCCTCCCTAGTCTGTTTGCATAATGATGCCCGTGGAGAAATGTATAGCTTCACATCACTCATGAAGCCGGAAAGTGGGGCACCCTGAACTGGGGTCCACTATTCACCACTGGCCCCATGATAGCACCATGGAGTGCTGCCATGGCTTCCTAAATTTACTCATATATTGTTTCTCATTTGCCAGTAGCAATATATTCCATACAAGCATATCTCAAATTTAAGAACATAAGGAAAGGTGAAATATGACCAAAAAGTGCTTGACTGCATGCAGAGTTTTTCACACTTATATATAATTTTCACTCATTTGTTATACTCTGTTGACCCAGAACTGACTTGTTCAAAGCTTGGAAGAAAAAAAAACAGATGGTAATTTTAGCTTGTAGTCGTTAATCTTCAGCTATTTTTCAAATAAAGAAGCTTGGCCGGTAGCTAGAAAAAGAATTAAAACTCTTGTAAATGTGAATGGTTTTATTGTAAAATAGAGCTAAAGCCCTTTCCACACAGTTCCACATATGTTGGAGGAGGTGGTTCGTACCCAGAAGCTGTGCCCGTGCTGTCCTTGGCTGTGACTTGCAGACGACACCCCATGGTAAAAACAGAGACTGTCAAAAAAGCATGTGCCAGCTGTCTAAAGGGATTGTGTAGTGGTAAAATATTAATTTAGAACCTATCTTCAGAATGGATGGGACGCGTAGTTGTGAATACACTGCACTGCCACTACAAGGGGCAGTCGAGAGGACGCAGTGCTTGCATGAGCGTCAGGACTCCTTCAAACAACTAATCCGGACCCCCACTGATCTAGTATGCGTGGCCAATAATGCCTTTCTCAACCAGTTTGCATCAATCAATACACACTGTAAGGATGGGTAGACATGGCAACTGGGGGCCTAACAAAGCAAGTATCTAATTGAGCCTACCTAAAAGTCCTTATACACAGGCCAATTCACAGGCAATTATCGGGAGTGATCTGTTCGTTCCTGATAATTCCCTGATTGTGAGCAGTGGGGAATGCTGAATTTACATGCAGCAATCATCCTCTCTCTATGAGGACGAGCAATTGGTACTACGATCGCTTGACCCCATACGGATTCATTATTTTCCAGCAGCAAATCCCTATTTAAGCCTCAGTCACACGTCAGTCTTTTGGTCAGTGATTTCCATCAGTGATTGTGAACCAAAACCAAGAGTGGAGGCGACACAGACATAAGGTATGAGAGAAACATCTGCACCTGTTCTGTGTTTAGAGCCGCACCTGGTTTTGGCTCAAAATCACTGATGGAAATCACTGACCAAAACACTGACGTGTGAATGAGGCATTATACATATATGTGCTGTGCTATCCAAAAACATTATTTTGGGTGGTGACTGAAAGATATGATCACCTGATGAACAAACATTTGCTTGTTTATCGTGCGATCAGCTGTGGTCACCACGGCTCTCTGAAACAGCTGATCGGCAGGGGTGCCAGGACTCGTACTACTACCGATGTGATAATCATTACCATTTCCTGGACAGATAAAACTTCTCTTTTTTGAATCCGTTCCTAATGTTAACTTCAAAAACTGTATAAAAAAA
Source organism: Bufo bufo (assembly GCF_905171765.1). NCBI lineage: Eukaryota > Metazoa > Chordata > Amphibia > Anura > Bufonidae > Bufo > Bufo bufo. The sequence continues at coordinate 590,774,467 of NC_053390.1, forward strand.
ACTAAATATGTAGCCATAACCTACACCGTAACACAGGGTAATTATTGGGAACAAGCATTTCTACAAACACTCATCACCAATAATTATCCAGATGATTGCCTGCGTAAAAGGACCTTTAGGTGCTTGGAACAGTATGAATAAAAAAGCTACAAAAAATAACAGGATTTTAATTTTTTTTTGCATTCCCTCTAGAAGTTATTAAATGCTAATATGTATGGTGCCACTGACAAATGCAACTCACATCGCAAAAAAATAAGCCCTCAAAGCTACACCAAAAGAAACATTTAAAAAAAATCATATAGGAGCTCCAGGAATACAATGTGTGGGCAACCAGCAGAAAAGTACATTTGGGAAAAGCTTTGTGTGTGTTAGCCTACATGCACACGAACGTGGTTTGGTTCTGCATCCGAGCCCCGCAAAAAAAAATAGAACATGTCCTATTCTTGTCCGTTTTGCGGACAAGGATAGGCATTATTACAATGGATCAGCAAAAAAAAGGATGCCATACGGACATCATCCGTTTTTTGGGCGGACCGCAAAACACAAACGTTCGTGTGCATGTAGGCTTAGGCTGGCGGTTCATGTCTGCCACTGTCCTACTGTCCTGGGTAAGAGCAGGCATCGCTTCATTCTCCCTGTGCATACTGGGACTATTGCTCAGTGAACTCCTTTCAGCACTATGAGAGTTAATCCCTTCCTCCTGCCCCTGTCCAGGTGCTGGTTAAGACTAGTTGCACACTAGCATCAGAAATCTGGCAGGCTGTTCCGGTAAATATGCCGAGAACCGGTAGGAAGAAAACTGCATACTGCAGTTTTCTTCTGGTCGATTCTCGGCATACTGTATTTGCCAGAATGCGGCCGGATCTCTGTTGGTCGCCATTATACTGAATCGGGCCGGACAGAGTATACAGCGGTTTTCCTCCGCCGATTCTCGGCATATTGGTTCCCTGCCGGAACAGCCTGCCGGATCTCAGATTCTAATGTGCAACTAGCCTAAGTTGCTGATCAGCCTCCCTATTGAACCTCTTTGACTGAGCTTTGAAGTTATCTACTTGCTAGTAACCAGTGAAGTTGTTCTCGTCTGGATATCCATGTACCGAATCTTTTCTAACTGTGACCTGGATTACACTCGTCCTCAGCCTGCCCTGACCTTGGAATCACTACTTGGAATACACGAGTACTCAGCCTGCCATGACTACTGGACTGTGTTTAGACAACAATTTTTTGCCTGAGTACCGATGTCTGAGGCCGCCGTGGTTCAGCAGCCAACTACACCAAGACTACTCCAGGAGCGGCCTGGTTGGTTCCTAGCGGTGAAATCCAGATCCCTGTACAGGGGATGAAGGGTGAATACCAAGAAACTGCCAGAACAATGCCCTTAAGTTTAGCTCAAAGCCAAACTGGTTAGTTGGCACAGTGGGTCCTTACCCACAGACGGTAACTGTGTGAATAACCTCTCCAACAAAAAGCATTAGCTTTCTCTGTTTCCAAAAAGAAAAGAAAGCCTAGCCTCTATTGTCACCAGATGTAAGGTACCTATTCTTTATGTCAATGCTCGATGATTTAAAAAGGTCTTGAGGCATGACTTGTATAATAGCAGATGGGAAAGCAGACACGGTTGAGTTCATGAGGCCTTATGAAGAGCAGCTAGTAGGCTTAACATGTCGGTCTGACGGAGGTGATGGGAGGTGACGACCACTGCTTTGTATACTGATTTATCTACGATGGAATAAAGATGTTGCAGCGTTTTAACCTACTACGTGCTGGACTTTTCTTCTGTTTCAAGTGTCCACATTGAGCCAGCCTTTGCTTGTCCGTGCACTGTGGATTATTATTGGTGAGCTGGACTTTTCTTTCTGTATAGTAGGCCTAAGGAGTCTTATAGGCCAGGCAATGCTTCTCTGGGAAATGGGTACGCAAAATTACCTCTCTTTACAGAAAAAAAAGAAAGCTGGGCCTCTAATACCAGATGTAAGGTAGCTATTCTTTAAATCAATGCTTGACCCTTTAAACTGATCTTACAGAGGTCCTAGTGTAGCAAGCCAAGGAGGCACAAGTGGAAGATTAGAAGATGGGAGTGGTAGTAGCTCTAGTAATGAGAATTGAGCACACGGATCACAGTGGCAATCCTCACGCCAATACCCCCTAGGGCTGTGCAGTAACTGGAGGGCACTCCCTTTCTTCCCTCGGGGCACAACCTGTTGTTGGGGCTCCTGCCTGCGCTACCCTTGGTGTTAAGTGTTTTGGCAGGGTGCAAGGCAGGAATTCAGAAGCAGTGGCCGACGGATGGTGATAGAGGCAGTGACCAGGCCAGTTGATATGAATAAATAAGTCTCTCTTTACTAAAGTGCAGAATAGAAGTAGTAGTGCATCCAACAGTATCAATGCACAAATCCAAGTAACAGTGCAATTCTTCCCCAATAGCAATGTATGGATAGCAGCAATGATGGGGGTTGCAGTACTCCTCTCTGTCTTTCTAAAGTCTCTCTGCAGAACCTTAGATATATTTTCGTAATTCTCAGGCTAAGGCCTCATGCACACGACCGTTGAGTGCATCCGCGTCCGTGGTTCCGTTTTCCGTTTTTTTTCGCGGACCCATTGACTTTCAATGGGTCCGTGGAAAAATCTGAAAATGCACCGTTTGGCAGCCGCATCCGTGATCCGTGTTTCCTGGCCGTGAAAAAAATATGACCTGTCCTATTTTTTTCACGGTCAACGGTTCGCGGACCCATTCTAGTCAATGGGTCCGTGAAAAATCACGGATGCACACAAGATTGTCATCCGCGTCCGTGATCCGTGTCCGTTTTTTCCTATCATTTCAATGGCAAACTTGACTTCGATTTTTTTTTTCATTTTTCATGTCCGTGGATACTCCAAAAATCAAGGAAGACCCACGGAAGAAAAAACGGTCACGGATCACGGAACAACGGAAATCCGTTTTGCAGACCGCACAAAAAAAACGGTCGTGTGCATGAGGCCTAAAGGTTACAGAATTAAGATATGGTGGGCCAAGCCATCTGAAAGCACGGAACGGTGAGTTAGCAATGTCCCCTCTCACAGCAGCAAAGTATCTGCCATAAACACACAATACCTTGCTGTCTGACTTCAATGCACAACCTTGCTGATTCTGGACCTTCTCATTTTCCTATCTCTTTCTGGAGCACTTTTGGATGAAGTAGCTTTAGCTGTAAATGTCTCAGAAATGGAGGTTCTCTGAGTAAGCACCAGTAGGTTCTTCTCTCTTCCTCAGCTAAGCACACACACTCTACTTACTGACTAACCAGGGGCGGGCCCAGGTCCATCTCCTGCCAACCGAAAAGGGTTTAAATCAAGGTGTTAACCCTGACTTTTCCATACAGTGTTTTTGGGTGCACAAATACAGTAAATCCAAACACTTTTACGCAACAATACAACATTATGACAGTTAACCTTTTTCGTTGACCCTGTTCTGAGGTATTGCACTAGTAGAGCTTCTGGCTCATGAAAGTGGTGCTTTAAATTGCAGAATGAAATAGACTATATAAATAACAACACCCAGCTTGAACTTCAGATAGACTTAACAACTCTCAGTCTCAATGCTGTTGCCTGTTTTGGTCTCCCAAAGCATAACATAAATTCAAGTGTCCGTGGTTTACAGGAAAGCTCATATAACATGTTCCTTATAGAATTATTAGATGCCAAGTCAAAGGCACATTACAGAGTTCACAGCACTGCAGACATTTGCTGCTTGTGTGAACAGACCATTGGTTGTTAATAATGTTTTGAAGATGAACTCCCACAATGCCCTGCTGTAGGCTGATAGCTGTAGGCTGTTCGGGCATGCTGGGAGTTGTAGTTTTGCAACAGCTGGAGGGCCGCAGGTTGATCATGCCTGCTCTAGAAAATTGTCTTCATTTCCATATATTTATTTGGACTTTTTTTGTTTGGTATATGTCAATTATTCTACAGTATATTTGTGTGTGCTAAAATACCAGGTGAAGCAGGAGAGTAACAAGGACCTCTGGGGCCCCATAGCTAAACTTAAAATGGGGCCCCACACCACTATGACCACTTTTGGTAGCATGATATGAGAAGCTTATAATTATGCTGGCTTTCCTAATGCACATGGATAAAACACACAGTGATGTCACAACGGTGGGCACAGGCATAATGTTCACAAGAAAAATTGTATAATATGCTATTGCGAAATCAATGTTATGTCACTGTGATGTCACAGCACAGAAATAATGCAAAAAGTAATGCACTCTTCTGTATGTGGATAATGTCAATGTTAAAGGTTCTAGAGAGGTTCTACAGTAGAACTGATTGCACATTAATCTGTGAAAAACTTGTTTTTCTGATGATACAATTTTTTGCTGTGTGTTATGGCGGCAGACCAGATCCACCGCCACTCCTCTCCTGCTGGTGGGCAGGGCCGCCTCCTTGTTCGCTCACTACATAGCTCTAGGGCTCTGCCGCTAAGGTCCCGCTGGTGTACCTCCCTCCCTGGGTGGTAGTCCTAGACACTGGAGTAGGGGTGGATAGACTATGGACCTTACAGGGAAATTTCCCGGTAAGCCGATGCCCAGAGGGCCACCCAAGCAATCGTCTCTGTTGAGCTTTCAGAGGTAATTAACTCAGAGAATCAGGTACTCATGTACCCGGCCAGCGACTCCACATGCCCTCCTGAATTCAACTTCTGTGGCCCGTGTCTTACCTCTTAAGCCTTCTGCTTCATATCGTAATCAAAGAGAACTGGAGGAGGAGGACAGAAAATGGCAGCTATTGGTGGCCACCACAGAGGGACAGTTTTGCGGCAATATAATATGCTGCACTTTGGTATATGGTTCTGATGGGACAGTATTTTGCGCTATAGTATTGCTGGTCCCGCCTACTGTATATGTGTTGCCCCACCTACATGGGGCCACTTTAAGTTCCCATTCTGCCCAGCACTGGAGTAACACTGTCCTCCCACACAGGCTTAGGCCTGCTTCCTGTCAGCAATGTCTCTTGCTACCTGTATGGTGCATGCACTCTCTAATGCTCTTACAGGGCCAGTGCTTACGCACCCTAATCTTTCCCGACCAATGGCAAGCTACCCATGAGTACTTAAGGCAGCTTCCCCTATAAAAAGGTGCCTGAGCAATAGGTCTAATATGCTAGTTTCCTGCAAAGGTGTGCTGTTCACTTGTTTGCCTGTTCCATGTAACAACTTGTGCCTAATGTTTGGATTTGACCCTTTGCTTCGTGTCCTGACCCCTACCTTACCTCCAGATTTACCCAAAGCAACCCTGACCTCAAACTGTGATTGGATTGCTTGTACTTAGAGTTGAGCGAACACCTGGATGTTCGGGTTCGAGAAGTTCGGCCGAACTTCCCGAAAATGTTCGGGATCCGAACTCGACCTGAACTTCGCCCCGAACCCGAACCCCATTGAAGTCAATAGGGACCCTAACTTTTCGGCACTAAAAAGGCTGTAAAATAGCCCAGGAAAGGGCTAGAGGGCTGCAAAAGGCAGCAAAATGTAGGTAAATCCCCTGCAAACAAATGTGGATAGGGAAATGAATAAAATAAAAAAAATAAAAACAATATCAATTGGAGAGAGGTCCCATAGCAGAGAATCAGGCTTCATGTCACCCACCACTGGAACAGGCCACTGTCAGATATTTAGGCCCCGCACCCAGACAGAGGAGAGAGGTCCCATAGCAGAGAATCAGGCTTCATGTCACCCACCACTGGAACAGGCCACTGTCAGATATTTAGGCCCCGGCTCCCAGACAGAGGAGAGAGGTCCCATAGCAGAGAATCAGGCTTCATGTCACCCACCACTGGAACAGGCCACTGTCAGATATTTAGTCCCCGGCACCCAGACAGAGGAGAGAGGTCCCATAGCAGAGAATCAGGCTTCATGTCATAGCAAAGAATCAGGCTTCATGTCACCCACCACTGAAACAGGCCACTGTCAGATATTTAGGCCCCGGCACCCAGACAGAGGAGAGAGGTCCCATAGCAGAGAATCAGGCTTCATGTCATAGCAGAGAATCAGGCTTCATGTCACCCACCACTGGAACAGGCCACTGTCAGATATTTAGGCCCCGGCACCCAGACAGAGGAGAGAGGTCCCATAGCAGAGAATCAGGCTTCATGTCACCCACCACTGGAACAGGCCACTGTCAGATATTTAGGCCCCGGCAACCATACAGAGGAGAGAGGTCCCATAGCAGAGAATCAGGCTTCATGTCATAGCAGAGAATCAGGCTTCATGTCACCCACCACTGGAACAGGCCACTGTCAGATATTTAGGCCCCGGCACCCAGACAGAGGAGAGAGGTCTCATAGCAGAGAATCAGGCTTCATGTCATAGCAGAGAATCAGGCTTCATGTCACCCACCACTGGAACAGGCCACTGTCAGATATTTAGGCCCCGCACCCAGACAGAGGAGAGAGGTCCCATAGCAGAGAATCAGGCTTCATGTCACCCACCATTGGAACAGGCCAGTTTACGATATTTAGGCCCCTGGCACCCAGACGGAGGAGAGGTTCATTCAACTTTGGGTTGCCCCGCAATATAATGGTAAAATTAAAAAAAGAGGATTGAATGAAGAAGTGCCCTGGAGTACAAGAATATATTGTTAAGGGGAGGTAGTTATGAATGTCTAATCTGCACAAGGTATGGACAGGTCCTGTGGGATCCATGCCTGGTTAATTTTTATGAACGTCAGCTTGTCCACATTGGCTGTGGACAGGCGGCTGCGTTTGTCTGTAATGACTCCCCCTGCCATGCTGAATACATGTTCAGACAAAACGCTGGCCGCCGGGCAGGCCAGCACCTCCAAGGCATAAAAGGCTAGCTCTGGCCACGTGGACAATTTGGAGACCCAGAAGTTGAATGGGGCCGAACCATCAGTCAGTACGTGGAGGGGTGTGCACACGTACTGTTCCACCATGTTAGTGAAATGCTTCCTGCTAACACGTTCCGTATCAGGTGGTGGTGCAGTTAGCTGTGGCGTGGTGACAAAACTTTTCCACATCTCTGCCATGCTAACCCTGCCCTCAGAGGAGCTGGCCGTGACACAGCTGCGTTGGCGACCTCTTGCTCCTCCTCTGCCTTCGCCTTGGGCTTCCACTTGTTCCCCTGTGACATTTGGGAATGCTCTCAGTAGCGCATCTAACAACGTGCGCTTGTACTTGCGCATCTTCCTATCACGCTCCAGTGCAGGAAATAAGGTGGGCACATTGTCTTTGTACCGGGGATCCAGCAGGGTGGCAACCCAGTAGTCCGCACACGTTAAAATGTGGGCAACTCTGCTGTCGTTGCGCAGGCACTGCAGCATGTAGTCGCTCATGTGTGCCAGGCTGCCCAGAGGTAAGGACAAGCTGTCCTCTGTGGGAGGCGTATCGTCATCGTCCTCCGTTTCCCCCCAGCCACGCATCAGTGATGGGCCCGAGCTGCGTTAGGTGCCACCCCGCTGTGAACATGCTTCATCCTCATCCTCCTCCACCTCCTCCTTATCCTCGTCCTCCAGTCGTGGGCCCTGTCTGGCCACATTTGTACCTGGCCTCTGCTGTTGCAAAAAACCTCCCTCTGAGTCACTTCTAAGAGACTGGCCTGAAAGTGCTAATAATGACCCCTCTTCCTCCTCCTGGGCCACATCCTCTTCCATCATCGCCCTAAGTGTTTTCTCAAGGAGACATAGAAGTGGTAATGTAACGCTGATAACGGCGTCATCGCCACTGGCCGTGTTTGTGGAGTACTCGAAACAGCGCAACAGGACACACAGGTCTCGCATGGAGGCCCAGTCATTGGTGGTGAAGTGGTGCTGTTCCGCAGTGCGACTGACCCGTGCGTGCTGCAGCTGAAACTCCACTATGGCCTGCTGCTGCTCGCACAGTCTGTCCAGCATGTGCAAGGTGGAGTTCCACCTGGTGGGCACGTCGCATATGAGGCGGTGAGCGAGAAGGCCGAAGTTACGCTGTAGCGCAGACAGGCGAGCAGCGGCAGGATGTGAACGCCGGAAGCGCGAACAGACGGCCCGCACTTTATGCAGCAGCTCTGACATGTCGGGGTAGTTGTGAATGAACTTCTGCACCACCAAATTCAGCACATGCGCCAGGCAAGGGATGTGCGTCAAACTGGCTAGTCCCAGAGCTGCGACGAGATTTCGCCCATTATCGCACACCACCAGGCCGGGCTTGAGGCTCATCGGCAGCAACCACTCGTCGGTCTGTTGTTCAATACCCCGCCACAACTCCTGCGCGGTGTGGGGCCTGTCCCCCAAACATATGAGTTTCAGAATGGCCTGCTGACGTTTACCCCAGGCTGTGCTGAAGTTGGTGGTGAAGGTGTGTGGCTGACTGGATGAGCAGGTGGAAGAAGAGGAGGAGGAAGCCGAGTAGGAGGAGGAGGAGACAGGAGGCAAAGAATGTTGCCCTGTGATCCTTGGCGGCGTAAGGACGTGCGCCAAAGAGCTCTCCGCCTGGGGCCCAGCCGCCACTACATTTACCCAGTGTGCAGTTAGGGAGATATAGCGTCCCTGGCCGTGCTTACTGGTCCACGTATCTGTGGTTAGGTGGACCTTGCCACAGATGGCGTTGCGCAGTGCACACTTGATTTTATCGGATACTTGGTTGTGCATGAAGGGCACGGCTCTCTTGGAGAAGTAGTGGCGGCTGGGAACAACATACTGTGGGACAGCAAGCGACATAAACTGTTTGAAGCTGTCTGTATCCACCAGCCTGAATGACAGCATTTCATAGGCCAGTAGTTTAGAAATGCTGGCATTCAGGGCCAGGGATCGAGGGTGGCTAGGTGGGAATTTACGCTTTCTCTCAAATGTTTGTGAGATGAAGAGATGAAGAGCTGAACGCTGCCGTGTAACATGGTGGAGATGCTTGGTGGTATTGGTGGTACAGCCTCTGTTTGCTGGGCGGCAGGTGCCAACTTTCCTCCAGAGGCAGAGGAAGAGGCCGAGGCGGCGGCAGCAGCAGCAGAAGAGGCCGAGGCGGCAGCAGCAGAAGAGGTAGCAGGGGGAGCCTGAGTGAGTTCCTTGTTTTTAAGGTGTTTACTCCACTGCAGTTCATGCTTTGCATGCAGGTGCCTGGTCATGCAGGTTGTGCTAAGGTTCAGAACGTTAATGCCTCGCTTCAGGCTCTGATGGCACAGCGTGCAAACCACTCGGGTCTTGTCGTCAGCACATTGTTTGAAGAACTGCCATGCCAGGGAACTCCTTGAAGCTGCCTTTGGGGTGCTCGGTCCCAGGTGGCGGTGGCCAGTAGCAGGCGAACTCTCTTGGCGGCGGGTGTTCTGCTTTTGCCCACTGCTCCCTCTTTTGCTACGCTGTTGGCTCGGTCTCACCACTGCCTCTTCCTCTGAACTCTGAAAGTCAGTGGCACGACCTTCATTCCATGTGGGGTCTAGGACCTCATCGTCCCCTGCATCATCTTCCACCCAGTCTTCCTCCCTGACCTCCTGTTCAGTCTGCACACTGCAGAAAGACGCAGCAGTTGGCACCTGTGTTTCATCATCATCAGAGACGTGCTGAGGTGGTATTTCCATGTCCTCATCATCAGGAAACATAAGTGGTTGGGCTTGGTTTTCAGGCGTCATCTGTGCGCTTTCTGCAGAAGACTGGCTGGGAGATAATGTGAACGTGCTGGATCCACTGTCGGCCACCCAATTGACTAATGCCTGTACCTGCTCATGCCTTACCATCCTTAGAACAGCATTGGGCCCCACCAAATATCGATGTAAATTCTGGCGGCTACTGGGACCTGAGGTAGTTGGTTCACTAGGACGTGTGGCTGTGGCAGAACGGCCACGTCCTCTCCCAGCACCAGAGGGTCCACTAACACCACCACGACCATGTCCGCGTCCCCTACTAGATGTTTTCCTCATTGTTACCGTTCACCACTATAAGAAAAAAATTATTTGGCCCAATGTATTGAATTCAAATTCAGGCCTTTTTTTACAGGCACCTAACACTATCTGGCTATCTATTTATGTACCGTATTACACTAATACAGGCACAGCAGTAACCACAGATTTAGCTGAATTAAAATTGTAGGCCTAGTATTTAGGCCCTGGATGAAAGGTATCCTTTTACGGACAGAATTACACTTGGAGATGCACGGTAGCGTGTGAAGTTATTGAGGATGACCCTATCAGCACTTGAATTTGCACCTTGAATGTAATATACCCTTTTACGGACAGAAATACACTATGTGAGATGCACAATAGTGCGTGCAAATTTAAAGGCTTATGCTTTCAGCAATTGTAACTTAACAGTTTGTGTAATATACCCTTTTACGGACAGATTTAAACTTGGCCTGCAACAGCAGAAACCACTGATTTAGGGTATTGCTATTTTGGGAATTGAATTTCAACCCAGAACAAAAACTATGCTTTGACGGACACTAAAAAACTTGTCCAGCCACAGCTGGAACACCAGATTTAGGGTATTGCTATTTTTGCAAGTGGATTTAACCCCTCAATAAAATATTGAAAATTCTATCCTGAGTTTCTAGGGGTGACAATAAGCACAGCCAAGCCCATGATGTAGGATATAGCAACAAAAAAAACCCTACTATTGATGGTTAAATGGACTTGGTGGCAGCTTGTGCTGGCGCACCACAAGACACAAAATGGCCGCCGATCACCCCAGAAAAAAGTGACAGAAAAACGCTCTGGGCAGCCTAAAAACTGTCAGCAATTAACTAGCAGAAGTTGAATGATTCACAGCTGTAGATCGATCACTTCATTAAGTGTTTTTGCTGAGTTAATCCCTGCCTAATCTCACCCTAACAGCAGCTGCATCCTCTCCCTACACTGATCAGAGCAGAGTGCAGCGCTACGTGACTCCAGCTTAAATAGAGGCTGGGTCACATGCTGCCCTGGCCAATCACAGCCATGCCAATAGTAGGCATGGCTGTGAAGGCCTCTTGGGGCAAGTAGTATGACCCTTGTTGATTGGATGCTTTGCAGCCTTTCAAAAAGCGCCAAGAAAGCGCCGAACACCGAACCCAAACCCGAACTTTTACGTAAATGTTCGGGTTCGGGTCCGTGTCACGAACACCCCAAAATTCGGTACGAACCCGAACTATACAGTTCGGGTTCGCTCATCCCTACTTGTACTCTATCTGGCCTGACCTCAACCTGTCACTAACTATGACTTAGCCCGATTCCTGGGTGCTGTGCACTGGTGTCTCTTGACTTCCGTGGGTCAGAAGCACCCGGCATACCCGGGCAAGTTCCGGGGCCCACTGACCCACAGCTGATTCTAATGGTGAAGCACACCATCGTGCTGCTGGTCTGTGTAGGAGGAGGAGCAGGACATAACTACTGTGAAGGGGCACATCTGGACATAGCTACTGTGAGGGGGCACATATCTGGGCATAACTCCAGTGGAGGGCATAGCTAGGTGTAGCTTTTGTGAAGGGGGCACATGTGGGCATTACTACTGTGAGGGGCACAATTGGACATAACTACTGTGAAGGAGCACATCTGGTCATTACTACTGTATTCTGGCAAAAAGGGGGAATAATTACACCTCGGCTCTCAGTCAATAGCAGCTGGCGGCTCTATGATCTGTAATGAAACCACAAGAGAGCCCAACAGGCTAGGTGCCAGTGTGGAGTGTGAGAAGCCATTTAGAGGAGGCTGGTTGCACCTTAGCATCATAAGCATAAAGTGGGGCAAAGTGCCTCCAGCTCAGCAACCCTCTTCCAGTCTGTATTATATTCAATGTCTATAGTTTCTTTTTAGAGGGTGTATAGTTAAAAATGGAATACTATGAGTAGACTTGACGGACTGAAACACTGGGTAGGTAAAAAAAAAGTAGGTGCATAAGGACTGATTCACATATATGCACTCTGTAGTATGCTCTGTCTATTGTATTTGGCAACATCTATAATACATGCTAGAAAAGGGGGCCCACTGAAACTTTATCTCCCAAGGGCCCACATGAACATGCATCCAGCCCTGGTCAGAAGTCACATAGACTACTCCAAGAGGCAGCGGCCTGCAGCAGACTCCAGATTCCTGTACAAGGATTAAAGGCTGATAACACCGTAGGAATAGCGCCAAGTCAAATCTGTTCAAGTGACACAGTGGATCCACATCCGCTTGATTTCACTGTGACTGTCATCATTTACAATGTTCTTATTGATCCAGAGTAGTAGTAGTAATTGAAACCTGAACTTTATGACATCTGAATTTCTTAGTAGTGCAGCTTCAGTGTTTGAACCTACAATTTAAAACAAAGAACAACATCCAATCCACTTAAAATTTGTTTTCACATTTTAATGTATATTACAATTACTTTTTTGGCAGGTCTTCTTTTATTACACATATCCCCCATTATGATGGCATATGAAGGGGTATTCCCAGCACGAACATCTATGGCATATCCACAGGATGCACATACGGTACGTTTGAAAAGATGTCCTCTGGCAACCTCATCTAGATGATATCACGGACGTACCGAGACATATGGACGTCCCCGCGACAGTGGGTGACAGTCTGTGAGACTGGCAACACGTGGTTTGATTTGACAGGTTTCCTTGTGGATCAATAGGCATTTGTGTTGTTTCTGATACTGGCCACACCTCTAACCGCCAGGTGTTGCTATTGTGGTCATTGAACTTTCCTTATTTATAGTTTCTTCTCCCACAATGCTGTGTGGTTTATAGCTTCAGTGGTATCTGTGGTCTGCTGGTGTGTGGTTCTCGGCTGAGTTCTTGTTGCTGCCATAACTACTGGAAAGTTAAGTGTTTCCTTTCCCTTTTGCTTTTTGTTTTGGTTTATCTGTGTGTTGTTTTCCCCCTGCCCTTTGTTGTAGGCCTGAGGGAGACTCCTGTTCTCCTTCATTTCTGGAGGAACAGGTAGTCTCAGTCCTGTCACTATCACCAGGGTCTTATAGGGTGAGTAAGGACTCTAGGTACTCCTGCGTATGAACTCACCTACCTTTGGGGTCTGTTCATACTGATAGCCAGTCAGGACTGTGACTAGGGATTTGACTAGGAGGTGTCTTTCATTCTTCCCTAGCTTTCAGGTCTTGTTCCTTGTTCCCTCTCCTTCTTCGTCCAGTGTGGTGTCTCCTTCCCACACATGGGCGTGACAGATAAAGAATGAATGGAGAGGTTTGCATGTGCATGTCTCTCTTCATTCACTTCTATGGATGACTGTTCTTCACATAGAAGCCATGCTCCTCCTCTGTTTTTTCTGCAGCAAAGACCAGAATGAACGGAACATAACCGTTGCATTGAGGAAAACGGACAGCAGCAGTGAGGACCGGAGGTCATCTTTTAAAAAAGCTGGGGAGAAAAGAGCAGAATACAATATCTCTTCTTCTGTGATTTTAATCACATTTACGGAGGCTGCCTGTGTTTATGGCTGATAGATCTATTCTTTTCAGTAGCATACACATAATAATTGCATATTCACTGTATATATCATAAAGGCTTTATGGGTAGGAATCTCACATCCTGTGACCTCCATTCACTGATTTACTGCTTGCACAACTCTCTGCCATAGATATCTATTGATAGGGCTGCAAGCAAGCATGGCCAACTCTCCATTGTATGAGGTCACGAACTCCAGTTCTGTCGAAAGGTGAGGGTCCCACGCCTAGTGCATATTTCTTTAGGATTGCTGTGTCTAATGGTATGAAGAACAATTATTTATAGGCAGCCTAATCACCTGCAGTATTGCACTGAAAGCAATATACCGTATTATTAATATACCATGCTAGTAATATATTATAGATTTATATGGAATATTTTAAATGAGATTTTTGAAAATGCACCAAACCTTTTTATGATTTGTCCAATATACCATATAAAGTTTGAAGATTTTTTTGGCCTACTTATTCACTTATACACTATATATATCATATATATATATATATATATATATATATATACATACATATATATACACACACTATATATATATAAAGGGGTGTAGCTATAGGACGTGCAGAGGGCCCAGGAGCCTGAGGGGGCCCAAAGACCCTTGTGCCCCCAAAAAAGACACTGGTATTATAGAAAGTGCTTGTTGGTCAAGTTACAGTTCTTACACCTCTGGCTGGAAGGAAGGGGTTAGGTCAAGAATTTGGCTGGGGGTGGGGGGTGCCATTAAAATTTTTGGCAGTACGAAGGCTATGTGCTCCACTGCGCCTGGCCACAAAGCACTGAAGGTAGGGGGGTCCCAAGCTGAATTCTAGCACTAGGGGCCCATGAGCCTTTAGTTACGCCCCTGTAAATACACTGCTCAAAAAAATAAAAGGAACACAAAAATAACACATCCTAGATCTGAATTAATTAAATATTCTTCTGAAATACTTTGTTCTTTACATAGTTGAATGTGCTGACAACAAAATCACACAAAAATAAAAAAATGGAAATCAAATTTTTTAACCCATGGAGGTCAGGATTTGGAGTCACACTCAAAATTAAAGTGGAAAAACACACTACAGGCTGATCCAACTTTGATGTAATGTCCTTAAAACAAGTCAAAATGAGGCTCAGTAGTGTGTGTGGCCTCCACGTGCCTGTATGACCTCCCTACAACGCCTGTGCATGCTCCTGATGAGGTGGCGGATGGTCTCCTGAGGGATCTCCTCCCAGACCGGGACTAAAGCATCTGCCAACTCCTGGACAGTCTGTGGTGCAACGTGACGTTGGTGGATAGAGCGAGACATAATGTCCCAGATGTGCTCAATTGGATTCAGGTCTGGGGAACGGGCGGGCCAGTCCATAGCATAAATGCCTTCGTCTTGCAGGAACTGCTGACACACTCCAGCCACATGAGGTCTTGCATTGTCTTGCATTAGGAGGAACCCAGGGCCAACCGCACCAGCATATGGTCTCACAAGGGGTCTGAGGATCTCATCTCGGTACCTAATGGCAGTCAGGCTACCTCTGGCGAGCACATGGTGGGCTGTGCGGTCCTCCAAAGAAATGCCACCCCACACCATTACTGACCCAATGCCAAATCGTTCATGCTGGAGGATGTTGCAGGCAGCAGAACGTTCTCCACGGCGTCTCCAGACTCTGTCACGTCTGTCACATGTGCTCAATGTGAACCTGCTTTCATCTGTGAAGAGCACAGGGCGCCAGTGGCGAATTTGCCAATCTTGGTGTTCTCTGACAAATGCCAAACGTCCTGCACGGTGTTAGGCTGTAAGCACAACCCCCACCTGTGGACGTCGGGCCCTCATATCACCCTCATGGAGTCTGTTTCTGACCGTTTGAGCAGACACATGCACATTTGTGGCCTGCTGGAGGTCATTTTGCAGGGCTCTGGCAGTGCTCCTCCTGTTCCTCCTTGCACAAAGGCGGAGGTAGCGGTCCTGCTGCTGGGTTGTTGCCCTCCTACGGCCCCCTCCACGTCTCCTGATGTACTGGCCTGTCTCCTGGTAGCACCTCCATGCTCTGGACACTATGCTGACAGACACAGCAAACCTTCTTGCCACAGCTCGCATTGATGTGCCATCCTGGATAAGCTGCACTACCTGAGCCACTTGTGTGGGTTGTAGACTCCGTCTCATGCTACCACTAGAGTGAAAGCACCGCCAGCATTCAAAAGTGACCAAAACATCAGCCAGGAAGCATAGGAACTGAGAAATGGTCTCTGGTCACCACCTGCAGAACCACTCCTTTATTGGGGGTGTCTTGCTAATTGCCTATAATTTCCACCTGTTGTCTATCCCATTTGCACAACAGCATGTGAAATTGATTGTCACTCAGTGTTGCTTCCTAAGTGGACAGTTTGATTTCACAGAAGTGTGATTGACTTGGAGTTACATTGTGTTGTTTAAGTGTTCCCTTTATTTTTTTGAGCAGTGTATATATATATATATATATATATATATATATATATACATACTGTATATCTATATATATCTATATACTAGCAGAAGGACCCAGCTTCTCACGGTATATTTCAACTATTTCATTTAATGTTTGTGTGTGTCCACTATACATATCGACAGTATCCACTATAACAGTGACATCTACAGTACCCCGCCCCTTTAACAGTGACCCCCACAGCGGCCTGCCCCCTTAACAGTAACATCCACAACGCCCTCCCTTTTAACAGTGACCTCCACAGTGGCTGCCCCTTTGTTAGTGACCTCCACAGTACCCCGTCTCGTTAACAGTGATATCCACCATAACCCGCCCCCTTAACAGTGACCTCTACAGCACCCCGCCCCTTAACACTGACCTCCATAGCGGACTGTCCCCTTAACTGTAACCTCCACAGAAGCCTGATCCAAGGGTGGCCAGAGGTCTGGTTTTAGGCCTGGATGGACACTGGGATGCCCTTTTGAACCGCTCACTCTCAGACAGCAGCACTGTCCTGCAGTGGCGTAGCTAGAGGTCTATGGGCCCCAGGGCAAACTTTGGATTGGGGCCCCCACCCCCACTCACTCTGTATATATATCATTTGGCCCCCACCCAAACTATATATATTTCAATTGGCCCCTACCCAGACTGTATATATTTCATTTGGCCCCCACCTAGACTATATATATTTCATTTGGCCTCCACCCAGACTGTATATATTTCATTTGGCCCCCACCCAGACTGTATATATTTCATTTGGCCCCCACCCAGACTATATATATTTCATTTGGCCCCCACCCAGACTGTATATATTTCATTTGGCCCCCACCCAGACTGTATATATTTCATTTGGCCCCCACCCAGACTGTATATATTTAATTTAGCCCCCACTCACTCAGACTGTATGTATTTAATTTCGACCCCTGTATATAATTGAATGATTGGCTGCCCCTGCCCCCCTTTCACTCTGTATAGATTATATCTTTTTGTGGCCCCCTCTTATATGGCTGGTGCGGGCCCCCCTTTATAAATTCAGTTCATAGGGCCACTGCCCGGTGCCCCCAGTATGACACAGCCCCTGATAGGCTGCCACCCTCTCTGTATAGATTTTATTTTCTTTTTGTGTCCCCCCCACCCCGGCCCTTTCTAAATTCAATTCATAGTACCGGGGGCCCCCAGTATTGTGTGCAACGTGTGCATACCTAAAAGAAAAAAATACTTACCTCTGCTCTGTTCCACGTCCGGTCGTCCCGTCTCTCTGGCAGCATCATCACGTCTTCCCACAAGACCCGTGACTTCCAGCGCCAGATCTCGCCGACATTGAGCATAAAGGGTGTATGCATGGGGATGTGTGCAGCCGCACTAGCCACTAGTCGGCTGCGTAGTGGGAGAGGGCATGGCCTAATCGGGTTGGGGCATGGCTTACCGGGACCAGGACGCAGTGACCAAGGCAGGGTTTCTAAGAATATGATAACTAATCTATGGAAGAACATTAGGATATCTTGGAAGAAGGTATGCAAAGGAGCTCTTAGCAGGCTTGCATCCCTTCTTCCCAGAATTCCAGAGGAGCATGTATGACGTATAAGACTCTACACGCCGATTAAGGTGCTCTCCATAGGAAGATATAGTTCCACATAGTGCGGCGGCACACATCCCCATGCATACACCCTTTATGCTCAATGTCGGCGAGATCTGGCGCTGGAAGTCACGGGTCTTGTGGGAAGACGTGATGATGCTGCCAGTGAGACGGGACGACCGGCCACCCTACCTGCCCCCTTAACTGTGACCTCCACAGCACTCCGCTCCCTTAACAGTGTCATCCACTTCGCCCTTTTAAAGCTGACCTACAGCAGTGAAGAAAAATGGCTGGGTTGTTATGGAAACCTGGTGTAAAACTGTGTGTATGTGGAGACTAAGGGCCTGCGAGCTTCTATTGGCTAATAAGGGTCAAATGACTAGGCTTTTATTGGCTGATAAGGGTCATATGACCAGGCTTCTATTGGCTAATGTATTTTTTGGGAATATATTAGGAACGGTACATGCTAGAGAGCTGAGACCTAGTCTAAAACCTTCCCGGACACCTGATGTACCTTTGTGCCAAATTTTGTGATTGTAAATGCGATGGTGCAGATTCCTTTAGCGGACATACACACATACACACACACACACAGTGGCGTAGCGTGGGTTGCCAGCACCCGGGGCAAGCCAAGTATTGTGCCCCCTCCCCCCAACCTGTGACCATGCCCCTTTTTAATGTAGTAAATATCACTTGCAGTCATACGTAACACCACAGATAACACAGAGATAACTCTCTGTGTACAGATAATGTAGTAGATGGGTGTGAGCCCCAGAATTCAGAACACGCACAGTGTGAACTAAAGTCTTGGGCCAGGATGCGGCAGGGTGGGCCAAATTCTATATCCACCCTCCCATCACTGCAGAACATACAGGGTAATACAGCGCCACATACCTCTTACATCCAGTGACGTCTCCATTGATGTAGATGTTCTCTTTCCTCATCTTTTCCTTTCAGGCCTTCAGACCAGACCACCATTTTCCAGCCAATTCTCATCTCTGCAGTTTGAGAAAAAAAATCTTAGTTTACTACTTTTTCATCATCCTCCCATCTTCTGGACATATCATCCTACCACCCCCAATACTGTGCTGCTGTGCTCCCCAATATTATACTGCAGAAACAGATAAACCCCCTGATAATACTAGTACCATGCAGATAGTGCCCTTCAATAATTATTGGCATGCAGTGTCCTAAAATAACTGCGCCCAGCAAATAGTGCCCCTGACACTAATAGTGTAAACATAACGTCCCCCAAAAATAATTGTGGTAAGCTGAAACTGTGCCAAGGTGCCCCACAGTAATAGTGCTCCCAAAAGTCCCACCAATAGTAATAATTCTCTGCTAGAGTACTCATGGTAGTAATAGTGCTCCTACAGTGCCCCCAACATGTCCCCACTGTGCCCCAGAAGTAATAATGCTCCCATAATGCCCATACTAGTAATTATATTCCCCATAGTCCCCCAGTAGTAATAAAGCCCACCATAATGCCCCCAGTAGTAATAATTCTCCTTAGAATGTGACAGTGCAAAAAATGCTTCCTTATAATGTGTGCTAGTGCAAAAATTAGCCGCTTTTAATGCCCCCAGATGAGCTAATGTCCCCATAGTGCCCCCATAATGTGCCAGTATAAAATACCCCTATATAGTGCCCACAGTAAATGCCCTCATAGTGCTCCTCTCCCCCTTCCTCCTAGTCCCTCCCATAATGTACCAGTATAAAATGCCCCATATATAGTACCCCAGTAGATGCCCTCAGTGTCCCCCATAATTTGCAAGTATAAAATACCCCTTCTTAGTGCCCCCCCCGTAGATGACCCTATAGTACTCCTCTCCCCCCTTCCCCATAGTACCCACCATAATGTGTCCCAGTATAAAATGCTCTTATGCAGAGCCCCCCATATAAAATACTCCATCTTTGTGGCCTCAGTAGAAGCCCCTATAGTGTTCCTCTCCCCCTTCCCCCATAGTGCCTCCCATATAAAATACCCCTTCTTTGTGGCCTCAGTAGATGCCCCCATAGTGCCACCCAATAATGTGCCAGTAGAAAGTGCCCCCATAGTGCCCCCAAGCATGTGCCAGTAAGACGTGCCCCCCCAGGTGCCCCCCCAATCATATGCCAGTAACAAGTGCCCCCCAATCATGTGCCAGTAAGAAGTGCCCTTTAGATGCCCTCACAGTGTCCCCCAATAATGTGCCAATAAGTGCCCCCATAGATGCCCCTCAAAAATGTGCCAGAAAGAAGTGCCCCCATAGATGCTCCCCAATAATGTGCCAGTAACAAGTGCCCCCATAGCACTCCTCTCCAAAGTATTGTACCATATAAAAAAAATAAACACTTATACTTACCTCCATCAAGCCGGCAGCGATGCGATGCAAGACTCTTCTGGCCTGTGTCCTGCGCTGTACGTCATTGTGCCGCCTGCATCGGCCTCTAATAGGCTGCAGGCTAAGTGCCTGCAGCCTATCAGAGGAACAGGGAAGGGAGACGCCTCTCCCTCCCCTGCCCCGCCACAGCACATGCATCTGTATCGCTGTCCTGAGGACGGCAATACAGATGACTATGGAGATGAGCGCTTCCACAATGAAAGCGCTCATCTCCCTGGCACCTGCTGCCGCCCCTCACTTGTCACCAGGGCCGCACCGCCTGAGGCGATCGCCTCACCTCGCCTAATTGGCGGTGCTGCCCTGCTGGCGCCCCCCGCAGTTTTGCGCCCGGGGCAACAGTCCCCCCAGCCCCCCCCCCACGCTACACCACTGCACACACATACACTCAGCTTTATATATTAGAGTTATCTATATATATTGTGATAAGTGTGATAAGGTGGACAGTGCGGGAAGAGGTGTATATCCCATTCAGATACCTCAGCTGGGTGGGATAGCTAAAATTTGGGAGGTAATAGTCTCAGCAGCATGTAGGTTGCTGAGACAAGGTTCTTGTTGGTGTAGTCTGGGCCGGATTTTAGTTGGATTGGCAGATAGGATTGGAAGTGGGATCTGCCAATCCACACCCTTCCAGCACGGGTGTTCCCTTGGACCAGAGAGGATCGCAGGTAAGGTCTGCGATAATCAGACTGGGATAAAGATCCTCCCAGGGTGTCAGTTAGTGGGTAATGTACATACAGAGGTCTGGTAAGGCTCTGTCAGTGTAGTCTCAGCAGGGCAAGGCTGAGGGGCTACGGGGCTAGGAGCTAGCCGGAACTTTGGGGGATGCCTTGACGCCTGGGAACAAGGGTCATGAGTAGAAATGGCCTTGCGGTTTGCTCGGCGGTCGTTTTGTGGCGAACTTTGCTCGTTCGCTGTTCGCCGAACAGGCGAACATATGGTGATGTCCACCGGCACCATATTCTTTGCATTGTGCAGAACTTTGACCCATTACACATCCATCAGGTGGGACAAAACAGCTAATTGAGACGTTTCAGCACATGGACACACCCCCTACCCTATAAATATACCCGATCTGGCTGCCAATTTACATTCAGTCTTTTGTCAGTATAGGAAGAGTTTTCTGTGTGGAGCAGGGATGCTATTTGAACAAATAATTTCAACTGGTGTGATATACCAGTTCCCCCCCAAAAAAAATTGATTGAGGCAGGGGTGTGATATACCTAGAACATATTTTCCATATAGTGCATTTTTAATTTGCAGGAGTTGTGTGCGATTCTGCTGAGATACCCCAGCTATACAGAGGGACAAACGCTATTGGAACAAATAATTTCAACTGGTGTGATATACCAGTTGCGCCCCAAAAAACTGATTGAGGCAGGGGTGTGGCCCAAATGTTCGAGTGTAAAAAAATGATGACGTCGGATAATCCTCTTGCCCAATGGCTGACCGCTGGCTTGTCTGAACTACTAGCCCACCAACAACTGACATTTTAATTGGTGGACTCGGAGGCCTTTAGAAAATGTGTGGCCATTGGCACACCACAATAGAAGGTCCCCGGAAGGAAATATTTCTCCCAGAAGGGCATCCCAGAGCTTTATGGCCACGTTCAGCAGCAAGTGAATGTATCTCTGGCACACAGTGTCGGTGCCAAGATACATCTGACCACAGACACGTGGTCTAGCAAACACGGGCAGGGAAGGTACATAACTTTTAGTGTCCACTGGGTAAACCTTCTGATGGCTGTCCAGCATGTAACCCGTGGCACCCGTGTGGATTTGGTGTTACTGCCACGGATTGCATGCAGGCCTGCCTCTGCTTCTCCTCCTCCTACTCCATCCTCCGTCTCCTCCTCGGCTGACTCCTCCTTTTCCACTGCTATAACCTCTTCCACTGTACCCCCCCAGCTCCCCAGAACCTATTCGACGTGCCAGCTGATGCGTTGCCATGCTGCGGCTGTTGTGCCTGGAAGCCAAGAGCCACACGATCCTGCACTCCTTTCAGCTCTGCGGTCACAGGCAGATCAGTGGCTAACCCTGCTCAATTTGACAGTTGGTAAAGTGGTGTGCGACAATGGTGCCAATTTGCTGAGCGCGCTGAAACAGGGAAAAATGACACACATGCTGTGCATGGCACATGTCCTGAACTTAGTTGTGCAGCGATTCGTTGCCAAATACCCCGGGGTCCAGGACGTCTTGCGGCAGGCCAGGAAAATCTCTGGCCATTTTAGAAGATCTTACACGGCCATGATTGCTGATGTTCAGCGGCGACACCACTTGCCCGTCAGGCGTCTGATTGGTGACTGCCCGACGCGCTGGAACTCCACCTTGTATATGCTTGATAGGCTTCTCCAGCAGAAATGTGCCGTTAACGACTACCTGTACGAACTCTGCGGCAGGACAGGTTCTGGGAGCTTGTTTTTTTTTCACCGCACCAGTGGCTGCTCATGCGCGATGCATGCAGACTTCTGCGGCCATTTGATGAGATCACCAAACTGGTCAGTCGCAGCCAGGGCGCCATCAGTGACATTGTACCTTACACCTTCTTTCTGGAGCATGCATTGCATCGTGTCATTGATCAAGCCGTCGAGGAGCAGGAGCAGGAAGATGAGGAAGTCTCAATGCTGAATGAATTCCCAGGGGGGTCTACTCCATCTGAGATAAGTCAGCAGGAGTCTGAAGAGGAGTCAGAGGAGGAGGAGCAAGAAGAGCAGGCTTTAAATTTTTCTGGGATCCCTGGTGTTGTCCGTGGATGGGGGGAGGAGACGATGAGCAGGAACCAGGCCGCTCCACCGCTTCCAATTTTGTGCAAATAGGGGCCTTCATGCTCCAGTGTTTGAAGAGGGACCCCTATATAAAAAGCATGAAGGGAAAGGACCAGTACTGGGTGGCAACGTACTTAGACACCCGGTACAAACACAAAATGGCGGACATGTTACCAGCATCACAGAGGACTTTCATAATGCAGCATTTCCAGGCCTTGCTGCGAGAGATGCTGCATTCTGCTGTTGCGGGCGCTGGCAGAGGAATTTCCACCCACAGAGAAACAGCTGCGAGTACCAATCCTACAGCGCATGCAAGAAGAGGGCAGTTTGAAGATGTGTTGGTCACTTCGGATATGAGATCATTCTTGCAGCCAAACTATTGAGAGCCGCCCTCAGGGAACACCTAGACCAACAGGTGTCCGACTACATCGGGTTAACGGCCGATGTGGACGCTCTGAAAAGCGAGGAATCCCTGGACTACTGGGTGTGCAGGCTTGACCTGTGTCCAGAGGCTGGCACAATTTGCCATGGAACTCTTGGCTTGCCCCTTGTCGAGTGTCCTGTCCAAAGGACGTTTAGCACAGCAGGGGGATCGTGACCGATAAGCGCACTCACCTAGCTCACGACAGTGTGGACTACCTCACATTTCTAAAAATGAATGAGGCATGCATCTCGGAGGAATTCAACACCTGTGACGACCACGTTAATTGAATTTCCTCATGCCAGCTCACAAATTCGCCACCACCCAAAGCAAATTATGGTCCCTGTCTTAGGTAAATACAGCGGCATAAAAGGCCTTTTCTGTCCAGTGAATGCCTAATGTTGGGACCTCGAGGAATTCAACACCTGTGACGACCACGTGTTATCGAATTTCAACTATTATCATTTGGATTTTTTCAAGAGGGGGGGATTTCGTTAGCCATGTTTAATCAATTTTTATATTTTTTGTTCTTTTAAACATATGTATTTGACATCTATTTGTACTGGCCTGCTGTAAAATTGATATCTAATGACAGTCTAATATACCTCCAGCCACATAATTACTTGTTCTTTTCTGTCCAGTGAATGTTTAATGTTTGGGGCCTGTACTACACTGGCCTGCAGTAGAATTAATATTGAATGGCCGGTTAATATACCTCCAGCCACATTATCAATTGTTCTTTTCTGTACGGTGAATGAATAATTTTTGGGCCTCTAGTCCACTAGCCTGCAGAAAATTGATAACCATTGACCGTCTAATATACTGTACCTCCAGCCACATAATCACTTGATCATTTATGTACGTTGAATGCATAATTTTTGGGCCTGTAATTTAACTGGCCTACAATAAATTATTATACGGTGACTGCCTAATGTACCTCCAGCCACATTATCAATTGTTCTTTTCTGTCCCGTCGAGTGCCTAAAGTTTGGGGCCTCTACTACACTGGCCTGCAGTAAAATTGATATTGAATGACCTTCCTAATCAGGGGCGAACTAGAAATCATGGGGCCCCATAGCAAAACTCAGAATTGCCCCCCCCCCCATAAAAAGTTTAATAATTAAAGCTGATTAGTGAAGGTGCGGGGTACATTAGGAGCTAAATAAAAGGTTAGGCTGTGGTCACATCACGTTTTTGCCATCCGTTTTTACTTATATGTTGGGGGGGGGGGGGGGGGATAAAAAAGTGCTGCACCCTATGCTTTTCTATCCTGCAGAGTCCAGTAGAAAAAACGTATAGGTTAACATATAAATTTTTCTTTCAAACTCTATGATGAAGGATGCCACTGTATGTACATGAAACGGATGGAAAAAAACGGGACATGAACTCGGCCTTACCCTTTAAGTTTTATTTATTTTATGATACATGTAAATCAGAGGAGAGCCTATAGGGTTAATTACTGCAGCAGGACTGTCCACACTGGTCAATGTGACCCATGGGACAGATCTTCTGCAGGTCCACAGCATTAGATCTCTGTCTCACAGCTCAACTTCTCTCTTTGTTATTAACAGGGAGCAGAGCTGAGCAATTTTAGTCATGTCCCATCCTTCACTCAGAGGTAGTCTATCTGGAGCATCCAGCACATGCCACAGGTCCCATATGAAAGAATGTATGCACTACAGTGAGCAGAGCTGAGGCTCCTGTCTGACCCTGACAGCTGTAAGTACAGTCCCACTGCTGTCAGCTCCTCTCACCTCAGCTCTATCATGCAGAGCGCTGCTGCTTCCTTCTGCCCTCTCACACAGCCTAGGAATAGTGAAGGCAGTGCTGGGGGTTAACAAGCATAGAGAAGGGCAGGAAGACCCAGAGGAGGGTCAGCAACATGTGGGACATCACTGCTGAGAACAGTAAATGCAGGGCTGGTACTTACCGCGCTGCTAGCTGTGGGAGCAAACTTCCACCAAAGACCTCACAGAGGGGCGGGCACATCAGGCAGTGAGCTGCTTCCTGATTGGAGGAATCGGCTGCTCACTCTCCTCTCCCTCCCTCCTTCCAGCCTGCTGTTGTCAGCGCAGCACTAGCGCTGTGTATAATGCCAAATGAAAATCTAAATATGTAATGGCACTGGGGCGTTTGGGCCCAGGGCTGCCGACCCAAACGCCCCATTGCCAGAATTTATCTCTCTACTGTTAACTAATGCAGCGTGTATTCAGGTCGGAAAGGGGGCGGGGCCAAGCAGCCTGGCCGGGCCCCCTAACCTCACGGGCCCCATAGCCAGTGCGTGGTCTGCCTATATTGACGGTATGCCACTGCTTCTAATGTACCTCCAGCCACATAATTACTTGTTCTTTTCTGTCCGGTGAATGCCTAATGTTTGGGGCCTCGGAGGAATTCAACACCTGTTGATGACGACCACGTGTTATCGAATTTCAACTATTATCATTAGTTTTTTTTTTCAGAGGGGGATTTCGCCATGTTTTTAATCCAATTTTATATTTTTTGTTCTTTTAAACATATGTATTGGACATTTATTTGTACTGGCCTGCAGTAAATTGATATCCAATGACCATCTAATATACCTCCAGCCACATAATCACAAGTTCTTTTCTGTCAGGTGAATGCCTAATTTTTGGGGCCTGTACTCCAGTAGCCTAAAATAAAACTTTTCTAGGCTCCAGCAGGCCACATTTTTGACAGTTTCCCTTTAAGACAAATAAAAATGGCCCCTGATTAAAATACATATTTTTTGTGGGAATTGTTGCCATTGATCCCCCTCTGGTATGTCACTGTTCATGTTGTGGGATGATTTGTGCACTTCTAGTAAGTATTTGGTGGCTGCAATAATAACCTGAAGGTTTTTCAGGTTCGCCTGCCATTAAAGTGAATGGGGTTTGCCGCGAACTTGCGGTTTCCGAATATTTGATCGCGTTCGCGAATTTTCCCGGCTGATGTTCGTCCATCACTAGTCATGAGGCCAGAGTCGGGAGGACTACTGGGCCACAATCCCCCAGAACATGTTGAATGGTCACAGCCAGGAAGCTGCTGGACTGTATGGCTGGAGAAAGCCGCATTTATGTTCCATGTGTGAACAGCACTCTGTATAGGTGAGTCAGGTATCATATTATATGTTTAGGTAGAGCCCAGATGGGCAGGTTTTCATTTTGTATCGTGTTTGCTGGTGCTGGTATCAAAATAAATGCACTGTTTGGACATTCAACACGGTTGTCAGCGAGAATTTTGTGACTGTGACCCTGGAGATAGAGATAATCCCTCACAATATATATATACATGTGCCAATGCCCAGAAGAGGTGGCAATAGATCTAACTTATTAAAGAAAAGAGAATTACAATGGATTTACCTACTTTGAAACCACATGGTCTGAATATTGACTATAAGATTGGAGCTATAGGCCTCTTGCACACGAACGTTTTTTTTCCCGTTTACGTTCCGTTTTTTTGCATTCTGTATTCTGACCGTATATGGAACCATTCATTTCAATGGATCCGCAAAAAAAACGGAAGGTACTCTGTATGACTTCCGTTTCCGTATTTCCGTTTTTTCGTTCCGTTCAAACATAGAACATGTCCTATTATTGTCCGCATAACGGACAAGGATAGTACTGTTCTATCAGTGGCCAGCTGTTCCGTTCCGCAAAAAACGGAATGCACACGGATGCCATCCATATTTTTTGCAGATCAGTTTTTTGTGGACCGCTAAATACTGAAAAAGCCATACGGTCGTGTGCAAGAGGCCATACTGTGATGAGTTGGTTTGCCCCCTATTTCCCTTGGATTCAAACTGCATGATCCCTGTGTATGTGGTTGTTATTGTTATGGACAAAAAATATATACATACAGATGTATGGGAATTTTTTTATTAACAAAAAACTTTTTTTGATTATTATTTTTCAGATGGTGTATCGTAGAGGGAAGTGAGGAGTCGACAGGGACTGACCAGATGTCTGGATGTTGCGTCTTGTTTTATAAAAATACAGATTGTTTTATGAAAAAGATAGATCATTTTCATGCCGGGTGTTACTGTTTACTTATTCTTTTTTATGCTAGTGAGTCTTTATATGGTGTCCCTTACGGAGGAGAACCCTCCTAGGTGTTGGTGGCACTCTGGATCAAGATGCGGATTGAACATGGCCCCCCATTGACATGCGAGGTCTTGTCTGATCTGCATCTGTATGGGAGGGTGCCGCGTTCGACAAGGGATGCGGGTGCCCTCGCCCGGGTCCATAGTATCATTTGCCCTTATAATGGTTACAGGTTGCTCTCCTCGAGAGTTCTGTACCTTGGACACGTCTGGTAACTATTTTGCGATCCGTTAACTATGGTACATGTGTACGCATGCGCCAGGTGGATTGCGGTGGATTTCCCTTAATTAACATTGCTGTGACCGTGGCTGGACGGCTGGGCGCATGCCCGAACCGCCGTCCGACGTAGTGATGCGACATAGGTTAGGTATGTCACCCGGACATGCGTACTGCTGAATTGGACATGCTGAAACAGGTGCTTGACAACCTGACGCCGCCATTCATCTGGTCAGTGGACTTTGTCATTTCCTGAGTTTTTCCTCTCTCCTCCCTCTGGGTGATACGTCCTCCAACACGCACACGTCACTTTATTACATGAAATTGGTTGCACATGTAACTTCATCATCGCGCACATGGTATTTTATGTATTTTAATTGGTAATTATGTTTTATATGATCTATAAATGAAAACTGATGAAAGATTTTTGATATAAAATATTACTTAATCCACTGCAATAATCCTTGCACTAGTTTTTTGCAACACTGTTTTATTTATTATATGTCACTTTTTATCCTTAATTGGCTTTATTGATTACACCCTGGTTGTAATTTTCACATTGATTTTCGTTGCTATATGTACTGAACACTTTTTCCTTGCACTTTGCTTAGGCCTCCTGCACACGACCGTTGTGTGCACCCGTGGCCGTTGTGCCGTTTTCCGTTTTTTTTCGCGGACCCATTGACTTTCAATGGGTCCGTGGAAAAAACGGAAAATGCACCGTTTTGCAGCCGCATCCGTGATCCGTGTTTCATGGCCGTGAAAAAAATATGACCTGTCCTATTTTTTTCACGGCCAACGGTTCACGGACCCATTCAAGTCAATGGGTCCGTGAAAGAACACGGATGCACACAAGATTGGCATCCGTGTCCGTGATCCGTGGCCGTAGGTTAGTTTTTATACAGACGGATCCGAAGATCCGTCTGCATAAAGCTTTTTCAAAGCTGAGTTTTCACTTCGTGAAAACTCAGAACCGACAGTATATTCTAACACAGAAGCGTTCCCATGGTGATGGGGACGCTTCTAGTTAGAATACACTACAAACTGTGTACAAGACTGCCCCCTGCTGCCTGGCAGCACCCGATCTCTTACAGGGGGCCGTGATCAGCACAATTAACCCCTTCAGGTGCGGCACCTGAAAGGGTTAATTGTACTATCATATCCCCCTGTAAGAGATCAGGGCTGCCAGGCAGCAGGGGGCAGACCCCCCCCCCCTTCCCAGTTTGAATATCATTGGGCCCCCCCCCCCTCTATTGTAATTATTCGTTGGTGGCACAGTGTGCGCCCCCCCCTCCCTCCCTCTATTGTAATAATTCATTGGTGGCACAGTGTGCGCCCCCCATCGGCCCCCCCTCCCTCTATAGCATTAACAACATTGGTGGCCAGTGTGCGGCCTCCCATCTCCCCCCCCCCATCATCATTGGTGGCAGCGGAGTTCCGATCGGAGTCCCAGTTTAATCGCTGGGGCTCCGATCGGTAACCATGGCAACCAGGACGCTACTACAGTCCTGGTTGCCATGGTTACATAGCAATAGTACAATAGTAGAAGATTCATACTTACCGGCTGCTGCGATGTTCGTGTCCGGCCGGGAGCTCCACCTACTGGTAAGTGACAGTCTCAGGTCTGTGCGGCGCATTGCTAAATGAACTGTCACTTACCAGTAGGTGGAGCTCCCGGCCGGACACGAACATCGCAGCTCCCAGGTAAGTATGAGTCTTTTACTATTGTACTATTGCTAGTAACCCGCTGCCACCAATGATCGGGGGGGGGGGGGGGAGATGGGAGGCTGCACACTGGCCACCAATGTTGTTAATGCTATAGAGGGAGGGGGGGGCGATGGGGGGCGCACACTGTGCCACCAACGATTTATTACAATAGAGGGAGGAAGGGGGGGGCGGAGGGGCGCACACTGTGCCACCAACGATTTATTACAATAGAGGGAGGAAGGGGGGGGGCGGGGGGGCGCACACTGTGCCACCAACGATTTATTACAATAGAGGGAGGAAGGGGGGGGCAGGGGGGCGCACACTGTGCCACCAACGATTTATTACAATAGAGGGAGGAAGGGGGGGGGGGGGGGGGGGGGGGCGCACACTGTGCCACCAACGATTTATTACAATAGAGGGAGGAAGGGGGGCGGGGCGGGGGGGCGCACACTGTGCCACCAACGATTTATTACAATAGAGGGAGGAAGGGGGGGGCAGGGGGGCGCACACTGTGCCACCAACGATTTATTACAATAGAGGGAGGAAGGGGGGGGGCGGGGGGGCGCACACTGTGCCACCAACGATTTATTACAATAGAGGGAGGAAGGGGGGGGGCGCACACTGTGCCACCAACGAATTATTACAATAGAGGGAGGAAGGGGGGGGGGGGCGCACTGGCCACCAATGATATTCAAACTGGGGAGGGGGGGGGGGGTCTGCCCCCTGCTGCCTGGCAGCCCTGATCTCTTACAGGGGGATATGATAGTACAATTAACCCCTTCAGGTGCGGCACTTGAGGGGTTAATTGTGCTGATCACGGCCCCCTGTAAGAGATCGGATGCTGCTAGGCAGCAGGGGGCAATCATGTACACAGTTTGTAGTATATTCTAACTAGAAGCGTCCCCATCACCATGGGAACGCCTCTGTGTTAGAATATACTGTCGGAAATGAGGTTTCACGATCTAACTCATATCCGACAGTATATTCTAACATAGGGGCGTTCCCATGGTGATGGGGACGCTTCAAGTTAAAATATACCATCGGATTGGAGAAAACTCCGATCCCATGGTATAAAAGGGACTCTAGACTTTACATTGAAAGTCAATAGGGACGGATCCGTTTGAAATGGCACCATATTGTGTCAACGTCAAACGGATCCGTCCCCATTGACTTGCATTGTAATTCAGGACGGATCCGTTTGGCTCCGCACGGCCAGGCGGACACCAAAACGACTTTTCTTTCATGTCCGTGGATCCTCCAAAAATCAAGGAAGACCCACGGACGAAAAAACGGTCACGGATCACGGAAAAACGGGACCCGTTTTTGCGGACCGCAAAAAAATACGTTCGTGTTCAGGAGGCCTAAGGAAGGCTCTATTGCTGAGCCGAAACGTCGCATTTTCCATATAGGTGAATAAAAGTTTTTTTCATTTATTTTTTTGGAGTGCTGCCCGTTTTTCTGGATTGTGTGTATATATATATATATATATATATATAAAATGTGGGGATTTGCTCTGGTAGACAGGCTATTGGACGCAGTACAGAGGCAACCACAAAGTCTTTAACTTAAACAGTTCAGTGTTTTATTCACACATAAGGAAAAACAAAAGGTAATGGTTTGCAGTCTAGGTGTTTGTTCACACCATAAAAAGTCCACAGAACAAAAGCCTTCACCTGGTCAGCAGTTTTTCTGCTGGCCGGGTTTGATATAGGCCAGTAAAGACCCGGCCTGGAACGTGGGGAGAAGCCACCTACCCAGCACTTTGGCTACTCCCAGTAAGAGCTGGCCTGGATCGGTTTTACAGCCATACTAACAGCAAACAGTGTCAATCAGCACTAGCTGCCGCTGACCCTTGAACTTACCGGCTCTTACCTCACCGAGGCCAGGAACCTCGGTGACACATACCTTCTGTCAATGACGGCACCTTGCGCCTTCCTTTATACCTCCCCCCTTTGTTCAACCCTGAGGGTGTGCACACCCGCCAGACAGTGTGCCCGGGACAGGGCATCTGCGTTTCCCTGTAACCAGCCTGCCCTATGTTCCACTGAAAATTTTAAGATTTGTAGTGTCAAGAACCACCTGGTGACGCGAGCATTCCTCCCTTTGGCCTGGCTCATCCACTTGAGAGGAGAGTGGTCGGTCACCAGACAAAACTTTCTCCTCAACAGATAATAGCGGAGAGACTCGAGTGCCCATTTGATGGCCAGGCACTCTCTCTCCACTACACTGTACCTAGTCTCGGCTGGGGTGAGCTTACGGCTGAGGAAGACAACCGGATGCTCCTCCCCGTTGACTTCCTGAGACAGTACAGCACCGAGACCTACCTTTGAGGCATCGGTCTGCACTATAAACTCCCTTTTGAAGTCGGGCGTCACCAAAACAGGGGACCCACACAGGGCCGACTTCAAAGCGGAGAAAGCCTTTTCCGCCTGTTCATTCCAGTGGACCGTCACTGACTTGCGTCCCTTCAAAAGGCCTGTCAACGGTGCGGCCATTGTGGCAAAGTGCGGACAAACCTCATATAGTATCGCCCCATTCGTAGGAACAACTTTACTTGCCGAGTAGTGACAGGTCGGGGCCAATTCCGAATTGCCTCAATTTTGTTGAAGTTTGATAATTCCGCACCCAATTACATACCCCAGGTACTTGATCTCTTCTAACCCTATCGCACACTTTTTTGGGTTAGCGGTCAGTCCAGCCTTCCTAAGGGAGTCCACTAAAGCCTGTACTTTTGGTAGATGACTTTCCCAGTCGGTACTATGACTGACAATATCGTCCAGGTAAGCCGAAGTGTACCGACAATGTGGACGAAGTACAAAGTCCATGAGCAGTTAAAAAGTGGCAGGGGTGCCATGCAGACCAAAGGGTAACACCTTATATTTGTATAGCCATTCTGGTGTAATGAAGGCAGTTTTCTCTTTGGCAACCTCCATCAAGGGTACCTGCCAGTACCCTTTGGTGAAGTCCAAAACAGAAAAATACCGGGCTTGGCCTAACTTCTCAATAAACTTATCCACCCGAGGCATGGGATATGCATCAAACTTAGAGATTTCGTTTAGTTTGTGAAAATCATTACAGAACCGTAATGTCCCATCCGGCTTGGGTATTAAGACTATCGTACTGGTCCATTCACTTTTGGACTCCTCAGTAACGTCTAGCTGCAGCATTAGCTGCACTTCCTCCGCGATGGCTTGTTGCCGGGCCTCGGGTACCCGGTACGGTTTTTATCCAGACTTTTGCCTGAGGCTCAGTGAAAATGTCATGCCGGATTATGGACTTGCGTCCAGTGAGGTCCGAGAACACATCCGTGTTCCGACTTATGAACTCCCTGGCTTCCTGAGCCTGTTTAGAGGAGAGGCTGTCAGCAATTTTCACTTTGGCAGCCGCTTCCCTTGCTTCAGACAGAGGGGCCGAAACTGCTTCTCCTAGAAACCCTGGTCGTGGGCTGTCTTCAGTACCGGTTTCCCTATATTTCCATGGTTTGAGCTCCGGCTTTCGCCTCCCTGGCTGGTTTACCTTGTAATCTACCTCTCCAGTTTTTTCAAGTACCTCGTAGGGCCCCTGCCACCTAGCTAGGAACTTACTGTCTACGTTTGGTCCGGACCCACGCCTGCCGATTATATACCCTACTCTGGGCTCATTGCGCTGCCTCCATATGCTCCCTAACCAGAGGTAAAACTGTTTCTATCTGTTCTTGCATCTGGGTGACGTACTCAACCACACTTTTGTGCGGTGTGGGTTGTTGTTCCCAAGCCTCTTTGGCCACGTCCAACAGACCGCGAGGGTTTCTGCCGTATAGCAGTTCAAAGGGCGAGAACCCAGTAGAGGCACCTCTCGCACTGTGAACATGAGATAGGACAGAAGAAGGTCCCAGTCCCTGCCATCCTTAGACACCACTCTTTTTAACATATTTTTTAATGTTTGATTAAACCTCTCTACCATGCCATCCGTTTGCGGATGATACACGGACGTCCGTAGATGTTTTATGTGGAGCAACTTACAGAGTTCCCTCATGACCTTGGACATAAACGGGTTCTCTAGGTCAATCAGAACCTCCTTAGGCAGACCCACTCAAGAAAACATCTCTATTAACTCCTTAGCTTTGAGTTTGGCTGATGTATGATGCAGTGGCACTGCCTCCGGGTACCGAGTGGTGTAGTCAAGGACGACCAAGATGTGTTGGTGCCCTCTAGCGGACTTCGGTACCAGGCCTACAAGATCCATAGCGATTCGCTCGAACGGGACCTCAATAATCAGGAGGGGTACCAGGGGACTACGGAAATGTTGCTGGGGGCTCGTTATCTGGCAGGTTGGGCAAGACTTACAATATTCTTCTACCTCTCTGAAAACACTGGGCCAGTAAAACCATTGTAGTAGCCGGTTCTGTGTTTTCTGCATTCCCAGATGATCCCCGAGAACATGCTGGTCGTCTAACTCTAACACGAGTTTGTGAAAAGCCTGGGGCACCACCAACTGTTCAATGGATTCACCTCGCAGCTGGTTTACCCGATACAACATATCTTGATGAACCACAAAATGGGAAAACACTGACTCTGCCCCCAGTTGTTGTGGTTCTCCATCTATTATTAACACCTTTTCCCAGGCTCGGGATAGGGTTGGGTCCTGGTGTTGTGCAGTACCAAAATTATCCCTGGAGACATTGAGATCTGCAATCTCAGGACCCGGCGGCAAGTCCTCCATGTCTCCCACCATCACACTTAGCGGGGTTGTCTCCCCCTCTTCCACCGAAGTGGCGGTAACCCCTACCGCTGGCCCTTCGGACTCAGGTTCCCAGGGTTCTGGTCTCCCCCTGAGCCGGGCCACTCTGCTAGGGTCACATCTGTCTCACAGGTATTGGTAACTTTTCGGGAAACCGGGGAAGTCTCTCCCAATTATTAGTTCATACTGTAATTTTGTGGCGACAGCCACCTCATAAGTCCACCTGCCGGCCACCGTTGATAGAGAGACCAGGGCGGTGGGATAGCCCTTTAAGTCTCCATGAATTCACACAATTCATACTTGGCGGCCTGCACCAGGGCAGCTCTTACCAGAAACATCAGGCTCCCTGAATCCAGCATTGCCACCGCCAGAGTGTCCCCCACTTCCACCTGGCACAGGTGGCTATTGTCTATAGTCTCAGAGGTTCCTGTGGCACATAGATTCCTGGCATACAATGAGTGGCGGTAGCCATAGTTGGTATCCATGGGTTCACCCCGATGGGGACAGTCAACGACAACAAAACATTTGTAAAGCGCTTTTCTCCCATAGGACTCAAAACGCATAAGCTTGTCTCAGATCGGTACATAGTGATATGTACAGGGGGAAAAAAGTTATGTGATCGTGAATGCCAGGCTAAACAGGTGGCTTTTCAGTTTTGATTTAAATGTGTCGAGGGTTGAAGCTGTCTTGATTGCGTTTAACAGGGCATTCCACAAGGTAGGGGCAGCATGACAGAAAGCTCTGGCTCCAAAGGTTTTTAGTTGAATTCTGGGGGTGGTCAAGTTATTGGATCCTTTTGATCTGAGGTTGTGTGAGGTGTGACGCAGATGCAACAAAACCTTCAGGTATCCAGGGCCTAGTTCGTGTACGGATTTGAATGTTAGCATGGCAATTTTGAAAAGGATTCTCAATTTTATGGGTAACCAGTGTAGTGAGCAGAGGATTGGTGTTATGCGACAGTGGTGGGATTGGCTTGCTAACAGTCTTGCGGCAGCATTCTGCAGGCGGTGTAGGTCTTTATTAAGAAGGCCTACATAGAGGGCATTGCAATTGTCCAGCCGTGATGTGATGAAGGCGTGACTAGGGTTAGAAGATCTTCTGAAGGAATGAGGTGCTTAATTTTTGCAATATTCCATAGGTGAAAAATGGAGTGTTTCACCACAGCTGAAATTTGGTTCCTGAGTAGGGTTGAGCGAACCCGAACTGTAAAGTTCGGGTTCGTACCGAACTTTAGGATTTTTGGACCCCAAACCCGAACATTTCAGTAAAAGTTCGGGTTCGGGGTTCGGCGCTTTCTTGGCGCTTTTTAAAAGGCTGCAGAGCAGCCAATCAACAAGCGGTTAACTGTCTGACTTTAGAAGCCATCACAGCCATGCCTACTAATGGCATGGTTGTGATTGGCCAGAGCAGCATGTGACCCAGGCTCTATATAAGCTTGAGTCACGTAGAGCTGCATGTCACTCTGCTGTTACAAGTGTAGAGAGAGGATGCTGCTGGACTTGTGATTTCAGAGAGAGAATAGGAGAGAATCTAACTCAGCGATCTACAGAGAAATAGTTGTGTGGGTGCAGGGCACAATCGTTTTACCCTGCCCTGAGCTCATTGACAAAAAAAACCTAACTTTTAGAATTCTGTTAGTTAGGTGGGCGGCGGCGGCGGCCATTTTAAGCAAGCTCAGTGCACCAGCACTGCATCTGAGCTTTTGGGACATTGCAAATCATAATTTTTTGGGCAAACTACAACATCTGGATTACTCAGTGTGCAATTTAAGCTAGAAATACACCCATCATTTTCTGCGGTTTGAAAAACACACTTTTTATTCCTTCAAAAAACAGTATTTTCCTGATCTGCAAGTGTTAAATTCAAGTTTAATATATACAGCTTTCATATTCTGCTACAAAAAAAAACACTTTTTTGGCAATCTACAACATCTGGATTAGTTAGTGTGCAATTTAAGCTAGAAATACACCCATCATTTTCTGGGGTTTGAAAAACACACTTTTTTGTCAAAAAACTGTATTTTCCTGATCTGCAAGTGTTAAATTCAAGTTTAATATATACAGCTTTCATATTCTGTTACCAAAAAAACACTTTTTTGGCAATCTACAACATCTAGATTAGTCAGTGTGCAATTTAAGCTAGAAATACACCCATTATTTTCTGGGGTTTGAAAAACACACTTTTTTGTCCAAAAACAGTATTTTCCTGATCTGCAAGTGTTAAATTCAAGTTTAATATATACAGCTTTCATATTCTGCTACAAAAAAAAACCACTTTTTTGGCAATCTACAACATCTGGATTAGTCAGTGTGCAATTTAAGGTAGAAATACACCCATCATTTTCTGGGGTTTGAAAAGCACACATTTTTTTTTTAAAAAACAGTATTTTCCTGATCTGCAAGTGTTAAATTCAAGTTTAATATATACAGCTTTCATATTCTGTTACCAAAAAAACACTTTTTTGGCAATCTACAACATCTAGATTAGTCAGTGTGCAATTTAAGCTAGAAATACACCCATCATTTTCTGGGGTTTGAAAAACACACTTTTTTGTCAAAAAACGGTATTTTCCTGATCTGCAAGTGTTAAATTCAAGTTTAATATATACAGCTTTCATATTCTGTTATCAAAAAAAACTTTTTGGGCAATCTACAACATCTGGATTAGTCAGTGTGCAATTTAAGGTAGAAATACACCCATCATTTTCTGGGGTTTGAAAAGCACACTTTTTTTTGTCAAAAAACAGTATTTTCCTGATCTGCAAGTGTTAAATTCAAGTTTAATATATACAGCTTTCATATTCTGTTACAAAAAAAAACACATTTTTGGCAATCTACAACATCTGGATTAGTCAGTGTGCAATTTAAGCTAGAAATACACCCATCACTTTCTGGGGTTTGAAAAACACACTTTTTTTTTGTCAAAAAACTGTATTTTCCTGATCTGCAAGTGTTAAACTCAAGTTTATATATTAAGATTTCATTTTCTGTAAAAAAAAACTTCTTTGGCAATCCTACAACATCTGGATTAGTCAGTGTGCAATTTTAGCTAGAATACACCCATCACTTTTGGGGTTTGAAAAACACACTTTTTTCCCCCCAAAAAACAGTATTTTCCTGATCTGCAAGTGTTAAATTCAAGTTTAATATATACAGCTTTTAAAAACACAATTTTTTTTTTACATAAGTCACTATTTTCAGCCTGCAGCATCAGCACGTGTGAAATTACAGGCTTATATACTGCTGTCAAATTCAGTTGTTAAACAAACACTCGTTTGGGCCCAAAATTTTTTTTTGCCAGCCTTTACTGCAGATGTCATTGTGAGATACACCCTTAATTCATTTGGGTTAGATTTAGAGATTTGAATACTGCCATTTGGTGCACCAATAATGAATTCAGCCCTACACTGGTTCAGGCCCTGTAAGATACACCCTCTACATACAGGGTTTGATTCAGGCATTTGAAATACAGCCATTTGAAATACAGCCATTTTGGGCAAAGAAATATTTACTTCAGGCCTACACTGGTTCATGCCCTGTGAGATACTCCCTCTACATACAGGGGTTTGATTCAGGGATTTGAAATACAGCCATTTGAAATACAGCCATTTTGGGCAAATAAATATTTACTTCAGGCCTACACTGGTTGAGACCGTGTGAGATGCACCCTCTACATACAGGGGTTTGAATTAGGGATTTGAAATACAGCCATTTGAAATACAGCCATTTTGGGCAAAGAAATATTTATTCAGGCCTACACTGGTTCAGACCGTGTTAGATACCCCCTCTACATACAGGGGTTTGATTCAGGCATTGAAATACAGCCATTTGAAATACAGCCATATTGGGCAAATTTAATATTTACTTCAGGCCTACACTGGTTGGACCGACTCGTGAGATACACCCTCCTACATACAGGGGTTTGAATTAGGGATTTGAAATACAGCATTGAAATACAGCCATTTTGAGCAAAGAAAATGTACTTCAGGCCTACACTGGTTCAGACCGTGTGAGATACACCCTCTACATACAGGGGTTTGATTCAGGCATTTGAAATACAGCCATTTGAAATACAGCCTTTTGGGCAAACGCTCTCTAGTAGGAAGCTACGCAGAACACATACATAAATGTGAACTGTCTACAAAACCAATATAAAAACTATATTTTCTCCTAAAATTAAAAAATATATCTACACATATAGTCACTGTAGGAAGGGAGCATAAGACAGGAATCATTGCGGCCTTTTGGTTTGAGTGGTGTCTAGAGACCTAGATCCACTTTGTTTCTAATTGAGCTAGGCGTTTCATCAATTACCGCCACGCCTACCTAGGTCTATGTGGTCTATCCAACAGACCTTCGAAACTGAGGGGTCACTATCGTGAAAGTTCCTAAAGTGTCTTGCAATTGGTTTAGGTCATCCACATCAGTGGAGTCTTTTGATTTCAGGATTGTCTCGAACATGTTCACGGACCCGTACCTTTAATTCCCTACTTGTCAGACCCACATAAATTTTGGGCATGGACAAGTGGCATGGTAAATTACCCCTTTAGTTGTACTGAGATACAGTGTGTGATTTATACGTTTTTGGTTTGCGTGGAATTCGTATATTCGGTGGTCCTCAAGATGTTATCACAGGTCACGCATTTCCCACAAGGGGAGCAGCCCCCCATTTTAGGCCCCCTGTGAGCCAAAAATTTTACCCTGTACCTCGAGGCACATAGTAGGATCCTAACTAAATGGTCTCCCAAGGTCTTCGCTCGGATTGTGAAGGTAATATCCTATCTAGAATTGGGTCTGCCCTGAGTATTGGCCAGAATCTCTCCAATATTCCCCCGCATGTGTTGCCACTGCGAATGGTAAGGGGGTAATATATCTTACCATATCAGAAGTTTCCTTCTTTGGTTTGGGATTATGAGATCTTGTCGTACCGAATGTTTGGCACGATTGTACGCTCTCTTTACTGATCTCTTACTGTACCCTCTTTCCAGAAACGTTGTCGCAAGATGTCTGACTGGACCTCAAAATCCTATTGGTGGAGCATACTCTTCTCATCGTGATGAACTGACCAGTAGGTATTGCTTCAATTGTTGAGGGGAGTGAGAGGATGATGCATGTAAGAGTGCGTTAACAGCAGTTTCTTTTCTGTATATGTCGGTTTGTAGGCCACCCGACAGATCACGCTTAATTAAGACATCCAAGAATTCTATTTGTTCCATGCTATACTTGTAAGTCAAGTGGATGTTATATTCATTGTTGTTGAGACTATCCATGAAAGGTCCCAGGGTATCAGAAGTGCCTTGCCAAATTAAGAAATAATCGTTGAATGTACCGGGCCCAGAAAATGACCGGTCCATCGGACGTGTGCCCATCAGACATGAAAAGCTCCCTTCCCACAACCCCAGGAAGAGATTGGCATATGAGGGCAAACAAGCCGCCCCCATTGCCGTCCCCCGGAGCTGCAGGTAGAAGGAGCCATTAAAAGTAAAAAAAATTATGCCGTGAGGGAAAATTGCAACAAATCAATCAGGCAGGCAGACATGTTTTTATCACCATCCGTCATGGACAAAAAATTAGGAAACAGCACGTATCCCATCCCTATGGTTGATGCTGGTGTAAAGTGATTCAACATCACATGTCACCAGCATCATATCAGGGTCGATGTGAATGCCATCAATTTTCTGGAGTAAATTCAGCGGTATCCCGCGTGTATGATGAATAAGCCTTCAACCAAAGGCTTTAGATTGTAATCTAAAAATTTACATACGTTCTCCAGAAAACCCCCGCACCCTGATATAATCGGCCTACCTGTTGGTTTCGTAGAGCTCTTGTGGATCTTAGGCAAGAGATATAGGGTGGGTATTGAAGGGTGTCGTACGTTTAGTGCTTCACATAGTTGTTGAGATATGACTCCATCAGTTACTGCCGCTTCTAGTAAGTCCAACAGTAATTGGCTGTAGGAAGAGAGGGGATTGAAAGTAAATTTTTTGTAGCACGCCATGTCCCTCAATTGGCGGTAGGCCTCCGACTCATACATCTTACTGGGCCAAATGACAATATTCCCTCCCTTGTATGCCGGTTTGAACACTACATCCTTCCAGGATCGCAGATCCTTCAAACTCCTGCGTTGGTCAAACGTCAGATTGTTATGAGTGCTCTTGACGGATAGTTGTGAGAGTTCTTTTGATACTGACCTCACAAAGAGATCTACTGCTGGACACAGTGACAAGGAGGGGAATCTGTCAGAACGCTTTCTGATGACCATAGGGACCTTACCCAAGGTTTCTCTCTGTTCCTCTAACAAACTCTCCAAAATATTCAAAGTTTCTTCTTCTGTAGGTACGCCCTGAGGGGTTTACTTCTTAGGTTTGAAGAACCACCCTCTTAAGGAAGACTGCACACCCGACGCGCGTTTCGATTTGAAACCTTCCTCTGGGGGTACAATCTTCCTACTGAAGAGGTTATACTTAAATGAGTGCTCCAACAATCAGGACATACCAATCTTTGTAAACTTCAAAAACATGTGGTGTCCATGGAGCTGACTATCCTATCGCCATCCTTCTAGGAAAAGGGGGCAACAGGTGAACGTGCGGTGGCCAATCGCAGGAGTCCCAGCTGCACCTACGGTCAAGGACCTGCGGTGACATCATAGTCCCGCGAGATATTCGGCGGTCACGTGATGGCCAGTCACGCGGCCGGCGGAAGTCATGGGATAGATCACATGGTCGCAAGTCGCGATCACGTGATCTCCAACAGCACCGCAGTAGGAGGACGGAACCTGACAAAAGGAAGTCACATGATCGCAAATCACGACCAAGTGAGTGAAAAAGCATGAGTGATGCAATTATATGTCCCCATTAGGGTACGATGCATCTAAACATGATAAAATAGTGAGTTAATAACACATTGTGGTTTAATACATGGAATGAGTCGCGATCACATGATCTTCAACGCACAGCGGTAGGAAGGTAAAACCTAACAGAGGAAGATCGCATGATCGCGAGTCACAGCCAAGTGAGTGAAAAAACATAAATTAATGCAACTATATACCCTGTTAGGGTGCAATGAACCCATACATAATATTATTAGTGATTATACATGATTAAGTACATACAATAAATCAGAGGTCACTTAAATGAATAAGTAGACCAGATAACGTGAATGAATGATTCATTCATTGTCAGAACCACATACATTTTTGGGCATGGACAAGTGGCATGGTAAATTACCCCTTTAGTTGTACATGAGATACAGTGTGTGATTTTATACGGGTTTTTGATTCAGGGATTTAAAAATACAGCCATTTTGGGCAAATAAATATTTACTTACAGGCCTACACTGGTTCAGGACCGTGTGAGATACTCCCTCTACATACAGGGGTTTGATTCAGGGATTTGAAATACAGCCATTTGAAATACAGCCATTTTAGGCACAGAAATATTTACTTCAGGCCTACACTGGTTCAGACCGTGTGAGATACACCCTCTACATACAAGGGTTTGATTCAGGGATTGAAATACAGCCATATGAAATACAGCCATTTTGGCCAAAGAATTATATTTAATTCAGGCCTACACTGGTTCAGACCGTGTGAGATACACTCTACATCCAGGGTTTGATTCAGGGATTTTAAATACAGCCATTTTGGGCAAATAAATATTTAATTTAGGCCTACACTGGTTCAGACCGTGTGAGATACACCCGCTACATACCGTGGTTTGATTCAGGGATTTGAAATACAGCCATTTGAAATACAGCCATTTTGGGCAAAGAAATATTTACTTCAGGCCTACACTGGTTCAGACCGTGTGAGATACACCCTCTACATACAGGGGTTTGATTCAGGGATTTGAAATACAGCCATTTGAAATGCAGCCATTTTGGGCAAAGAAATATTTAATTCAGGCCTACACTGGTTCAGACCTTGTGAGATACACCCTCTACATACAGGGGTTTGATTCAGGGATTTGAAATACAGCCATTTGAAATACAGCCATTTTGGGCAAAGAAATATTTACTTCAGGCCTACACTGGTTCAGACCGTGTGAGATGCACCCTCTACATACAGGGGTTTGATTCAGGGATTTGAAATACAGCCATTTTGGGCAAAGAAATATTTACTTCAGGCCTACACTGGTTTAGACCGTGTGAGATACACCATCTACATACAGGGGTTTGGTTCAGGGATTTGAAATACAGCCATTTGAAATACAGCCATTTTGGGCAAAGAAATATTTACTTCAGGCCTACACTGGTTCAGACCGTGTGAGATACCCCCTCTACATACAGGGTTTGATTAAGGATTTGAAATAAAGCCATTTGAAATACAGCCATTTTGGGCAAAGAAATATTTAATTCAGGCCTACACTGGTTCAGACCGTGTGAGATACACCCTCTACATACAGGGGTTTGATTCAGGGATTTGAAATACAGCCATTTGAAATACAGCCATTTTGGGCAAAGAAATATTTTATTCAGGCCTACACTGGTTCAGGCCCTGTGAGATACCCCCTGTATATACAGGGGTTTGATTCAGGGATTTGAAATACAGCCATTTGAAATACAGCCATTTTGGGCAAAGAAATATTTAATTTAGGCCTACACTGGTTCAGACCGTGTGAGATACCCCCTCTACATACAGGCTTTTGAATTATGGTTTTGAAATATAGCCATTTGAAATACATCCATTTTGTGCAAAGAAATATTTAATTTAGGCCTACACTGGTTCAGGCCCTGTGAGATACCCCCTCTACATACAGGGGTTTGATTCAGGGATTTGAAATACAGCCATTTAAAATACAGTCATTTTGGGCAAAGAAATATTTAATTCAGGCCTACACTGGTTCGGGCCCTGTGAGATACCCCCTCTACATACAGGGGTTTGATTCAGGCATTTGAAATACAGCCATTTGAAATGCATCAATTTTGTGCAAATAAATATTTAATTTAGGCCTACACTGGTTCAGGCCCTGTGAGATACATCCTCTACATGCAGGGGTTTGAATCAGGGATTTGAAATACAGCCATTTGAAATACAGCCATTTTGGGCAAAGAAATATTTAATTCAGGCCTACCCTGGTTCAGGCCCTGTGAGATACCCCCTCTACATACGGGGGTTTGATTCAGGCATTTGAAATACAGCCATTTGAAATGCATCAATTTTGTG
This sequence comes from Bufo bufo, assembly GCF_905171765.1. Taxonomy (NCBI): domain Eukaryota; kingdom Metazoa; phylum Chordata; class Amphibia; order Anura; family Bufonidae; genus Bufo; species Bufo bufo. Next base: position 590,817,338 of record NC_053390.1, read on the forward strand.
CAAATAAATATTTAATTCAGGCCTACCCTGGTTCAGGCCCTGTGAGATACCCCCTCTACATACGGGGGTTTGATTCAGGCATTTGAAATATAGCCATTTGAAATACATCCATTTTGTGCAAATAAAATTTAATTTAGGCCTACACTGGTTCAGGCCCTGTGAGATACCCCCTCTACATACAGGGGTTTGATTCAGGGATTTGAAATACAGCCATTTAAAATACAGTCATTTTGGGCAAATAAATATTTAATTCAGGCCTACACTGGTTCGGGCCCTGTGAGATACCCCCTCTACATACAGGGGTTTGATTCAGGCATTTGAAATACAGCCATTTGAAATGCATCAATTTTGTGCAAATAAATATTTAATTTAGGCCTACACTGGTTCAGGCCCTGTGAGATACATCCTCTACATACAGGGGTTTGAATCAGGGATTTGAAATACAGCCATTTGAAATACAGCCATTTTGTGCAAAAAATATTTAATTCAGGCCTACCCTGGTTCAGGCCCTGTGAGATACCCCCTCTACATACAGGGGTTTGATTCAGGCATTTGAAATACAGCCATTTGAAATGCATCAATTTTGTGCAAATAAATATTTAATTCAGGCCTACCCTGGTTCAGGCCCTGTGAGATACCCCCTCTACATACGGGGGTTTGATTCAGGCATTTGAAATACAGCCATTTGAAATACAGCCATTTTGGGCAAAAAAATCTTTAATTGAGGCCTAGTCTGGTTTAGGCCGTGTGAGATACACCCTTTACATACTGTCATTCTATTCTACTATTAATTAAACACCCATTTAGGGCAAGATCCTAAATTCGAAAAATATGAGGAGAGCGTCAAATAAGGGACGTGGCCCAGGTCGTGGTGCTGCTGGTGGAGCTCCTGTTTCAGGGAGAGGACGTGGTTGATCTGTGCCAGCTACACACACAAGTGAAACCCCTTCCTCAGGTGCGAGTAGGCGACAAAACCTGCAGCAGTATTTGGTCGGGCCTAATGCTGCTCTACGAATAGTGAGGCCTGAACAAGTACAGGCGATAGTAGATTGGGTTGCTGGCAGTGGATCGAGTTCCTTCACATTTTCTCCCACCCAGTCTCCTGCTGAAAGACCACAGTTGGCACCTGCAGCCGATGTCCATCAGTCTTTCACCTCACCCCTTGCAAATCAGCCAAGCAGTCTGAGCCCCAAGTCATGCAGCAGTCTCTTCTGCTTTTTGATGACTCTGTTAGCAGGGTTTCCCAGGGCCATCCACCTAGTCCTGCCCCAGAAGTGGAAGAGATTGAGTGCACCGATGCTCAACCACTTATCTTTCAAGATGAGTACATGGGAGGACCATCGCAGAACGTCTCGGATAATAACGAAACACAGGTGCCAACTGCTGGGGCTTTCAAAAGTGTGCAGACCGACAAGGAAGGCAGGGGTGAAGACTGGGTTGAAGATGATGTGGAGGACGATGAGGTCCTCGACCCCACATGGAATCAAGGTCATGCGAGTGACCTATGTAGTTCGGATGAAGAGGCGGTGGTCGCACAGAGCCACCAGCACAGCAGAAGAGGGAGCAGGGTGCAAAAGCGGAGCGGCTGTCCTCTAGACAGTATGCCTGCTACTCCCCCCCGCAGAGCAGCAAGGGACCGAGCACACCAAAGCCAGCTCCAAGGAGTTCCCTGACCAGGCATTTAAGTGCTAAGCACAAGCTGCAGTGGAGTAGACACCTCAAAAACCAAGAAAGGTCTCTGGCTCCTCCTGCTTCCTCTTCTGCTGCAGTCTTGGCCTCTTCATCCACCTCTGGAGTGACAGTGCCACCTGCCACCCCGCAAACAGAGGATCTGCCAGCAACACCAACACCTGGGTCACCAAGCATCTCCACAATGTCCCAAAGAAGCGTTCAGCTCTACATCTCCCAAACGCTGGAGAGGAAGAGGAAGTACCCCCCTACCCACCAGCGCTCCCTAGCCCTGAATGCCAGCATTTCTAAATTACTGGCCTTTGAAATGCTGTCATTCCGTCTGGTGCAGATGGATAGTTTTAAAGGCCTTATGGCGGTGGCTGTCCCACAGTATGTCGTGCCCAGCCGCCACTACTTTTCCAGGCGAGTCATCCCTTCCATGCACAACCAAGTAGGGGACAAAATCAGGTGTGCACTGCACAACGCCATCTGTGGCAAGGTGCACCTGACTAAGGATACGTGGACCAGTAAGCACGGTCAGGGCCGTTATATCTCCATAACAGCACACTGGGTAAATGCAGTGGCGGCTGGGCCTGAGGCGGATAGCAGTTTGGCGCATGTCCTTCCACCACCGAGGATTGCAGGGCGCTTCAGTTTGCCTCCTGTTGCTTCCTCCTCCTACTCTGCTTCCTCCTCCTCTACCAGCTCCTCATCCGGTCAGCGTAACACCTTCACCACCAACTTCAGCACAGCCAGGGTTAAACGACAGCAGGCAGTTTTAAAACTTATCTGTTTGGGGGACAAACCCCACACAGCGCAGGAGCTGTGGACGGGCCTTGAACAACAGATCGATGAGGGGTTTGTGCCAGTCAGCCTCAAGCCCGGCCTTGTGGTGTGCGATAATGGGCAAAATCTCGTAGCAGCTCTGGGACTAGCCGGTTTGACGCACATCCCTTGCCTGCCGCATGTGCTGAATTTGGTGGTGCAGAGATTCCTTAAAAATTACCCCAACATGTCAGAGCTGCTGCATAAAGTGCGGGCCGTCTGTGCGCGCTTTCGGCGTTCTCACCCTGCTGCTGCTCGCCTGTCAGCGCTGCAGCGTAACTTCGGCATTCCTGCTCACCGCCTCCTATGTGACGTGCCCACAAGGTGGAACTCCACCTTGCACATGCTGGCCAGACTGTGCGAGCAGCAGCAGGCGATAGTAAAGTTTCAGCTGTAGCACGCACTGGTGAGTCGCTCGGCGGAACAGCACCACTTCACCACCAATGACTGGGCCTCCATGCGAGACCTGTGTTCCTTGTTGCGCTGTTTTGAGTACTCCACCAACATGGCCAGTGCTGATAACGCCGTTCTCAGCGTTACTATCCCACTTCTATGCCTCCTTGAAAAAACGCTCCTGGCGATGATGGAAGAGGATGTGGCACAGGAGGAGGAAGAGGGATCATTTCGTAGGGTTTCCGGCCAGTCATTCCCATGTGGCTCCGAGGGTGGGTTCCTGCACCAACAAACCCAAGGTATACAATTGTCCAGCCAGGGCACAGTTCTGGAGGATGAGGAGGTGGAGGATGAGGAGGAGGAGATGGAGGAGGAGGGTGGCACCCAGACCAGCTCATGGCCATCACTGGTGCGTGGATGGGGGGATACAGAGGACACAGACGATACACCTCCCACAGAGGACAGCTTTTCGTTGCCTCTGGGCAGCCTGGCACACATGAGCGATTACATGCTGCAGCGTCTCCGCAACGACTGCCGAGTTGCCCACATTCTAACTTGTGCTAATTACTGGGTGGCCACACTGCTTGATCCCTGTTACAAGGACAACGTACCGTCCTTAATTCCGTCACTGGAGCGTGATCGTAAGATGCGCGAGTACAAGCGCACGCTGGTAGACGTGCTGCTGGTGGCATTCCCACCTGACAGCGGGAGCACAGTGGAAGCACAAGGCGAAGGCAGAGGAAGAGGTCGCCAACGCAGCTGGGGCACCGCCAGCACCTCAGAAGGCAGGGTTAGCATGGTCGAAATGTGGAAAATCTTTGTCAGCACGCCACAACAACCAGCATCACCAGCTGATATGGAACGTCTTAGCAGGAGGCAGCATTTCAGCAACATGGTAGAGCAGTATGTGTGCACACGCCTACGCGTACTGAATGACGGGTCTGCCCCCTTCAACTTCTGGGTCTCCAAATTTTGCACATGGCCTGAGCTTGTCCTTTACGCCTTGGAGGTGCTGGCCTGCCCTGAAGCCAGTGTATTATCTGAACATGTGTTTAGCACGGCAGGGGGGGTCATCACAGACAAGCGCAGCCGCCTGTACACAGCCAATGTGGACAAGCTCACTTTCATTAATGTGAACCAGGCATGGATCCCTCAGGACTTGTCTGTACCTTGTGCAGAATAGACATGTATACGGCACTAAACAGCCATTGTTATACTGTAGCGCTATTGCTCATTCTTGTATTTTGGATATTTCACACTCTTTTAGAGTGTACCCTAATTTTAAAAAATTAAATTAAAACCAAAAACCTATTTTGGCTACCTCGTCCTCCTCCACCGACGCTTCCACCTACACTGCTATGTCCACCGCCTCCTCAAACTCCTACTCCATATGGAACTCCACCTCATAAAACAATTTTTTTTTTATTTGTACGTATTTTATTTTATATCATTTCACTACTTTGTCATTAACATTTTCTGGTGAAATTAACCAATTTTTGGGTGTATAGTACCACTGCTATACCTAGTAGGCCTTTTAAAAAAATAAAAAATAAATTGTCATTAACATTTTCGGGTGAAATTCACCAATTTTTGGGTGTATAGTACCACTGCTATACCTAGTAGGCCTTTTTAAAAAAAAATATAAAAAATTGTCATTAACATTTTCGGGTGAAATTCACCAATCTTTGGGTGTATAGTACCACTGCTATACCTAGTAGGCCATTTAAAAAAATAAAAATAAATTGTCAATAACATTTTCGGGTGAAATTCACCAATTTTTGGGTGTACAGTACCACTGCTATACCTAGTAGGCCTTTTTAAAAAATTTAATAAAATTTTCATTAACATTTTCTGGTGATATTAACCAATTTTTGGGTGTATAGTACCACTGCTATACCTAGTAGGCCTTTTTAAAAAAAATTAAATTGTCATTATCATTTTCGGGTGAAATTCACAAATTTTTGGGTGTATTGTACCACTGCTCTACCTAGTATGCCGGTTAAAAAAAATTAAAAATTGTCATTAACATTTACTGGTGAAATTCACCAATTTTTGGGTGTATAGTACCACTGCTATACCTAGTAGGCAGGTAAAAAAATAAAATAAATTGTCATTAACATTTTTTGGTGAAATTAACCAATTTTTGGGTGTATAGTACCACTGCTATACCTAGTAGGCCGTTTAAAAAAATAAAAATAAATTGTCATTAACATTTTCTGGTGAAATTATTCAATTTTTGGGTGTAAGTACCACAGCTATACTTAGTAGGCCGGTTAAAAAATAAATAAATTGTCAGTTACATTTTCAGTTGAAATTCAACAATTTTTGGGTGTGAAGTACCACTGCTATACCTAGTAGACAGGTTAAACAATAAAACAATTTGTCTGTTACATTTTAAGGTGAAATTCACCAATTTTTGGGTGTGATGTACCATGGCTATACCTAGTAGGCCGTTTAAAAAAAAAATAATTGTCAGTTACATTTCAGGTGAAATTAACCAATTTTTGGGTGTATAGTACCACTGCTATACATAGTAGGTCGGTTAACAAAAAAATAAAATTTGTCAGTTACATTTTCTGGTGAAATTCAGCAATTTTTTGGTGTGAAGGTACCACTGCTATACCTATTAGACTGGTAAAAAAAACAAAAAAACAACAACATTTGTCAGTTACATTTTATGCTCAAATTCACCAATTTTTGGGTGTAATATACCCCTCCTTTACCTAGTTGACAGCTTAATAAATTTCAATAATTTTTATTTGACATTTTCGGGTGACCATAAACAATTGTTTTCTGTCATAGACCCCTGCTCTACCAAGTAGGCAGGTTAATTAATTTCTGTAATTTTTCTGTTACATTCTTGGGTTGACATTATACAATTTTAGACGTGAATAAACACCTGCTATGCATAGGTGACAGGGAATAACATTTCTGAAATGCTTCTTTAATTGATGCGCGCCACCTCCTTTGATTCAATGTTTAAACTTAAACAAGTTATACCACATTTAAGCTTCAATACTTTGTCCCACATTTCCGCTATACTCTTTTGGCCAACATTTGCGCCTCAATAGGTTTTCCCACAATTCTGCTTGACTCTTTTGGCCCACATTTGGGCTTCTGTAATTTGTCCCACATTTGCGCCTCAATAGCTTTTCCCACATTTCTTCTCTATCCCAAATTTTTTTAATACATTTTTCTCCCTTAAATTTGGTCTCGTTTTCTCACGCTCCCGAACCCTGATTTCACGCTACCCGTAATCACCATGGTAGGCGCATAAAAGAACATCGAAAGTTGATAGAGCAGATATCAAATTGGATCGTGAACATCACGGGGACGTGCGACATGGTGGGGCAGTAAGTATGCACACGCCTACACACACTAACTGACAGGGGTCAGCCCCTACAACTTCTGGGTCTCCAAATTGGGCACATGGCCTGAGCTTGCCCTTTACGCCTTGGAGGTGCTGGCCTGCTCTGCAGCCGGTGTATTGTCTGAACGTGTGTTTAGCACGACTGGAGGGTTATATTTCCCAATGTTTTGGGGTGTACCCTAATTTAATAAAATAAAAATAAATTTTAAAACAAAAAGCAGTGTAGGCTACCTCCTCCTCGTCCACCGCCACTTCCACCTACACCGCCACATTTACCGCCTCCTCAACCTCCTACGCCATATGGACCTGGTCCTCCTATTTTAAGTTTATTATTTTTTATTTTTACGTATTTTATGTTATTTTAAGTCATTTCCCTATCCACATTTGTTTGCAGCACTTGCCATGCTCTTAACCACATTTTGACGACATTTGCAGCCCTCTAGCCCTTTCCATTACATTTTTACAGCCATTTTAGTGCTCAAAAGTTCGGGTCCCCATTGACTTCAATGTGGTTCGGGGTCAAGTTCGGGTCAAGTTCGGGTCCCGAACTCAAACTTTTTTCTGAAGTTCGGCCGAACCCGTCGAACCCGAACATCCAGGTGTCCGCTCAACTCTATTCCTGAGGTTTAACTCCTTATCCATCAGTAAACCCAAGCTGCGCACAGTGTTGGAGCTAGTAAGGTCTGAGTTCCTTACCCTCAGTGGTGTTGACTGTGTCTGGAGCTGTTTTGCTGTCAGGCACTGGCCTCCGATGATAAGAACCTCTGTTTTGTCAACATTTAGTTTAAGCCAGTTTCCATTCATCCACTCCTAAAGCTTGGCTAAGCATGTGTTTATTTTTGGGATTGGGTCATATCGGGTTTGAATTACATATATATAGCTGGGTGTCATCAGCATAGCAGTGGTATGTTAGACCGTGTTTTTGGATGATTTTCCCGAGTGGCAGCATGTATATGGTAAACAACAAAGGGGATAGGATTGAGCCCTGGGGCACACCATATTTTAGTGGTACAGGGTTGGACTGGAAAGGCCCCAAGGCTACCCTTTGAGTTCTGCCAGCCAGGAAGGAGGAGAACCATTGGAGGACTAAACCATCAATGCCACAGTACTCTTGCAGTCTGTTGAGCAAGATTTCATGATAAATTGTATCAAAAGCCGCTGAGAGATCAAGCAGTACCAGGATGGAACACTTGCCTCTGTCTCTGGCCATGAGCAAGTCATTGCAAATCCGGACAAGAGCTGTTTCACAGCTGTGGTGCTTCTTGAAGCCAGATTGTAGGGGGTCAAAGATGTTGTTCATTGAGAGCCTGGCTTCAAGTTGGAGATATGCAGCCTTCTCAATAACTTTCCCCAAAAAGGAGAGGTTGGAGACCGGTCTGTAGTTGATCAGAATATCCGGATCTAGGGATGGTTTCTTGAGTAGTGGCCTGATGATTGCTTCTTTCAGACAGGTAGGAAACTTCCCCGCTTTCAGGGAGCAGTTGACTATCTTATGGAATGCTGGCATGAACAAATCAGGGCATTTCAACATGAACTGCATGGGGCCAGGGGCCAGGTCGCAGGTAGTCTGGCGAAGGTTTCGAAGGATGTTTGAGATGGCTTCTTCGGTAATTACCTTAAAGTCAGACCATGGCAGTAGGTTGTTCTGGCATCCATTATGAGGCTCTGCATAGGTTTTCGGTGTTGTAGATTTGATAGCAGACCGAATAGATGAGACTTTGTCTGTGAAGAAGAGGGCAAATTTCTCACATCGGTCCTTAGAGGATGTAATGTTGGGATTCCGGCACGATGGATTGCATAGACTGTCAACTTTGCGGAATAGCTGGGCTGGTTTGTTGGCTGCTTTTGCAATTTCCTGTGATAGAAAAGAGGACTTTTTCTTGTTGATCATTGCCTGATAATTCTTTTGGTGACAAATTAGGGAGTGTTTATCCTTTGAGCGCTGGTGTTTGCGCCATTGTCGTTCTAGTCTGCATCCCTCTTTCTTTAGCTCCTTTAAGGAGTTGTCAAACCATCGCGCATGATGTAATGGTGTGGAGCATTTGATGCATAGGGGAGCAATAGAGTCAAAGGCAGATGATACAAGGCAGTTATACCGTATTTATGGACCATGGAGTCGAGGTCTAAGCTGTGTTCTGTTAGTCCATCCAGGTTTAGGTTGTGCTGAAGATGTTGGGGTGATAGACCTTTCAGAGAACGGTATTTTGTAAGATCTTTTGTTTGGCGTTTTAAAGCTGGTCCTGCAAGGGAAAAGTGGATAGTGTGACGGTCTGACCAAACTACTGGATTTATTTCCACCTTGGATATTGATAGTCCTGAATGAAATATGAGGTCCAGTCGGCCCTTATGTGTTCAGGCTCGTGACACCGCTAGCAGACTACCGGGGCTGGGTCTGCAGGGGGTACGTCCCGGGCGGGTTTGGCTGGCACCAGCCGCCGAGTCTGGGGTAGAGATTTCTGGGGTTTGACTGGCCCCCTCCCAAAAGAACCCCCCTGCAGATTTCTGGTGGCCTCGTAGCACTCCACCAGGTCGACTGCATTACCAGGAGACACCTGGCCAATCCAATGCTGGAGAGGGTACGGCAAAGCCCTCCAGAATACATCTGCCAACAGATGGTCCAGCATAGCAGTGGGAGTCAGTATGTCAGGCTGCAGCCATTTTTGCAACCAGTGTAGCAGGTCATAATATTGTGGTCTGGTGGGTTCAGCTGGGTTAAATTCCCACTGATGCACCCTCTGGGCCCGGACCAATACATTCACCCCCAGTCTCGCCAGGATCTCACCTTTTATGGTCGGGTAGTCGGCCGCTTGATCATCAGGGAGATCGGAAAACACTTGCTGGGGTCCAGACGCCAGAAATGGAGTGACGACCTCAGCCCACTGGTCTCGGGGTAACTTCTCCCTCACGGCCCCCTTTTCAAACACCCCCAGATAGGTCTCGATGTCATCCGAGGGGGTCATCTTAGGGATCGCCGCACGGACAGCTTTCCGGGCATCGTGGACGTTCTGGGATGCTCCTGCCGCTTGCAATGGCTTTCACGACCACAACAATTTTGTCAGAGGACACGGGTCGTAACCTTGCCGGCTTAATATAGGACATGCACTTGTGCCCGGGAAAACCAAAAAACTTTTTGGCCTTCAAACCTGCCTCACTGCATTTGCCGCATCCTCCACCAATTGTGGGGATTTTCTCTGGCTAGCGGATACATTACAGAGGCAACCACAAAGTCTTTAACTTAAACAGTACAGTGTTTTATTCACACATAAGGAAAAACAAAAGGTAACGGTTTGCAGTCTAGGTGTTTGTTCACACCATAAAAAGTCCACAGAACAAAAGCCTTCACCTGGTCAGCAGTTTTTCTACCCGCAGTCCACAGCAGGCTTTAGGGCCTGTTTCCCAGCAGGCGTCTCTCAGCCCTTTAGCACAGCACAAGTTCTCAGTTCCAAAACACACAGAGACTGACAGCACTCCACTGTCAGAGAGGAGTAATCCACACCCAGCTGAGACTGCTGGCCGGGTTTGATATAGACCATTAAAGACCCAGCCTGGAACGTGGGGAGAAGCCACCCACCCAGCACTTTGGCTACTCCCAGTAAGAGCCGGCCCGGATCGGCTTTACAGCCATACTAATCAGCACTAGCTGCCGCTGACCCTTGAAATTACCCGTTCTTACCTCACCGAGGCCAGGAACCTCGGTGACACATACCTTCCGTCAATGACGGCCACTTGCGCCTTCCTACAATATACACTCGCCTAAAGAATTATTAGGAACACCTGTTCTATTTCTCATTAATGCAATTATCTAGTCAACCAATCACATGGCAGTTGCTTCAATGCATTTAGGGGTGTGGTCCTGGTCAAGACAATCTCCTGAACTCCAAACTGAATGTCAGAATGGGAAAGAAAGGTGATTTAAGCAATTTTGAGCGTGGCATGGTTGTTGGTGCCAGACGGGCCGGTCTGAGTATTTCACAATCTGCTCAGTTACTGGGATTTTCACGCACAACCATTTCTAGGGTTTACAAAGAATGGTGTGAAAAGGGAAAAACATCCAGTATGCGGCAGTCCTGTGGGCAAAAATGCCTTGTGGATGCTAGAGGTCAGAGGAGAATGGGCCGACTGATTCAAGCTGATAGAAGAGCAACGTTGACTGAAATAACCACTCGTTACAACCGAGGTATGCAGCAAAGCATTTGTGAAGCCACACGCACAACCTTGAGGCGGAGGGGCTACAACAGCAGAAGACCCCACCGGGTACCACTCATCTCCACTACAAATAGGAATAAGAGGCTACAATTTGCACGAGCTCACCAAAATTTGACCGTTGAAGACTGGAAAAATGTTGCCTGGTCTGATGAGTCTCGATTTCTGTTGAGACATTCAAATGGTAGAGTCCGAATTTGGCGTAAACAGAATGAGAACATGTATCCATCCTCTGATGGCTACTTCCAGCAGGATAATGCACCATGTCACAACCATTTCAAATTGGTTTCTTGAACATGACAATGAGTTCACTGTACTAAAATGGCCCCCACAGTCACCAGATCTCAACCCAATAGAGCATCTTTGGGATGTGCTGTGCCCTGGATGTGCAAATCTCAAATCTTTATCAACTGCAAGATGCTATCCTATCAATATGGGCCAACATTTCTAAAGAATGCTATCAGCACCTTGTTGAATCAATGCCACGTAGAATTAAGGCAGTTCTGAAGGCAAATGGGGGTCCAACACCGTATTAGTATGGTGTTCCTAATAATTCTTTAGGTGAGTGTATATATATATATACTTTGTTTTATTGGATTTTCAGAAAATGTACTAAACTATTTTATGATTGCTTTTTAAAGTAAAACTATACTTTATATAACACAGTTCCAAAGTCATAAAATATATTTATGAGGATTGAAAATGTTCCTGAAACTTTAATCCCAGACATTTCCTTTCCGCCTTCATTTTTCCTAAATGTTTGGTGCTTGACATAAAATGTGTCATTTGATAGCAAACATAAGCTGAGGGGAATTTTGTCTGAGAAACAAACACACAGCTCATCATTTGTGATGTCTCCTAGGACATATAAGAAAGTTGGCATTGCTACTTTAAACTGTTGTCACCATGATTTGCTGTATTGTAAGTTTACTTAATCCATATTATTACTATACAAGATGCAGTTTCACTTTCTCTTAATAAATCATTTTGAAATCACTTCTTCAGTTAGTTAAAGGGGTTGTTCGGGTTCAAAGCTGAACCTGGACATAATGCCTTCTACACTCATTCAGCATTACACACTCTGATACTTCCCCTTGTTCTGTGCTGAATCACGTAGGGCAAGGGCTGTTTTTTTTTTCACATTGTCACTGCTAGGCAGAGGCTTCCTCCTAGCAGTGATCCCTGTGACATCACTGGCACTAATGGGGGCGGTCTATAGCACTGCCCTAGCCTGTCTACACAAATGTTTAAAAGGGTTTTCCAAAACTTTTATACTGATGACCTATCCTCAGGATAGGTCATCAGTATATGATCAGTGGGGGGTTCAACACCCGGGACCCCCGCCGATCAGCTGTTTGAGAAGGCAAAGCTGTTTGAGCGCCACAGTCTTCTCCCTGCTCACCAAGCACAGCGTCATACATTGTATAGCAGTTGTGCTTGGTATGGCGCTCACCCCCTTACACTTGAATGGGGCTGAGCTGCCCCTAGGCCATGTGAGTGATGAATGTGTCATCACTTAGCCTAGGAAGCTGTGAGAAGGCTGCAGCGCTACTGCGATCACCGCAGCCTTCTCAAACAGCTGATCTGCGGGAGTCCTGGGTGTCAGACCACCACGGATCAGATACTGATGACCTATTCTAAGGTATCCTGAGATTGGTCATCAGTATTAAAGTCTTGGAAAACTGTGTGTTCACTTTTAACTTTATTGTACAGTTTATATATGGATATAATCTACATAAACTTATATGTAAATATTCTGACTCCGATTGTTGTAATAGCGATTTATCCCTAGTGAGACCTCTATGCCTGTATAAGCAGATATAATCACTGCGGACAATCCTTATCAGATAGCTTGAACTCACCAACACCGAGTTTATCCATGTAAGTTGCTTTATTCTGTAAGCTAGATAACAGAGTACAGCAGAACAGATGGATTCCGGTATTGTGGGGTCAAAAGATAATGCTTTCATAAGCGTACATAAGAATATATGTGTACCTGTACATATGCTGGAGGAGAATGAAGATACAGGAAGTGAAGTACACAGAAGAAGGGGTGGAGCAAAGAAAATAAATGAGTCACAGATATCACGAACAAGAAAAACAAGTGCATTACCAAAAACGGCCACTAGATGGGTGTATATAACCAAATATGGAATATCATATGAATTAAACTTTATAGATTTAACTGCGTAGCAGGACAGTAAATATTATATTACATAGAATGAATTACTGAATTCCTTGTGATATTCCAGAGCTGCATTCACAATTCTGCTGGTTAGGCTACATGCGCAAGAACTTTGTTTGTTTCCATGTCCATTCCATTTTTTTTGCGGATAGGATGCGGACCCATTCATTTCAATGGGTCCGCAAAAAATGCGGACAGCACACCGTGTGCTGTCCGCATCAGTATGTCCGTTCCATAGCCCCGCAAAAAAAACGGATGGCATACGGATGTCATCCATTTTTTTTTTGCGGATCCGCAATTTGTGGACCGCATAACACATACGGTCGTGTGCATGTAGCCTAATTCTGTAAACAGCCTGCAAACACATTTCCAACTGCTTTTTACACTTTCAGAGAGAATGTTTCATTCTTTAAAAAATATCTTAAAACTGAATATACTGAGACAATACCTGGTGTAAATACTGGAAATTACCAAAGCAAGTTATTGTGGGAACAATGAATGATGGAATATTTCAGCTCTGGAGCCTGCATGCAGCCTTGTGAATTCTGCCATGGACTAGTCTGTAAGTGGAATCTATTTAGTTACTCAATCTTTTGTGTATGATGTTTATACGTGTAGACATATGCTTCATTTTTACCTATTGTCAGGAGAGAATATTTATTTCCATTTACACGTATGTTGGGGGTTGGTAGTAAAGAATAAATAGGGCAACGCTCCACAGGACATGCTTGCTTGAATAATAGTGGCCAGTGTACCTATTCCAGACTTCTTGGTTGGCTGTCATGAGCAGTGAAATGCAAGAAGCCAGCAGTTCCTAATAGAAAATTCCAATAACTCCTTCATGTGCAGAGAGGCTTGTGGTCTTTTCTGCTTAGAGAAACCTTTTCACCTTTTTTCCCCTTTTTTACTGAGATAAATTGAGCTTTAACATATCCTCTATAAGCAAATACATATTGGTTTGTAAGGATTTTGTGGGAAAATAGAAGTTGGACAGTAGGTAGATTCTTTGTTCTATAATGTAGTCGGATTGTACAGTTATTATACAGTTTAGACCAGTATTACATATGTATACTCTGTTCATTGCTTGGTGTAACCGTCATCTAGTCCACGACAAGCTGCTGTGGACAGTTGTATACCGGTGCAGACAGCAGCATGCAGCCCCATGGGGTTATTACCCCTCCCCTCGCTTTCCATAAATCAATGTGGAAACTGAAATTTAATGTGGATAAGTGCAAGATAATGCACCTGGGGCGTAAAAACCCAAGGGCAGAATATAGAATATTTGACACAGTCCTGACCTCAGTATCTGAGGAAAGGGATTTAGGAGTAATTATTTCAGAAGACTTAAAGGTGGGAAGACAATGTAATAGAGCAGCACGAAATGCCAGCAGAAGGCTTGGATGTATAGGGAGAGGTATAAGCAGTAGAAAGAGTGAAGTGCTTATGCCGCTGTACAGAACACTGGTGAGACCTCACTTGGAGTATTGTGCGCAGTACTGGAGGCCATATCTCCAGAAGGATATAGATACTCTAGAGAGAGTTCAGAGAAGAGCTACTAAACTAGTACATGGATTGCAGGATAAAACTTACCAGGAAAGGTTAAAGGACCTTAATATGTATAGCTTGGAAGAAAGAAGAGACAGAGGGGATATGATAGAAACTTTTAAATACATAAAGGGAATCAACTCGGTAAAGGAAGAGAGCATATTTAAAAGAAGAAAAACTACCACAAGAGGACACAGTTTTAAATTAGAGGGGCAAAGGTTTAAAAGTAATATAAGGAAGTATTACTTTACTGAGAGAGTAGTGGATGCATGGAATAGCCTTCCTGCAGAAGTGGTAGCTGCAAATACAGTGAAGGGGTTTAAGCATGCATGGGATAGGCATAAGGCCATCCTTCATATAAGATAGGGCCGGGGGCTATCCATAGTATTCAGTATATTGGGCAGACTAGATGGGCCAAATGGTTCTTATCTGCCGACACATTCTATGTTTCTATGTTTCTATGTTTCTAAGTTATTGAATGTTAAAAGGGCAAAAATGTATGGGTTTGTTTAATGAAAACAACCCCTGTCCAGGTGCCCTATTAAAGGGGTTGTGCAAGAATGAGGTTTTTTTTAGCAGCTTACTTAGGCTACTTTCACACCTGCGTTCGGTGCGGATTCGTCTTGTATCTGCACAGACGGATCCGCACCGATAATGCAAACGCTTGTATCCGTTCAGAACGGATCCGTTTGCATTATTTAATCAAAAAAAGTCTAAGTCAAAACGGTTTTAACTGACACAATATGGTGCAATTGAAAACGGATCCGTCCCCTATTGACTTTCAATGTAAGTCAAGACGGATCCGTTTTCAGTTGCACCATTTTGTGTCAGTTAAAACGGATCCGTCCCCATTGACTTACAAAGTAAGTCAGGACGGATCCTTTTGGCTCCGCATCGTCAGGCGGACACCAAAACGCTGCAAGCGTTCCATAGTGATGACAAGTGGCTGCATTATCCAGTTAGCCATGGTGACATCTGACATAGGAATATGGCTATTACAGTATATACCAATATTGTGGTTGATACTGGACCCTTGACCCTTATTATCCAGGAGAGCAGGCAATTCTCGATCCACCCTTAATTTATACATAGTTTTTTAAAGACAGTAAATTGCCAACAGAACAGCAACAATGGTCACAGTATAAGGGTCCCTTTATACAGCCCAATATGGGGCCATAAATGATTTCTGATCGACAAAATAACAAGTTGATTGGCGCTCATTTAAAGGGCTATTACACAGGCCAACGCAAACTGCATTGAGGATGCGTTCCCCATACATTGTGCATATTGTTGACAACACATCTCCTTCTGCTGACAAACAGTGGGGATCCTTTATGACCAGATATACAACATATTGTGGCGTATATCTGGCGCAGATCTGCAATGTCTTTCCCACTCACTGCAGATCTTGGGCGTGGCGTGGTGTGGGTGGAGAAGAGGGTGGGGCATCAGGTCAGTCTCATCTATCATTTTCTACACCTGTTTTAGGCGCAGAAAATGGTCTAGGAACAATGATGGCCAGTTCGCATTGTTCGCCCGCGAACACATGCGGGCTGCCATCTTTTTTTACAAGTCCGGCAAGGCACAGGTAAGCCCTTACCTGTGCCTGTGTGCGACCCGGTCTGAAAACAAATGCGGTCAGTGGGAGCAGGCAGTTTCAAGAACAGCCACCGGGGGCCTTCATCGGGCTGTTCTCGGAACTGCCTACTACCGCTGACCGCATTTGTTTTCAGACCTGCAAAACAGGTGTAGAAAATGATAGATGAGACTGACCTGATGCCCCACCCTCTTCTCCACCGACACCACGCCACGCCCAAGATCTGCAGTGAGTGGGAAAGACATTGCAGATCTGCGCCAGATATACGCCACAATATGTTGTATATCTGGTCATAAAGGATCCCCACTGTTTGTCAGCAGAAGGAGATGTGTTGTCATCAATATGCACAATGTATGGGGAACGCATCCTCAATGCAGTTTGCGTTGGCCTGTGTAATAGCCCTTTAAATGAGCGCCAATCAACTTGTTATTTTGTCGATCAGAAATCATTTATGGCCCCATATTGGGCTGTATAAAGGGACCCTTATACTGTGACCATTGTTGCTGTTCTGTTGGCAATTTACTGTCTTTAAAAAACTATGTATAAATTAAGGGTGGATCGAGAATTGCCTGCTCTCCTGGATAATAAGGGTCAAGGGTCCAGTATCAACCACAATATTGGTATATACTGTAATAGCCATATTCCTATGTCAGATGTCACCATGGCTAACTGGATAATGCAGCCACTTGTCATCACTATGGAAGTAATGTCATGATGGCCTACCTGTCACACCGCAGTGCGGGGAGCAGGGGCTCAGTTTTTTCTGTAATAGTAACTGCTACAGCTACAGAATGAAAAAATAATTCTGTTTGCCTGCAGTCACTATAATGGAGGGCTCCCATTGTATTTTGTGGCATCTACTGGTAGTTAGTAATTTTACAGCTTAAGCTCTCATACACATTGAAAGGATTTGGACCTTTCTGGACCTCTACGACCACCTTGGTTTGATGTCACTGATGTCAGAAAAGATATTTCTTAGTTGGCAATAACATGACACACACACAGGTATCACTGGGAAATATACAAGCAATGGGATGGTGGCTCACTCAAGGCGGAAATGTGGAACAGGTGCTGCTAGCCCAAATGTGAGGGACACCCACCCTCAAAAGGTAATGTGGATAGACTAGAATAATGGGCGAGCACACTGCATTTGTATCATCCAATACATAAAATTTAATTAAATCCAATAGATAAACACGTGATGCAAAATAAAATAGTCACACAATAAATTAAAATACAATAAAATGTCTGAAAAACAATAGGCTTGGATTGATTACACTTCAATAGATACCGCAGATGAATAATTACACAGTATGGTGAAGTCCAATTGATAGTATGTGGACCAAGGTGTCATATAAAAGTCCATTAATATGGTAAGATATCTTGCATTCTCCTATCCAGGAGATCTATGGTCACAAGTCTATTGCATGGATAGTGCACCTGTAGTATGTGATAGTATGTGCATAATATCAGCACATACTACAGGTGCACTATCCATGCAATAGACTTGTGACCATAGATCTCCTGGATAGGAGAATGCAAGATATCTTACCATATTAATGGACTTTTATATGACACCTTGGTCCACATACTATCAATTGGACTTCACCATACTGTGTAATTATTCATCTGCGGTATCTATTGAAGTGTAATCAATCCAAGCCTATTGTTTTTCAGACATTTTATTGTATTTTAATTTATTGTGTGACTATTTTATTTTGCATCACGTGTTTATCTATTGGATTTAATTAAATTTTATGTATTGGATGATACAAATGCAGTGTGCTCGCCCATTATTCTAGTCTATCACTGAGAAATACTCTAACTTTATTATGCTAACGCTTGGCCTTATATAGGCAGTAGAAAAGTTTGCATAACAACAGCGTTAAACCAATCATAAAAGATAAACATTGGTGCTCATACACATACTACCGGAACATCCTTATATGGTATGTGTATGTTCAGTAAGCACATATAAGAATGTACGCAGTACGCAGTTGTGCCGAATGACCCTGAATAAGGCAAGAACGTTTGTACTAGTTCTGGGGGATTCCCAGAATCTGTCCTGGGACAGATAAGCGAACCTAACTCACAGTGGAGGAGCTTGAAACAGTGCGTGGATGAGATATTATAACAATTATTTACATATTTAGAGCAGGAACAAGATGGAGTCACATTTCTCTTCAATCCCCTCTTAGAACCAAATTTCTTAGATAATATGGTTCTTACCTTTTCCCTGTATACCGTCAGATATTTTCTATATCCTTCATATGAGTTGTCTTCTCCTTTCATTATCAGTTTCCATACACATGGTATGATACATGTTGCAACTATTGCTATTACTATAATAATTATCAGGATAATGATTCCCAATTGTACAAGTGTCTGTTTCCAGGTAGTAAACCAGCCAAAATACTGATCCCAAGGGTTATCGATAACTGAGTTTCTTTTGAGCTCGATTTATAAATCCTCGAGTTTCTTTATTACCATTAGGGCCGATGTTGTTGGGTATGAACGTGCAGCAGGATAAGGGGTCCGTCAATACCTTACAGACACCACCTCTTTCTGCAAGTATCATATCGAGTACCATGCGGTTTTGAAATGTCATAATGGAATCTGCCTGTAACTGTTCTGCTACACCCTGTAACGCATCCCTGGTGTAGTTTACAAACCTTTGTTGATTATAGTAGATATAGTTGATCCAGTCTACATTTTTGTTGATTATGTGGGGAATTATGGATTTAAATCCTGCTGCCACCTGACCTCTGGCCTTGAATTCATCAGGGACCCCTCTTGGGACTGATTGCATCAATATACACGTGTGGGTCGAAGCTACCTTTTGGGAGGGCGTGACGGTTGCGTATATGTGTGTGGGTGTCTTTTTCATTTTCAGTGAAGATGTGTATGTTCATGATGGCTTTAGCAAGGGTGCATTCTCCTTTCCAAGCCCCCTCTAACCTAGATCTTATCTTCCCGTCTCTACATATTCAGTATATGTCCCCCAATGATTGCACCTGGCCTTGGGTCGTGTTAATGTTTTGATGGCTGTAATTGTGGCAATACCCTCCCAAGAACCGCCACGTTTTTCCTCCCTTGTAACAGGTGTAATTTCCTGGGTAAACGTGTATTCCCTCCCATGTCTTTGGTATTTTTGTGAGAACAGGGTTTTTTTTTTCTCCAATGCTCGCAAGAAGAATTCTTGGAGGTGGAGTTAGTAAAGAGTTCAAGGAAGCATCCTTCTACGATGGGGGGAAGGTTCAGGGGTACAGTCCCTAAATGTGGCTTTGCAGCCCCACAAATATAACAATTACTTTTATTTACTGAAGCTGCAATGTACTTCATCCATTCTAACCATAGGTTGGCATCAGAGAACCCAGTTTCTGCTGCCAGGGTATCCTCATAGGTAGGGTCAGAAATAGCCAGTATGTTTCCTAGGGACTGTATATGGGTTTTTAAGAGGGTATGTTTGTTTCTGAGGGTATGTCCATTCTGAGGATTGACACATATCTCTTATTTGAAAGTGTTTGGTGACCATTGAAATCTCTGCCCCCCCCCCCCCCCCATGTTGTGAAAGTACCATCCCAGCACGTAATCTCCTTCATCACCTTTGTTGGGGTTTTCTATGTTTATAATTATTTTTATTTCAGACACCATCTTAGGGCATGCCTACCCTGTAGGATATAGGCTAACATCTATGTGACAGTCCCCTCCGTTGATAATTGTCATTCTACTAATCAAGGATTTGATTGAGGGCATTCTGTGGATTATACCCCCAGTCTTCTCCTGTATTTCATCCTCCTGACACCCAGTATGCGCATCTATTACCCCAATAAGGGTCAGTAATACAGATATAAGCCTGTCCATTCTTATAGTGGTTGCCGCATCTCGTGGAAGGACTGCACTTCATTATGCTGCATAAACAGAAGGAGTCATTTGCAACGTGAGTACTGGAGGAATTGTACCAGAACGTAGTGATTCCACCTTTCTGAGTTATAGCAACTTCAGCTTTGTTATCCTCCGTTATTAGGATCGTCAGTAATCCCACAGTCCAAGTGGACCGTCTGTGCCATCTTCCAGAATTGAGGGAGTGCATCCTGGTGGAGGTCAGAGCTGTCTGCTCCCGTTAGTACCTCACTTTGTCCTTTTTCGAGGTCAGGACTGTCTGTCCCCGTTATTACCTCCTTTTGGGGTGCCTCCTTTACCAGTTTTACTCTGGTGGCGTGGACCCAAGTAGGTGCTTCTTCTGTAAGTACAGCTGTGCGGGTCACGGCTATCACTGTAGTCGGTGGTCCGTAGGTGAAGTCTCCTGCGAATTTTCCTTTCTTTAATTTCTTTATCAGCACAATATCTCCCACTTGGAATGGGTGAGTTGGTTCCTGTGGAAGACAAGGAGACTTACAAGGAACTTTTTCCTCAATTTCACTTAGGGCTTTAATCAATCTGGTTACATATTCTTCTCTAATGAGGTCGAGGTCCCCTTCCTGTACTACCAGGGGGTTCTTTGCCCATGGTGTGGGAAAAGGTCTCCCCATAAGTATCTCAAATGGTGATATCCCTAGCTTTTTATTAGGGGTCATCCTGATCTCAGCTAAGACTATTGGCAGTATATCTTTCCATTTCTCAAATGTGCAATGAACAGAGGGGAGCTGTGCTGTGGTATGCATGGTTTCCCCTCTTTGCAGATTAATCCTCTCCTAGGATTCTTCTGCAAGATTGGATAACACCAATCGGCCATTTCATCGTCAGTAGCTTAGGACTGGAGATCCACAAGCATCTGAGTTAACTCAAGTGAAGGAGGTACTAAATTCACCATTTGCAATGTGGCCGGGGCCATAAGTGCAGCCTTCTTGGCCTCCGCGTCTGCCAGGGCATTGCCTTGGGACACATGATCTTTACCACCAGTATGCGCCCTGCAGTGGACAATTGCAATCTGTGAGGGCAATCTTATGGCTTCTAAAAGTTGTATGACAAGTATACAATCATGTGCCTCTGTCAAGTGATCCTCAGGTCCTTTAAGTCCTAATAGGGCATTCAAGATAGGTGCTGGACCTGAGGTGTGTGTTGCGTATTTGATTTGGAGGGAGGGATTGCTGAGGAGTAGAATCTCATATCCAGATAGTCTTTGTGCGGACATGTGCTGTGTGTGTATGCCTTTGAGAAGGCCTACTACATCATGTGTGGTGTACAGGATAGTCTCATGTCCCATTATGAGTGGAGTTGCAAGCTCAACCATCATAGCACAGGCTGCAAGAGATCTCAGACAGGCCGGCATTCCTTGGACGGATGCCGGAACCACCTTTGAGAAAAAGGCATAAGGACGTAACTTTCCTCCGTGATATTGTGTCAGCACACCCGCCATGGTTTTACAATTTTATCAAGCATATACGTGGAATGTGAGTTTGTAGTCAGGGAGGCCCAAACCCGGACTTGTCATTAAAGAACATTTCAAATAATCAAATGCATTAAACATTTCCTCAGACCACCTGATGAGATCTGGCATGTCTGCCAGAGTGGCTTGTCTCATTACATTGTCATAGTAGGAGCAATAAGGAATCCATTGTCTGCAGTAGTTTATCATACCAAGTAAAGATAACATTTCTCTCTTGGTGTGCGGGGTGACCAGGCCCACAACAGACTGGACTCTTTCTGTGCTGATTCTCCTTTCTCCCTTTGTGAGAACAAAGCCCAAGTATTCAACTTGCTTTTTACACCATTGCATTTTCTTGCGTGTCACCTTGTGTCCACATTCAGACAACCATTTCAACAAAGATAAACCATCTGTTACATTGTCCTCCTCTGACACACTACACAAGCCATGGTTTTAAACTGGCTTGGAGGACAATGCTGTACACTACAGGTGAATCAGCATATACCTGGGGCATCCTGCACCAGGTGAGTTGACGACCTTCAAAGGAAAAAGCAAAAAGGAGTCTGGTCTGCTTGTCAACCGGGATAGAAAAGAAAGCATCTTTCAAGTCTATCACACTGAAACAGACAGCATCTGCAGGGATGTCTGAAAGCAACTGAGAAATGTCTCTGCTGTCTCTGTTTGCTCACGGTGTCAGCTCCTGAACTTTTGCAACTATGTGTGGGGGTCTGTATCTTCCTGATCTCAAAGCATCCCGCTGCCTCCTTCTCATATAAGTGTTTCTCAAAGTCTTGTATTTTGTCTGAGGTCCATGAGGAAACACTCTGCTTTACAGTCAACATGAGACTGGGAAGGAGAACTAGGCTGTCACTATTTGCAGTCTGCAGTCCCTATGTTGGGAGGGGGAAACTCACACTTAGATTTTCCTCCACCCACAGTAAGAAAATTCACCAAATGACAGAGTGATAATATTACAGTAAGATATGTTCTTACACTTACCACCAGAACAATAGCTCTCACACAAACAGATGAATCTTAACACTCTATGTATCTTATACTCTAAATATAGGTATGCATCAAACCAAGGTAAGTCAGGTCTCCCCGAGATTGTTCTCTTACATGTACCTCTAAAAAATCTCTGTCGACAGTTAGATAAAGTAAATAGATCTCCCTGAGATCTTATGGTGTGTCCCTGACACAAAACAACTTATGGAATAGATCTCCCTGAGATCCTATGGTGTGTCCCTGACACAAAACAACTTACGGAATAGATCTCCCTGAGATTTTTTGCCGTGTGTGGCACTCCAAGTGCCGGCCTCATTTATGAAAGTACTCCAAGTACTTATTATAAACTCCCTGAGTCTATTTTTAAGGCTTAACAATGTATCCCGGATACATAAAAAAAAAAAAAACTCACGGGTAGAGATGTGGCCAGTGCCCTCGGACCGGGTAGTGGACAAAAGGGATGTCTCTCTTACCGGACATGACGATGGCCTTCTCTATCCCAGACGGAGCCCCCAGACTGAAAGGATTTGGACCTTTCTGGAGCTCTACGACCACCTTGGTTTGATGTCACTGACGTCAGGAGAGATATTTCTCAGTTGGCAATAACATGACACACACACAGGTATCACTGAGAAATGCGCTAACTTTATTATGCTACCGCTTGGCCTTATATAGGCAGTAGAAAAGTTTGCATAACAACAGCGTTTAACCAATCATAAAGATAAACATTGGTGCTCATACACATACTACTGGAACATCCTTATATGGAATGTGTACGTGCAGTAAGCAAAAAGAATAGGTTTTAATCAGTCACATATAAGAATGTACGCAGTTGTGCCGAATGACCCTGAATAAGGCAAGAACGTTTGTACTAGTTCTGGGGGATTCCCAGAATCTGTCCTGGGACAGATAAGCGAACCTAACTCACAGTGGAGGAACTTGAAACAGTGCGTGGGTGAGATGTTATAACAATTCTTTACATATTTAGAGCAGGAACAAGATGGAGTCACATTTCTCTTCACACATGACTGTTGTTGTTTTGCGGTCCGCAAATTGCAGATCCGCAAAACATGGATGATGTCCGTGTGCATTCCACATTTTGAAGAATGGAACAGCCGGGCCCTAATAGAACAGTCCTATCGTTGTCTGTAATGAGGACAATAATAGGACAATAATAGGACACGTTCTACTTTTTTGCAGAACGGCCATATGGACACCGAATGCACACGAGTCATTTCCATATTTTGTGCTGCCCAATTGAAGCGAATGGTTCCACAAAAAAACTGAATGGACACGGACAAAAAATACGTTCATGTGCTTGTGGTGAATTCACACGACGCATGTACCTTGCAGTCTGCAAAACGCGGATCCACAAAAAATACGCATGAAGCCCTTTTTTTCTTTTTTTGCAGATTCATTGTGACAATGCCTATCATTGACCGCAAAACCGACAAGAATAGGACATGTTCTATTTTTTTTTCCCGGGGCTACAGAATGGATGCGGACAGTACATGGAGTGCTGTCAGAATTTTTTTGCGGACCCATTTAAATGAATGGGTCTGTATCCTATCTGCCAAAAATACGGATTGGTTACAGACCAAAAATACGGTTGTGTGTACGGTTGTCCTTACAAAGTTTATCACCTATCAGGACGCATGCAGTAGTCACACATATGAACTTCACTTCAATAATGTTGGGGGTCCCAGTGTTGGACCTCCTGAGATCATGAATTTTTTACCTATACTACGGATAGATGATTGTCACAGACGTTCCCGCGACAGGTGGCAGGAGATCGGCGAGACTGGCAACACGTGGTTTGATCTGACAGGTTTCCTTGTGGATCAATAGGCGTTGCCTCCAGATGTTGCTGATGTGGTCATTTAACCTTCCTTATTTATTGTTGCTTCTCCCACTATGCTATGCGGTCTATAGCTTCAGTTTCAGTTTTGATTAGCTGGTGTGTGGATCTCGGCGGAGTTCCTGGTGCTTCCATTGCTCCTTTGAAGTTAAGTCTTTCCTTTTGCTTTTGTATTTTGTTTGAGTTCTGTGTGTTGCATTTCCCTAAGGCCTGAGGTAGACTCCTGTTTGTCCTTCCTTTTGGAGGAACATGTTGTCTCAGTCCTGACTTAGTACCAGGGCCCTATAGAAGGAGTTAGGACTTCGGTATTCCTGTGTATGAACTCACCTACCTCTGAGGTCTGTTCATACTGGTAGTCAGTCAGAACTTTGATTAGCATGTTACTAGGAGGTGTCCAGCTCTTTTCCC
The DNA here is from genome assembly GCF_905171765.1 of Bufo bufo. Classification (NCBI taxonomy): domain Eukaryota; kingdom Metazoa; phylum Chordata; class Amphibia; order Anura; family Bufonidae; genus Bufo; species Bufo bufo. The sequence goes on from NC_053390.1 coordinate 590,841,766, forward strand.
TAGTTTCCAGGCCTAATTCCCTCACCCCTTTCCCTCCTATGTTTGGTGTGGTGTTTCCCTCCCACACCCGAACGTGACAATTAACTTTGTGATGGGAAGTAGGGGATTTAGAGCTCTGCACAGGAAAAATGGAGCTCTGATCTCCGGTAAAGCTATATGATGGAGTTTGATTGTAACGCTCCCGGTCCAGACAGTCAGTCCGCACATGGTGTATATTTTATATTTAAATTATTATAGCCTCCCTATAACCAGTTATAGTGTTTCCATATGTGACAGTATATGAGCAGTTTTACAAGCGCTCTGCTTTGATTACTTGCCTTTTGATCAGGTAGTTTATCATGCCGCAGTTTTCTCAGTCTAGCAGAATTTTATTGTCGGAGCTCTGAGTCTTTTGATTATACACAAACTGAGAATGATGACAGCTATTGAAATACGGACATTACTTTTACAATCAGAACAAATGAAATTGAAGAAAATGTCAAAACCAATATGACAATCCGTAAAACAGTAACCAATTCTGGACCCAAGGCGCTCTGCACATGGCATTAAAAAATACTTTATTACTGAAGAGAGACAACAGCAAATAAATATCATTGCAAGTAGCTCGGTACAACCACTGGCCACAATGCACCGTGCATTAATAACTGCTTGTACCAACAAGTTTCTAATAGGAAATGTACTAACAGAAGGATACTTCCCAAATACTAAATAAATAGAGATCAGTAGAAGAAATGTTCCTGAGGAAATCTGGTCTGTCATCTGTGAAAAATAGTCTCAAATGGGTTCTCTTGGCTTTTATATTAATGTCTTTCCTCAGAATGGGCAGTGGAACTATACAGCTCCACCAATTGTGTAGTGGACAGAGCAGTTAACAGCTCATTTGGTTACTTTCACATCAGCGTTGTTGCTGGATACGGCAGCGATCAGCAAAAATGCTTCCGTTATGATAATTCAACCGGCTGCATCCATTCTGAACGTATCCGGTTGTATTATCTCTAGAATGACCAAGACGGATACGGCACTAAAACCATTGTAAGTCAATGGGTGCCGGATCCGTTTTCTTTCATGTACGAGAAAACGGATCCGGCACCATTGACTTACATTGTGTTTCATGCTGGATCTGTCTTGATCAGTATTCCATGGCGCACACAAAAATGCTGCTTGCAGCGGTTTTCTGTCCGGTATGGGAAAGCAACCAAATGGAACGGTTCAGTTCAGTTCCTTTTTGTCCTATGACGGATCTCAGTACCGGAAAGGAAAACACAGATGTGAAAGTAGCCTTACACTGCACTATGAAGGGGACGGTGAATATTCTCAACGTGGGAGATATGTGCAGCGAATCGGACAGCAGGGGCAATCTGTGAGAGCACGGTGGGCTGATGGGGGTAATAGTCATTGATGGGGAAGACGGCACTAAATCCTCTGGGGCACTCCCTAGTACAGGGATCACCAGCCAGATGGTAGTTGTGGTGCCCTTGATGGTATAGGTGTTTAGGGTGCTTTTGAGGCTGGGACCCTGGTTGTTTGTGATGCCAGCACAGTTAGGTGCAAAGGTTGGTGGTGAAAAAGATGAGGAGTCGGTTGTTGTAAAATAGTTGAACTTTTACTTAACCCCTTCCTGACCCATGATGTACTACTACGTCATGGAAACCACTGTGTTCCCCCAATTTGATGTAATAGTACGTCATGGTGATCGGGCGGGCACCGGAGCGGTGCGCATGCGATCACTGCAGGGAACTGGAAGTCCCTGGAAGCCGGGCCCCTGCTGTATCCACCGGCATCACTGTAAAAGCCGATGTCGGCGGATTAACCCCTTCTATGCCGCAGTCAGGTGAGTGAGCTCATTGAGTCCACGCGCCGCTGTGGCGGGGACTCGATGTGTCAGAAGGCAGCCCGATGCCGTGCAGAGGCTGCCCAATGCCCTGCACGGCATCGGGACCTGCCTTCTACGGGTGCCGAGGAGATCCAGCCTCAGGCTGGGTCTCCTAGGCAACCCGTTAGTGTACTACTCACTGTAGTACACGAACAGGCAATGCATTACAATACAGATGTATTGTAATGCATTGCAGAGGGGATCAGACCCCCAAAAGTGAACATCATAAATAAAGTAAAGAAAAAAATGTAAAAAAAGGGTTTTTAATAAAATTAATAAAGTAATAAAATTATTTTATAATAAAAAAAACAAAAAAAAAAACACACATATTAGGTATCGCCGCATCCGTAATGACCGGCTCTATAAATATATCACATGATTCACCCTGTCCGATAAACAACATAAAAAAAAACTGTGTAAAAAAAAAGCCATTTTACATCACCATTTTACATCACAAAAAGTGCAACACCAAGCGATCAAAAAGGCGTATGTCCTACAAAATGGTATCAATAAAGCCATCACCTCATCCTGCAAAAAATGAGCCCCTACCTAAGATAATCGCCTAAAAAATAAAAAAACTATAGCTCTCAGAACATGGAGACACTAAAACATTTTTTTGTTTCAAAACTGCTATTATTGTGCTAAAGTGAAATACATAAAGAAAAATACATATTAGGTATCGCCAGGTCCGTAACAACCAGCTCTATAAAAATATCACATGACATAACCCCTATGGCGAACAGCGTAAAAAAAAACAACAAAAAAAAGTTTTAAAAAAGCCATTTTTGTCACATTACATCACAAAAATTGCAACAGCAAGTGATCAAAAAGGCGTATACCCCCAAAATAGTACCAATCAAACCGTCACCTCATCCTGCAAAAAATGAGACCCTACCTAAGAGAATCGGTCATAAAATAAAAAAGCTATCACTCTCAGACAATGGAGACAATAAAATATGATTATTTTTTGCTTCAAAACTGCTATTATTGTGCTAAAGTGAAATAAATAAATAAAAGTATACATATTAGGTATCGCCACGTCCGTAACAACCAGCTCTATAAAAATATCACATGACCTAACCCCACAGGTGAACACCGTAAAAAAATAAAAAATAAAAACTGTGTAAAAAAAAAGCCATTTTTGTCACCTTATATCACAAAAATTGCAACACCAAGCGATCAAAAAGACATATATACACCCCAAAATAGTACCACTCAAACCGTTACCTTATCCCGCCAAAAATTAGACCCTACCTAAGAGAATTGGTAAAAAAATAAAAAAGCTATCACTCTCAGACAATAGATACACTAAAATATGATTATTTTTTGCTTCAAAACTGCTATTATTGTGCTAAAGTGAAATAAATAAAAAAAAGTATACATATTAGGTATTACCACGTCTGTAACGATCTGCTCTATGATAAAGTCACATGACCTAATCCCTCAGGTAAACGCTGTAAAAAATAAAAATAAAAACTGCACCAAAACAACCAATTTTTTGGTCACCTTGCCACATAAAGTGTAATAATGATTGATCAAAAAATCATATGTACCCAAAAATGGTACCAATAAAAACGTCAACTCTTCCTGCAAAAAACGAGCCACTGCACAAGACGATCAGCAGAAAAATTAAAAAAATAGGGCGTTCAGAAAATGGAGATACAAAAACCTAATTTTTGTTTTCAAAAATGTTTTATTATGTAAAACTGAAACAAACATCATAGAAAGTTGACATATTTGATATCATTGCGTCCGTAACAACCTGCTCTATAAAAATAGCACATGATCTAACCTGTCAGATGAATGTTGTTAAAAATAAAAAATAAAAACTTTGCCAAAACATCTATTTTTTGGTTACCTTGCCTAAAAAAAAAGGACTATGGAGAAATTAAAAATCATATGTACCCCAAAATAGTGGTTTGTAGAGTGAAACTAAATTGCACCTCCTCATTCCTATACTTATGACTACTGTATGTAATAAGCAGCATTTCTTATGATAAAACATGGCTATACAGCACTGTTATCAATCATTTGCTGTGCACTATTAAGAGGCATTAGTATACAGTTTGATCAAAGAGCATAGGCCCACTTACCGCGACAAGGTTGCCTCTTGTTAAGTGGGAACCTACTCTAACCGTAGCGCAGTGCCGTGTGGCGACCACCGCGTCTCCACACTGCTCCAGCAGGCAATGGGATCCAGCAGCCAACCAGCTGCCCCGCTCTGCGCCATGGTTAGAGTAGGTTCCCACTTAAACAAGAGGCAACCTTGTCGCGGTAAGTGGGCCTATGCTCTTTGATCAAACTGTATACTAATTGCCTCTTTATAGTGCACAGCAAATGATTGATAACAGTGCTGTATAGCCATGTTTTATCAAAAGAAATGCTGATACTTGAAAACAGTTGTTATATCAGAAGCATAGGAATGAGGATGTGCGATTTAGAGATTCTATCTACATATCGCTACCCCAAAATAGTACCAATAAAACTGGCACCTTATCCCGTAGTTTCCAAAATGTGGTCACTTTTCTGAGTTTCTACTGTAGGGGTGCATCACGGGGGCTTCAAATGGGACATGGCATCTAAAAACCAGTTCAGCTAAATCTGCCTTCCAAAACCTGTATGGCGTTCCTTTCCTACTGCGCCCTGCTATGTGCCCATACAGCAGTTTACGATCACATGTGGGCTGTTTATGTAAACCGCAGAATCAGTGTAATAAATATTGAGTTTTATTTGGCTATTAAACCTTTCTTTGCTACTGGAAAAATGGATTAAAATGTAAAATCTGCCAAAAAAGTGAAATTCGGAAATTTCAACTCAATTTTCTATTAATTCTTGTGGAACACCTAAAGGGTTAACAAAGTTTGTAAAATCAGTTTTGTATACCTTAAGGGGTGTCGTTTCTAAAATGGGGTCATTTTTGGGTGGTTTCTATTATGTAAGCCTCACAAAGGGACTTCAGACCTGAACTGGTCCTTAAAAAGTGGGTTTTGGAAATTTTCTGAAAAATTTCAAGATTTGCTTCCAAACTTCTAAGCCTTCTAACGTCCCCAAAAAATTAAATATAAAATGTAATTTTCAAAATGATCAAAACATGAAGTAGACATATGGAAAATGTAAAGTAATAACTATTATATGAGGTATCACTATCTATTAAAAAAGTAGAGAAATAGAAATTTGAAAATATGGGAATTTTTTCTACATTTTTGGTAAATGTGGGACTTTTTCACAAATAAAGGTGAAATATATTGATTCAAGTTTATGACTATCATGAAGTACAATGGGTCACGAGAAAACAATCTCAGAATGGTTTGGATAAGTAAAGTTGTTCAAAGCTATTACCACATAAACAGACGCATGGCAGATTTGCAAAAAATGGCCTGGTCAGGAAGGTGAAAACAGGACCGGGGTTGAAGGGGGGTTAAATCACTTGCCTCCAGGTAGTCAGTACAGTTCATTTATATGGCATAATAGATATGACTCAGATATTGGTTTAGCTGTAATCCTTGTAACAGGCTGGACAGTTGTCAGTTAAGGAGTTTTCCTAAGACTTTTACTTTAACAGGCAAGAAAAAGGCTCTTTCTTATATAAGTCTTTGCTAAGTCCATTCTCTAGCACCCAGGTACTGAATATAATAACTCGTACTGGTCAGTAGCAATCCACCGGGCGGCTCCCTAATGGCAAGCATCAGTCTTCTGCTCCATTCTTTGGAAAGGATGCTCACTGAAGAATTATGGTCCACTGTGTCCATAGAAGCATGTGGTAAAGGGTAATTTTGCGCATTAATCATCCGGCTGTGTCCAGGTACTTCTAGTTTCCTCCTGGTCACTGGTGCTTGTGAAGTCCATTGGCTAATTTAGCTCTAACCTCCACTAAACTTTCTCTATATCCAGACGTAGACTCACTGGTCTGTGCTGCTATAATACTGTTCTCTATACTCCCTTAGCCTCGCCAGAGCCAAGGGGCTAAAATAGCAGCTACATTGTGGACTAGGCCTGTTCTGCTCCTCCATTAACTTCCTACCTTCTCCTCTGTTCTCCTCTCAACAACCAACTGAATCTACAACTCCCCTTTATTAACAAACCCCAGGCTATATTTTTAAGTGTTGCCAGCACCACCTAGGGGTGAATAGATGTGATGACACTCTAACAGCCTGGTAATAGGAATTACAGTTTACACAGAAATACATTAGATAGGCATATACAAAAGTTTGAATTGCCCACGACCATCACTGAGTGGGACACTGCATATGTAGGAACAGATTATTGGCAGTGGTGTGGGGTGAAGGACGCCCGCTGCTTTGATATTGATGGCCTATCCTGAGGATAGGCAATCAATTTTAAAAACCCAGAGAACCCCTTTAAGACTTATGTTAAATTGAGGCTAAGTCGTACCATGCTGTATATGGAGACAAGCTTCATAACAGAGCATATTACAAAGGGATTTTCTCAGAGTATTAATGCTTCAAGTGGAGAATAGCTTTGTAATACAGTGCCATACTTAGGTATCTTACAGCCTGAGCATCTGTAGTATGGAGGCACAGGAGCTCTGTGTGCAACTGTGCAAGCTCCAAGATTCTACCTGCCCTGAATTCACTTTAGGAGGCTACACCCAAGAGAGGTGAGTCTGCATAGTGTAGGGTCCAATCTAAGCAGGTTGTCTTATCGGGACAGATGGGCTTACACAATAAGATCAATATGTGCTCTAAGAACTTCACATTTATATGTTTACAGGGGTAAATTTGGCATTTCTGGGGCCCCAAGCAAAGTTACGTCTGGGGGTCCCCATTGTGCCAGTAAGCTCCACCTCATCGGCCTACTAAGCCCCACTCAGCTTAGCAGTGCAGCCTAGGCCCTTCTGCTATTGTGCTACAGCTGAGAAAGGCCATTCTCACTCCTTCGGACCCTGTGTAGCTGAACAGGCTGCATAGGCAATATGTCCATCCCTTTAGTTGTTTTCATGAGCCTGCCACTTGTTGATAGCTGAGGTCCTTATGATCTGTGGGGCCCCAAGAATTTGCTTTGTGTGGGGGTAAAGTCCGATACTGTATGTACAGTAAATACATCAGTCATGCTATTCAAAATAAGCCATATATTCAGTGTTTGCACATATCTAAGAGCTTAAAGAAATGTGCTTACGTATCTTTTATGTTTGCTTTCTTTTGCATTGCAGCCTCAGCAGCCTTAAGCTGCAAATTTACATCATTTTGTTTGGATGTGTTGGTCTACTTTGTTTTTCACACTGCACAAGCACCTTGTGTGTATGAGCCCTTTAAGGGGTTCTCCGAGATAATTATAAATTTTGAACAAATCCTACAATTGTTTGTAAACCTTAAGTTTTTTTATCACGTGAGAAAAAAACGCATCAAAACGCATTGCACCAGCGTGGAAAAAACTGAACAACTGAACGCAATTGCAGACAAAACTGACTGAACTTGCTAGCAAAATGTTGCGAGTTTCACTATATGCACCCGGACCTAATCCGTCACGCTTGTGTGAAAGAGGCCTTAACCCCTTTAAGCATAAATGTCTGGCATGAAATTTACGAAATCCTAGCCTCCTCATATTGTACATGATCTACATTAAAATTAAAAGGGTTACAAAACAAAAAAAGGGGGGGGGGGCGGTCAGCACATCCCAATGTGCAGGTGCACGTTGCTATGGCTGAAAATACATATCAAACACATAGTGCAACAGCACTCTACGAACCAAATAAAGTACAAAGGTATATTTATTTTGCAATACTATGCTAATAACTTAGAGATACTTAGCAAATACTTTTGTACAAAATTATCTGAGCCCGTCTGCCGCACGCCAAGGCGATCTCTATAAGACAGGTCCTAACACCAAAGCTCACCTGTTGGGTGTCACAACAGTGACCATGAAACTCATGCATGCTGGTACTTATAGTCCCTGGTTTTAATAGAGGCCATTTTGGCACCATAATAAACCCAAAGGGGCCCAGCATGCATGTGGGACCTACACTTCCTGAGTTCCTTAGTTTGCTCAGCATGCATGCTGGTACTTATAGTCCCTGGTTTTAATGGAGGCCATTTTGGACCATAATAAACCCAAAGGGGCCCAGCATGCATGTGGGACCTACACTTCCTGAGTTTCATGGTCACTGTTGTGACACCCAACAGGTGAGCTTTAGTGTTAGGACCCGTCTTATAGAGATCGCCTTGGCGTGCGGCAGACGGGCTCAGATAATTTTGTACAAAAGTATTTGCTAAGTATCTCTAAGTTATTAGCATAATATTGCAAAATAAATATACCTTTGTACTTTATTTGGTTTGTAGAGTACTGTTGCACTATGTGTTTGATATGTATTTTCAGCCATAGCAACGTGCACCTGCACATTGGGATATGCTGACCCCCCCCTTTTTGTTTTGCAATTTGTATGGGAGTAGTGGCTGATTCCCATTTGGTCGTGCACTCCTGTAGCCTGTGTTGTGTCATGGGCTGATTATAATTAGCATGAGTACTTAGTTTGCTCAGCATGCATGCTGGTACTTATAGTCCCTGGTTTTAATGGAGGCAATTTTGGCACCATAATAAACCCAAAGGGGCCCAGCATGCATGTGGGACCTACACTTCCTGAGTTTCATGGTCACTGTTGTGACACCCAACAGGTGAGCTTTAGTGTTAGGACCCGTCTTAAAGAGATCGCCTTGGCATGCGGCAGACGGGCTCAGATAATTTTGTACAAAAGTATTTGCTATGGATCTCTAAGTTATTAGCATAGTATTGCAAAATAAATATATCTTTGTACTTTATTTGGTTTGTAGAGTGCTGTTGCACTATGTGTTTGATAATTAAAAGGGTTGTCCTACCATAATGACCTATTGCCTATCTACAGGATAGGTGATAAATATCAGATTGCTGGGGTCCCACTGATCATTAAAAAAAAGACCTTCAATTAAATTACCACCAATTTATGTACACAAGAGTCTTAAGACCACGTTCCCTTGATCATGGGGGTCCCAGCAGTCAGACCCCTATCAATCAGACACTAATCACCTGTCGTGTCATAGCTGTTGGACCTTTTCACATTCTCTATCCTTAAAGGTTTTCTTTGGGTGTAAAAAATAAAATAAAAATTTAAATCTGGCCCAAAATATTAGGGATCGACCGACTATCGGATTTACCGATATTATCAGCCGATATTCATGATTTTCAAAGTTATCGGTATCGGCATCTAACCTTGCCGATAATGCATCCAGCGCTGCTCGCTTATGAGAAAACATGGTGCTTGGCGCGCGCCGCCATGTTCAGTGGCCAGAGTCAGTGAAGAAGGAGGGAGGGACGGAGGCTGCCACAGAGCCCAATAAAATGAGCGGGTTCTGAAGCTGCTCGCACCACTGCCACCAATGAATGTCTGGTTAATATTAAAGCAGGCTGAGGGACAGGGGAGGGTTTACCGCTGCGCCGTCTCAGCTAGTGTGCTTGGCGAATGGCAGCAGCGACAGCAGCCTCCTCCTCCTGAGTGTCCTCCCCAGAGTCAAGCAGCCAGCATAGCAGGTGCCTGGCTACTGTGCCACCAATGATAATTTTAATACAAATACAGGAGGCGGATGCCGGCTGTACACGCCTCCTGTATCTGTATTAAAGGTTAATTATCATTGGTGGCGCCCCCCAGTATTAAAGTTATTGGTGGCAGTGGCCACAGAGCCCCCCCAACCTAAGTAATTTCATTGGTGGTAGTGGCAGTTCTGATCGGAGCCCCAGCAGTGTAATCGTGGGGCTCTGATCGGTTACCATGGCAGCCAGGACACTACTGAAGCCCTGGCTGCCATGGTGAGCTCCCTGCTGCTGTGTGTACTATGGCAACCCCCACTGCCATGGTGAGCTCCCTGCTGCTGTGTGTACTATGCAAAGGGCAGCAGGGACAGTGTAAGATCCTATTCACCCTATTAGAGCTCTATTAGGGTGAATAGGGAATATCGGTATAAAATCGGCTATCGGCCTGAAATTTCAGAGGTTATTAGTATTGGTATCGGCTCTAAAAAATCTATATCAGTCGATCCCTACAAAATATGTGTCAAACTAAAATATAAATGCTCACCTGTTAAAGGGCCTTTGTTCACTTTTATAGTTATCCTCTATCCACAGGATCGGGGATAACTAAGTGATCCATGGGGGTTTGAACGCTGGAGCCCCAACTAATCCCCCTTCTTGATTGAGTGGCAGGTCGAGCATATGCCCTGCCTCTCCATCCATTCTCTATGGGGTCGCTGGAGATAGAGTACAGCTCTGGCTATTTCCAGTGGTCCCAAAGAGAATAAATGGAACAGCAGGGCATATGTGTGGCCTGCCACACCATCAAAAAATGGGAACAGGACCCGTTCCTGGGATCAGTGGGGGATGTAGAATTGGATCCCACTAATCATATAGTTATGCCCTATGGTGTGGAGAGGATAGCTTGAAAACCTGGACAACCCCTTTAAATCCTCCACCACTCCACCAGTATCTCTTTACATGGCAGCAGTGATGCCTGTAAATACAGAATATCCTCACTACTGCTATGTAAACCATACGTGTCAATACTGGAGAATGTGACGCACTGTACAGAATTTTTCAGTCATAAGTCCAACCCCCTTTGCACGTCATAACCTTTAACAAAGCCCAGGAGCAATGTGAGCAAAGGGCACAAACGGAGGGTCATAACTGAAGCAGAGGCATTAGGGTCACCTCAGGCAGGGTAATAGTGGGGATCCTGGAGCAGGGGTAACTGGAGAAGAGGCAATATTAGCGGTGCATTTAGAGTAGGGGCATCTGGAGCTGGGGTATTTATGGGGGTGCACCTAAAGCAGAGGCATTAGGGTCGCCTGAGGCAGGGTAATAGTGGTAATCATGGAGCAGAGGTATTAGGGGGGCAACTGGAGAAGAGGCAATATTAGGGGTGCATTTAGAGTGGGGGCATTGGAGGCATCTGGAGCTGTGGCACTAATGAGGGTGCACCTAAAGCAGAGTCATTGGGGGGACCTAGGGCAGAGTCCCCAAATGCCACTCTGAACTCTGCAGAGAGCAGCATACATACACAGATCTGAGTCTACTATAAACAAACCCCCTATTTTCCCCTTACAGTCTCCTACAGGTCACTACTGTCACACACCTGAGAAATCAGCCCAGTACCGCAGAGGAGTCCTTCTCTCCAGCAGCCAGTTTTATGACCACAGGGAGGGCAGGAGGATGGCCAGACATGTTCTCTCCTCCTTCACTGCCAGCAGCCCGGGAAGTTTAGGGCCTCCTATACAATTTACACCAGTAGGAGGCTGCATCACTGTTCGATACTGCCACCTAGTGGCTACAATAATTATTTCTCCTGACGCAGGAGACTGGGGTACTACCGAGGAACCCCCCGCCTCCCCGTTGGGCCAGTCTGAGCCTGGTTATAGGTAATAAAACACTTAAAGGGATTCTGTCATGAGATTTGAGCCCTATAAGCTAAACATATGGCCAGGTCCGTACTAATAACATGAATCCTAAACTGCCCTTATTAAACCTGCTTGTGGCTCTATTAGCCCAAAAAAATGTTTTTTATAAGCTGTCACTCACCTACCTAAGGTGCCCAAGGGGTTTTACGTTAACCCAGGGTGCCCGCCCGCACCCCTCGCCGTCTGGTGCCCAGCGCCGCCTTCCTCACCTCAGGCCCGCCTCCGCAATCCTCCCATCCCTCTGCTAGATCCGGCGCCTGCGCACTAGGCTCAGCCTGATGCGCAGCGGACTCCTGGCAGCGGCTTCGTTGAGCGGAGTGCGCATGCGCATCAGGTGGCGCATGCGCACTTCGCTCAACGAAGCCGCTGCCAGGAGTCCGCGGCGCATCAGGCTGAGCCTAGTGCGCAGGCGCCGGATCTAGCAGAGGGACGGGAGGATTGCGGAGGCGGGGCTGAGGTGAGGAAGGCGGCGCTGGGCACCAGACGGCGAGGGGTGCGGGCGGGCACCCTGGGTTAACGTAAAACCCCTTGGGCACCTTAGGTAGGTGAGTGACAGCTTATAAAAACCAGTTTTTTGGGCTAATAGAGCCACAAGCAGGTTTAATAAGGGCAGTTTAGGATTCATGTTATTAGTACGGACCTGGCCATATGTTTAGCTTATAGGGCTCAAATCTCATGACAGAATCCCTTTACCTACTGCAGAAAACTACCTGGATTTGCTTCTGATTTTAACAATGAAGGTTTCAATGAAATTGGCAGCATGTAGAAATCAGCAGGAGGTGAACAGGAGGGTCATCTCTCTGCCAACAACAGTATTCTCTTATCCTACAAAGGATGGAACACGACAATAGGTTATACATACGATTTATTCAGCTTGACACTGCACACAAAAGCTACGTTTTCTGCAGCAACTGAAATACTGTAGTCTTTTTTTGAGTTAAAGGGATTCTGTCATGACATTTGAGGCCTATAACCTAAACATATGGCCAGGTCCCTACTAATAACCTGAATCCGAAACTGTCCTTATTAAATGTGCCTGTGGCTCTATTAGCACATAAAACAGGTTTTTATAACCTGTCATTCACCTACCTAAGGTGTCCAAGGGGACGTCGCTTCATACAGGGTGCCCGGCTGCAGCCATCTCCGTCTGGTGCCCAGCGACGCCTTCCCACTTGAAATCACCGCCCTCCCTTGCTATAGAGCCGCCTTCCTCACCTCAGCACCGCCTCCGAAATCGTCCGCTCCCTCAGCCAGATCCCGTGCGGCTGTGAGAGGATGGCTGCAATAGGGCGGTCAAGGCAGGTTTGAGCGAAGTGCGCCGGCGCATGCGCACTTCGCTCAACGAGGCCGCTGCCAGGAGTCCGCACGGGTGCATCAGGTTATACCTAGTGCGCACGCGTGGGATTTGGCTGAGGGAGGCGGCGCTGAGGTGAGGAAGGCGGCTCTATAGAAAGGGAGGGCGGCGATTTCTAGTGGGAAGGTGGCGCTGGGCACAAGACGGAGATGGCTGCAGCCGGGCACCCTGTATGAAGCGACGTCCCCTTGGACACCTTAGGTAGGTGAATGACAGGTTATAAAAACCTGTTTTATGTGCTAATAGAGCCACAGGCACATTTAATAAGGACAGTTTCGGATTCAGGTTATTAGTAGGGACCTGGCCATATGTTTAGGTTATAGGCCTCAAATGTCATGACAGAATCCCTTTAAATATAGAACATAGGAATTGTTTCGATCACAGAGAAAGTACAGCAGACATCTAATATATAAAGCGTATATAGAGTGTATGTGTGTGTGTGTGTGTATGTCGGCTAAAGGAATTCGCAGCGTCGCATTTACAATCACGAAATTTGGCACACAGGTACATCAGGTGTCCGGGAAGGTTATAGACCAGGTCTCAGCTCTCTAGGACGTTCCGTTCCTGAGATATTCCCAAAAAATGCATTAGCCAATAGAAGCTTGGTCACATGACCCTTATAAGCCAATAGAAGCTCGCAGGTCCTCCAGTCTCCACATACACAGTTTTACTCCAGGTTTCCATAACAACCCAGCCATTTATCTTCACTGCTGTAGGAGAGCTTTAAAGGAAATCTGTCACCAGGATAATCGCTATTGAAGTAACGCAATGGCCTAATAGCACTTAGTACCTTATTTCAAGATGTGCCTTTGTTCTAGCAATAGATGTTTTTATTCTCTGAAAATCCAGTTTATTTGGTATACAAATGAGCCAGTAAGGTGCCCAGAAGGGCGTCACTCTTGCAAGAAGGAGCCCAGACACGCCCCCTGCCACAATGTGTCCACCCTCAAAATACTTAAAACCCCGCCCACATGTCCAGCTAAGCCACACCCCTGATCTGGTTAGGCCATGCCCCCTCCCACTCCTGAGCCAACGGGGATTGAATATGTGAAGGTAAAAATCTACTTCTATCAGCTGCAGGCCTGGGAGGGAGGGTGACTTTCTCCCTGTAGCTCACACTCAGAAAGCACAGTGCTGCTGTCTTAGAGTGAGCTGTTCAAAAGGCCACGCCCCCAAACCGGTTAGGTCACGCCCCCTCCCACTCCTCAGCCGAATGAGATTGAAAAAATGAAGTTAAAAATCAACTTCTAGGTCTCGCTAAGCCATGCCCCCTCCACTCCTCAGCTCACAGGGATTGAAAAAAATCAACTTCTGTCAGCTTCCGGGATGGGAGGGAGACTGACTTTCTCCCTGCAGCTCACACTCAGACAATACAGTGCTGCTGTCTTAGAGTGAGCTGTTCAAAAGGACACGCCCCCGATCCAGTAAAGGCCACTGTTAAGGGGGCAGGCCCCTGTGGAGGTCACTGTCAAGGGGGTGGTATGCTTTGAAAGTCACTGTTAAAGGGGAAGGCTGCTGTAAAGGTCAAAGTTAAGGGCGTGGGCTGCTGTGGAGGTACAATTTTAAGGGACAGGGCACTGTGGGAAGGTCACTGTTTTGGGAGCGGGGTGCTGTAGATGTCCCTGTTATAGTGGATAGTGTTGATATCTTTTAACCACACATACAAACATTAAATTAAATAGATTAAATATACCCGAGCAAAGCCGTGTCCTTCAGCTAGTTAATTATAAAGATTAATATGTACTGTGTATAAATATATATTGTGGGGACTCACTCTGGTAGTCAGGATAAGCACACGCAGTATAGAGCCAAAGACCAGTTTATAACTCAAAAACTTCAGTGTTTATTCACACTTGTTGCAAGTACACAGTGCGACATTTCATTTGCAGTATTGGTGTTAGTTGACACCCGGTAGCTCAAAAAACAAAACAGTCACCTTTTGTCCTGAGTGTTAATCCACACCCGACCGGCATAGCTCAGAACAGAGCAGTCCTCTTGGATTTAGACCTCCAGCCTGGCACAAGGCTCCCGGTACAGAGATTGCCAGAGCTCCAATGTCAGAGAGAGATCATTCCCCACACCTGACACTGCTAGCTGTTTTTATAGGCCTGACAAAACCCGTCCTGGAACGTGAGGAGTAGTCACCCACTCAGCACTTTGACTACTCCCAGTAAGAGCCGTCCTGGATCAGCTATTTACAGCCATACTCAATAGCAAAATGTCAAACAGCAACTGCTGCTGACACATGAAAACTGGCTCTTACTCCACCGAGGCCAGGAACCTCGGTGACACATACCTATCATCCACGATGATTCCTTGTACCTTCTTAGATACCTCCCCCTTTTGTTCAACCCTGAGGGGTTGAACACATGCCATACAGTATACCCGGGACAGGGCATCCTGGCTCACTCCACTATACTGTACCTGGTTTCGGCTGGGGAAAGCTTGCGGCTTAGTAAGACAACGGGATGCTCCTTCCCATTGACTTCCTGAGACAGTAACGCACCGAGGCCTACTTTGGAGTCGTCCGTCTGTACTATCAATTCCCGTTTGAAGTTGGGCACCACCAAAACCGGAGACCCACACAGGGCCGACTTCAAAGCGGAGAACGCCTCTTCCACCTGATCATCCCAGCAAACCATCACCGACCTGTGTCCCTTCAAGAGCCCTGTCAATGGCGCAGCCACTGTAGCAAAGTGGGGAATAAACCTCATGTAATAGCCCACCATTCCTAGGAACAACTTTACTTACCTAGTGGTGACAGGTCGGGGCCAATTCTGAATTGCCTATATTTTGTTCACTTGGGGCTTGATGACTCAATGACATACCCAAGGTAATTAGTCTCCTCTAACCCTATCGCACATTTTTTTGGGTTAGCGGTTAGACCAGCATTCCTAAGGGAGTCCACTACAGCCTGTACTTTGGGTAGGTGACTTTCCCAATCGGTACTGTGGATGACAATATCGTCCAGGTATGCCGAAGCGTACTGATGATGTGGACGAAGTACAATGTCCATTAGCCTTTGAAAGGTGGCGGGGCGCTATGCAGACCAAAGGGTAACACCTTGTACTGATATAGCCCCTCCGGTGTGATGAAGGCAGTTTTCTCTTTAGCAGCCTCTGTTAAGAGCACCTGCCAATACCCTTTCGTGAGGTCCAAAACTGAGAAATACCAGGCTTGTCCTAACCTTTCAATTAGCTCATTGACTCGGGGCATGGGATATGCATCGAACTTAGAGATCTAGTTTCATTTTCTGAAATCGTTACAAAACCGAAGTGTCCCGTCCGGCTTGGGTATTAGCACTATAGGACTCACTTTTAGACTCCCTAATGAGGTCTAGCCTCAGCATCATCTGCACTTCCTCCGAGATGGCTTGTCGCCGAGACCCGGTATAGTTTTAGCCGGACTTTTGCCTGAGGCTCAGTGACAATGTCATGCCGAATTGTGGAAGTGCGTCCAGGGAGGTCCGAGAACACATCCGTGTTTCGGCTAATAAACTCCCTGGCCTCCTGAGCCTGTTTAGAGGAGAGGCTGTCAGCCATTCTTACTGTGGCAGCCTGCTTCAGACAGAGGGGCCAAAACCTTTTACCCTAGAAAATCTGGCCGCGGGCTGTCTTCAGTACAGGTTTCCCTATCTTTCCACGGTTTGAGAAAATTCTCATGGTACACCTGCTCCGGCTTTCGCTTCCCTGGCTGGTGTACCTTGTAGTTTACCTCTCCAATTTTTTCAAGTACCTCGTAGGGCCCCTGCCGCCTAGCCAGGAAATTACTGTCCACGGTCGGCACCAGGACCAAAACCCGATCACCCGGGTTAAAGTTCTGGACCCGAGCTTGCTGATTATAGATCCGACTCTGGGCTCGTTGAGCTGTCTCCATATGCTTCCTGACAAGAGGCAAAACGGTCTCTATCTGCTGTTGCATCTTGGTAACGTACTGCAGGACACTTTTAAGCGGAGTAGGTTGCTGTTCTTTGGCTATGTCCAACAAACCGCGAGTATGTCTGCCATATTGCAATTCGAATGGGCGAGAACCCAGTAGAGGCCTGGGGCACCTCTCGCATAGTGAACATGAGATAGGGCAGAAGTAGGTCCCAGTCTTTCCCATCTTTAGACACCACCATTTTTATCATGGTTTTTAATGTTTTATTAAACCGTTCAACCAGACCGTCCGTTTGCGGATGGTAAACGAATGTCCATGTTTGATATGCAGCAACTTACAGAGCTCCCTCATGACCTTGGACATAAAAGAGGTCACCTGGTCAGTCAGAAACTCTTTAGGCAGCCACACTCAGGAGAACATCTCCATTGGCTCCTTAGCTATAAGTTTAGCCGATGTATGTCGCAGTGTCACCACCTCCAGGTACAGAGTGGCGTAATCTAGGATGACCAGGATGTGTCCTCTAGCGGACTTCATTACTGGGCCTACGAGGTCCATCGCAATTTGCTCTAACGGCACATCGATGATCGGGAGAGGTACCAAGGGACTGCGGAAAAGGTGCTGGGGGCTAGTTGCCTGGCAGGTCGGGCAAGACTTACAGAATTCGTCCACCTCTTTAAACACACTGGGCCAGTAAAACCATTGTAGTATCCGGTCCTGTGTTTTCTGCATTCCCAGATGCCCCCCGAGAACATGTTGGTGGGCTAACTCTAACACAAGTTTGCAATTAGCTTGGGGCACCAGCAACTGTTCAATATGTTCACCCCGCAGTTGGTTTACCCGATACAACATATCTTGATGAACCACAAAACGGGGAAACACTGAATCTGCCCCCGATTGTTGTGGTTCACCATCTACTATTAATCCATTTCCTCAAGCTCGGGATAGGGTTGGGTATCGGTGTTGTGCAGTACCAAAATTATCCCCAGGGACATTGAGGTCTGCCAGATCAGCCCCCGGCGGCAAGTCCTCTACATCTCCCACCATTACATTCAGTGAGGTTGTCCCCCCCTCTTCCACCGAGGAATGGATGGGGATTCACTCTGGTAGATAGGGTGTGCGGACGCAATACAGAGGCAAATTACCAGTTCTTAAATCAAACTTCCGTGTTTATTCACACACAAAAATGTATTCACAAAAACAAAATGTCACTTTGCAGTCTTGGTGTTAGTTCACACTCAATGGAAAGTCCAATCACCTTGTTGGCTGTTCTGCCTCCAGCAGTCCTTATCAGGTTTTTAGGGGGCCTGTTTCTCTTACAAACGGGTCTCAGCCCACCAGCACGGCACAAGCCTCAGATCCCAGGACACACACCTGCTGAGCTCCACTGTCAGACTGAGGTAATCCTCCTCACCTGGCAGTGCTGGCTGATTTTTAGCACTTTGACTATTCCCAGTAAGAGCTGTCCCGACTCAGCTATACAGCCATACTAAGTATTAAGGTGTCAAACAGCAAATGCTGCTGACACATAAAAACCGGCTCTAAATAGTCTATCACACTTAACATATTGTGCACATCTCTGGGCCAGGGTGCACCTGTAAATAATACATAAAAAAATTACCATTCCCTACCACATTGTGTAAAATGTTCCAGAATGGAGCACAAATTAGGCTGAAGAATGGATATGAGCCAATATTTTAAATGATTGGTTAATGCTGTAACTATTCAGACCATAGTCTAGAGTAAATGTTGCTTTTTGCCAAACTATAGTCAAGTGTAAATGCAACAAACCATAGTTGGCTGTCACTGGTCAGACCATAGTTTTATATAAATGTTGCCTCTGGTCAGTTCACAGTCTAGTGTAAATACTGCCACTAGTAAGACCATAGTTTAGTGTAAATGCTGCCTCCGGACAGTCCAAAGTCTAGTGTAAATGCTGCCACCAGTCAGACCATAATCTAGTGTAAAGGCTGCCACTGGTCAGACCTCCTGCAGTCATGATGCAACAACCATGATTATTACCAGGGTCACACGGGTGGTATTGCAGTCATAGACTGGAGCAACTGGGGGTCCTGGTCCAGCCACTTTGGGTCTATGACTTGAGTGAATACTAATGAAGCAGTGTGGCCCTGATGCACAATATGGATTGGTGGAGGGGCCCTTTCCCAGACATTTACTAATCAAATTATTTTACACATCTCTAGTGAGAATTGAACCCTCTGACTTTCTGTGTGGAAGGCAACAGATTTACCACTACACTTTAGACCTGCACTGCTGTAAGAATAGGATTTTTTGTGTTTGAATAGTTACCGAAGATTAATACTATTTTCTTAGGCATACTATTAAATAAAAAGTATTACTGAAATTAAGTTAAAGAAAATTAGAAAATTACGCCTTTTTTCATTTTTATTTACGCTTTTTAATTATCATCTATGATTGTTTAACCCATACATAGAGTACTTTAACACTGGTCCATGTCCCAAGTGGAAATCATATTTCAATGGCTTACACACTATTCGACAATTTGAGAATAAACAGGTTTAACAGGTTTGGTGATAAAAATATTGTTAGTGTGATTAAAGGGGTTTTCCGGGATTTTAATATTGATGATCTATCCCCAGGACCCCGGCCGATCAGCTGGTTGAAGACCACGCTCCACACTCAAGTGTAAAGGTAGAAGCCATCCCATTGAAGTGAATAGGATGTATTGTAATTACACCTGCTCGCCGTTGACATCAAGGGATGTCTGTGCTTGCCTGGAGGGCAGCATCCTCTTCGACCAGCTGAATTGCGGGGGGACCCAGGTGTAGCACCCTCGTTGATCTGATGTTGATGACCTATCCTGAGGACAGGTCATCAATATTAAAATCCAGGAAAACCGCTTTAAATATAAGGTAAAACAGGTAAAACAGACAAATCACATACAGAATAAATAATAATCAGTCACATGACCTGCCCAATACAATATGGGGGGGGGGGGGGACTCCAGCTACCGTGTCGTAGCACATGGCTGACACCCCATGGTGGTACAAGAGATAGGGATAGTGTTTCAAATCAATACAGCCTACCTGGATGATTTCCCTCAATGGATTACCAATCAACTGTCTGTGTGTATCAGGTTTATACCTTTCAGCCCCTCCTCCAGCGTGCAGCACGCAAGTCTCTGAGGTAACCACTCAGGAATGTGGCCTTATCAGCACAATGCAGGTTGTGTATGTCTAACTATTCCTATAATACTATATTAAAAGGAATATCATTGCACAGAATAATGAAGGGTGTAGATTTAAAGTGGACCGAACCAATCCGTTCTTAATTATGGATGTAAAATACCCTTACAACTCACACACTGTTACACATGTGATCCATGTCACAAAATTTTGTGGGCCCATACCTCTATGTACCTAATTTAAACAAATTGACACCATATTTTCATTAATTCCAATAGAAATGTATAACAGAAGTATTTCCTCCTAGAAGCAAAGTTTCCTATGTCAACACACAAAGTGCCTGTGTGTCTGTACGTCCATGCAAATGTGCATGATACGTAAAGGGGGTGTCCAGGTTTGAGACATTTTTAACTGTGGGCAGCAGCATTTTTGTATTTTAAGCCATTATGATGCACACCTGCACATTTACTTCATTTTACAGAATGTGCTGACTAAGGCCTCATGCACACGACCGTTGTGTGCATCCGCGGCCGTTGTTCCGTTTTCCGTTTTTTTTCGCGGACCCATTGACTTTCAACTGTATTTAACTCATTGGTGGCCAGTGCGGTCCCCCCTCCCTCCCCTGTATTTAACTCATTGGTGGCCAGTGCGGCCGGCCCCCCCTCCCTCCCTTGTATTTAACACATTGGTGGCCAGTGCGGCCGGCCCCCCCTCCCTCCCTTGTATTTAACACATTGGTGGCCAGTGCGGCCGGCCTTCCCTCCCTCCCTTGTAGTTAACACATTGGTGGCCAGTGCGGCCGCCCCCCCTCCCTCCCTCCCTTGTATTTAACACATTGGTGGCCAGTTTCGGCCGCCCCCCCTCCCTTGTATTTAACACATTGGTGGCCAGTGCGGCCCCCCCTCCTACCCGGTATTTAACTCATTGGTAGCCAGTGCGGCCGGCCCCCCCTCCCTCCCTTGTATTTAACACATTGGTGGCCAGTGCGGCCGCCCCCCCCCCCTAATTAAATTGACCGACCCCCCCATCATTGGTGGCAGCGGAGAGTTCCGATCGGAGTCCCAGTTTAATCGCTGGGACTCCGATCGGTAACCATGGCAACCAGGACACTACTGCAGTCCTGGCTGCCATGGTTACTTAGCAATTTTAGAAGCATTATACTTACCTGCGATGTCTGTGACCGGCCGGGCGCTCTTCCTACTGGTAAGTGAAAGGTCTGTGCGGCGCATTGCTTATAGCACAGACCTGTCACTTACCAGTAGGAGGAGCGCCCGACCGGTCACAGACATCGCAGGTAAGTATAATGCTTCTAAAATTGCTAAGTAACCATGGCAGCCAGGACTGCAGTAGTGTCCTGGTTGCCATGGTTACCGATCGGAGTCCCAGCGATTAAACTGGGACTCCGATCGGAACTCTCCGCTGCCACCAATGATGGGGGGCCACCAATGTGTTAAATACAATGGAGGGAGGGAGGGGGGGCCAGCCGCACTGGCCACCAATGAGTTAAATACAGGGGAGGGAGGGGGGCCGCACTGGCCACCAATGTGTTAAACACAAGGGAGGGAGGGGGGGCTGGCCGCACTGGCCACCAATGTGTTAAATACAAGGGAGGGAGGGGGGGCCGGCCGCACTGGCCACCAATGTGTTAAATACAAGGGAGGGAGGGGGGGCCGGCCGCACTGGTCACCAATGAGTTAAATACAGGGGAGGGAGGGGGGGCCGCAATGGCCACCAATGAGTTAAATACAGGGGGGGGAGGGAGGGGGGGTCTGCCCCCTGCTGCCTGGCAGCACCTGCCAGGCAGCAGGCGGCAGTCATGTACACAGTTCTTTTAGTATATTCTAACCTGAAGCGTCCCCATCACTATGGGAACACCTCTGTGTTAGAATATACTGTCGGATCTGAGTTTCACGATCTAACTCAAATCCGATGGTATATTCTAACTTAGAAGTGTTCCCATGGTGATAGGGACACTTCAAGTTAAAATATACCATCGGATTGGAGAAAACTCCGATCCGATGGTATAAAAGTGACTCCTGACTTTACATTGAAAGTCAATGGGGGACGGATCCGTTTGCAATTGCACCATATTGTGTCATTGTCAAACGGATCCGTCCCCATTGACTTGCATTGTAAGTCAGGACGGATCCGTTTGGCTCCGCACGGCCAGGCGGACACCAAAACGACTTTTTTTTCATGTCCGTGGATCCTCCAAAAATCAAGGAAGACCCACGGAAGAAAAAAGAGTCACGGATCACGGAACAACGGAAATCCGTTTTGCGGACCGCAAAAAAAAACGGTCGTGTGCATGAGGCCTAACTTTGTATTTTGGTTTTGCAATATGCATTTGGAGGTGTGGCTGCTTTCATTTTGTTCATGCACTCCTAAAAAACAATCTTATCTACAAGATGTTTTTAATTAGTGCAGTATATATCTGATCATTCATTAAAGTTCTTTTGGCACAAGGAGAGATACAGTCCTGATCAAAAGTTGGCTGGATCTTAACAAGGTTCCAAGTAGAGCTTCAACATGCAACAAGAAGAAATTAGAGTGAGACAAAACATTTTTTGAGCATTCAATTTAATGAAAACAACGAATAAACTGAAACAGGCTGTTTTTCAGCTGATCAAAAGTTTAGGACCACATGCCTTTAAAAGGCCAAATCTGTGCAAAGATGTGGATTCATTGTCATTTTCTGTCAGGTGGCAAAGGCAAAAAAACTCTCCCTTTTTGAACATGGTCGGGTTGTTGAACTGCATAAGCAGGGTCTCTTACAGCGCGCCATCGCTGCTGAGGTGGGACGCAGTAAGACAGTCATTTGGAATTTCTTAAATTCTTAAATGATCCTGAGGGTTATGGAACAAAATAGTCAAGTGGAAGACCCAAAAAAATTTCATCAGCACTAAGCCAGAGGATCCAATTGGCTGTCCGTCAAGACACTGAATGATCCTCGACCCAAATTAAGGCCCTTACTGGTGCTGACTGCAGTCCCATAACCATCAGACGGCATCTGAGACTGAAGGGCTTCAAAAACAAAAAAGTCTTCAAAGACCTCGTCTCCTTGAACGCTACAGAACTGCTCGTTTGGACTTTGCAAGAGAGCACCAAACATGGGACATTCAAAGGTGGAAGAAAGTTTAATCTCTGATGAGAAAAAATGTAACCTTGATGGTCCTGATGGTTTTCAACGTTACTAGCATGACAAGCAGATTCCACCTGAGATGTTTTCTACGCGCCACAGTGGAGGGGGAGCCATAATGGTCTGGGGTGCTTTTTCCTTCAGTGGAACAATGGAGCTTCAGGAAGTGCAGGGGCGTCAAACGGCCGCTGGCTATGTCCAGATGTTGCAGAGAGCATTCCTCATGATTGAGGGCCCTCGTCTGTGTGGTTACGACTGGGTTTTTCAACAGGACAAGGCTACAGTACACAATGCCCGCAGGACAAGGGACTTCTTCCAGGAGAATAACATCACTCTTTTGGCCCATCCTGCGTGTTCCCCTGATCTAAATCCAATTGAGAACCTTTGGGGATGGATGGCAAGGGAAGTTTACAAAAATGGACAACAGTTCGTGCGGCCGTCTTCACCACTTAGAGAAATGTTCCCACTCACCTCACGGAAACGCTTGCATCAAGCATGCCGAAACGAATTTTTGAAGTGATAAACAATAACGGCGGAGCTACTCATTACTGAGTTCATGTTTGGAAGTTGGATTTCTGTTTTGGAGGGGATTAGTTTTTTTTTGGAGGTGTGGTCCTAAACTTTTGATCAGCTGAAAAACAGCCTGTTTCAGTTTATTCGTTGTTTTCATTAAATTGAATGCTCAAAAAATGTTTTGTCTCACTCCCATTTCTTCTTGTTGCATGTTGAAGCTCTACTTGGAACCTTGTTAAGATCCAGCCATGCTAAATATGATTTTTTGCTATTTTACAAGTGGTCTTAAACTTTTGATCAGGACTGTATTTTATATAGAGTAGGTTCCCACCCAAAAGAGGTCATCTTTGCTTTTACTACAGAGTCAAGCAGGTAGAAACACTGCTGATACAAGCCAGGATGTGTACATCCTAATCCCACCTAGCCAGGTTGATTGACATCCCTGAAAACAGGGAAATCATCATGTGCCCAGTCGAAATCTAGCTCATATGCCATTGTGGTCTACTTCTAGCGCATGTGTAGTGAAGCCGGGGTGTACTAGTACTTTTGTAAAGAAAAACTTATTATTAGCTTTTATACTTTTTTTAACTGAACTACACAATCACCTATCAAAATGTTGTATCATTCACTTCACTGATCCACAGTCGTGTGCCCCCGGTCCTCTCAGCAAGGCTGATCCTACGGGAATGCTCCCAGCGCATGCACATTGAGTCACTGAAGCCAGGGCAAGCACACCCTGGCCTCACTATGCATGCACCAGAAACAGATTGACCTCATAGACGTCAGTCAAGCCTTTGGAAACTGCTGGAACATAATGGTCAGGTACTAGTGGTGGTTTGGGGGTCAAGAACTTTTTAACAGGTTCCCTTTAAAGAGCTTAGGACTAGTTCACACAGCGCTACTTTGGTCCATTTTTTTGCTTACATTTTTATAAGCCAAAACTAAAAAAAAAGCCTAAAGACAGGAAAAGTATAAAGCCAGGCTGGCTTTGACTTGCAAAAATGTTAGATATTTAGATATCTATAATATATAGAATATGAATAAGACAAGTACACGTACAATTATTCTAAATTACTCCAGGAAATATACATTCAAAATGCTTACATATTCAATCAGTAAAGACTGTCTTCCTGCTAAATCACATAAAGAATGGATTTTTACTGTGTAGGGTTTTCAAAGTTTGTAATTTGCAAAGCAAGGCTTGCTGGGATCACCATTGCATAGGCTATTATGGAAATTGTCCAGAAAGTAGAAAGAAATTCCTTCCTTTGTATTCAGATTGCTCAAAGCTATAAAATGCAATAGTTGATTTTGTGTTCTGTAATGTGAATGGAAATCTGTTCTTCATTTAAAATACGGGTTTATCTTTCCTTCCTCTCTCTCTATGCAACCAACAGTAGTTGCCGCTCTGTAAACCGGAATGATTGACTGTACAATGATTAGCTGCATCGGGCTGGATATAGACTTTATTAAAAACACCAGCGAGGGCTTTAAATGTCTGCAGTGAACCCTAGATAGATGCTAACTGATGCTGAAGGAATAATTAAGTACAGGCTAATCTATCTCACTTTAGTCCGTGTCCCCACTCATGCTAAACGCTTAAACAGTTGAATATTGCTCTGATAAGTCATCATCATCTCGAGAGAGAGATGGAGTTTTAAGATACCTTGGTGAGCAGCGCGTAAATCATATTCCGTATGCTAGGGGCGGGTTACGGTTTTCTACTTGGTTTTATTCACCATACCTGTCCAAAGCCAGATTTTGCAA
This sequence comes from Bufo bufo, assembly GCF_905171765.1. Taxonomy (NCBI): domain Eukaryota; kingdom Metazoa; phylum Chordata; class Amphibia; order Anura; family Bufonidae; genus Bufo; species Bufo bufo. The sequence goes on from NC_053390.1 coordinate 590,866,889, forward strand.
GCCGCAAAGTATTTTCTCAAACCTCTCCTTCTGGATAAATGAGAGAACATATGTGACTATATTATTATAGTCTTTAACCTTTCGGCGTCTTCCTCCTGACGTTCCATAGGAAAGGAAATGCTAATCTTCTTGTCTATGGGTGCCAGACTATGGTCTGGCTTTCTTTTGCAGGTCTGTCACTTCCATTTTCCTTCACATTCAAAGCCAGTAGTAGAATGCTTCTCTACATCTCTTAAGAAAGCAGTCTGCCAAGTACATATGAAGTGTCACCAGACAATGGGGATTTGCTGGAACAATTGCCGCTGAGACAACTCTAAAGATGGGATCTCTAATGAAAGACAGGCCGGGATACGCCACAGATGTGCAAGTGTTTATCTGTCTTCTTAGACTTTAACTCATTTCACCTTCTCTCCGTATAATATCCCTGCTATAGAAAACACCTTTGTCTGTCACTGGATTAGTTCTTTTTTTGTACTGATAAATCTGTAATGTTGTAAAAAAAAGACCCACTTACTTGTGAAGTACAAAGCCAAAGTAAAGCTTTTAAAGTAATATTAGTTTAGAACCAGGCAGAGAAGAGCACCTCTGTAATCTGATTAACTCATTAGGATTATCCAGTTTTCATGCTGAATAAAGTGCCTACTGTGTATGTGCAGATCACTAATATATTAATCCCAGATTTGGCATTAAGGACAGAAAGTAGCATTTCCCACTGTACCATTTGGTGTACTTACAAGGGGACAGAACATAAGACATATGCCCCAGCTGTTGAAAGGCTGAAGGAGGAACAATAACAGTGGTGCACCATAGTAATTTTTGTTTTACATTAAGCCACGCCTCTAATGCCACCAAATGCCTATACATGCCCAATCCTTCCCAGTCCACTTCGTGCCCCCACACAGCGGTTATGTCCCCTTAGTGCCCCCACACAGCAGTTATGTCCCCTTAGTGCCCCCACACAGTAGTTATGCCTCCTTGGTGTCCACACACAGTAGTTATGCCCCCTTAGTGCCACCACACAGTAGATATGTGCCCTTAGAGCCACCACACAGTAGTTATGCCTTCCTAGTGTCCCCACATAATAGTTATACCCTTTCAGTGCCCCCAACACAGTAGTTGTGCCTCCTTAGAGCCCCCTCACAGTAAGAATGCCCTGTAGGTGCCCAAGACAGTATTTATGCCCCTTTAGTGCCCCCACACAGTAGTTATGCCCCATTATTGCCTCCTCACAGTAAGAATGCCCTGTAAGCAGGCACAATGACCTCACTGCATCGTGTCTGCCTATTGGGGAGCACACAGGCCGGCTAATAGTTGAGCAGGGATCTGACGACTCCCTGCTTCACAATTCAACTGTATCTGTGTCCTCAGGGTGAAAATACAGTTGAAAATGGGAGATGCCACATGCCTGAATATTGGGATGTATGATCGGGGAGTAAATTGAGTTGAAACATATGATTTGACCTGAGTTACATTTTCTGTCCACTCCACACTCAAAATCTCTAGTGTTATAAAAATAGTGCATTGAGTCCGCAGGGGGGAGATCCAGGAGGAGGGGAGTGGTAGTTGTGGCATTGATAGGAGTTGTAGTAGTTCACCTTGGCTAACCTCAGTCCAAAACTTTCTGGGGCCATGCAGTGAGTGGATTGCATAACCTTTGTTCCCTTGAGGCACACCATTGGCTTTGTAGCGCTCCTGCCTGGTGTTAGGTGGGGTCCCTGTCTGGTGATAGAGGGAGTGCTGTTGATGTTAGGTAGATGGGTACAAGGCAAGAGGGCAGATGGATGTAGCAATGCAGGGGCGTAACTAAAGGCTCATGGGCCCTGGTGCAAGACTTCAGGTTGGGCGACTCAGTGCTTTGTGGCAATGGGCAGGGGTGCATCTAGCCTTTCTGCTGCCCGAGGCAAAAATTGAAAGTGCACTCCCCCCACCAATGCTAAATTCTCAACCAAACCCCTTCCCTCCAGCCCTACTGTTGGGCCAGACACACACAAGTCAGTTGAATGTAATAAACTCATCGCATGTGTCAGTGAGAGTTCCCGTTCTGGCCTAAGCTCCTCTGACAGGATCGCACATCATTATAATGCTGTGTAACACTAAGAGTCCTGGAATCCATTGTATTACACTGACATAATGCTGTGCGATCCTGTCAGAGGAGCAGAGGCTAGAACGGGAACTCTCACTGACACAGACTGTGAGTTTATCGCATTCAACTTGCTAGTGTGTGTCTCGCCTTAAAGACATACTTGGAAAACATTGTACACGGTGCTCCAAAACATACAGGGTAATACAGTGCCACATATCTCTTACATCCAATGATGTCTCCTCTGATGTAGATGTTCTCTTTGCACATCTTCTCCATTTGGACAAGACCTCTATGATGATTTCTTTCAGTGATGTCTCGTGTCTGCAGAGTTTGACAGTGGTTTCCGCACCATTTCAACACCCCATCCTGCCACCCCCAATACTGTGCCTGTTGTGCTCCCCAATACTATACTGCATAACCATAATGTCCTCCAAAATAATTGTGCTAAGCTGATACTGTACCAGGGTGCTCCCACAGTAATAGTGCTCCCAAAAGTCCCACCAATAGTAATAATTATCTATCAGAGTGCAGTTAGTGTTAAAAGAGCCCCCAATAGTAATAATGCCCTCATTTTGCTCATACTAGTAATCATGTTCCCCATAGTTCCTCAGTAGTAATTATTTTCCTTATAATGTGCGCCAGTGCAAATACCCCCTTACAATGTGTGCTAGTACAAAAAATACTCCATTATAATGTGTGCCAGCACACAAAATACCCCCTTCTACTGTGCGCCACTACAAAAAGTACCTCCTTGTAACGTACAACAGTGCAAAAAATACCCCTTTACAGTGTTCACTAGCACAAAATAATGCCCCTTTATAATGTGCGCCAGTACAAAAAATACCCCTTATAATGTGAGCCCGTGTAAAAAATGCTTCCTTTTAATGCATGCCAGTACAAAAAAAGTCCCTTTAAAATGGGTGCTAGTACAAAAAATGCTCCCTCTTAGTGGGCCTATTAGAGTTAAAATTGTGCCCCCTATAATGTATGCCAATCCAAGAACATGTCCCACCCCGTTATGTGTTTCAGCCCCAATTCAGTGTCCCCAGTAGATGCTCACTAGTATTCTCTCCACCCCCAATGTCCCCATAGTGTTCTCCCTCCACAATGTCCCCATAGTGCCCCCAGTAGATGCCCCCATAGTTTTACCCCTACAATGTCCCCATAGTGCCTCCAGTAGATGGCACCATAGTTTTCTCCCCACCCCCACTGTCACGATAGTGCCCCCAATAGATGTTCCCATAGTGCCCACAGTAGATGCCCTTATAGTGCACCCCCCAATGTCCTCATAGAGCCCCCAGTAGATAGTCCCATAGTGTCCTCCTCCCATGGTACATGGGCCCTATAGTGGCCCCCATGGTCCCCATAGTGCCCTAGTAGATGTCCCCACATCAATAAAAAAATAAAATACAAAACAATAAATGCAGATACTTACCTCTTCTGTCAGCCATGCGGTACAGGCCTTTTCCAGGCTGTTTTCTGAGCCGTACACTGCCCGGCTCATGTGCCGCAATGATAATTATGAGAAGAAAAGGGTGGGTTATTGGTGGCTCACCTGATCACTGCAATGTGTAGGTGCTCTGGTTCTGGACTGATTCACCCAATCAGGAAAGTAGTTTATAACAATAAAGGTATATAATGGAAAACCGGCACTCTACATCTATCAATGATGCTAAAGAAGCAATATACACAGGTGATAGTAAAAAATATATATTTATTTTTAGGAGGATGGGTTTAAGAGTGGAGAGTAGGAGTAGACGTTCTAAAAGTTCTAAAAAGTGGGGTACTTAAGGAAAAAATGTTGATTTGCAATATGTGGCAGTGGGGGTGCACAGTAAAGAATCTTGTGCAAGGTGGGGGTATGACAATGCTGTGATTGTCCAGTGATGATAGCCCCCTTTCAGCAGGTACAGTGAGTAGCTGTGTCCATTAGTATACAGTCCATAGAAAATTGTCTTTATGTATTACCACATAGAAAAATATAGTAAAAAATATATAATATGGATAGAACAATAAAAGAATAAAAGGTAAAAATAAAGATAAGTGGTATGTCAGTCGGGTGCTGTACTTTAGTGTGGCGTCCCACTCACTGATGAAGAAGGCAGCTCAGTCCTTCGAAACGCGTCTGGTGACTTCCCTCTAAAAACCTGCTAAAGAACTCTATTTTGGAAGCGCTTCCACACCACCGACTCCATCCAAGTCCCCTGGATCGAAAAAAGACCACCAGCGAAGATCCCAATACCGAATCCGGCAAAGACACGCGAGACGCCAGAGAAGTGACCTCACACACACGCGGCACGCCGAGAAGACCGGGAAACAGACATCGCTGAGCGCTGTAAGGCCGCTCCAACAGCCAGGAGATCCATACCCCACAAAGAAGGTACACAGTCAGGGTGCAGTCTTTACTAAATGTGTGGGACGCCACACTAAAGTACAGCACCCGACTGACATACCACTTATCTTTATTTTTACCTTTTATTCTTTAATTGTTCTATCCATATTATATATTTTTTACTATATTTTTATATGTGGTAATACATAAAGACAATTTTCTATGGACTGTATACTAATGGACACAGCTACTCACTGTACCTGCTGAAAGGGGGCTATCATCACTAGATAATCACAGCATTGTCATACCCCCACCTTGCACAAGATTCTTTACTGTGCACCCCCATTGCCACATATTGCAAATCAACATTTTTTCCTTAAGTACCCCACTTTTTAGAACTTTTAGAACGTCTACTCCTACTCTCCACTCTTAAACCCATCCTCCTAAAAATAAATATATATTTTTTTACTATCACCTGTGTATATTGCTTCTTTAGCATCATTGATAGATGTAGAGTGCCGGTTTTCCATTATATGCAATGATAATTATGTCATCACACCACGTCTGCTGGCCTGGAGCCTACCAGAGGAAACATCGTGGCAGGGAGACATCGCTCCCATGCCCCTGCCACAGTACCTAATTGTATTGCAATCCTCAGGACGGCAATACATAATCAACGATAGGCCCCCCTGGCTTAGGGGCCCAGTGGCAGTTGCGACCACTGCGACCCCAATAGCTACGCCAGTGGAGTCAATGACCAGGTCTGTTGGCTACAAAAAAATAGTCTCTCTTTACTGAATTTATGATGGGAGTAGTAGTAGTAGTATAAATAGATGTAGTCTTTTCCCAATAGCTGTGTATGGGAAGCAACAATGATGGTAGTAATCATCCTTGAGTCTCACTCCAAGTTCACTTTGCAATCTTCCTAAATAACCAGGGGCTTGCAATTCCATTCTCATTAACTCTTAACTAATTCTGCAGTTCCCAGTTGGAGGGTGCAGATCCCAGATCCTGGTGGCTAGTCCGTCTCAAAGTGTGGTGGGTGCCAAAGCAATATATCCTTTCCACAGCAGTAAAGTCTTATTGCCGTAAAAGTGCTTTACCTTACTGACTTTCTAGGCAAGGCCTTGGTTCTCTACAATCTGTATGGGTTGCAGGCTTTTTTCCTGTCAGGGAAATTCTCTCAGTTCATGTGCTTTTCCTGGCAGATTTCAGTCTCAGAGATGAAGGATCTCTGGACTAGGCTTCTCTTCAGGCCTACTTCTCAGGAGCTCACACATGCATGTGTTGCCTCTAGCTCTGATTAGCTAATACTCCCTCTAACCAGGGGGAGGGACTAGCCCATCACCCTGGTAAAAGTAGGCTAAAGCTGCCAGTATTGACTATTTGTTGCCCATACATAACTATTAGTGTTAATCGCGAATATTCTAATCACAAATTTTTATTGTGAATATCGGCACTTTCAGAATTTGCGAAAATCCAGAATGTAGTGCTATATATTCATAATCCTGAATATTCTATTACATTTTTTTTCATCAATACTACTGCTTCTTGCTTGTGGGCCAATGAGAAGGCTGCAATATCTTTGACAGAGCTTAGCAACATCCCTAGCAACCAATAGGAAAGTTGCCTACCCCTTGACTATATAAGAAACTCCCCAGCAGACCTTTTCTGCAGTTTTTTTTGCAGTTCTGAGAGAGAGCGAGAGAGCGCAGTGCCATTGCTGTGTGCTGTGCTTTCATCTGGATCCTATTCCTTAGTTAGCTCACATATATAATACAGATAGTTAGTGGGATATAGTCAGTTTAGGTTAGATGGTGATATAGTGTAGCTGATAGGTTCCAGCGCAGGGTGTTAGGTAGTGTGATAGGAATTACTGTTTCTCTGCTGTCCATACTGTACACGCTACAGACATAGTGCTGTGATGTCACAACAACACTTAGTGCACCAATCAGTAATATCTACTCAGACCTGATAAAATGTGAAGTTGCATGTATTGTGCAAAAAAATGCGCATCATTAGTGCTGATTTGCGCAATCGCGAAAATAATGACTGAAGATCGCGAATTCTAAAATTAGCGAATTTATTGAATATTATGCAAAAAATTCGCTAAATATCGCAAAAACTAATATTGCCTATGCCGCTCATCACTAATAACCATGTGGGATACATAGTGCATAAAGAAATACATGCTTTCACAACAGATCACAGCATTTAAATCTTGGCGAACAATTAAGTCTTAGCAGTGATCAGCTGGGTCACTGCAATAGCAAGGTATCAGATCACGTCTAATGACTTACTGTTTATGTAGCAGCCTGTTGCAATGGACTCTGTCCTAGCCTTTGCTTCTAAGGCTGGGCTCCTGATAAAAATACTTTTAGACCACCCTCCATATACATGCACAACCCACCCTTATACATGCAACTGCCTGATTTTTCCTCCCCCCAAATCTGCATTCAGGGAAGTATCAGGAGACCCCCATACACATTAGATGTTCATCTGGTCCCACTGCAGAGATTCATATTTGAAAAATGGGGTGTTATTGCTGATAACCCCAATATCGTAATTCTCTCAATGTTATAGCGTCCAAAAATCTGGCATATTAGGAGTTGTTTGGCAGGATCTCAATCTGGTGCCGAGCTGGTCACCTGTTAGCCTCCAATGATCTTCTTTCCCTAACAAAAGACAGTAATGGGGCTGGGCTTTATACTGGAACACTGATGTTCACCATTAGCCAATGATTATGAACAATAAATTGTTGCTTTGCAGTGTTACAACTTTCATTGCAGTCAACGGTAGCCATATACATTCCTATCCAATAAGCTTCCCCTAATGATGGCTTCATTCAGACAGTTTTCTAATACAAAGCTTCAGACATAGAGCTGTATGGGAAGATTTATTAATGTATTTATGCCAGTTGTGTGGTTTAATTGCATTGTGAAATATGCAGTTTAGAATGAGTGCCATATTTATGAAGCAACAGCAACACTTTTTCTTTAACTGCTATATACTATAACGTCCAGCGGTTGACACTTGTCTCTGCAAGGACATTCTTTTCTGAACATTTCTGCTAATGGAGCAGCTGCGGGAACCACTGTCAGTGATTGCAGGGCTCCACATAGAGAAGGCAGGGATGTATTATATATTTTTTTGGCCCCGTTCACACGGGCGAGAATTCCACGCGGGTGTAATGCGTGAGGTGAACGCATTGCACCCGCACTGAATCCGGACCCATTCACTTCAATGGGGCTGTGCACATGAGCGGTAATTTTCACGCATCACTTGTGCTTTGCGTGAAAATCACATCATGCTCTATATTGTGCATTTTTCACGCAGTGCAGGCCCTATAGAAGTGAATGGGGATGCGTGAAAATCGCAAGCATCCACAAGCAAATGAGGATGCGGTACGATTTTCACGCATGGTTTCTAGGTGACGATCGAGATGGGGACCCGATCATTATTATTTTCCCTTATAACATGGTTATAAGGGAAAATAATAGCATTCTTAATACAGAATGCTAAGTAAATTAGGGATGGAGGGGTTAAAAAGATAAATAAAAATTAAACTCATCTCATCCGCTTGTTTGCGCAGCCCGGCTTGTCTTCTTTCTTCTTCTTTGAGGACCTGGGAGAAAAGGACCTTTGGTGACGTCACTGCGCTCATCACATGGTCCATTACCATGGTGATGGACCATGTGATGAGCGCAGTGACGTCACAAAAGGTCCTTTTTTCCCAGGTCCTCAAAGAAGAAGAAAGAAGACAAGCCGGGCTGCGTGAACAAGTGGATGAGGTGAGTTTAATATATATTTTTTTTTAACCCCTCCATCCCTAATTTACTTAGCATTCTGTATTAAGAATGCTATTTGTAACGGACTGTTTCAGCAGACAAGGGGTTAAAATCCGTTCAGGCGATAAGCCCCTTTCTGAGAGACAGGCACAGCTACTTGCAGAACACCAACCTCCCGAACTGGATACAAAGTAGCACTCCAAACTGGAACCTCACGAATAGCTGCTAGCAGACGAACAGGGATCAGCTTACACCTCTGGCAATCGGTCCTCTAACAGCATACAGTGAATCCCCCCAATAACGAGACAAGGCTCCGTGTTGAGGGTCAAACAGTGGTCTGACTGTACTTCACGTACAGCCTCTTTTATTCATAAACCACAAACATAGTACTGCCCACAGGGGTTTGAAATATAACCAATCAGTAATTTACAACACATACAATGATACAACAGCAACCAATCGTTCACGCCCCCAGAGGACCAGAATGAAGACTGTGACATAGGACAACATATCCCCACAATGCATCATGGTCTCCTCCCCTCTGTCTGGAGACAACCTGAGGAGCAATCCAATTATCTCTCAGAACAAAGGGAGATCGCCAATACACATGTAGATACAACAGGACAGACATCACCATTTAAACACACAATGGGACAATGGCACAATAGAAACACACCCAGCATATTCCTCCCAAGCTGACAAGTTACAATTATTATAGATTGTTACAACTTTGTGAGTTTACATTGGCCATACATATAACTTACATTAATTCAAACAGTATAACGTGGGGACAAACCTATCCAAAATTCACTTGAATCGGTTCAGGGGTTTAAAAGTTAGTATATGGCCCATAATCCTGGGGCAAGAGGCCAGCAGCCAGTCCTCTCCAAAACCCAGTGGCGAGGTCGGTTTCGCCACACTATTATTTTCCCTTATAACCATGTTATAAGGCAAAATATAAAAATCTACAGAATACCTAACTAAAACCCGAACTTCAGTGAAGAAGTCCGGGTTTGGGTCTGAGTATCACATTCAGTTTTTTCTCACGCGCGTGCAAAATGCAGTGCACTCGCGCGGAAAAAACTGAAGAACGCAACACAATCGCATACAAAACTTACCCCACTCGCAGGCAAAATCGCACGATTTTGCCGCAACCCACCCGCATCCTATCCGGCCCTCACACGCGCCGCCCGTGTGAAAGAGGCCATACAGTCCCTGTCTTCCTTATACGCAGCGCTCAATGAGTGCTGTATATACAGATATCTGCTGCACTCCTAGCGATCATGTGCTCACTGAGGAACGGGTGTCTGCACAAACTGCTGGGTCTCAGCAGACCCAGATCAGCTCTGCAGGGAGGCTTTACTGCATTGTATAGCTTCTGGTGGCTTTATTACTATTGTAATTGGGGCTAATATGTCAGCCCCAGTTACAGGAGACATCAGCAGTAAAAATCTAATCTAAAGTGTAAAATAAAAATAGTAAAAAAAATAAAAAATAAAAAAACACACACCACATTGCCACACTGCAGTTCCTAGCTCCGCCCCAGGGAACCATAACCCATACATCCCCTATATCAAAACAACCATAAAGGGAAGGGGACATACATTTTTAAATGATTTTAATTGCATGTTGTGTTGACAAAAAAGTGAGAAATTGGGAAAAACAGACCATATAAAAAATAAAAGCAAGAAAACAATACTATAATAAAAAATGACATAAAAACAAAGCCCCGTATGTCACTGAAAAAAAGACAAAAGGCAAACAACAGTTTTAAAAATGCATGTACTAAAAAAATATGAAAAATGCATCTGGTCAGGAAGCAGGGTAATGGCCTGGTTTGAACTGGTTAAAACTGTTTTATAAATCTCCCCCATTGTGTTACCCATAGCAGTGTGATGAGTGCTTTTAATAATTTGAAATAAATGCATCTACTTGAGTGCTATACTATTTTTTGTGCTCATTTTAGGGCTCTTTCACACTTGCGTTGTTCTGTTCCGGCATAGAGTTCCGTCGTCGGGGCTCTATGCCGGAAGAATCCTGATCAGGATTATCCCCATGCATTCTGAATGGAGAGAAATCCGTTCAGGATGCATCAGGATGTCTTCACTTCCGGAACGGAACGTTTTTTGGCCGGAGAAAATACCACAGCATGCTGCGCTTTTTGCTCCGGTCAAAAATCCTGAACACTTGCCGCAAGGCCGGATCCGGAATTAATGCCCATTGAAAGGCATTAATCTGGATCCGGCCTTAAGCTAAACGTCGTTTCGGTGCATTACCGGATCCGACGTTTAGCTTTTTCTGAATGGTTACCATGGCTGCCGGGACGCTAAAGTCCTGTTTGCCATGGTAAAGTGTAGTGGGGAGCGGGGGAGCAGTATACACACAGTCCGTGTGGCTCCCGGGGCGCTTCAGAGTGACGTCAGGGCGCCCCACGCTCATGGATGACGTGATCGCATGGATCACGTCATCCATGCGCATGGGGCGCCCTGACGTCATTCTGGAGCGCCCCGGGAGCCGCACGGACAGTAAGTATACTGCTCCCCACTACTACTATGGCAACCAGGACTTTAATAGCGTCCTGGCTGCCATAGTAACACTGAACGCATTTTGAAAACGGATCCGTATTCAAATGCTTTCAGTTCACTTGCAGTGTTACGGATCCGGCGGGCACTTCCGGCAAATGGAGTACACGACGGATCCGGACAACGCAAGTGTGAAAGAGGCCTTAATTAGGATATCCTAAATGGGGGGAGGGGGGGGGGGGGATACTATATCTTCCTATGGAGAGCACCTTAGGCTACTTTCACACTTGCGTTCAGAGCGGATCCGTCTGGTGTCTGCACAGACGGATCCGCTCCTATAATGCAGACGTTTGGATCCGTTCAGAACGGATCCGTCTGCATTATAGTTTAGAAAAAATTCTAAGTCTGAAAGTAGCTTCAGACGGATCCGTCCAGACTTTACATTGAAAGTCAATGGGGGACGGATCCGTTTGAAAATTTAGCCATATTGTGTCAACTTCAAACGGATCCGTCCCCATTGACTTACATTGTAAGTCTGGACGGATCCGTTTGCCTCCGCATGGCCAGGCGGACACCCGAACGCTGCAAGCTGCGTTCCGGTGTCCGCCTGCTGAGTGGAACGGAGGCCAAGCGGAGCCAGACTGAGGCATTCTGAGCGGATCCGCATCCACTAGGAATGCATTGGGGCAGTACGGATGCGTTCGGGGCCGCTTGTGAGCCCCTTCAAATGGAGCTCACAAGCGGAACCCCGATGCTAGTGTGAAAGTAGCCTTAATCGGCGTGTAGAGTCTTATACGTCATACATGCTCCTCTGGAATTCTGGGAAGAAGGGATGCAAGCCTGCTAAGAGCTCCTTTGCATACCTTCTTCCCAGATATCCTAGTGTTCTTCCATAGATTAGTTATCATATTCTGTGTAGTATACAGCATCATGCTCAAATAAAGTATTGAACTAAATATGTTACCAAAGTATAGCTCTGCATTAATACTAATGCAGTCTTGTAGATTTCCTTGGTACAAACAGAATTCCCCTGACATTATTTATATGCACCCGAAATGTCACTTGATCTTAGGTTACAGCAGAAGCTGGTGTCACCCTTCCTACCGGATGTCTGAATGACCTTATGTCACTGTTTGCAGATATAGTAGCTTCTTCTGCTGTATGACTAGGGCAGCCCCTTTTGGGTATTGATGCAGGGAATGATTCGATGTATGCTCCGTGTGACTGTATTTATTGAAATGTTTCTTGAATCATCATAGCCCTGCAACTGAGAGATAACACTGAAAATGTTTTCAGTCTTTTGGGAATTTTTGAACAGGTCATTTATTCTCTCTGCTGTGTGATGCATATGATATTTTTAGTTTGCTGAAATACTGACTTCCAGTCAGAATGAAAAAAATAATTCCTACTAATTCTGTTAATGCGGGCTTTAAATCTAAAACGTATCTGCAAGCTGTTCATTTTTCTAGCTTCGTTATAAAAATCTCTCTTCATTTTAAAGGGATTATCTCCGTACAAACACTGAAGGCTTATAGCTAGGATATATCATCAATGTTCAATTGATGGGGTCAGACCACCATGCCCCTGCCGGATGTTAGAACAAAGTGTCATTGGTGATGGTAAAGCCATGGGCCAGCTTGTCTCTTGTTGCCTCTGCAGATTGTTCTTTTTCAGATACCACATGGACAGTCATTAAAAAGGGTCTCCATTCATTTCCTTTAACTAGCCCATGGTGCTAACCTGTGGAGGGAAGATGTTTCAGATAGTACTTACCCTCTCTTGCTCCCTTGATACCTCCGCTGTGCTCGCACACGCTGCGGGCTCTTCCACCCGAATCCCGACCAGATATGGCTTCTTCTTTTCCTGTTCAGCTGCTTTGAGGTCAAGGTAACTGAACAGGAAAAGAAGCAGCCATATCTGGTCGGGATTCAGGTGGAAGCATGTGTAGAGGAGATGGCGGCATCAGGAGAGTTATGGCCCCTTTCACACGGGCGAGATTTCCGCGCGGGTTCAATGCGTGAGGTGAACGCATTGCACCCGCACTGAGTCCGGACCCATTCATTTCTATGGGGCTGTGCAGATGAGTGGTGATTTTCACGCATCACTTGTGCGTTGCGTGAAAATCGCAGCATGCTCCTCTTTGTGCGTTTTCCACGCAACGCAGGCACCATAGAAGTGAATGAGGCTGCGTGAAAATCGCAATCATCCGCAAGCAAGTGCGGATGCGGTGCGATTTTCACGCACGGTTGCTAGGAGACGATCGGGATGGAGACCCGATCATTATTATTATTATTTATTATTATAAAATAGGAGCACATTCACACTTGAAGGTGCCACTCCCTCAAGCAAATACTACATAGACAAAAAAAATCACAGAAAAAACAAAGGTAAAAAATCTACCTTTGTTTTTTCTGTGATTTTTTTTGTCTATGTAGTATTTGCTTGAGGGAGTGGCACCTTCAAGTGTGAATGCGCTCCTATTTTATCTTGGGAGTAGCATTCCTTTGCACTTTTGCCCTTCCTATACAATAGAGCGCCTTGATTAGGTGGTACATACAGGTGTACTTGCTCCTCCTCCCATTGGTTGCTTGATGCACATGGAGGTGACTAGGAGCAGCACACCATATGTGCAGCGTCTGCGCTCCTGAACATAGAAGCCCAATGGCTTAGGTAGGTTTAGCGTAGGACCCGCCTGACCTGAGACCACCTTGGCGCTTGGTAGGCGGGCACAGATGTGTTTTGATCAAAATATATTGGCTAAGTTTCTCAGATTTTATCATATCAGAGTGAGGACTTTGTCCATATATAATGTTTGCTTCTACTTTACTAAGTGCATTATTATCTTATTTCTGTGATTTTCTTCAATAATATGGCAAAACGTAACTGACCCAAACAGAGCCTTGACCTCAATTCCATCTAACACCTTTAGGATGAACCGGAATGAAGATTGTCAGTCAGGCCCTTTCTTTCCACATCACTCACACATGCTCTTTTAGATAAATTGGCAAAAATTCCCACAGACAAACACCAAAATCTTGTAGATAAAACCCCCTCCTAAAGGAGTGGAAGCTGTTTTAGCTGCATTTGGGAGGGCCACCTCCATATTAATGTCTATGGATTTAAAATGGGATAATATAAAAACTCCTGTAGGTGTAATGTGTAGTTGTTCCTTTATCCATGTAGTTCATATATACGAAAGGGTTGTATGCTACTCCTGTGGGAAGGACTGAACACGCCAAGTAAGCAGGCTGTACAGAAAACAAAGGCAACAGCCAAGGAAAAGACTAAAAGGATCAAACACAGTCGCACAAAAATATCCCTTTTCTAAGAATCATACCCATGTGCCACACAAGGTTGCAGTTACTATGCCTTCACCATGGCCATTTAAAGATACATATAGCTTTCCCTCTGACTCTACAATGTTACCAAACTAGGGAGAAGATTACTGGCCTGGGGGCTGTGGTACCCCTCTGATCTATAAGCAGTGGGAAGAAGACAATGTGGCATGCCCTCCTTTCCCAGGTTAAAGGGTTGTGCATCTTGGGGTGGTGTCAAATATACAATGTATAATAATATGCCCCGTGTTTAGTAAAGATGGCTAATATTTAGACAAGTTAAAGTTAGACAGGCGATCACAGGATGAATCAGATTTGTCACTGTGGTCCACACTGTGTGATATGTAATGAGTAATGCACTCCTCAACATTGAAACACCAAAAAGGACAAGCTGTAAGGTTATGCAAATTGAGGAAGTAGCAGATTGAAAGCAAAGTTTTTTAGCCAAATGAAAACTCAAAAATCAGATAAAGTTGAGTGGGATGATTGTGAGATGCCTCCTGTTTGTCAACTTGTCATTTACTGCCACTTGTCACAAACTGAGAAGTACAGAATACTTGAACTGAGACCTTGGTTTATCACTCTGGCAGATCTCTATGCACCTTGGCTGAGATGTCAGCACTGTTCAATGTTGTGTGTCTTATTAGTTGGGAGAACAACTACAAGCTGGAACGAACCTCTGCACGGATGGATCGTCTGATTAGAAGAATGGCACAAAGTGATCCATTCTGTACTGCAAGTGAAATTGGAAGACCACTTCTAGAGCAAAAGGGGGGAATGTATCATTAGTGTACGCCAGTTTTACAAAATTCTCAAATTTTGTCACAAGTGCTGGTTTGCTGCAAAATATGCTAAATTTCCCTTTCTCCTCCACCTTTGCCACATTTACAAAAAATGGGCAGAGCATGGACAGAAGGGGGTGACCAACCGCAGCCCAACATATTTACCAATCTGTGCACAAGAAAATTACATCTGAAATCTACAAAATGCTTTTACTATGTAACATGCACTGGAACAATGACAGCTTGACACTGATTGATCACTATGGGTAACACCTTAATTTTTTGTCTTCATTGTTTTTTGGAAATGAGGTTCCTTGTTCAATGATTAAGCATCCCTCCCAAGGCGTAAATGTGTCAATTGTTGGAAGCCAATATTGTTTATTCATACAGGTACAGTATACAAATAGGCACATCAAGTACGACTAATATTAAAGTAAATTCAACTATATAAAACTATACATGTACAATTATGCAGCACCTCCAAATCTCAGTACAGTTATCTTTTATTCAGCACAAAAATGGTAATTTTAAGTACCTAAAAAACTGTAACTAGCTGCAGATACATACGTATCACCCTCAATAAGGTCCAGGTTCTCCACATGAGTATACGCAAATTGTATCCACAAAGATAGTAATACCTGTGAAACGTGTCACAGTAAAGCAAAAATTTATATAACAACATAGAACTGTATCCAAAATATAATACATAAAAAATTCAATAAATCAATAATAGAAAAGAAGAAAAATGGTTATGACAAACCAAAGTTAAAGGACATCATAAATACAACCATGGTGAACATGAAAATGCCCAAAAGTGATCCTGGATTACCTTCTCGTTAAGTCATTTAATCATAATAGTGGTCATCCTGATTTTTTACTTTTAAATCTAGAAAAAAAATATCTGAAATGGTGCTGATAATAACTTCAAATATGTTTTAGTCCTTAAAGATAATTAAATACCTTGGACAAGCCCTAAAATGACTTAGAAAATGTTATAGACACCCCGTGCTCTAGAGTCAGTCTCTGCAGCTCTGGTTTGCCTCTCTTGCAGCTGTTTGTGTTACACAATGGGTGTGGAACCACTGTGTCAACTGAAGGGGGTTACTTCTAAGGGCATTTTCGGACAGTTCCCTGTTATTCAACCTTTTAACACCTAAACAGAGATCTTGACTTTGCTGCAGGGGAACCACCAGGCCGCTTTTTCCTGGAGTAGTCTCTGTTTGGTTGACAGCTAACCCATGTTGTCAAGAGACACAGGTGCAGAGCACCGAAGGCTTCAGGCAAAACCATAGTCAGAGGTAGGCAGGGTAGGCAGAGTATGTGCAATCAAATGAACAGTCCAAGGTCAGGGGGGCAGCTCAGGTCAGGCAGAGAAGGGTAAAATCTGGGAAACAGGCAAAAGTTGGTACAAGGGCAGACAAACGTATAACAGCACACCTTTGCAGGACACTAGCTGACTAGAATTGTTATTGCTCAGGCACCCTCCCACAGGAGAAGGTGCCTTAAAAGATCACTATTCTTTCTGAAAACTTTTGATGTGTTATAGGGACATATCAAAAGTTTTGATCAATGGAAGTCTGAGCGCGGAGACCCCCAACAAACTCTAGAATGAGGGGAAAGACGCCCTTCCTTAGTACGCTTTTTCTTCTTGCTGCACAAGACAGGAGTGAGATAGGCCCATAGACTTTCTATTTAGTTCGTCTTGCTTCCTGTCCTGAAACGAGAGAAAACATGTTAAGCAAGCACTTATCTTCCCTCATTCTAGAAATCGGTAGGATGTCAGTGTTCAGAGCACCACAAATCAAAACTTTTGATGTGTCCCTATAACATATCAAAATTTTTCTGAAAGCACAATGGCCAGCCATTGGCTAGTATGGATTAGGGTGCACACATGCTGGCACTTTAGGAGCCAGAGAAAGCGCTTGCGTGCCCTATGGGCAGGGGTGGGAAGGCCTAACCGGCAAGATGCAGGCTGCAGCCTGCATGGAGGGGCTACCCTGCATCCATTCTACTAGGACCTGGAGCTTCAGATCAAGGGAGCAAGGCAGCATTGGCCACGAGCCGCCACTGTAACACTTTGTCTACAAAAAGCAGCTGTCACTGCCTGCCCTGTGAGAGATCTGAGAGGATCGGATAGACTTGCAGCATGTGAGTCTATCTGACAGGTCTTTCTGTGTTTCCTTTCTGTTTGTTGTTGTGGGCTGTATCCCACCTCTCCACAGGTTCTGCTTGTTAGCTGTTTAAGAGGCTCTATTTAAGTCCGCCTCTTACTGCTGAGTTTGCGGTTAAAATTTTCCTTCTGGAGTCCTATACTAGTTGTTGGTGGATCCTCCACTTCCCGCTCGTCTTAAACTAAGTCCTCTTGTTTTCTCCTTTGTTGCATGTGTTGCTGCTAGCTTTTAGGGAGACGCTGGTCTCTTCACGGTGGAAGGTACCTGCTGTCTCATTCTCCTCTCCCTAAGTTAGGGTTTGCTACAGTGTCAGCAGGGCTTAGGTTCCAGCGTATGAGTTCGTTCACCATCAGGACTTGCTCATGCTGTCAGCAGTCAGGGAGAGGCTCAGGGATTGTTAGGAGGTTACCATTCCCTCCTCCCTAGCTTTGTGGCCTAGTCTGTTTACCTGTTGCTGTTTGTTTTCTTGGTGTTCCTCCTATCCCCACTTGCCGTGACAGCGTTCACGTGCCTGGCTAAGGCACATTACCATTGCATCTAAGAAGATTCCTCAGTGACAGACTTAACTGCCCAGTAAATGATAGATGACTTCATTAGAGAAAACACAAAACATTTTATACCACGTACATTTCATGCTCAGGGGCATACACAGATCTCATAGGGGCCCATAGCAAAAGTTTATATGTATTATTTTTATTAAGCAGAAGAAATTCTCATTCTGAACAGCATATTTCTCAATGTTTTTATATAAAAAAACTGGCATCAGAACACTGAAAAATCTGCTTTCCATCATACTTCCTATTATAATGCTAGCTGCCTGCAGCCACCCCTAGGGGGAGCTCAGTGCATAGGAATGTATACAATTACCATTGATTTCAATGGAAGCTGTAAATAAACTATTTGCAATGAGCTCCCCCTAGTGGCAGCTGATAGAAATTCAGTAAATCTATGTAGGGAATAAGAGATGCATTTCAGCACCAATATTTTGCCTCTGTCTCATGCAGAAAAATTTGTGTGTGCAGGAGTATTGATTTTGGAAGGAAAAAGATGAGATAACGCACAATACTGTTTAATGATGCCTTTTAATGGACCACTTCATCATTCTTGAAAGCTTATTTATGAGAACATCTTGTAAGACCATACTTGTTGGACCATTAAAATCGTCCTCTGCTGTAGTATGTTATGGCACCCTAATAAATATGTATTCTTTATCATTTTACTTGCCAGCCAGCTGTCTTCACATAAAACCAATGCCAAATAATGTTTAAATGTGAATTATATTTAATTTTTGTCACGCGTGAAGGCTAAGTAGAGGTCACTTTATCTATAATAGTCTATTATCTATAATAGTTCTATTAACAGTCATATATATACAATATATCAGTAGGCTCTCTTAGACACACAGTTCGGAGAGCTCACTATATTTTGTATTTATAGCAGCAGCTTGTGCCATGAATTGTTTAGCATTAGAAATCTTTTCTGGGAAATGTGACTAAAGTAAGCCTACTCCAGCATTGTATCCTTTAATACTGTTAGGAATTCAGCTCACCATATGAAAAATATAGAAAAAAAAAATTAGTTCTTTCTCTATTCGGTAAGATCAGTTATGATAAGCTTCTTACATTCCTCTTCCATGCTCCAATTAGACAACATCCTCACTAGGATAGTTCTTATAAAACCTATTACTTACCATAATGAAGATCTCCTCCCGATCTCTGTCTACAAATAGTACCTACACTTAAGCCTGTATTATACCAGGCCATTGTCAGACCGATCATCGCTGACAAGCGTTCGTAGGAACACTTGTTAGCAATAATCTGCCTGTGTAATACTGTCGTCAATTGCTCAATGAACCAGCAAACATTTTTTCATTGGGCAATCGCAATCTTTCAGCAGGTTTAAAAATCATTGTTTGCCGGTGGCAGATCATGCTGTCTCAATACAGTCTGCTGCCGGCAAATAATGATTTAGTATGGGGAAGAATGATGGCATTAGTGATTACAGCCCTTAAAAGTAGTAGGACTCGTTCAAATATGTGTCTAGTTTGCTATGAAGGATTGAAATGAATGAAGAACTAATAGCAAACACCAAATAAAATGAGTTTAATAAAATAGATTGCTAGCAGAAAGGGGAAGGCTAAAGGGGTTGTCCTATCATCTGGACTTGTGCCCATGAATATAAAAAGGCAAACTCACCTGCCCGCGGTCCCGCGCTTCTCCATTCTTGGCCACTTCTGGTCCCCAAGGATACAGGAAGTGGCTGATGCCAATCTCAGCTCTCAGAGATATTATAGGCTTGAATGGTGCCTCACAGCTGTGAGATAACGTTCAAGCCAGTGTAACTGCTGAGGCCTGTGATTGGCCTCAGCGGTCACGGGACCCAACCACTTGCTGATCCCAGAAAGAAGATGGACCATGGGCAGGTAGGTTTGTATTTTTATGTCCAGGGGCACAGGTTCAGGCGATAAGGATTGTTGGCTCGAAGGCCGGGCAACCTCTTTAAAAAAATGTGAGATACATATATACTCCTATTGGCCATGCTCCTGTCACGGTTCCTCCTGTGAGAGAGGTGAGAAGATCGGATAGACTTGCTGCACGTGAGGCTATCTGACAGGTCTCTCTTTTTTCCTCTATGCATGCTGTTGTTTGACAGGATCTCACCTCTCCTCAGGTGCCGCTCGTTATCAGTGATGAGGCTCTATTTAGATCCGCCTCACACTGCTGACCATGCGGTTGATAGTTTCTGCTTGGAGTTGCTAGTGCTGGTGTGTCTTGGATCTCCTGCTTCTCCATACATCTCTAAGCTAAATACTTGTTGCCTTCGCTGTTTCTTATTATCTGGTGTGTGTTGTTTCTAGGCCTCAGGGAGACGCAGGTTCCTTCATTCTAGAAGGAACGAGTTGTCTCATCCCCTGTTACCTATCCTAGGGCTCGTCAGTTTTAGCAGGGCTTTAGGTATCCGGTGTATGAGTATTTCCACCATCAGGATCTGCTCCTACTGGCAGGAGTTAGGGAAAGGCCTAGGGATTATTAGGAGGTCACCACCCCCTTTCCTTAGCTTTTGAGGCCTAGATTGTTGTCTATTCGTTGTGGTGTGTATTTGGTGTTTTCCCTTCCCCTTAACCTGTGACAGCTCCCTTGAACATGGTATACTTACTTTTATGAATATGGTTCCCTGGGTGTGGACTTATTTCTCCCAAGAATTTTATTGCCAAATATGTAAGTCCAGAGTAACTAGCCACAGAGGTGTGGCCAGTCACTCCGCTTCTTTGCGAGGGGAAGTTCCTCCCCACGATCTTTGTCACAGAGAATCCAATTGCAGCCTGATGACTAGGAGTGCTTGCGAGACCAAGCTTTATCATAGCTGGACTCTTCTCAGTAGCTGGGCCAGATGACTTGTCAGAGTTATGAATCAAAGTGGTCTTGCAAGAAGTCTTCTCTGTGATAGAGATTAACAAAAACGAAGAGGAGTGACTGGCTAGTTACTCTGGATTTACATATGCAATTCTTGGGGCCACATAACTCCACAACGTGGGGACCCATATTCATAAAGGAAAGTATGCTATGCTCAGGGGAGCATAGTTAACAGGCGTATATATGCGTCTCATATTTTTTGATTTGGTTAAAGTTAAATAGCAGAACAAAAGGAATTCAGGCTGGCCATATACAGTCGTGGCCAAAAGTTTTGAGAATTACATAAATATTGGAAATTGGAAAAGTTGCTGCTTAAGTTTTTATAATAGCAATTTGCATATACTCCAGGATGTTATGAAGAGTGATCAGATGAATTGCATAGTCCTTCTTTGCCATGAAAATTAACTTAATCCCAAAAAAACCTTTCCACTGCATTTCATTGCTGTCATTAAAGGACCTGCTGAGATCATTTCAGTAATCGTCTTGTTAACTCAGGTGAGAATGTTGACGAGCACAAGGCTGGAGATCATTATGTCAGGCTGATTGGGTTAAAATGGCAGACTTGACATATTAAAAGAAGGGTGATGCATGAAATCATTGTTCTTCCATTGTTAACCATGGTGACCTGCAAAGAAACGCGTGCAGCCATCATTGCGTTGCATAAAAATGGCTTCACAGGCAAGGATATTGTGGCTACTAAGATTGCACCTCAATCAACAATTTATAGGATCATCAAGAACTTCAAGGAAAGAGGTTCAATTCTTGTTAAGAAGGCTTCAGGGCGTCCAAGAAAGTCCAGCAAGCACCAGGATCGTCTCCTAAAGAGGATTCAGCTACGGGATCGGAGTGCCACCAGTGCAGAGCTTGCTCAGGAATGGCAGCAGGCAGGTGTGAGCGCATCTGCACGCACAGTGAGGCGAAGACTTTTGGAAGATGGCCTGGTGTCAAGAAGGCCAGCAAAGAAGTCACTTCTCTCCAAAAAAAAACATCAGGGACAGATTGATCTTCTGCATAAAGTATGGTGAATGGACTGCTGAGGACTGGGGCAAAGTCATATTCTCCGATGAAGCCTCTTTCCGATTGTTTGGGGCATCTGGAAAAAGGCTTGTCCGGAGAAGAAAAGGTGAGCGCTACCATCAGTCCTGTGTCATGCCAACAGTAAAGCATCCTGAGACCATTCATGTGTGGGGTTGCTTCTCATCCAAGGGAGTAGACTCACTCACAATTTTGCCCAAAAACACAGCCATGAATAAAGAATGGTACCAAAACACCCTCCAACAGCAACTTCTTCCAACAATCCAACAACAGTTTGTTGAAGAACAAGGCAAAAGTGATAACTAAGTGGCTCGGGGACCAAAACGTTGACATTTTGGGTCCATGGCCTGGAAACTCCCCAGATCTTAATCCCATTGAGAACTTGTGGTCAATCCTCAAGAGGCGGGTGGACAAACAAAAACCCACTAATTCTGACAAACTCCAAGAAGTGATTATGAAAGAATGGGTTGCTATCAGGCAGGAATTGGCCCAGAAGTTGATTGAGAGCATGCCCAGTCGAATTGCAGAGGTCCTGAAAAAGAAGGGCCAACACTGCAAATACTGACTCTTTGCATAAATGTCATGTAATTGTCGATAAAAGCCTTGTCGAGAAAAGTATGAAGTGCGTGTAATTATATTTCACTACATCACAGAAACAATTGAAACAAAGATCTAAAAGCAGTTTAGCAGCAAACTTTGTGAAAACTAATATTTTTGTCATTCTCAAAACTTTTGGCCACGACTGTAGAAATCTAACTGCTGGCCCAACAATCAGCCCATAGCTATAATTTCCAACCACTCCATATATGTGTCCAAACTGGGGGTGTAGAGATAAAGCCATTGCCAAACACCTCTGGGGCAGCTTTTCTCCATGACACTCAACTGCCAGAGTTGGTCATACTGTAGATGGTTGGTTCAGGTTCATGTTCAGCTATGTATGGCCAGCTTCAGAGTATGAAGATTTTTTTTCCTGAACTGACCATTTTGTCCAAAATTTGTGCGATAATTGATGACCATTATTTCAGTCTGTCATGTTTTGGTATGGAAGGTATTGTTCTTACAAATGAACGAATGTACAACTTATTATACCTGATCTTCTGGCGTATACATTTGCTGAATCTTTATGTTCATAAAATGGGTGCAGCCGCTGTGAGCGTCAGGTAACAGTACAGCCGATAGCAGGAGGAAGAAGATCAGGAGAGATAAGTGTTTTTTTATTTTATGTGCTCTGTGACTGGGGGTGATGAGCGGCATGGGGACTGATATGGGGGCTGATGAGAGGCATACAGGCTGATATGGGGGTTTAAGACAGGCAGGGGGGCTGATATGGGGTCTGATGAGAGGCATGGGGGCTGATGAGAGGCATGGGGGCTGATGTGAGGCAATAAACATTGATGAGAGGCATGAGGGCTGATATGAGGCAATGGGGCTGATGAGAGGCATGGGGGCTGATATGAGGCAATGGGGGCTGATGAGAGGCATGGGGGCTGATATGAGGCAATGGGGGCTGATGAGAGGCATGGGGGCTGATATGAGGCAATGGGGGCTGATGAGAGGCATGGGGGCTGATGAGAGGCATTAGGGCTGATAGGAGGCATATGGGGGCTGATGAGAGGCATGGCATTTTTATCTGAGGTCTGATTGGGGTCATTCACATTAGGGTCTGAGCTTACGTTTGATTGGGGGTCTGATCTGAGGTCTTATTAGCATTGAGGGTCTGATTGGGGCTGTCAGCTGAGGTCTGATTAACATTAGGAGTCTGATTGGTGGTCTTATTATTGTTCTCCTTTAAAAACTAGGTGTGTCTTATAGGTCGGGGCATCTAATAGGGCTAAAAATACGGTACTTTATTATAAATACATTCAAAAATACCTTTTATTAGTTATAATGGCTCATTTTGTCTGGGGAGCAATCATCAGGGGAAATAAAATGGCTGCCGTCCTATTAGTGCACATAAAACCTGTCCTAATCACACAACAGGACAATTTACTTCAGAACAATGAGCTAAAGAGCTGCCTCATCCTCCTCTCTGCTCTGCACAATGCAATTGTGTAAGCACAGCTGACATTCATTTTGCTATTTAAAGGGACACTTCTGTCAGAAAGGGGTATTTTGTAAAAACCAATATTCATAGAAAACTTAATAAAGAAAAAAATGAAATACAAAATCTTGTCCTTCTGTAGCAGTCAGCACAGAAAGGTAAAATTCTTATATAGATAGGGATTCCATTGTTAGTTTACTGCTTCTGCGAGGAATAAATGTTATCTGTTGGTACAATAGTAGATGTAGAATTTAGGATGACGGCATGATAGCTCTATTGTTCTCTTGATAGGTCTACATATAGGTATTAGGAAAAAAGGGGAAGTGAGCACTCACAACACTTGGACCATACGATACAAGATATATTTATTTGTTAGGGTAGGACCTACTATGTCCAATCAATAAAATACATAACGTGCTAAAATACAATAAAATAAAATAGAATGACAAATTGGTACCAATGAAAATAACCTATTGGTGGGGTGAATCGCTTGTTAGCACATCATAAATATTGCTTGAAGGCACATTACACCACATATAATAAGGGCACTATTGGTATTTGTTGTGCCACAGTCCACAATTCAATATTTAATTCCCAAAGTATTAAATGGATTATTGTTGTTATTCACAATTTGCAGTTCAACTGGAAATGTCCCAAAAGTGTCTGTGATGAATCACTCCAAGTGCTGATTTAATAATGCATGCAGAGTTCCAGCATTAAAGCACGCTGAGTATCCCCAGCGGTTCTCCTCTTGCAGCTATAAGTATGACCGCCCAGACCGGTAAGTTTTAAATCGCTACTGTTCCAGATAGTGGTACAGATTCCTACCTGAGTCCCGGCACTGCGTCCCGCTGCTGTATCAGCCAGCCAGTCCTTCCACAAGGTGCGTGCGATGTTGATCGCTTCGGCGTCCCGTCACGCACGTCTCAGCTGGATGACGTCACACTCACGGGGCTGGATAGACAGGACTAGTGCCTTAGTAGTAGCGTACGTTGCTGTATAAAAGAGCGGTAATTAGAGCTGAGGATTTTCTTGTCGCATGGCCATGCAATTCTTTAGTAGAGGTTCCGCAGGTTAAGTGGGCGCTTCTTCCTGTCACCAGACGTGTTTCGAAGTGTCTGCACCCCTTCCTCCGTGGTTGAAGCGCTCAACATCCCACTCCACCTTTTATAGCGCATTCAGTAATCCGGAAATTCAGGATTCTGGATCATTTGGGTACTAACCTTCCATTGTGGTTTTAGTGCGGTTTTAATGCGGTATGATTGCGATTTCTTCAGTTTAGATGCGTTTTTCATAATTATGCAATTGACATATTGCAAAACTGTGCCAAACTAGGTATTTAGGTTTAACATAACATTTTAATAAGTATAAATGATGCACGAATAAAAACATAGGATGCACATTGTAAAAATATAAATAAATAGATATACTTAAAATCCCTCTAATCTGTAAGTTGAGAGACCCTTATCCTTACTGGGAGACATTATTGTATAGTTGCAAAAATATAAGAATATAAATATATAAATATATAAAAATACATAAATATATACACACATGTGAGAAAGGGCTGGAATTGTGGCAGCAATAGATGATGGGGTTCAGAGGTTTAGGGAGCGGTGATCCCTACTCCGAGGGGGGGTCCCAGGGTCGATAAGCGGCCAACCTGGGATCCTCCATCAGAGACGGGACCACCGTCCTACAAAAAGCCGAAGATCTCCAGGTCCGAATTTAGGCCTGCTGGAAGTAGACAGCCAAATTCATAAATATGTTTAGATTCGGCTCTGGACATCTTCTTGATAAAATCACCCCCTCTCCAAAGTTTGTTGATTTTTTCCAACGCCACAAAAAATAGTTTGGACGGATCCCTATTGTGCACCTCATCATAATGTTTGGAGAGTGAATGTTTTGCGTATCCCTTTTTAATATTTGAGACATGTTCGCTGATTCTGGTTTTTAATAGTCTTTTTGTCCTGCCAATGCATTGGCGTTTGCATGGGCATTGTATCAAATAAATGACTCCAGATGAATTGCATGTAAGGCAGTCATTAATCTCCCAAGTGAAAGAGTTATGAGCTGAATGTATTGTAGTTATCTTCCTTTCTTGCAAGCTCACTTTGCACCCCATACAGCGCCCACATTTAAAGAACCCTTTTAGATTCAAAAAGGAACCTAAATGTGTTTTCATGGGTCTCTTTTCTCTTATTGATGGGGCTATTTTGATTTTCAGGCTGGGGGCCTTTGTGTATACTATCTTGGGTGTACTCGGCAGTTGTGAGCCGATTACCTTGTCACTTAATATATGATACCAATGTTTCGTTATGATATTTTAAATTTTTTTGTAGTTGCTATTAAAAGGCAAAATCATTTTAATGTCCATTTTAGACTCTTCAGATGTCTCAACTGTCCTTTTGTCCTCAAAGAAGGACTCTCTTTCAAGTTCCCTCACCTTGATTAATGATTCGTCCAAAATAGTGACTGGATATTTTTTGTCTAAGAATTGGATTTTTATTTTAGCTGCCTCTTCTTCAAACTTGTCTGATTCCGTACAATTCCTTTTAATCCTACGGAATTGACATTCAGTAGCCACCTAGGTAGGTGGCAACTGTTAAAGAGGATAAAGCCATTCCTAGCAGTCGGTTTGCAACTATACAATAATGTCTCCCAGTAAGGATAAGGGTCTTTCAGCTTACAGATTAGAGGGATTTTAAGTATATCTATTTATTTATATTTTTACAATGTGCATCCTATGTTTTTATTCGTGCATCATTTATACTTATTAAAATGTGATGTTAAACCTAAATACCTAGTTTGGCACAGTTTTGCAATATGTCAATTGCATAATTATGAAAAACGCATCTAAACTGAAGAAATCGCAATCATACCGCATTAAAACCGCACTAAAACCACAATGGAAGGTTAGTACCCAAATGATCCAGAATCCTGAATTTCCGGATTACTGAATGCGCTATAAAAGATGGAGTGGGATGTTGAGCGCTTCAACCACTGAGGAAGGGGTGCAGACACACCGAAACGCGTCTGGTGACAGGAAGAAGCGCCCACTTAACCTGCGGAACCTCTACTAAAGAATTGCATGGCCATGCGACAAGAAAATCTTCAGCTCTAATTACCGCTCTTTTATACAGCAACGTACGCTACTACTAAGGCACTAGTCCTGTCTATCCAGCCCCGTGAGTGTGACGTCATCCAGCTGAGACGTGCGTGACGGGACACCGAAGCGATCGACATCGCACGCACCTCGTGGAAGGACTGGCTGGCTGATACAGCAGCGGGACGCAGTGCCGGGACTCAGGTAGGAATCTGTACCACTATCTGGAACAGTAGCGATTTAAAACTTACCGGTCTGGGCGGTTATACTTATAGCTGCAAGAGAAGAACCGCTGGGGATACTCAGCGTGCTTTAATGCTGGAACTCTGCATGCATTATTAAATCAGCACTTGGAGTGATTCATCACAGACACTTTTGGGACATTTCCAGTTGAACTGCAAATTGTGAATAACAACAATAATCCATTTAATACTTTGGGAATTAAATATTGAATTGTGGACTGTGGCACAACAAATACCAATAGTGCCCTTATTATATGGGGTGTAATGTGCCTTCAAGCAATATTTATGATGTGCTAACAAGCGATTCACCCCACCAATAGGTTATTTTCATTGGTACCAATTTGTCATTCTATTTTATTTTATTGTATTTTAGCACATGTTATGTATTTTATTGATTGGACATAGTAGGTCCTACCCTAACAAATAAATATATCTTGTATCCTATGGTCCAAGTGTTGTGAGTGCTCACTCCCCCTTTTTTCCTAATACCTATACCATTTTGGGTCGGGCACCCGAGTTGTGAGCTAGCAGCACCCGGCATAGCCACTAGGTGAGAGCCAACCACCCATTTAATTTCAAGGTCTACATATAGGTGCCGACAGAAGAGGATTGCTCTTGTCAGTATAAAGTGTGGTGCTGTAATTGCCCTCAGAAATAGTCCAGATAGGGTGAAACCTAGGTCGGATGGAATGATGTGCTGTTTTTAATGTTTGTTACAAGCACAAATCTTTTACACTATATGTGATTATAATACATTATTTTGGAAGGCGGTCTACACTATTTTTGCATGCTTTTAGCAGTTTGACAATCTGCAGCTAAGGGCTTACCCGTGCGGTTTAAAAAAAAAGTGTTGGTTAAGTGGCGGCTGCCGCACTGCCCGGGCTGGCGCGTCTATGATTGCGCACCGCCCGGGCGCAGCCTGAAGAGAGGGACTGACAGGAGGGAAGCGCCTCTAATGTAGCGTGGCCAAGCTCTGTTCGGTCCGCGGTACAGGAGCTTTTGTTTCCTGTACCCGCCGGACTGACTTAGTGTGCACTTCCTTTCAATCCGGCCGGGTACAGGAAACAAATGCTCCTGTACCGCGGACCGAACAGAGCTCGGCCACGCTACACTAGAGGTGGGGGGAATGTGAGTGACAAGGGAGGGTGGGGGATGAGAGTGACAAGGGAGTGGGGGGGGAGAGTGACAAGGCAGGGGGGAATGAGAGTGACAAGGGAGTGGGGGAATGAGAGTGACAAGGGAGGGGGGGGAATGAGAGTGACAAGGGAGGGGGGGAATGAGAGTGACAAGGGAGGGGGGAATGAGAGTGACAAGGGAGGGGGGAATGAGAGTGACAAGGGAGGGGGGGAATGAGAGTGACAAGGGAGGGGGGAATGAAAGTGACAAGGGAGGGGGGAATGAGAGTGACAAGGGACGGGAGGAATGAGAGTGACAAGGGAGGGGGGATGAGAGTGACAAGGGAGGGGGGATGAGAGTGACAAGGGAGGGGGGGAATGAGAGTGACAAGGGAGGGGGGGAATGAGAGTGACAAGGGAGGGGGGGAATGAGAGTGACAAGGGAGGGGGGGAATGAGAGTGACAAGGGAGGGGGGGAATGAGAGTGACAAGGGAGGGGGGGGAATGAGAGTGACAAGGGAGGGGGGGAATGAGAGTGACAAGGGAGGGGGGAATGATAGTGACAAGAGAGGGGGGGAATGAGAGTGGCAAGGGAGGGGGGGAATGAGAGTGACATGGGAGGGGGGGAAGAGAGTGACAGGGGAGGGGGGAGACAGTGACAAGGGAGGGGGGGAGAAGAGAGTGACAAGGGAGGGAGGGGGGAGAAGAGAGTGACAAAGGAGGGAGGGGGGGAGAAGAGAGTGACAAGGGAGGGAGGGAGGAGAAGAGAGTGACAAAGGAGGGAGGGGGGAGAAGAGAGTGACAAGGGAGGGAGGGGGGAGAAGAGAGTGACAAGGGAGGGGGGGAGAAGGGAGTGACAAGGGAGGGAGGGGGGAGAGAAGAGAGTGACAGGGGAGGGAGGGGGAGAGAAGAGAGTGACAAGGGAGGAGGGGGAGAAGAGAGTGACAAGGAAGGGGGGGAGAAGAGAGTGACAAGGGAGGGGGGGGAGAAGAGAGTGACAAGGGAGGGGGGAGAAGAGTGTGACAAGGGAGGGGGGGAGAAGAGAGTGACAAGGGAGGGGGGAGAAGAGTGCGAAAAGGGAGGGGGGGAGAAAGAGTGACAAGGGAGGGGGAGAAAAGAGTGACAAGGGAGGGAGAGGGGAGAAGAGAGTGACAAGGGAGTGGGGGGGAGAAGAGAGTGACAAGGGAGGGGGGAGACAGTGACAAGGAAGGGGGGAGAAGAGAGTGACAAGGGAGGGGGGAGAAGAGAGTGACAAGGGAGGGAGGGGGAGAAGAGAGTGACAAAGGAGGGAGGGGGGAGAAGAGAGTGACAAGGAAGAGAGGGGGGAGAAGAGAGTGACAAGGGAGGGGGGGGGAAGAAGAGAGTGACAAGGGAGGGGGGGAGAAGAGTGTGACAAGGGAGGGGGGGGAGAAGAGAGTGACAAGGGAGGGAGGGGGGAGAAGAGAGTGACAAGGGAGGGAGGGGGGAGAAGAGAGTGACAAGGGAGGAGGGGGGAGAAGAGAGTGACAAGGGAGGAGGGGGAGAAGAGTGTGACAAGGGAGGGGGGGAGAAAAGAGTGACAAGGGAGGGAGGGAGAAGAGTGCGAAAAGGGAGGGGGGGAGAAGAGTGTGACAAGGGAGGGGGAGAAAAGAGTGACAAGGGAGGGGGGAAGAGTGTGACAAGGGAGTGGGGGGGAGAAGAGAGTGACAAGGGAGGGGGGAAGAGTGTGACAAGGGAGGGGGGGAAGAGTGTGACAAGGGAGGGGGGGGGAGAAGAGAGTGACAAGGGAGGGAGGGGGGGGGGAGAGAGTGACAAGGGAGGAGGGGGAAGAAGAGAGTGACAAGGGAGTCCCCAGAGCCAGACCAAGAGCCAGACTGCAGCCAGAGACCAGATCATCTTATTGTCCTGGTGGTAAGTAGACAATGCAATATGTTTATTATTTAATTGTTTAGTTATTAATACTACATTGGAAACTAATTTACCTCACATTAAAAGGACACTATAGTCCCAGAACCACTACAGTTTAATGTAGTGGTACTGGTGTCTATAGCTTGTTCCTGCAGAGAAAAGACACTGTGCAGTACTGGTGTTAGAGGAGCACTATAGTGCCAGGAAAACAAACTAATTTTCCTGGCACTATATAGTTGTTAGGAGTGGGGTACCCTCATGTCCCCCTCCCACTGGGCTGAAGGGGTTAAAACCCCTCCAGCCACTTACCTTTCTCCAGCGCCGGCACTGGGAACTCTTCTCCCCGATCCTCCTCTCAGCACACGCATTCAAAACTATGTTCCGCGTCTTCCCACTGTAATTTTCACAGTGAGAATCGCGGAAGCACCTCTAGCGGCTGTCAGGGAGACAGCTACAAGAAGCTTGATTAACCCTAAGGAAAACAGCAGTTTTTAATTTAAATGCTGAGAAAGGGATGGAACATATGTGATGTCATGATATGGGCAGATCATCTGATAAGGGGGGGGGGGGGGGGGGGGGGCGGCAATTTTTATCTTGCCTAAGGCGGCAAAAATCCTTGCACCGGCAGAGTCCACATGGCCGATGCCTGTATATTGCAGACCCACTATTTGCGGCCTGATATACAGGCACCACAGCCATATGGCCATGTCCATGAGCCTTAAGACAGCATGGTCACTGAAAGGATTTATGTGGTGTGAGCCATCAGGAAATGCTGTTGAGGACTGCTGCTTGTTTAAGGGAAGAGATGAAGCTGTGTGGACCTGCACAAACCTGTTTTTCTGCATAGTGTGAACTGCATTAATGGTGAGTACTGGAAAAGTTTAACCTTTGGATTAGAGTTGATTGCTACAGGAGTATATGTATCATTTGATATTTTAGGAAGTTTGGACCACTTCTTTTTCTCCTGTTTAGCTCCTTGATTCAGAGCAGTTAAAAGAGCCAGGGCAGGAATTAGAAAGACTTCAAACCTGCCTCTATGCTGGATGAGGCATTGGTGTACATTTTGGCCAAAGCGTAATAAGCCACTCACCACGTCAAGGTCGCCTCTATGGAGTGGTCCCTAACACTAGTTCCTACCTGTTTATGGGCCATGACAGCCACACAAAGTCCAAGAAAAAATGTGGGGGGTTCAGTCAGCACAACCCTGTATGCAGGTGCACATCGCTATGGCGAAATACATGTACAAACGCAAAATACAAATCAAAACCATCAGCCTGTTTTTTTGTAAAAAAAAAAAAAAAAACATAGAAAATTCACATACAAGCAGCTAATATGTGATAACAAAAAATGGTGATGCTACACTCCCTTTTAAGTTGGCAAAAATATATCTATCTTTGGGTTGCTTGAGATCCAGTGGCGTAGCGTGGGTTGCCAGCACCTGGGGCAAGCCAAGTATTGAGCCCCCCCAACCTGTCAACACGCCCCTTTTTACAGATAATGTAGTAGATATCACTTGCAGTCATACGTAACACCACAGATAAGACAGTAATAACTCTCTGTGAGTACAGATAATGTAGTAGATGGGTGTGAGCCCCCAGAATTCAGAACATGCACAGTGTGACCTGAAGTCTGGGGCCAGGATGCGGCAGGGTGGGCCAAATTCTATATCCACCCTCCCATCACTACAGAACATACAGGGTAATACAGCACCCCATACCTCTTACATCCAGTGATGTCTCCATTGATGTAGATGTTCTCTTTCCTCATCTTCTCCTTTCAGGCCTTCAGACCAGACCACCATTTTTCAGCCATTTCTCGTCTCTGCAGTTTGACAAAAAAAAATCTTACTTTACTACTTTTCCATCATCCTCCTATCTTCTGGACAAATCATCCTACCACCCCCAATACTGTGCCGCTGTGCTCCCCAATATACTGCACAAACAGATAACCCCCCTGAAAATACTAGTACCATGCAGATAATGCCCCCTTCAATAATTATTGGCACACAGTGCCCTAAAATAACTGCACCCAGCAAATAGTGCCCCTGACACTAATAGTGTACACATAACGTCCCCCAAAAATAATTGTGGTAAGCTGATACTGTGCCAAGGTGCCCCCACAGTAATAGTGCTCCCAAAAGTCCCACCAATAGGAATAATTCTCTGCTGGAGCACACATGGTGGTAATAATAGTGCTTCTACAGTGCCCCCAACATGTCCCCACTGTGACCCAGAAGTAATAATGCTTTCATAGTGCCCATACTAGTATCCATGACCCCAGTAGTAATAAAGCCCACCATAGTGCCCCCCAGTAGTAACAAAAAAATGCCCCCTTATAATGTGTGCCATTGCAAAAAAATACCCCCTTTTAATGCCCCCAGTTGAGCTAATGTTCTCATAGTGCCCCCATAATGTGCCAGTAAGAAGTGCCACCCAATAATGTGCCAGTAAGAAGTACCACCTAATAATGTGCCAGTAAAAAGTTCCCAGTAAGAAGTGCCCCCATAGATGCCCCCCAATAATGTGCCAGTAAGAAGTGCCCCCACATAGATGGCTCCCTAATCATGTGCCAGTAAGAAGTGCCCCCCAATCATGTGCCAGTAACAAGTGCCCCCATAGATGGCCCCCAATCATGTGCCAGTAACAAGTGCCCCCAAATCATGTGCCAGTAACAAGTGCCTCCCATAGATAGCCCCCCAATCATGTGCGCAGTGCTTGGTAAGCACGGAGAAGGCCGCAGCGCTCACAGGAGCTCAAGAGCCTTCTCGAACAGCTGATCTGCGGAGATCCGACAGATGCTGTTGACTTATCTAGAATGTAGGTAATCAGTAACAAAATCTCGGAAAGCTTCTTTAAGATTTTCATTCACTAAAACTGAGGGACCTAGCCAACCTCTGAAAAACACCAGATAGAAATATCCCTTCTTCACAAACTTGACAGTTGGCACAATGTCAGATAGAGACTTGTGATTCATCCCTCTCCAGAACATGTTTTTATTGCTGAAGAGTCCAGTGGTGTCATGCTTTACACCACTACATCCTATGCTTGGCCTTGCGCTTGGTCATATAAGGCTTGCATACAGCTGCTCAGCAATGGAAACCCATACCATGAAGCTACAGGTGAATAGTTTTTGTGCTAATGTTAATGTCAGAGGAGGTTTGGAACTCTATAGTTATTGAGCCAGTAGAGCGTTGAGAACTTTTTGGCACTCTGTGCCTTAGCACTCGACAACCCTGCTCTTCATGTGGTTGGCCACTTGGCTGAGTTGCTGTAGTTCCTAAACACTTCCACTTAACAATAATACCACTCACAGTTGATCGTGGAATATCTTGCAGGGAAGAAATTTCATGAACTGACTTGTTCCAATGGTGGCATCCTATTACAGCAATACACTTGAAATCAGTGAGCTCTATAGAACGGCCCATTCCTTAACAATGTTTATAAAGGCAGAATGCATGGCTAGGTGCTTGATTTTACATGTAGTGCCCTGTGCATTTGCCCCTATTGCTGCTATGCAAAGCCATCATGTCACTACTTGCACTACTGACTTACACAGGGATTTATACTGTTTGCACTGTTTTATACATTTGAATTAGTTTTTATATGATATATCCTGTTGATTTGCGTGTTTGTTGCATTGTAACTGCACTGAGTTATGGAAAGGGTTAATGCACAGCCAGTTCACTCTTAGAGACTTGAGGAAATTCCAGCCTGTGCACCGAGAAGCTAAAAAATTTTCAACGGTTGCCATAAGGGGCTATACAGAGCTGAGTTTTGGAGGGAAAAGCCAGTCAAAGGGAACTTCTGACTATCTTGTTTAGCTCTGTCAGATGTCTGGTTTAGCTCTGTCAGACTGTTGTTTACCACTGAAAATTGCTTAGTCATTCCCATTGACTTGTATTGAGGCCCAATACAAGTCTATGGTATCATTGAAATGCAACGTAGTTTCTGTTAGGCTGTGATTCCCTGGCTTCCCCCCCTTCCCACTAGAAGGCTCTAGATTACTTAGAAACTATGGAAAAGTATAACTGTCAAAGCCCCTAGTTGTCTACAGATGGGGACCAGTTTTCTTAGGAGAGACTCTGCCAGACTACACAATTGACTAGAAAAAGATGCTAAGTCTCTTATACACTGCCCCAGACCCTGGATCACCAACCCTTTGACCAGGGAGCCAGACAGACAGCAAAGCCACAGACCCTAGGCCACCAGCCCTTTGCCCAGGTTACTAGCCTTATAAGAAAGAGAGGAACAGCTAGCTTTGGCCTTTCCTGAGCACATAACCTTCTGCTGCAAGAGGAAAGACTGAAGAAGCCAGCTTAGTGCTTTGTCTGTATTGTTTTCCACTTGAATTCCTCCAGTAAAGAGTCACACTGGTTTACATTAGATAGTTAGTTAGTTAATATATATATATATATATATATATATATATATATATATAATACAGATAGTTAGTGGGAGATAGTCAGTGTAGGTTAGATAGTGATATAGTGTAGCTTATAGGTTCTGCTGTCCATACATACATGCTACATGTATGTAATGTACAGTACAGACCAAAAGTTGTATGTATGTAATGTACAGTACAGACCAAAAGTTTGGACACACCTTCTCATTCAAAGAGTTTTCTTTATTTTCAGGACTATGAAGGCATCAAAACTATGAATTAACACATGTGGAATTATATACATAACAAACAAGTGTGAAACAACTGAAAATATGTCATATTCTAGGTTCTTCAAAGTAGCCACCTTTTGCTTTGATTACTGCTTTGCACACTCTTGGCATTCTCTTGATGATCTTGAAGAGGTAGTCCCCTGAAATGGTCTTCCAACAGTCTTGAAGGAGTTCCCAGAGATGCTTAGCACTTGTTGGCCCTTTTGCCTTCACTCTGCGGTCCAGCTCACCCCAAACCATCTCAATTAGGTTCAGGTCCGGTGACTGTGGAGGCCAGGTCATCTGGCGCAGCACCCCATCACTCTCCTTCATGGTCAAATAGCCCTTACTTTCAAAGTTTTCCCAATTTTTCGGCTGACTGACTGACCTTAATTTCTTAAAGTAATGATGGCCACTCATTTTTCTTTACTTAGCTGCTTTTTTCTTGCCATAATACAAATTCTAACAGTCTATTCAGTAGGACTATCAGCTGTGTATCCACCTGACTTCTCCTCAACGCAACTGATGGTCCCAACCCCATTTATAAGGCAAGAAATCCCACTTATTAAACCTGACAGGGCACACCTGTGAAGTGAAAACCATTTCAGGTGACTACCTCTTGAAGCTAATCAAGAGAATGCCAAGAGTGTGCAAAGCAGTAATCCAAGCAAAAGGTGGCTACTTTGAAGAACCTAGAATATGACATATTTTCAGTTGTTTCACACTTGTTTGTTATGTATATAATTCCACATGTGTTAATTCATAATTTTGATGCCTTCAGTGTGAATCTACAATTTTAATAGTCATGAAAATAAAGAAAACTCTTTGAATGAGAAGGTGTGTCCAAACTTTTGGTCTGTACTGTATGTATATATGCTACATACATGCATACATACAAAGTGCTGTGATGTCACAAGTTCACAACAATAATTAGTGCACCAATCACTAATAAGCAGTCAGACCTGTTAAAATGTAAAGTTGCACATATTGCGCCAAAATATTCACATCATTAGTGCCGATTTCGCAATCGCAAATATATTGGAGCACTCTATCTGCATATAAATCTATTGTAATGTTCTGCCGTGCCAACCATTTTCTCCAGTCTCAGGAAACTTCTAGCAGCTTGAAAAATGTAGCTATAGTGACCCACCCCTGTATTTCGCGTGCATTACGCGAATATTACATTGCCGATTTTTCGCGATCAAGAAAATTATCTAGAATTTGCGAATATATGACGATTATTCTACCAAATATTCGTGAAATGTTGTGAATTCGAATATTGCCACTGCCGCTCATCACTAATTAAGAGGTGTGTCCCAATACTTTCGTCGATATAGTGTATCTCAAAAAGGTGTGCACTAACCCAAGTCCACTTCTACTTCCAGTTGCCAAAGACAATGCTTAGGCATTTCATATGGGTAATTTGTTCTTTAAAAAAAAGGAAAAGTATTATAAAAATAGATTATTATATATCATATTTTTATTCATTAGCTCACAAACCTACTGTCTAAGGCTACTTTCACACTAGCGTTCGGGGCTCTGCTTGTGAGCTCCGTTTGAAGGCTCTCACAAGCGGCCCCGAACGGATCCGTCCAGCCCTAATGCATTCTGAGTGGATGCGGATCCGCTCAGAATGCATCAGTCTGGCACCGTTTGTCCTCCGATCCGCTCAGCAGGCGGAAATCTGAACGCAGCTTGCAGCGTTCGGGTGTCCGCCTGGCCGTGCGGAGGCAAACGGATCCGTCCAGACTTACAATGTAAGTCAATGGGGACGGATCCGTTTGAAGTTGACACAGTATGGCTCAATTTTCAAACGGATCCGTCCCCCATTGACTTTCAATGTAAAGTCAAAACGGATCCGTTTGCATTATCATGAACAAAAAAAAAAAAAATAATAATAATAATTTTTTTTTTTTTTTTGTTCATGGTAATGCAAACGGATCCGTTCTGAACGGATCTAAGCGTTTGCATTATAGGTGCGGATCCGTCTGTCCAGATACCAGACGGATCCGCACCTAACGCAGGTGTGAAAGTAGCCTAATAAAACGCAAAATCCTCTTTTTCTTCTAAAGAAGCTTATTTTTTTTAAATGTTGTATAAACTGGATAGAGTTAAAAAATAACAAGCATGCCTGACATTGTCCTGTTCTCTTGGATACTAGAAACACCCAGAGGCCAAAGTAGATAAAACATAGAGCAGGGGCACCAATTTATATGCTAATACACATTCCAGTGTATTAACCTGGAGAAAACATAACTTTTCAAGAGAATTATTTGTAGTTATACTCACTATAAGTTATTCAAGGTCATTTCTTAAATTTATAAACTGTAGAGAAAAGACTTTAAAGAGATGATTGAACTTAACATGGATCTCATTAAGACAAGTGTCACTATAAGGCCAGGGTCACAAATACCAATTCAGGAGTGGCACTTTCGTCACCCAAATCTTTTTTTTGTTTCCAAGCGCCAAAACTGGGATTAGATTCAAAAGAGAAGAGCTGAATAAATAAATGCATTTTTAGAAAAATGTTGATGGTAAATAAAAGAAGTAGAATAAAAATCAATGTCCTTACTATGTCCAAGGTCAGAACAGGCAGAGTTTGTACAATCTGGTAGCAGGCCAAACATCAGGGCAGGTATCATACCATCAAACCCAGGAATCAGGCAGAAGTCAGGTCAGGCAGTGGTGGGTCAAATCTGGTAGTCATGCAAGAGCTGTGCACACCTTTGCAGGGTCTAGCAAGCTAGGTAACCAATTCCTCAGGGAAAGGTGTCTTAAAGGGGTTGTCTCACTTAAAAAAATGGCATTTATTATGTAGTGAAAGTTAATACAAGGCACTTACTAATGTATTGTGACTGTCCATATTGTCTCCTTTACTGACTTGATGTATTCTTCAATTTCATTATACTGTAAACTACTGTAATGCAGATACAAGGTGACCGGGATGGGAGCTGCTATGCACACTCCTACTGTCCTTGCCACCAGAGAGGCTGGCGATTTTTCCTATATTGTGCAAGTATGGCCACCACTGCTGAATTTCATTGGTTGTCATAACCCCTGAAACTAAATAAACCTAGCCAGCAAAGGAGGCAATCACAATACATTAGTAAGTGCCTTGTAGTAACTTTGTCTAAATGATAAATGCCATTTTCTGTGAGACAACGCCTTTAATTACCCTGGAGTAGACAGCCATAGACAGGGGACACTTAAGGTGCTGGCTGGATAGAGCGCACGTGTATGCCCTATGTACAGAAAGGGACACTGAAAAGCAAGAAGCAGGCCTTAGATTGTGTGGAATGGATAGAGAAACGCTACTCTGGGTAGTATGAAGACAGGTCCACATTTCTATAAGTCAAAAGACCAGAATTTGTTGTCATACTGTTCACTGCACCTAAAGGTCCATTTACACAAGAAATCATCAGGATAATTATTGGTGATCTGTGTTTGTAGAAATACTTGTTCCCGATAATTGCCCTGTGTTATTGTATGGTTACATGTTTGTGATGCTAAAACCATGAGCGTCTAGGTCATTAATATAAATTCTCAGATAACCCCATTTCCCATCCAAAATAAGCAAAACTCCTACACAGTACTCGTCCACCCAGCCTCAGACTGGTGACTAAACCCCACGAATAAACAATAGTGATTTGGGAGGAAGGATGGTGTGCTGCTGAACCGTTATGGGGAAGCAGTGCTATTTAATGCCTGTCCCTTCCCACTGAAATATGCTAAGACCCAACAGGATCTTCTCCTCTGGATCTTGTGCTGCAGGCAGAATCCTCACAAGCCTTTTGTGAGTCCACCTGTAAATATAAGAAAAGGAAAAGGGGCCCTGCCAATAAAATTTGTCATTGAAAGTTAGCTTGCCTGATATTTCTTTTCATCTGGGGAGAAGGGAGGGAGTCAATAGGCCCCCAAGTACATAAGATAGTCATCTGGCCCTGCAGCACTCAATATGTTTGGCCAACGGTAATCTAATCTTAAAAACTGGTTGCATGTATGTTATCAACATGAACAAAAATCATATCCACAAATGGAAACTTGATCACATCAAAATACCCTTCAAAGGGAACCTGTCACCATGCAAATGCAGTGCAATTGTAACACCCCAGAGTTCTGTTACTACACACCTCTACCCTGCTACTATCTCCTAAGAGCCTTTACATTGTCATCTGATATGATTTTGCTCATGTCTTCACAAACGTGCATGTAAAACCATATTAAACATAATTGCTATTGTAATTTTACAGGTCCACCAGCAGGTGGCAGAAATGCATTGCTAAGGAACTAGTCCCAGTTTAGTGAATCTAGGCTGGAATGGATTATTCCAGCTTAGCTCCCCCTCTGTGGAGGTGTGGACTGTTCCCCCATCCTGCAGCATGGGTGGAGAAGGAAGTTAAAGTCAATGTAGCCTCCCCCCCTGCTAGGGGAAGGCTGTGTGATAGCCTTCAGGAGATCCCCTGCATAGGGAAGACAGCAAGGATCTTGTGTCAGCTGAGACATTGATCATATCCCCAGACTGAGCACCTGCAGCCTCAGCTGGATAAGAAGAAAGCAGATGACCTCCAGAGTTCCAGGAAGAAAGAATCCCCTGAGAAATCATCTGAGAGTTAAGTCCAGAGACCTAGGAGAAGACATTCCTCCTCAGCTAGTCTGTCCCCACAAAGCAGAAGTACAGAAAAGTGGAGAAGATTACTTCCTACCACAGTTACAGAGCTATCAAGCAGACGTCCTATCCTGCAAGCTCCCCACATATCAAGCAGAAGCATTTATTCCTGCCAATGATTTCCAAAACCTGCTGAGACCAGAGACCAAAGCTGTATACTGCTTGGATACAAGTTATCTTCAGTAAAGAAACGTTTGAACTTCATCTAAAGGTCTGGACATCATTTCTGCTGAAAAATTCTTCTATTACTCCTACTATCACTACACTCAAATTTATTGCAAGTGAGCCAGGAGCCAGGAGTTCAGCCATACCCAGGTAAGAGACACTGTTGACACAATTATCACCACCTTATAGAGACATTATAGGCCATTACACCACTCTGGCATTCCTAATCTGGGACGTGCGTTATAACACCTTGGAAGGGCCCTGGGATAGTACCCTGCGCACGCTGCAATTGGCGTCACAAACAAATACAGACTAATATCCACCCGTATCCTAGCCCACTGCATAAGTGGTGTCAGCGTACCCGTATCCTGCTCACTACAAAAGTGGCGTCACGAACAGGATCGGATTGTGTGCCTATCACTGCTATAACAGGATCGGATTGTGTGCCTATCACTGCTATAACAGGATCAAATTGTGTGCCTATAATTGCTACAAGGCCTACAGACTGTACCAAAACCCTGAAAATTGACTTTTATTGCCTTTATTGCGGTGCCAGACTACGCCCCCCTAGAAGCGGGAAAACTAAAGATTGCCCACCAAGAACTTTGCAATGTGAGCCAAGGGAGTGAAGACTCCTCCCTCTGGGCTCCACCCTCATTTCCTGCACTGATTGCGACAGAGGAAGCAAAGAAGATGGCGCATCCCCAAAAGCCAAGATGGGACCAGATGACTATCGGAGGCGAGCCAGTATATGAGGACCACCCGCCAGAGATCAAAGTCTCCCAGCTGGTGAGCAAAAGTGGCCCCTCAGTCTTTGCCGGGATGGAAGTGTCTGCACTGCCAAGCTACCCATCGCCAGCGACCAGTGTCCCGGCCCAGAAGCAAGCCACGACCACTGCAGAGTCGACTTCAGCTTCGGAGACACCTGCGACGACGTCACTTACCACAGAGGTCCCCGCGCACCAGCAGAAGGCACAGGAACCGGACGCAACTTCAGGTAGAAGCAGTCCTGCTCCCTGAGGCCCCGGTCCAACCCGTAGTTGCCCCTGGACTGCGCCTGGTGGGTCCCGACACTTCTGGTGGACCCGAACCAGCTCTGCTCCGCACACGCTCGCTGGTGCGGCGGAGGCGGCAGGAATTTCCACTCCGCAGCCTAGCAAAGACAGCCCTAGGCCAAACCACCTTAACCCCAACGTCCCACTTGAGATAACCGGGCACGCCCAAAGACCATGGGAGTACAAGACCACAGTGGAAGAGTGGGTCAAGCAGGTCCTGGATGACCCTCGGCCCGGCGACCCCAAGCTTACCAGACGAACCGGGACTGTCCTGTGGTTCTCTGTAGAAAGAGGTGTCAGATTCCTGCAGGACAATTATAGTGGGGAGGAACTATTTGTGGGACGCCGCTCTGTTAAGCGCACTTACCTGCCTCAGGCCTGCCACAACCTGTATGTGGGCGACCAGGTGGAATATATCACAATGCAGTCCCTTTAAGGCCCCTTTGCCGCAGGAGTCGCCAAACCATTATCCCCTGTATTAACCCCAGAGACCTGGCAGGAAGAACCAGGCTCTGCAGGGAGGGTCAGATGTCTCCAAGAGCAGGGCCGGTTCTAGGTGAAATGGGGCCCTGGGGCGAAAAACAATAAGGAGCCCCCCCACACGACACTTGCTGACTTTAACGGGACATTACAGAAATACAGCGCCCCATACCTTTTACATCCAGTGACGTCTCCTTTGATGTAGATGTTCTCTGTCCTCGTCTTCTCCTTTCAGATCTTCAGACCAGACCACCATTTTGTCGCCATTTTGCGTCTCTGTAGTTTACTACTTTTCCATCATCCTCCCATCTTCTGGACAAATCATCCTACTACCCCCAATACTGTGCCGCTGTGCTTCCCAATACTATACTGCAGAAACAGATAATACCCCTGATAATACTAGTACCACACAGAGCCCCCCATATAAAATACCCCTTCTTTGTGGCCTCAGTAGAAGCCCCCATAGTGCCCCATAATAATGTGCCAGTATCAAATGCCTCTCTTCCACCCCCCATGTGCCAGTAACAAGTGCCTCTCCATGCCCCCCCATGTGCCAGTAACAAGTGCCTCTCCATGCCCCCCTTGTGCCAGTAACAAGTGCCAACCCCCCCATGTGCTAGTAACAAGTGCCTCTCCATGCTCCCCATGTGTCAGTAACAAGCACCAAAACCCCCATGTGCCAGTAACAAATGCCTATCTTCCCCATGTGCCAGTATCAAGTGCCTCCCCCCATGTGCCAGTATCAAGTGCCAAACCCCCCCATGTGCCAGTATCAAGTGCCAACCCCCCCATGTGCCAGTATCCAGTGCCAAACCCCCCATGTGCCAGTATCAAGTGCCAAACCCCCCATGTGCCAGTATCAAGTGCCAACCCCCCATGTGCCAGTATTAAGTGCCAAAATCCCCCATGTGCCAGTATCAAGTGTCAAACCCCCCCACCCCCACGTGCCAGTATCAAGTGCCTCCCGCTCCCCCCATATGCCAGTATCAAGTGCCTCCCACTCCCCCCATGTGCCAGTATCAAGTGCCAAACCCCCCAAACCCCCATGTGCCAATATCAAGTGCCTCCCGCTCCCCCATGTGGTCATAAAAGTCAGTATTAAAAAACAAAAACAAAAAACACTCATACTTACCTCCATCACACAGCAATGCGATGCAGGCCTCTTCCGGCCTGTGTCCTGCACTGTACGGCTCAGGAGGCCACTTGCCGGAGCAAGAGTGAGGCCCCCACAAGCGCAAGGCCTCACAAAAAAAAAAAAGGCTCGGGACCAGCTGGTGTCGGTGGTGGGCTTGGTTGCCCCTAAGGACTCGGGGTCCCGGGGGCAATTTCCCCCCTTGCCTATATGGAAGCGCCGGCCCTGTCCATGAGACCCCAGGCAGCAGGTTGCGATTCAGGGAGCAAGCACAGCCGGAACCAGAGCCCCTGATCCCTGACCTGGCAGCACCCCCAATACTACGTGTGGGCCAGATCAACAATTCTGTCTTGACCTTCAATCCCAGGGTGTAGCCATACATCCCGCCCTGGAAACTACCACAGACACCCCCATTTTGCCTCCCAGAGCCTCTCAAGCTAGAGATTTTGTCTACCTTTGCACCGGCTAGGGATCCCGGTTTACAGCATGTTGCAGCTGCATTCTCCAGACTGACTGCTCAGCCACCTCCCAAGAAGACCACAAGAGGACAGTGGTGCACCACTACAGCTGCTAAGATGAGCTACCAAAGGTGGTCCTTCTCTAATTGTCTTCTTAAAGGGGTTCTACAGTTTGTTTTAACTGATGATCTATCCTCTGGATAGATCATCAGCTTCTGATCGGCGGGGGTCCGACACCCGGGACCTCTGCCGATCAGCTGTTTGAGAAGGCAGCGGCGCTCCAGCAGCGCCGCGGCCTTCTCACTGTTTACCGCAGGGCCAGTGATGTCACGACTTGTATCAATTGGCCTGGCTGGGGCTAAGCTTTATTCTAATGAACGCAGCTTAGCCGCGCCCAGGCCAGTGATACTAGTCGTGACGTCACTGGGCCTGCGGTAAACAGTGAGAAGGCCGCGGCGCTGCTGGAGCGCCGCTGCCTTCTCAAACAGCTGATTGGCGGGGGTCCCGGGTGTCGGACCCCCGCCGATTAGAAGCTGATAATCTATCCAGAGGATAGATCATCAGTTTAAACAAACTGCAGAACCCCTTTAAGCTTAAAATAAAGAACTATTGGGAGCCACAGTGTGGACTGGTCTTGGGACTGTTGGCCAGTTTTGTTGTATCCGTTGCGGCTAGTTACAGCCTCAGCTGGATGGCCACTCTTGTAAGGACTCCCCCCATCTTCAATGACTTTTACATCCAAGTTTTACATAGTTTTTTCCCCTTTCTCAGGTTACTTGAGAGCCTCATTGAAGTATGGTTCTCATTTTTGCTGCTATTTTATGTGTTTTATATGACATTTTATACCATCCCTTGGATTACAATTAACTCGTAACTTGTTTCCGTGGATTACCAGTGACTTTTATTTGTTTCCAGAGGATTCTACATAAAGCACTTCAAAGTAAAAGGACTTAAGTCATATTT
The DNA here is from genome assembly GCF_905171765.1 of Bufo bufo. Lineage (NCBI taxonomy): Eukaryota > Metazoa > Chordata > Amphibia > Anura > Bufonidae > Bufo > Bufo bufo. The sequence continues at coordinate 590,910,309 of NC_053390.1, forward strand.
GAGCATATTATTGAGTATGTTTTTGCACTAATGTTTACAGGTTAAGCAACGTTCAAGTATCATATGCCCATTGTGTGTATTCTTTTCTAGGTGCCGCAATGTGACCTTCATGCACTTATTGTGAAACTGCACTTAACCTTTGCACTTAGCCAGATCAGTAGCACCTTACTCTTGTGTGCCTTGCTTTACAGCTCTTGTCTTTTCCCCCTTTATACGAACTGTCTATCTGGACGCTTAATACTAATGGCCTACACCTGGTGTTATATGCCCATAGGTACCCAGGGTAGGACCAAGTGGTAAGTCCTGGCAGGTCCAGTAACTACACGGGTAACCCCGCTGCTTCGGGAATGGTTAGAGGAGTTTTTGACCCTCCTTCCCGTTTGTTATTTGTTCAGGATTGCTCCCATCCTAAGGTGTCTTCCAGGAGTTTCATGGGATTATTATACCCTCCTCCTGTGACATTGCCAGAAGCGCATGGAGAAGCTAATACCTGTCCTTCTGTGCCTTTGCCTAAGCGTAGGCCACCGCCTTAGAGCCAATTTTGCTACCCATAGTCACCATAGTGATCGTGCTATAATGCTTATATTTTGACTTTGGTACAGGGAAGGGAATACACGATAAAGCCACCCTTCCATTTGTGGGAATTTCATTACACAATGGTGGGATTACAGAGTAAAGACACCCTCATGCTTTCTTTGGTATTAGGATCTAAAATACTTCAAAGTCAGTCAGTAGTGATTGCTTAGTGCAGACTGTTGGTTCACTGGGTATACCGAAAGGGAAACTGTTACTTAGGACACCCTACTCATGCGGGCAGGAACCTCAGGGTAGCCGTTATGTGTTTGTCTTTGTATGTCTTTATGTGTATTACATACAGCACTTTGTATTAAATTGGGTACCCCAGAACTTGTTTCTCTTAACCTAAGCATAAGCCGAGGGCAGCTTAACTCAAGGTAAGGGGGAATGTAACACCCCAGAGTTGTGTTATTACAGGCCTCTACCCCGCTACTATCTACTAAGAGCCTTTACATTGTCATCTGATATGATTTTGCTCATGTCTTCACAAACGTGCATGTAAAACCATGTTCAACATAATTGTTATTGTAATTTTACAGGTCCACCAGCAGGTGGAAGCAATGCATTTGTAAGGAACTAGTCCCAGTTTAGTGAATCTAGGCTGGAATGGATTATTCCAGCTTAGCTCCCCCTCTGTGGAGGTGTGGACTGTTCCCCCATCCTGCAGCATGGGTGGAGAAGGAAGTTAGAGTCAGTGTAGCCTCCCCCCTGCTAGGGGAAGGCTGTGTGATAGCCTTCAGGAGATCCCCTGCATAGGGAAGACAGCAAGGATCTTGTCTCAGCTGAGACATTGATCATATCTCCAGACTGAGCACCTGCAGCCTCAGCTGGATGAGAAGAAATCAGATGACCTCCAGAGTTCCAGGAGGAAAGCATCCCCTGAGAAATCATCTGAGAGTTAAGTCCAGAGACCTAGGAGAAGCCATTCCTCCTCAGCTAGTCTGTCCCCACAAAGCAGAAGTACAGACAAGTGCAAAAGATTACTTCCTGCCACAGTTACAGAGCTATCAAGCAGACGTCCTATCGTAAAAGCTCCCCACATATCAAGCAGAGGCATTTATTCCTGCCAATGATTGCCAAAACCTGCTGGGACCAGAGACCAAAGCTGTATACTGCTTGGATACAAGTTATCTTCAGTAAAGAAACGTTTGAACTTCATCTAAAGGTCTGGACATCATTTCTGCTGCAAAATTCCTATATTACTCCTACTATCACTACACTCAAATTTATTGCAAGTGAGCCAGGAGTCCAGCCATACCCAGGTAGGAGATACCGTTGACACAATTATCACCACCTTGTAGAGGCATTTTTAGGCCATTACACCACTCTGGCATTCCTAATCTGGAACGTGCGTTATAACACCTTGGAAGGGCCCTGGGATAGTACCCTGTGCATGCTGCAATTGGCGTCACAAACAAATACAGACTATTATCCACACGTATCCTAGCCCACTGCATAAGTGGCGACAGCGTACCCCGTATTCTGCTCACTGCACAATCAGCATGTTATAAAGCAGGAGGAGCTGAGCAGTTTGTTATAGTATAGAAAAGATCCAGCATAACTTGTCATGTATTGATCTAAAACTCATGTGGGCTTAGGAGTCCAGTGGGTGGTCTTAATCTGTATGCGTGTGCACACAGAGATAGCTGTCAATCACAGAGTATACCCACCCACATGACTAATCAGCTTAATGTTAGAATAAATGACAAGTTATACTTAATCTTCTAAAATCTAAAAGGGCAGTAAAATATAACTTTAAATAATGAATCTAAAAAGTCAAATAGCCCAAATTGTAACCATGAGGCCACATTAATCAAGCAATAAGCATCACAAAGTCCATTTCGGACACATGTATATGGATAGGTATACTGTAATGTATATATACCGCTTACCCAAATGGATGTGTAGGTAAAGGTAGACGAAACCAGCATCCACACCAAATAAATCTCGTCCTCACACACAGATGATTTCGGTTCCAGTTGTATTCAAACCACAAACACGTCGCCCCCTAATCATTTATTTTAATAGTGTGTAATGTTACAGAGGATAGTGAAGGGACAACATTTTTTCACTCTATCTGAGCACCTTTAATTAGGTTTCTTTAGCACCCTTTTAATCAGATGGTTAGGGGTCTATCTTTTCACTGTCCTCTGTAACATTACACACTATCAAAATAAATGATTAGGGGGCGACGTGTTTGTGGTTTGAATACAACTGGAACCGAAATCATCTGTGTGTGAGGACGAGATTTATTTGGTGTGGATGCTGGTTTCGTCTACCTCCACCTACACATCCATTTGGGTAAGCGGTGTATATACAGGGTGGGCCATTTATATGGATACACCTTAATAAAATGAGAATGGTTGGTGATATTAACTTCCTGTTTGTGGCACATTAGTATATGTGAGGGGAGAAACTTTTCAAGATGGGTGGTGACCACGGCGGCCATTTTGAAGTCGGCCATTTTGAATCCAACTTTTGTTTTTTCAATAGGAAGAGGGTCATTTGACACATCAAACTTATTGGGAATTTCACAAGAAAAACAATGGTGTGCTTGGTTTTAACGTAACTTTATTCTTTCATGAGTTATTTACAAGTTTCTGACCACTTACAAAATGTGTTCAATGTGCTGCCCATTGTGTTGGATTGTCAATGCAACCCTTTTCTCCCACTCTTCACACACTGATAGCAACACCGCAGGAGAAATGCTAGCACAGGCTTCCAGTATCCGTAGTTTCAGGTGCTGCACATCTCGTATCATCTGAAGGCAATCGTCTATGCTGTGAAGATACGAGATGTGCAGCACCTGAAACTACGGATACTGGAAGCCTGTGCTAGCATTTCTCCTGTGGTGTTGCTATCAGTGTGTGAAGAGTGGGAGAAGAGGGTTGCATTGACAATCCAACACAATGGGCAGCACATTGAACACATTTTATAAGTGGTCAGAAACTTGTAAATAACTCATGAAAGAATAAAGTTACGTTAAAACCAAGCACACTATTGTTTTTCTTGTGAAATTCCCAATAAGTTTGATGTGTCACATGACCCTCTTCCTATTGAAAAAACAAAAGTTGGATTCAAAATGGCCGACTTCAAAATGGCCACCATGGTTACCACCCATCTTGAAAGGTTTCCCCCCTCACATATACTAATGTGCCACAAACAGGAAGTTAATATCACCAACCATTCCCATTTTATTAAGGTGTATCCATATAAATGGCCCACCCTGTACATTACAGTATACCTATCCATATACATGTGTCCGACATGGACTTTGTGATGCTTATTGCTTGATTAATGTGGCCTCATGGTTACAATTTGGGCTATTTGACTTTTTAGATTTATAATTAAAAGTTATATTTTACTGCCCTTTTAGATTTTGTTTTTTTTTGCATATGGTGGTAGCCTTTTAGGACGGTATCTTTGACCTATGAGTGGCAACAGCTCGTGTGGTGGCTGTATTTATTATTTTTTATACTTAATCTTCTCCCACAAAACCATATATCAATCTGCCCAACTTCTCCTGCCCTATAACATGCGGCCAATAGAGAGGAATGCAATTTCAATGGGATAGGTACTGTACTCTTTAAATAAGATTGTGTTTATTTTGTATATTTTTTGTTTTTACTTTATTACTACTATTAGTATTATTATTACCTTTATGTAAGTGATAACACTTTTATGTAATCACACTCCAACCGCCCGGAAACAACTGACATTAAAATGACTGCACAACTAGATTTGCTTCAAGGAACAAAACACTAGGGCAGAGTTAAGGCTGATCTTTATTTCTGTCACTTGCAGCACATTAAGGAGATGGCTGAAATACTATCTGCATTGCTAGGAGCAGGATCATCTGACCAGCTGACTAGCTGCACTTTGCCTGAATGCATGCTCTTTAAAACAGCTGGAGAGAACAGACTCCTACATGAGACACAACCCACTGCTTTTATTCCAGTAAGTGAACTAAGAGCCTTTTAGTCAATAAATCCGGGCAATGCAAGTTCTTTGGGAATGGCCGAGCGAACAGCAGGAGAAGAAAGCACTGTTGGAAGCATAATGAGCTCTTTAACAGGACACAAAGTTACATCTCCACCAGCCTGCTGGCATAATTGAAACATCTTGGCAGATCAGCTCACCTGCAGCTATTGCTCCGCGCAGAGATCACCCAACTGCTGGAAGCCTGCAGAAGAGAAAGACATCAATAAGTATTCTTCATAACTTACTAGCTTCTTAAAGGTCTTCTTTTAAAAGTATAAACCACTGACTTGGAGCAAAAAATGGACCACGATGAAAGAGAATCTTGGGAAACTCTCTTGTTGTTCCAGGACTATTTGTTTTCCCTATTTACTACATTCCTGTCTGGGATTTTAGGAATTTGGAAAGCGTTATCCTACTGTGTGTCGTTTGGTTTTATTTGTGTCTGCTTCACTTAGTCATTCTGAAAGTTTATAGTATAAGAGAGAACGTATATGCCTTACTACCATGTATCGTTTATGATTGATATCTTCCACTTTTTATAAGTTTGTGAGTCAACTGCTGGAAAAGGGGAGAAAGAAAACATATTTGAACCATCTGTCTCTAATTCAGCTTCAGTTCTGTACACCCAGGAACTGCATGGATTTAGATGCCTGTACCCATCACAAGCTGTGGATTGGCAGGCTAACTTTCTAGTCATCTTTAATTAAATGCCAACATACAACTTGGCAAAGACATGTATGGAAGCTGATATGGTTTGAGTAGAAACACGTGCAAGCACTGAGCTTTTCGTGCCTTGTTAGGAATCTGAAATTGTTTTGTCCATCCCACAGAACTTGTTTCTCTTACTATAACCTAGCCCACATATTCCTACCCCTCCTCCTTTCCTCGCTTTCTCCCTTTCCTTAACTGAGGATTGATCTCTCTTTTGTCAGCGTTGTTTTACTCTGCAGAGTTGTACTATGAAGACCTGTGTTTCTTCCTGCTTGAATATGAAATGGGCTGGATGGGATTAGGGGGAAGTGGCAGCTCCACCTCCCCCATCAGTTTCAGGACTAGGTTAGTGGTGGAGATGGAACAAAACAGACAGTGCTGGCAGCATGACAATAACCAGCTTTGCTGTTGCTCTAATTTTAGGGAGCATCCCTATAGTGGACTGCTTTGATAAGTCTTCCACCTCACCCATTTATCACCTTTTTCAACATCATCAGTCACTTCGCAAGGCTCTTCAACCTGGCCAGCAACCTCAACCCCACCTGCCAGTTCATCACCATCACACAGGCTGTCCAAAATACAAAGGCAAAGAGGGCTCTATAGGTGACTATATCAATGTAACTGAGTTTGGTGCAGATTGTTTAAACTGGGTTGAAATTCCTACTTTCTTGGAGAGGACACCTGGGAAAGGACTAGGTGATCACAACTTCTGCAGGAACCCAGATGGGAGGAGTAAGCCTTGGTGCTTCTTCAGGAACAACCATGGCAGAGTTGACTGGGGATACTGCGACTGCAAACAAGGTGAGTAACTTTGCGGTTTTTCATACTCTCTAGGAAATGTGTGCCTTCACGTCTACCATGGAATGCGTGAAATGTTGGGAACATCTGATTTATTTTAAAATGAAACATGACCTGGCTTTAACACGAAGTTATATAGTGCTCACCCTTGTCAGCGTGAAATATATGTATATAGGCATTTAGTAAAAGTCCAAGTATAACATACACTTAAAAAATGCATAAAAGCATAAGCACAATACACTTATAACTCAGAACTTCACAGGAAGCATGGAACTGCAAGTGTTAATGAATTGTGAAAAGATATATTGTAGAAGAGACCGGGATGGCATAAAACTGACAATAACCGGGATTGTGTGGCGTTTCTCTCTGTCAACAATAAAATTTTAGCTTGGCTAAGACAATATTATCTAACTGAAAGACTGACCTATATATTATGTATGAGGACAAATATTGCCTCATTTTATGAGCCTGTCGCTGGCATTGCTTCTTGTGTGGGCAGCATAGTGCTTTTTTACATGTTACCCAGGCCTACAGCAAGCAAACTTTCAAATTGAAACTTTTTGAATTCATGGACACCACAGATGACCTCTTGTAATCTTTCATATCCATGCATGAGAGGTCAATTATAGAAAGAGTTTGAAATATAAGCATTAGGCATATGTAAAGAATGCACAAGTGTTGTAATAACAGAGTTATGCAAATAAGAAATGGAATGTTCATAAAAAAAAGAGCAATACCCCTTAAGAAATGGGAATTATGCGTCTTGTCTTCTGCTGTCAAGTTGTTAAAATTCAATTTAGTAGGTGGTGAGTTATATCCGTTTCTGGCAAAGCCAACCGGTCTTCTTATAGTTATTATTATAGCTCCTACAGGTGTTACCCAGCTTTCCCAGATTCCTGAATGGTACGTTGTGCAATTATTTATCCTATGGTACAGTATTGCAGTGTAACCTAAAAGATTTACTGTTCAGGAGATGAGTAAATGTAGTGATAACCCATGTGAGGACAATAATGGTGACCATACAGTCAAGAACAACATTTCTCAGATACTGTGGACACGTGTCCTTGCAGAAGTCACTTTTTTTTTAAAATATTTTGATTCAGCTCTTTATCAGTCTTTCTACTTCTGAGGATCCCCGGTAATAACCAATATCTTAGTCATTACAGTTTCTATACTACTTGTCACCCACCTTTCCCATACTACAGAATGGGTAAATCTGACTTAACTCATTTACAGAATGATGTGCCGCCAGCTGCTACACATTAGATAGGTTTACTGTTCAGGGGTTTGAATAAGCTCTATAGCAATAATAGCAGCCATGATGGTTGTCACCCAGCTTTCCCAGAAAGTCAAATAGCTGAACAACTTGACAAAATAGAGCAACTCAACCTACTGAACTGAGTTTTACAACATCTAAAGACATAATTGAATCTTTGTAAGGGCTCATGCACACAACCGTGGCATTTTTTGCGGTCCGCAAATTGTGGATCCGCAAAAAACGGATGCCGCCCGTGTGCCTTCCGCAATTTGCGGAACGGAACAGGAAGCCCATTATAGAAATGCCTATTCTTGTCCGCAAAACTGACAAGAATAGGACAGGACTCATAATTTTTGCAGAGCCACGGAACAGAGCAATGGATGCGGACAGCACACAGAGTGCTGTCCGCATCTTTTGCGGACCCATTGAAATGAATGGTTCCGTATACGGACTGTATACAGAATCAGAATACGGCCCGTATACGGAACGCAAAAAACGTTTGTGTGCATGAGCCCTAAGTTTTTACTTTACTTCAAGTTCGTTTGATGAACACGTGGGTTTCCTCGAATGCTGCAGAATGATATGCCCCAGCTGCTATATATTTGATAGATTTTCTCTTCAGGTGTAACAATAATAGCACCCATGATGGTTGTCACCCAGTTTTCCCTGAATAACTGGACAAAACAGGGGGACCCAAGGTTTTTACCTACTGAAATGAGTTTTACATAACACATAAGACATAATTGAAGCCTTACTTGTGTGATTCTTAAAAAATGCTACTATGTCATACAATTAAAGGGGTTCTCCAGGCCACATATATTGTGATAAGCTATCCTTAGGATAGGTCATCAATATCAGATTAGTAGAGGCCTGATAACTGACAACCCCACCGATCACCTGTGTGGGGCTACTGTGGCACCAAAAACTGTACAGTGTACAGAGCTGGAAGCAGACAGCTCCGTATACTGTGTAGTGGCCGTGTTGTGGTACTGCAGCTCAACTCCCATTCAAGTCAATGGCAGCTGAGCTTCAGTACGCCAGCAGCAGAACCGACAATTGTGTCAGGGCCTTCTATTGCTGCTCTGTACACTGTAAGCTTTAGGGGCTGATCAGTGGAGTTGTCAGGTGTCAGACCCCCACTGATATGGTGTTGAGGATCTGTCCTCTGGATAGTTCATCAATATTTGCAGCCCAGAGAGGGACCATATGGTGGCATCCAAAGTGCCTAGGATCCCTAGAACAGAGCTGTAAAAACGTGTCTCCATACAGGTTCCATGCATAGGGATTTGCAATGTACATGAGGCCTAAATCACATTACATGGTGAATGATATTTCAGTTGAAATTTTTTTAGTACTAATGTGTTTTTCATATTTTTGCTATTGCGCTCACTGACAAAGTTTTACCATTTCTAGAAAAAGAAAACTTGTCTGAACTCATAGCATTTCAGTAACAAGTGAAAAAATAGCCAATAGCAATATTTAATATAAAATCACAAGCCTTATACCAATAAATAGTGTGTGCAGTAGTTTGTCAGCGAGTAGCGTAAAAACAGAATTGATTTTGTGTCTAAAACCCTTGCTGTATCTGTTAAACACGGAAATCATTTTCAATGTAGCATATGTGCCTGAGCTAAGAGAATTAGATTGTACGGTCCTCCCCGGGCAGGAGCCTGTGCAGACTGCTACATTATAAAGATTTGCGGAATATATTACCGCTATATAATAAAAGATTATTCTTATATATAGAAATATACAAATCCTGCAACACCTAATCATTATTAGGATTCATATATATATATATATATATATATATATATATATATATATATTATATATATACAGTACAGACCAAAAGTTTGGACACACCTTCTCATTCAAAGAGTTTTCTTTATTTTCATGACTATGAAGGTATCAGAACTATGAATTAACACATGTGGAATTATATACATAACAAACAAGTGTGAAACAACTGAAAATATGTCATATTCTAGGTTCTTCAAAGTAGCCACCTTTTGCTTTGATTACTGCTTTGCACACTCTTGGCATTCTCTTGATGAGCTTCAAGAGGTAGTCCCCTGAAATGGTCTTCCAACAGTTCCCAGAGATGCTTAGCACTTGTTGGCCCTTTTACCTTCACTCTACCTTCACTCTGCGGTCCAGCTCACCCCAAACCATCTCGATTGGGTTCAGGTCCGCTGACTGTGGAGGCCAGGTCACCTGGCGCAGCACCCCATCACTCTCCTTCATGGTCAAATAGCCCTTACTTTCAAAGTTTTTCAGTTGTTTCACACTTGTTTGTTATGTATATAATTCCACATGTGTTAATTCATAGTTTTGATGCCTTCAGTGCGAATCTACAATTTTCATAGTCATGAAAATAAAGAAAACTCTTTGAATGAGAAGGTGTGTCCAAACTTTTGGTCTGTACTGTATATATATACACACAAAACCACAAGCAAAGAAGAGAATTTTGTGAAGAGTTTGGTTGTTTTATGCCAGTCTGTACATGTAAGGCCTCATGCACACGACCGTATTTTTTTGCGGTCCGCAAAACGGGGTTCCGTTTTCCCGTGATCCGTGACCGTTTTTTCGTCCGTGGGTCTTCCTTGATTTTTGGAGGATCCACGGACATGAAAAAAAAGTCGTTTTGGTGTCCGCCTGGCCGTGCGGAGCCAAACGGATCCGTCCTGAATTACAATGCAAGTCAATGGGGACGGATCCGTTTGACGTTGACACAATATGGTGCCATTTCAAACGGATCCGTCCCCATTGACTTTCAATGTAAAGTCAGGAGTTAATATACCATAGGATGGGAGTTTTCTCCAATCCGATGGTATATTTTAACTTGAAGCGTCCCCATCACCATGGGAACGCCTCTATGTTAGAATATACTGTCGGATATGAGTTAGATCGTGAAACCTCATTTCCGACAGTATATTCTAACACAGAGGCGTTCCCATGGTGATGGGGACGCTTCTAGTTAGAATATACTACAAACTGTGTACATGACTGCCCCCTGGTGCCTAGCAGCATCCGATCTCTTACAGGGGGCCGTGATCAGCACAATTAACCCCTCAAGTGCCGCACCTGAAGGGGTCAATTGTACTATCATATCTCCCTGTATGAGATCAGGGCTGCCAGGCAGCAGGGGGCAGACCCCCCCCCCCCTCCCCAGTTTGAATATCATTGGTGGCCAGTGCGGCCCCCCCCCCTTCCTCCCTCTATTGTAATAAATCGTTGGTGGCACAGTGTGCGCCCCCCCGCCCCCCCCCTTCCTCCCTCTATTGTAATAATTCGTTGGTGGCACAGTGTGCGCCCCCCCCCTTCCTCCCTCTATTATAATAATTCGTTGGTGGCACAGTGTGCGCCCCCCCTTCCTCCCTCTATTGTAATAAATCGTTGGTGGCACAGTGTGCGCCCCCCATCGGCCCCCCCTCCCTCTATAGCATTAACAACATTGGTGGCCAGTGTGCGGCCTCCCATCTCCCCCCCCCCCCGATCATTGGTGGCAGCGGGTTACTAGCAATAGTACAATAGTAAAAGATTCATACTTACCAGGGAGCTCCGATGTTCGTGTCCGGCCGGGAGCTCCTCCTACTGGTAAGTGACAGTTCATTTAGCAATGCGCCGCACAGACCTGAGGCTGTCACTTACCAGTAGGTGGAGCTCCCGGCCGGACACGAACATCGCAGCAGCAGGTAAGTATGAATCTTGTACTATTGTACTATTGCTAAGTAACCATGGCAACCAGGACTGTAGTAGCGTCCCGGTTGCCATGGTTACCGATCGGAGCCCCAGCGATTAAACTGGGACTCCGATCGGAACTCCGCTGCCACCAATGATGGGGGGGGGGGGAGAGATGGGAGGCCGCACACTGGCCACCAATGTTGTTAATGCTATAGAGGGAGGGGGGGCCGATGGGGGGCGCACACTGTGCCACCAACGAATTATTACAATAGCGGGAGGGGGGGGGGGGGCGCACACTGTGCCACCAACGAATTATTACAATAGAGGGAGGGGGGGGGGCCGCACTGGCCACCAATGATATTCAAACTGGGGAGGGGGGGGAGGGTCTGCCCCCTGCTGCCTGGCAGCCCTGATCTCTTACAGGGGGCCGTGATCAGCACAATTAACCCCTTCAGGTGCCGCACCTGAAGGGGTTAATTGTGCTGATTACGGCCCCCTGTAAGAGATCGGGTGCTGCCAGGCAGCAGGGGGCAGTCTTGTACACAGTTTGTAGTGTATTCTAACTAGAAGCGTCCCCATCACCATGGGAACGCTTCTGTGTTAGAATATACTGTCGGTTCTAGCTTTGAAAAAGGTTTTATGCAGACGGATCTTCGGATCCGTCTGTATAAAAACTAACCTACGGCCACGGATCACGGACACGGATGCCAATCTTGTGTGCATCCGTGTTCTTTCACGGACCCATTGACTTGAATGGGTCCGTGAACCGTTGGCCGTGAAAAAAATAGGACAGGTCATATTTTTTTCACGGCCAGGAAACACGGCTCACGGATGCGGCTGCCAAGCGGTGCATTTTCCGTTTTTTCCACGGACCCATTGAAAGTCAATGGGTCCGCGAAAAAAAACGGAAAATGGCACAACGGCCACGGATGCACACAACGGTCGTGTGCATGAGGCCTTACTGTATAAGCATAATGCAGATTCACCATAGCCACGGTTTGCAGGTTATTATATGGAGTTTGAATTCCCAGACATTGCTCTGCTGTAGTATTGGAATGATAATGCCTTGTTATGGCTCCCTACAGCTGTATAGGTTGTACATTAATGCTGCAACCATAGAAGTGTATGTGGCCTCATTTTCCTGTGTACCTCTAATTTCAGAAGTAGCCTAATCCTCTGGATGCATATTATATAACTGAAGCATAAAATATAGGAATTATACAATACCATGCCTAATATATATCCATCATGCAGGTTGTCTTATCAACTGATGTCTTTACAGTCTTGTACTATCCAATGACAGCAAAGCTATGTAGGGGGAACATAAAACTTATAGGAAATCTGCCAGGTCAAAATCACCAGAAATCACTAGTCTGCAATAAAAAGAGGAGGAGGGGGGGCAAAGCAGAAGAAAGTTCCCAAAGGTCATTTGTACTAAGATATAAATACGGGAGAAGCGTGGGGGTCTGACCTCTCAAGCTCTCACTCAATGAGCATGAGAACAGGGGTTCCGAGTTCCACTGAAGAATGAGTAGAGAGGAGATTGAGCATGCGTGCTGCTGTCCCAGTCATTCCCTAATGGACTGCCAGAGATAGCCAAGTACATTCAGGGTACATGCACACGTTCAGGATTCATGTGCGGAGAATCCGCACTGAAATCCGCAGGTGTTCGCAGGCAAATCTGTGAGGTCAATTCGCATTAATTGGTGCGGATTTGCATACGGATTTGCGTGCGGATTTGGTGCGGATTCGGTGCGGATTTTCCGCATGCGGATTTCACTAAGTGAATGAAGAAAATCCGGTCAGGAAAAAAAAAATTAATTGACATGTCGCGGATTTTAAAATCCGCACCGCAGGTCAAAATCCGCGCGGAAAAAATCCGCATCGTGTGCATTGAGAATTTCAAATTCTCATAGAATACAATGGACATGACCTACGGTGCGGATTTTCCGCACGCAAATCCGCGCGGAAAATCCGCACGCAATCCTGATCGTGTGCAGGGGGCCTCAGGCAATCTTCCTACCTCATGTCTTACACTCAGTGTCAATTCAGAACAGGTGCTCTCCTTCTTTGGGGCACCTCCACTGCACTGCTCAGCTTTGTCTCTGCTACATCTCTTACGGCCTTGTGATGATCCTAACTGCCCTGGGGAAACTTGGTTGCTCAGGATGTGCTACTCCTGGTCCTCTGCATCGGAACTACAAGGCCAATTTAAGTCCTCCAATGGCAGCAGTACTGCTCTTGATAAGACCAGTGAGTACTCTCTAACCGCAGACTCCAGCTGAATAATTCTCACATGGTGCCAACAACTATCTGCTACACTTCTGGTCCAGGACAAATTTACTTTCATCAGAAACACTGCCCAGGTCTTCTTCTGTAGACTACTGAGACCCATGTGAAGGGATTCCATGTGTCCTTGTGCAAACTCCATGTGCCTCCATGTGATTATTATCAATGCTTAACGGAGCAGGCGATTGTCAGGAAGGAGGCATTCCTTCTCAACAATCACCTGCTCATCAGTGGAGGAGACCACTGTATTTACTTGCAGTGACCTCCGCCACAGTGTAGGGAGGAGAGTTCGCTAATGCCATCACTCATCCTCATACAGAATCATTGTTTACTGATACCAGACTGTTGTTTAGAGGACACGATCTGCTGCCGGCAAACAATGATTTAGGTGTCCACACCAGTGATCCTATTACCCGTTACCGCGTTTCGCTCATTCATCAGGCAACTTTACACCGGCAGATCATCACTAACGAGCATTCAGCGATAATTTGCCCCAACATTGGGCAGTCTAAAGAGGCCTTAACCCCTTCCTGACCTTTGACGTACTGTTATGTCATGGGAACCACTGAGTTCCCGCAATTTGACGTAATCGTACGTCATAGTGATCGCGCGGGCACCGGAGCAATGCACGTGCAATCACTGCAGGGGCCCGGCAGTCCGTGGTAGCCAGGCCCCTGCTGTATCTGCCGGCATCGCTGTAAAAGCCGATGCCGGTGGATTAACCCTTTCTATGCCGCGGTCTGCGATGACCGCGACATAGAAGAGGTTTGTGTCAGGTGAACGATCGCATCGAGTTCCCGCGCTGCTGTGGCGGGGACCCGATGCGACACAAGGCAGCCCAATGCCGTGCAGAGGCTGCCCAATGCCTTGCACGGCATTGGGAACTGCCTTCTACGGGGGCCGAGGAGATCCAGCCTCAGGCTGGGTCTCCTAGGCAACCTGTTAGTGTATGACTCAGTGTCATACACTAACAGGCAATGCATTACAATACTGATGTATTGTAATGCATTGCAGAGGGGATCAGACCACCAAAAGTGAATGTCATAAATAAAGTAAAGTAAAAAAAAGTGTTTTTAATAAAATGAATAAAGTAATAAAATTAATAAAGTAAAAAAGAAAAAAAAAACGCCCCTTTCCCCTTATTTTATAATAATAAACAGAAAAAAAAACAAAAAAACACACATATTAGGTATCGGCGCGTCCGTAATGACCGGCTCTATAAATATATCACATGATCCACCCTGTCCGATAAACACCATAAAAAAATAAAAATAAAAACAGTATAAAAAAAGCAATTTTGTCACCTTACATCACAAAAAGTGCAACACCAAGCGATCAAAAAGGTGTATGCCCCCCAAAATGGTATTAATAAAACCGTCACCTCATCCCGCAAAAAATGAGCCCCTAACTAAGACAATCGCCCAAAAAATAAAAAAAACTATAGCTCTCAGAACATGGAGACACTAAAACATCATTTTTTTTGTTTTAAAACTGCTATTATTGTGCTAAAGTGAAATACATAAAAAAATATACATATTAGGTATTGACACGTCCGTAACAACCAGCTCTATAAAAATATGACATGACCTAACCACCTAAAAAAAATAATAATCCTGTGTAAAAAAAATTACATTTTTGTCACATTACATTACAAAAATTGCAACAGCAAGTGATCAAAAAGGCGTATGCCCTCCAACATAGTACCAATCAGACCGTCACCTCATCCCGCAAAAAATGAGACCCTACATAAGAGAATCGGTTAAAAAAATAAAAAAGCTATGGCTCTCAGACTATGAGACGCTAAAATATCATTATTTCGGTTTCAAAAATGCTATTATTGTGTAAAACTTAAATAAATAAGAAAAAGTAGACATATTAGGTATTGCCACGTGCGTAACTATCTGCTCTATAAAAAAGTCACATGACCTAATCCCTCAGGTAAACGCTGTAAAAATAATCATCCATTTTTTTGTTACCTTGCCTCACAAAAAACATAATATAGAGCAATAAAAAATCATATGTACCTCAAAATAGTACCAACAAAACTGGCACCTTATCCCGTAGTTTCCAAAATGTGGTAACTTTTTTGAGTTTCTACTGTAGGGGTGCATCAGGGGGGCTTCAAATGGGACATGGCATCTAAAAACCAGTTCAGCTAAATTTGCCTTCCAAAAACCATATGGTGTTCCTTTCCTTCTGCACCCTGCCGTGTGCCCGTACAGCAGTTTACGATCACATGTGGGGTGTTTCTGTAAACCGCAGAATCAGGGTAATATATATTGAGTTTTATTTGGCTGTTAACCCTTGCTTGCTACTGGAAAAAATTGATTAAAATTTTAAATCTGCCAAAAAAGTGAAATTCTGAAATTTCATCTCCATTTTCCATCAATTCTTGTGGAACACCTAAAGGGTTAACAAAGTTTGTAAAATCAGTTTTGTATACCTTGAGGGGTCTAGTTTCTAAAATGGGGTAATTTTTGGGTGGTTTCTATTATGTAAGCCTAACAAAGTGACTTCAGACCTGAACTGGTCCTTAAAAAGTGGGTTTTGGAAATTTTCCCAAAAATTTCAAGATTTGCTTCCATACTTCTAAGCCTTCTAATGTCCCCAAAAAATAAAATGTCATTTTCAAAATATAAAAGTAGAGAAATTGAAATTTGGAAATTTTTGCAAATTTTGGGTAAATTTGGTATTTTTTTTATAATTTTTTTTTTTAACTTATTTTTACCACTGTCATGAAGTACAATATGTGACGAGAAAACAATCTCAGAATGGCCTATATAAGTAAAAGCGTTTTAGAGTTAACACCACATAAAGTGACATATGTCAGATTTGCAAAAAATGGCCTGGGCAGGAAGGTGAAAACAGGCCCGGGGTTGAAGGGGTTACGACCTTTATTGCTGGGTTTCCTAGATACTGGGTTTGGCTATGCAAGTCAGTATGTTGCCCATGATGACCTCAGATTGTAGCAGTCATCTGCATTCTTTTACAGAATAAATTCTCTAATGTCGTGAGTCTTAAAAATCAAATCCATAAACCACTAGAGATCAACACACTGTGCAGAAGCTGGTGAAAGAAGGCCATGGTGGAAAGTAGACAGTAACTGAGTCTAAACTACCTTGTCTCAGCTGGTGACAACCTGTCTCTCACAATGCTAATCTGTCTTGTCTTCTGTCTGTCTTGAACTCTGCAAGTTACCAGCACACTGTGCACAATAGGGAGCTTATTACTGCAGAGTCAAACAACGATCTGTCTCAAGGTACCTTATCCCAAAAGTGATGTAGACTTCAGTGGATATACTATAAATAAAGTCCACATTGAAGTAAACTCCGGTGAGAGACGAGCATCCTGGTGAAAGTCGTCTTTGCAGTGATTGTTGAATAAAGGCAGTGGCGCACACTTTCCATGATATCAAGGGGATGTATGCAGTCATATATATACAGTAAAACAGATGATAAACCAGGGTGTGTCTCATAAACTGATATCTCCCAGTGGAGGTTTCCCTGAGGTGCTGTCTCCTGAATAGTATAAGCATAGGGCTTGTTTGAACTGCTTTGGTGTCAGTAAAGATTGTGACAGTGATGAAAAAGACTGTGTATGCAAATGTTGGCAGCAATGACTGCCACAGGCTGTTGCAATCGATCTATTTATATGGCATGTCAAGTATTTTTTAGCTTTGTATTAGGGGAAAAGGCTATATTAAATGATATACAGATGTTTGCATGCATAGAATATAATGACAAGCGTAGACTGATTTTGATTTTATATTTGAAAAAAATTGTGGTGAATTTGTAGTATTCTTTGGGTAGTTTTGAAATACTCATCATTTTCTGAATTATCTCCAAGTTCAATGTTGCTGTTGTCATTCATTGAACATATCATCTCCCATAGGACTAGTATGGGAGCTATGAGTCATAACAGAGCCGTCATGAAATAAAAGGCCAGCATTTACGGGCAGAACTGAAATTATAGCTGTTATTTCTGAAATGCTTTATGTGATATATAAAACATTCTTATCTCTGAGGGTCGGTAAACCTTGAACCCTTGACTGGTCTGATAGACTCGCTGCCACATACGTGGTATTTTTTTTAAGATAAAGATCCCTCACTTAAAGGAACTATCTCATATAACATTTTATTTCCAGTCATTGTCTGGGTTTCTGGGAGTTCAATATCGACGATCTTCAGGATAGGTCATTAATATCTGATCAGTGGAGTTACGACCCCTAGCACCCCACCAATCAGCTGTTTGAAGAGACTGGGGCACACTGGTGAGCTCTGTGGCCATGTTCTAGGCCAGTGATGTCCCGTTCTTTGGTCACATGACCTACGGTATGTGCAGCTCAATGCCATTCAAATTAATAGACCTGGGCTGCACTATGAAGCACATCCGCCATGCAATGTGTGACATTGTGCTTGGTATATTGTGAGAAGGCTGCAGCACTCACCAAAGAACCACAACCTCTTCATCAGTATTGAACTTCTGGAAAACCCCTTTAACACTGATAAAATATAGAGTATCAGTACCACATAATTATAAAATATTTTTGTGACAGAGCAACCTTTAAGACCAGTGTTGAAATCAGGACATTATATGTTGCACAGTGGTTCATTTGTTACTAGGGGGCCTTGTACGGCACTACATACAGGATTATGTAACTGTCAATAATATAATAAGTGATAGCCAACATGGTTTTACTAAGAACAGAAGCTGTCAAACTAACCTGATTTGTTTTTATGAGGAGGTGAGTAGAAGCCTGGACAGAGGGAAGGCTATCGATATTGCGTTTTGGACTCTGCAAAGGCATTTGGTACTGTCCTACACGGACGACTAATGGGTAAATTGAGGTCTATTGGTTTAGAAAAATTTGTAATTGGATTGAAAATTGGCTTCATGATCGTATCCAAAGAGTTGTGGTCAATGATTCCTACTATGAATGGTCCCCGATTATAAGTGGTGTACCTCAAGGTTCTGTTCTAGGTCGGCTATTATTTAACTTATTCATTAATGACATAGAGGATCGGATTAATATTTCTATTTTTTCAGATGACCCCAAAGTTTATAATACGGTCCAGTCTATGAAAGATGTTAATAAGTTACAAGCTGACTTGGACAAACGTACTGTTTGGGCCTCCACTTGGCAAATGAAGTTTAATATAGATAAATGTATAGTTATGCACTTGGGGGCTAATAATCTGCATGCAGCATATGTCCTAGGGGGAGTAAAACTGGGAGAGTCACTTGTTGAAAGAGTCACTGGGTGTATTAGTAGATCATAGACTAAATAACAGCATGCAATGATAGTCAGCTGCCTCTAAGGCCAACAGAATCTTGTCTTGTATTAAAAGAGTTATGGACTCGCGGGGCAGGGATGTAATATTGCCACTATACAAAGCGTTGGGGCGGCCTCAACTGTAATACACAGTTCAGTTCCGGGCACCAGTCCATAAAAATAAAAAAATGTACTTAGAAAAGTACAAAGGAGATCAACTAAACTCATAAAGGGCCTGAAGATCTTAGTTATGTGCAAAGATTAAATGAACTGAATTTGTTTAGCCTTGAAAAAAGACGTCTAAGGGGGGACATGATTAATCTGTACAAATATTTAAATGGACCACATAAAAAATATTAAGGTAATCTATTCTGTGTTAAATCTTCTTAAAAAGCAAGGGGCCACTCCCTACGCCTGGAGAAAAAAAGATTAAAAGTCATAAGAGGCAACAAGCATTCTTTACAGTAAGATCTGTGAATCTCTGGAATAGCCTGCTACAGGAGCTGGTCACAGCAAACACAGTAGATGTCTTCAAAAAAAATTTAGATGACTTTTTAATTGAAAATAACATTGAGGCTTATGACAATGTATAGAAATCTTGTTCTACACACCCTTTCTCTTTGGCCCAACCTCTTTTTAAAACTAAGATGGACATTGATCCAGGAATTTGTTCCGTGGATCAATATGGCAGGATTACAGGTTGGACTTGATGGACTTTTGTCTTTTTCCAACCTTAACAACTATGTAACTATGTAACACTGAGTTACTGTGCATTCTCTAATCTCCTTGTATTTACATGGGTTTAAACTTTGAATTTCTTACTTCTCTCATGTCTCCAGGCCTCCAACTTACCAACCCATTTTTTAAATGGTTAAACCTCTTCTAGCCTCCAGTCCACCACTATCCATTATGTCTAAGGCTGAACCTGCTTTCAACACATAACAGTCATCCCAGGTAAAAAAGGCTGCACTATTTCACAGGGCTATAGCTGATCGAGTAGGCACCACATGAGGATTACTCTCTCTATTGGTGCCAAACATCTCAGCAGGCCCTGACTAGAATTCCTTGAGTCTGTTCACCAGGTACTTCAACCTAAAAGCTGAGTTGAATATTCTCCCCTTGTACTACATGTGGTTCTAACCACAGACTGCTCTTATAATACTTCCTCCTTATATACCATTTCATCTATGGAGCTATATAGTGGTAACAAATTAATACTTTGGTATATACTGCATTAGTACTCAGTAAAGCACATATACAGTAAATCAATAACTGCTTCACTACCAGTGCATAACTATTGCATGTACATCAAGGTGGTAGGCTGTTGGCTTTATCCAACTAGGCCAACCAACGAAAAAAAACAATAACCCCGTAAAGAGTAAGAGAGCACACATATAAAATATATGTAGTTTATTAAAGACACATTAAATGACAATAAATATGACATAAAGGCACAAAGTAAAGGGGGTGGTGGTGCGCCCCATGTGACCAGAATCAACCACCCTCACATACACTCACCTAAAGAATTATTAGGAACACCTGTTCTATTACTCATTAATGCAATTATCTAGTCAACCAATCACATGGCAGTTGCTTCAATGCATTTAGGGGGGTGGTCCTGGTCAAGACAATCTCCTGAACTCCAAACTGAATGTCAGAATTATAAAGAAAGGTGATTTAAGCAATTTTGAGCGTGGCATGGTTGTTGGTGCCAGACGGGCCGGTCTGAGTATTTCACAATCTGCTCAGTTTCTGGGATTTTCACTAACAACCATTTCTAGGGTTTACAAAGAATGGTGTGAAAAGTGAAAAACATCCAGTATGCGGCAGTCCTGTGGGCGAAAATGCCTTGTGGATGCTAGAGGTCAGAGGAGAATGGGCCGACTGATTCAAGCTGATAGAAGAGCAACGTTGACTGAAATAACCACTCGTTACCACTCAAATCTCCATCAACTGCAAGATGCTATCCTATCAATATGGGCCAACATTTCTAAAGAATGATATCAGCACCTTGTTGAATCAATGCCAAGTAGAATTAAGGCAGTTCTGAAGGCAAAAGGGGGTCCAACACCGTATTAGTATGGTGTTCCTAATAATTCTTTAGGTGAGTGTATATCGGACTAACAAGGAAAGAGGGGTCACAGACATGGGGTATAAAACCGCATACTAGTGGGAGAGCTGTAAGTTCACCCAAAGTAACCTATAACCATGTGTATGCTATATACAATGATGCAAAAAGGTCAATGTGGTCACACACAGCACACCTAACCCCCAATGGCAACATAGCTGGCAATCCGATGAATGCGGATTACCAAATAGTAACACAATCAAGGGCAGAGCAGAAATGCTGTGTGTAAGGGCTGTTTCACACCTGCGTTCTTTTCTTCCGGCATAGAGTTCCGTCGTCGGGGCTCTATGCCGGAAGAATCCTGATCAGGATTATCCCCATGCATTCTGAATGGAGTGAAATCCGTTCAGGATGCATCAGGATGTCTTCAGTTCCGGAACGGAACGTTTTTTGGCCGGAGAAAATACCGCAGCATGCTGCGCTTTTTGCTCCGGCCAAAAATCCGGAACACTTGCCGCAATGCCGGATCCGGAATTAATGCCCATTGAAAGGCATTGATCCGGATCCGGCCTTAAGCTAAACGTTGTTTCGGCGCATTACCGGAGCCGACATTTAGCTTTTTCTGAATGGTTACCATGGCTGCCGGGACGCTAAAGTCCTGGCAGCCATGGTAAAGTGTAGCGGGGAGCGGGGGAGCAGTATACTTACTGTCCGTGCGGCTCCCCAGGCGCTCCAGAGTGACGTCAGGGCGCCCCAAGCGCATGGATCATGTGATCGCATTGGACACGTCATCCATGCGCATGGGGCGCTCTGACGTCATTCTGGAGCGCCCCGGGAGCCGCACGGACGGTAAGTATACCGCTCCCCCGCTCCCCGCTCCTACTATGGCAGCCAGGACTTTAATAGCGTCCTGGCTGCCATAGTAACACTGAAAGCATTTTGAAGACGGTTCCGTCTTCAAATGCTTTCAGTACACTTGCGTTTTTCCGGATCCGGAGTGTAATTCCGGCAAGTGGAGTACATGCCGGATCCGGACAACGCAAGTGTGAAAGAGCCCTAAGCAATAAATCATACTGAATTAACAAAGTAACAATGCATGAAACAAAAACACAAATTACCCATGGTATGCCGGAACCCAAGGTCTGTGACCAGAGCTGCACCTCAACGCGCGTTTCGCCGAGAAAGGCTTCGTCAGGAGGTAAAGATAACAAACAGTGTCCATCTTTAAATAGTGTGGTCCACAGCTGGCACTTGATTAGCGCATATGCCCAGTGATGCAGAGCGTGACATCACAGAGGCGCGCCACCCACTCCCAGGAACCAGGTGAGGCCCGCCCAACACATCACATGACCGGGCAGGGAGGAGGGAGCCGCACCTACTACGTGCAGCCACTCCCCCCTCCCGTCCGATCACATGACATGGGGGCGCGTCAGCCGGCTCACAAGGGACAGGTATAGGAGCGCCACCGCGATTGCCCCCCCGCAGCGCACCGGTGCGATGCGCTATTGCCAGGTGGAGATAGCGACTGACCAGTACAACAGATTGCGATGTTTGTCAGGATGTATTTTTATATTTGAATATAGATTGTAATTTTGAAACAGGGATCCGGCATACCCATGCAGCAATAAATGGACATCATAATGACAGGATACATCTCGGATACAATTTATATTCCAATCCGATACATATAGGATCAGAATCCTTATGTAGCCCCCATGTTTGCATATCTCTAAAGCTGGAACAATCATATACATATATAAAGTATGAAGAAGAGTTACAGTAGAAATAATGGCTAAAACGTTGCCCACTATGCCATATCATAATGGGGGCATACAGGTGACCTATCTCATAAATTAAGAGCTAACACTATGAATCTTATAGAAAAATATACAGTGATATGATACCATATAACATGATAGTGGTATAATAGTACACATAACGAATAATAATATTATAATAAAATAATGTGACCAAATAATCAAAAAATGTGAAGATGAGGAGCCGTCAGAGACATGTCAATGTAAATAGCGGTCCCACATCGTCACTTACTAAGGCCCTGTATAAACAGAGCAATTCATATAATCAATAATTCATAATGAGTGCATGGAAATGTGAACAAAATATTAAATATTAGAAAAAAGTGACACACATGATAAATATACAAGTGGCAATAATAGCGCAAAAATTAATAAGGTGACTAAGATAGATGCTAGAGTAAAGTGCATAGTGCAAAGTAGCTAGTACTCTGGACTCCTTCTACCATACTGTTACTATACATCGAAGACTGTTAAGCAGCGCTACAGCATTGCTACTTCATTAACTCCCAACTTAATCATGGGGTGCTGATAAATTGTAATTGCAGCTGGACTCCTAAAAAGACACCCAGGCCTTCCATGACCGTGTTTTGCCTATTAAACAAAGACCCAGGCACAACCTTACAGATTGCTGCCAGCTTCTTAAACATTTCAACATCCCCTATTGGGAGTAAAAAAAAAAAAGTAGGTACAGTTTAAGAGAGAGAGACTCAGTGTTTGAGGAATCTTACAGGCCAGACAAGCCTTCTCTGGGTATCCAGACTGGCTTTCCTTCCAAAAGGAACAGAAAGATACGCCTCTGTTGCCACCAGATGTTGGAGATTAATCCAGTAAGTCAGTGCTTAGCCTTTGAAGCAGTCTTTGAAGAATAACTTACATTTCCCCTTATCAGTGCAATGAGAACTGGTTTAGCTAGATGAGCGGCCTTGGTCAGGATCCGGGGCGTACTATTTCTCTTCTGGGTTTCTGTCGCAGAATATAGCACAGGGATTTACAATGTTCAGCCAGATAGGATAACATGGGGAAGTCTTTATGTTGTGGTAAGGCAACACTACTCTGAAAATTGTCCCTACGCTGTGTTCCACTAATGGTTTGTTGCTGATTTTCTGAAGCTGTCTCCATTCATTTCAACTGAGAATGTAGCCTTTATAGAAATCCACCCTTAGCTTTCTTCTCCTTTAGGATGGAAAGCTAATTTGCATATCTTTTCCCCAGAAACCCAGAGGAGCATTGCCTCACCTATATGACTCCTCATGTCTAGTAGGTGCTCAGCTGCTCTCCATAAGGAGAAATAGTACCCCCAGATCCCAACCAAGGTCTCTCACCTAGCTATGCCAGTTCTCTCTGCTGTGCACTGATGAGGTGCAATCTAAATTATGTTTAAAAGTATAAGCGTTGTCTTAATAGATTGATCTGTAACATCTGGTGGCAACAGAGCCTTAGTTTTCTATGATAAAACATAACTCATCCCACAAAAAACAAGCCCACACATGGCTACATTGACAGAAAAATAAAGAGTAGTGGCCCTTAGAATGCAGCAACAGAAAATTATTTTTATTCCATGAAATATGCAATTATTGTAGTAAAATATAAAGTAGTATAATATAAAAAAAAGCACACATATTTGGTATCACCGTAGTACAGATACTTGGAATAACGGTAACATTATTTACATTTCATGGTGAACAGAAAAAAGCTATGGTGGAATTCATGTTTTTCTATTCCCTCTTAAAAAAGCTTAAAAAAGCTAAGGCTACTTTCACACTGGCGTTTTGGCTTTCCGTTTCTGAGATCTGTTCAGGGCTCTCACAAGCGGTCCAAAACTGATCAGTTTTGCCCGAATGTATTCTGAATGGAAAAGGGTCCGCTCAGAACGCATCAGTTTGCCTCCGTTCTGTCTCCATTCTGCTTTAGAGGCGGACACCAAAATGCTGCTAGCCGTCTGATGAAACTGAGCCAAACGGATCCATTTTGACACACAATGTAAGTCAATGGGGATGGATCCGTTTTCTATGACACAATTTGGCACAATAGAAAACGGATCCGTCCTCCATTGACTTTCAGTGGTATTCAAGACGGATCCGTCTTGGCTATGTTAAAGATAATACAAACGGATCCGTTCTGGAAGGATGCAGACGGTTGTATTATCTGAACGGATCTGTCGGATCCGCACCAAACGCGAGTGTGAAAGTAGCCTAATCTGTAAGTTATATATACACCCATAAATGGTGCCATAGTAAGGCTACTTTTACATCTGCATTTTTGCTGGATCCGTCATGGATCAGTGGATCAGTGGTATTTACTGAATTGTGTTATGGATTCCGTTACCACGGACCATAACGCAATTCCATGACGGAATGCATAACAGAATGCCTTTAGAGGCATTCCGTTATTCATTCCGTCATAATAGAAGTCTATGGCCTGCATAACGGATCCATCTGGTTTACGTTATGCTGGAGTTCTCTCCTGCATAACGTAAACCAGACGGATCTGTTATGCAGGCCATAGACTTCTATTAAAATATATATAATTATGACGGAATGAATACTGGAATGCCTCTAAAGGCATGGAATTGCGTTATGGTCTGTGGTAATGGAATTCATAACACAATTCAGTAAATACCACAACACAAACCGAAAACTATTTTCGAAATATGAATTATTTCTAAAATAGCCATGACGATCCGTCTCTAAAACCATTTTCTTTTGTGTCGGTTGTATTATTTCAAAAATAGTCATGACGGATCCGTCTTACTCCGCATCCCAGGACGCACTCAAAAAGCTGCTTGCAACGCTTTTATGTGCGTCATGGGAATGCAATGAAACGGAACGGAATGCATTCTGGTGCACTCTGTTCCCTTCAGTTCAGTTTTGTCCCCATTGACAATGAATGGGGACATAACTAAAATGTTTTCCCCCGGTATTGAGATCCTATGAGCGCAGATATGAAAATAGCCTAATATACAAGCCTTCAACAACACAAGCCCTTTTATAGCTACATTGATATATCACTATAAATGTTATGATGCTCTGAATGCTGACACTCAAAAACAAAAAAAGGCTGGTGATAAAGAGTGACAAACCTTCCCTTAATTAAATGGTTAAACAATTTAACAGTCTCGGGAAGAATATAGGTTCTCAAGGTGGGAATATAGGTTCAGCCCGCAAACATAGGGATGGAGGCCAAGTGCAAGAGGCCTTAGCTGCCCAGTAGAATCAAAACCCTTAGTATATAATGAACCTTCCCGTAAAGGAGTCACCCCTAAGGCTACCTTCCCATTAGTGTTTTTCTTTTCCGGAATAGAGATCCATCACAGGGGCTCTATACCGGAAAAGAACTGATCAGGCATATTCCCATGCATTCTGAATGGAGAGTAATCCGTTCAGGATGCATCAGGATGTCTTCAGTTCAGTCATTTTGACTGATCAGGCAAAAGAGAAAACCGTAGCATGCGCAGACCTCTAAAAATGATTAAAAAAAAATACCTGATCTGTTTTGCCTGATGACACCGGAAAAATGGATCCGGTATTGCAATGCATTTTTCTGCCTGATCAGGCATTTTTCAGACTGATCAGGATCCTGATCAGTCTGAAAAATGCCTGATCAGTCAGAAAAAATGACATGCGTTTGCATACAGTTTGCCTGATCAGGCAGGCAGTTCAGGCAACGGAACTGCCTGCCGTAATCAAACAACGCAAGTGTGAAAGTACCCTAAGGTATCAAGCCTGTATCCAATACCACCTTTCATGAAAATTTTAAGCCAACAAGTGAAGGTATATGTATTTATTGTTTGATCTATATCAGGCTTCATTTTAGCACTGGTTGCACACTGCCTGAAAAATATGGTCTCTCCAAATGTATATGTAGGAGAAGATTGTAGAACAACAGAACTGTCTTTCTGTTTTGTCTCATCATTCTCTTTTAAATGTAGAAGAGTTATGTTCATTTTATAGTCAACCTTGTTAGTACTCTCTGAAAGAAACCTTCTCACTTGTATCATACTGCGAGACACTTGAGTTTTCCCTTGCAATGAGGTTTGCCGATTGCTGTTAGATATTGATTTATTTTTAAAACATCATTCTAGGAAGAGAAAATTAGATAAAGATGCCTCATAAGTAAGCCTGCAAACATGAGGGCATTTCGTGGGTAGTCACAGTATGAACACAATGGAAGTTGTTACATGAGTCTTGAATACAACGAATAGATTTAATAATCAGCCAATATATAGACACTTACTTATAGAGACTTATTACTTACAATTTTAAATTACTTTGAGATTTTTACAACTTATTTCCAAATGAGAAGTTACATCATTTGTTACTTGGATATACTAACATCAGGGGATATTGAATTGTATATTTCTTTGCCAAAAACTCAAAACTGCTCTCTGCGGAGTTTCATGTGATCTTATCATTTGGGGAATTTTCCAATATTGATCTGGGAAGAATTTGTATTTAAGGAAATAAACATTAAAAATTCAAATTTCAGTTTTAAAATATGTTTTCTTTTCTAAGAAATAGTGAGTTATTGGATCACACTCTGGGTGGGGAATTTTTTGCGGGTGTCAGGAGACGGTTCCCAGGCCGAGTTGCAGTATAGAGAAAAACTCCTGAAAACCACTTGTATACTTTAAGTGCAGTACTTTATTGGGTAGGCTGTTTTCCAGTTCACAAAACGTTTTTCGGCATATAGCCTTCCTCAGAACACTGGAATAGTTATACAAAACAAAGCAATACATTTGTGACAGTGCAATATTAACAGTATACATAGTGATGTGAATATTATATAAGACTTGAATTGGCGGGTGGTCATCCTATTCAGGTGAAGAATCCCGGGCGGTCATGTGCTAGGTGTGACGGACGCATACACAGATTGTCCGTATACTTTAGAGGATATCCATTTGCCGAAGTACATAGATGACGTATGTTAAGGGAAGAGGCATTCTTATATCTTGGTAAGAGCAGACTATCATAGTAAACACATCAGACTGTCTTATTGGAGACAGCAGGATATTACATGCAGTTATAAGAGTTCATGCAGACATAAAGCATAGAGTATATACAGAGAACAAGGGTGAGCACGAGGTACAGGCAGTTGTAAAGACATATAAAACTTGAGTATGCAGATATTGGTGGCTTCAAAACTGACAGGGAGATAAACATGTCTATGGAGATGTAGGTATCCTTACCTGGATGAGCCGCTTGTGCTGGTATAGTAATATGGACTAGGTCCGAGGTTTGGAGGCTCAGTGGCCTGGAGTGCGCTTGTGAGATGTAGGCTGCTGCCCTGTATTTTGGCGCCATGTTGGGAGATGTGGCGCGCATCTTTAAGAAGGAGTTTGCCGGCGTGGGGTCGTGTCGGAGTCGAGTGGAGACAGCTGGCGTGCTGCCTCCTCATTACGGTGATAGCCTACCAAAGAGGTCTGCACTATGTTAGGGGGTGGAGCACGGTGGCGCGGTATGCCAGGGAGAGAGCCGGAGGTAGGGGAAGTGACGATGCGCTGGTGTTGCGCATGCGCCGGAGTGCGGGAGGTTCGGGCATAGGAAATTCAAAGATGTCTCCTATTGCGCATGCGCTAGAGAAGTAGGAGCGGAGGCTGGGGAGCTCTAGTGTTATGTAGAGGAGATATAATCATGGCTCAAAGGGAGTGTAAGCGTGGCTCAGGGGGAGTATAATCCTGGCTCGGAGGGGTTATAATCATGGCTCAAAACTCTAGTGATGTACATGGGAATTATGATCATAGCTTCAAGAGAAGGTGTATTATGTGATTGACTGAATGGGTGGAGAATGACTGACTATAAAAGGATACAGAGTGCGGCTTCATCACAGGCAAGGGGGGTTAGTACCTCATCTGTAAGGAAAATAATATCAATTAATACATACAATGACTGATACATACAGTATATCTATTAATAAGGATAGTAAATTAAAGACAACCGAATGATTAAAGCAATCGTGTGTAAGCGTATCAAGATATAAACCACATCCATTTGTTAAGTAAAGCTTTCTGGTTCGAATGTGGTTGAGACCCTTCGGTTCCAGCGTCTGGAATTGATGGATCCAGAACGCTTCTCTGTTTTTAAGTATTCTGCTAATGTCACCGCCTCTCCTAGGTATTTTAACCTGTTCAATTACTCAGTTTACTCCGATGTGTATGTTATACCCCAAAACAATATATGCGGATTTACCCCTGAGCAACTGCACAGTGAAGGTTTAATATACCTTTTGAATCGATGTGATGTCAATAAGTAATGCGCCGGGTTTCCTAGCAATGAATATAAACAGTCCAGGAACGCTGTGGCTGATAAACCGGATATGACGGCCACATGCGTTCCAAAGACCGGATATGACACGCACCTGCGGTCCAAAGACCGGATGTGACGCACTAGGAAGCACCTCGCGACCGGAAGTGACTGTTTGGCGTTCCATACAGCGCCAATTTCAAACAGCTGGTGTGGGGGTATTTAGGGAAACTCAAAACAACAGTGTGTGTGACTATCTGGAGGAACGGGACGATACCAGAGCGCAGGGGAGCGTGAGTACATGACCTTTTAACTGAACCTAGCAAGCTAGATTTCTGGTGCACATCGGAGCCTTATATACTATATACTATATGTTTTTACAGTTCTGGACACTTTATTGGTCCTTATCTGAATGGGCTCCTGATAATGATGACCATGTCTGATGCTAAGTAAGTGTTATGAACAGTAGGGGATATAAGTCCAAATAGGACTAAGGCTTTACCCTGATACATCTTTGCCTTCTATTTACAGGTGTGATATATCTGACTGGTCCTCTTGAGTCCTTGCACCTATTATTATCTGCGCTATCTGGTTCCGTATCCTCCACGTGTATAATTTTTCTATTATAAGTGTATCACATTATATCATAATTATCTCTTACCAAGACGGTTTACCCATGACTGTTAATTTTCCCCCTTATGAACCTGAAAACAGGGGAAACGCATCGGGTATTATGCTTTAAAAAGCCTGGGAACAATTTTCATTAAGTTTCCAAGGGGCTTTTTTTCATGGTGATAGAGGTGGTATCCACACCTTTGCACGATCTGTCTTTCCATCTACATGGGCTGTGATCTAGACATGCGATAACTGACCTGTGAGATTAGCTATATCCGTCATTTATACAGGTTGCCGGACTATTGGTCATTTGAGAGGAGGGTATACGTAGGGCAGCCAGTCCAGGTTCGAGGACAGGGAGTCTCCACCTTCAGGGGACGTCCCTGGGCTGAGGTATTACGGAGGGTGAGTGCAGGGATAGGATAGACACTCCCCATTTCTGCCCTGTGTACACCAACCTTCATAACCATATCAGTGGTGGGCGATTCTGTATAAGTTTTTATCACTAATTTTTTGATCATTATCTGTTTCACATATATTCACTGGTGAACCATGTATGTGGTATTATTTTATAATTAAGAACTAAGTAAAAGTTAAGTTTTAAGAGGGTCAATTTTGCTGGAACCTGTTCAATTACTTGGAACCGTAGTTGAGCGATGCTATGTCGTTTGGCTATGAAGTGCGCCGGAATGGGTAGTGTCACAGTCGTTACCTCTGGCTGTGACCTTCTGTCTATGCTCTCGCTGCAGCTCCGTTCCTGTGTGTAATTTGTGGTTCTTTATGGGTTAACTCCCCTGTGTGCCTATTAGGAGTTAATCCTCTCTGTCTGCTCCATGGGTGTGGCCTCTCTGCTGCACCCATGGAACCTGTATATAAGGCTGAGGTTTCCTCAGTTCTGTGTCAGCTCTCCTGGTGTGTGTTGTCTTGTCCTGCTCCTTGTTTGTACTCACTCTCCCATGTTGCTGACCCATGGGACCCGTGTCTGTCTGTCTGTGCTCTGTGGTTTTCCTACTTGTTCATTGACGTCTTTGTTCCTGTGTTTCTGTTATCTGTTCTGCCAGTTATGTTTTAGCCACCTTGTGTATATTCAATTGTCTCTGTTCAGCAAGCCCTTGCTGCAGCGTGCCTTGCTGCAGAGTGCTATGGGCAAGGCCACGCAGTATACCACTGGTGGAGCTAGTCCTTCTCTGCTCATTGCCACTCCTGCGCCCTTGCGTGAACTCCTGCTTGTGTTTTCAGTTGGTCACCTTGTGTGTATTCTTATGTCTCTGTTCAGCAAGCCCTTGCTGCAGCGTGCCTTGCTGCAGAGTGCTATGGGCAAGGCCATGCAGTATACCACTGGTGGAGCTAGTCCTTCTCTGCTCATTGCCACTCCTGTTCCCTTGCTTGAACTCCTGCTTGTGTTTTTAGTTGCCTGTTTGTATCTGCCTGCTTGTTATGTTTGCCTATGTACCGTCGGTACCTTCTGGTACCTGTTGTTTGTTTGCTGCTGTTGTCACTGTCTAGTTCACGCTCCAGAGTGGACCCTGGCATCTTCCTGCGGCAAAGCCTAACCCTACCATCTGGGGCCCTAGTGAATACCAGGAGTTGCTTAGTCACGCCCCTCTGGAGTATTATTAGTGTCATGGTCTTACCTTCTTGCTGTTCTCCTTCGTTTGACATGTGCTGGCGGCCATCTTGGTTTCTGGGTTTCTTGTAGCCTTCCACCCTGCGGCTCCTCCTTCCCACTGGGAGGAGCTGGATGCCTAGCTCATATATATAGGAGGTCTGTGGCTTCAGTTCCTTGCTTGGTCCTCTTGTGTTCACATGCTTCTAAGACTGCTGCTGCTTCTGGTTCCTGATCCTGGCTTCGTCTGACTACCCTGCTGGTTCCTGATCCTGGCTTCGTCTGACTACCCTGCTGGTTCCTGATCCTGGCTTCGTCTGACTACCCTTCTGGTTCCTGACCTCTGGCTTCGCAAAGACTCTGCTCGGTTTCACCATCCGTTTGGACTTTTGCTTTACAGCTCTATTTTCAATAAAGCCTTCTTATTTTCACTTATCTCTTGTTGTACGTCTGGTTCATGGTTCCGTGACATTAGGACCAAGCCATGAATTCTGACGGTACAGGGCCATCCTCGCTACCCACGCTGGTTGCCAGACTTGATCAGCAGGATCACCTGTTGGGTCGGTTCGCTGTGGCGTTGCAAACCCTGCTTGAACGCACGGCTCATTTCGCTCCCGTTGCCGATGGGTCGGTTGTCGCTCCTGGGCTCGCTCCTACTGCCGCTCCGGTTGTTGCGCCAGAGTCTACCCCGACACCTGTTGTTGCGCCTGCGGTGTTTCGGGGTATGACCGGTTCTGCCCCTCTTCCACAGCGCTTTGGGGGAGAGCCAACTCAGTGCCGAGGTTTCCTTAACCAGGTGGGCATTTATTTCGAGTTGCTGCCACATGCCTTTCCCACTGAGAGATCAAAGGTGGGCTTCTTGATCTCGCTGCTCTCGGACAAGGCCTTGGCCTGGGCCAGCCCTTTATGGGAGAACAACAATCCGGTGGTTGCCGAGTTTTCCGGTTTTGTTGCTTCTCTTCGGAAGGTATTCGATGTGCCGGCTCGTGCTGCCTCTGCTGCGAAGCTCCTTATGTCCATCAGACAGGGTTCACGATCCGTAGCTGAATACGCCATTGAGTTTCGTACCCTGGCAGCAGAGGTGGGCTGGAATAATGAGGCTCTGGTCGCTGCTTTCTCTCATGGTCTCTCGGATGCCTTGAAGGATGAGGTTGCAGCTAAGGACCTACCAGTTGAGCTCGAGTCTCTTATTTCTTTCCTGATTTTGATTGACACCAGACTCAGGGAGAGACCTTCCTTTAAGGAGAACCTGCGGAGGTCTTCTAACAGATTGGTGCCTACGTTTGCTGTCCCACCCGTGCCTCCCTCTCCTCCCACGCCTCCTGGGGATGACTTGTCTGGGGGTGAACCCATGCAGCTGGGGTTTGCTCGCCTGTCCGAGGGGGAGAGGGCACTCCGGAGACGCGAGGGCCGATGCATGTACTGTGGTCTCGGTGGGCATTTTCGGTTGGCATGTCCAAACCGTCCGGGAAAACGCTCGTACCTGAGATCCTGTCGGGGGCAGATCTTGGGTGGAGTCTCCTCATCCCCGGTTTCCCGTGTTGACAAACCACTGATCACTGTTGTCCTCTCCTGGGTCGGGGGCTCGGTGACGACCCAGGCGTTGGTGGACTCTGGTGCTGGTGGTTTGTTCATTGATAGTGTGTTCGCTGCCGCCAATTCCATTCCTCTGCAGGCTCGAGGTTCCCCACTGGCTCTTGAGGCGATAGACGGCAGACCCCTTCTGCCGCCACACGTGACTCATGAGACCCTTCCAGTGGGGATAGCCATTGGTGCCGTTCACAGAGAGTCGGTCTGCCTCCAGGTTATTTCGTCTCCACACTACTCGGTGGTCTTGGGGTACCCCTGGCTCCAGAAGCATAATCCGACTTTCGATTGGAGATCGGTCGGGATCCTCTCGTGGTCACCGCAGGGTGGGGCTAGTTGCATCCATGGGTCTGTCAAGTTGCTGTGTACTTCCTCGGACTCTCTGTTGCCTCCTGAATACGAGGAGTACCGGGATGTATTCGATAAGGTGCGCGCGGTTGCCCTACCTCCGCACCGCCCATACGATTGTGCCATAGAGTTACAATCTGGTGCCGTTCCTCCTCGTGGCAAAGTCTATTCACTGTCGGTAGCGGAGAATGAGGCCATGGAGGAGTACGTGAGGGAGGCGCTTTCACGCGGACACATTCGCAAATCTTCGTCCCCGGCAGGGGCTGGATTTTTCTTTGTGAAAAAGAAGGGCGGTGAGTTGAGGCCTTGCATCGATTACAGGGGTCTCAATCGCATCACGATCAAGAACGCTTACCCGATACCCTTGATTTCCGAGCTGTTCGATCGCCTTAAAGGGGCCACGGTCTTTACCAAACTCGACCTGAGGGCGGCATATAACCTGGTAAGGATCAAGGCGGGCGATGAGTGGAAGACCGCGTTTAACACCAGGACCGGTCATTACGAATCCTTGGTTATGCCCTTTGGGTTGTGCAATGCGCCCGCAGTCTTTCAGGAATTCATCAACGATGTTTTCCGTGACCTGTTGCAGCAGTGTGTGGTTGTCTATTTGGATGACATCTTGGTATATTCTGAATCCATGGAGGCCCACATTCTGGATGTCAGACGAGTGTTGCAACGGTTACGAGAGAACAAGCTGTTCGGTAAGCTTGAGAAATGCGAATTTCACCGATCCCAGGTAACCTTCTTAGGTTACATCATTTCCGCTGAGGGGTTCTCCATGGATCCTGAGAAGGTTTCGGCTGTCTTACAGTGGCCCCAGCCCAGTGGTCTTCGTTCCCTGCAGCGCTTTTTGGGCTTCGCCAATTATTATCGGAAGTTCATCAGGGACTTTTCCATGCTGGCCAAGCCTCTCACGGATCTGACCAGGAAGGGCAGTAATTCCCAGGTCTGGCCGCTCGAGGCCATCCGAGCTTTTGAGGCCCTAAAGTCCGCCTTTGTGTCGGCTCCGATTCTGTCGCATCCCAACCCTGGGTTGCCCTTTGTCCTCGAGGTGGACGCGTCTGAGACGGGAGTAGGCGCCCTTCTGTCTCAGCGTAGAACACCAGAGGGTCCTCTGCTTCCTTGTGGGTTTTACTCCCGGAAACTGTCTTCCGCGGAGTGCAACTATCAGATTGGTGACAGGGAGTTATTGGCCATCGTGCAGGCCCTTAAAGAATGGAGACACTTGCTCGAGGGTTCGGTGGTTCCGGTTCTCATCCTGACGGACCACAAGAATCTGACCTACCTTTCTGAAGCCAAGAGATTGACACCACGTCAGGCCAGATGGGCTCTGTTCTTGTCACGTTTTAATTACGTGGTCTCCTACCTACCCGGTTCCAAGAACATCAGGGCGGATGCCTTATCACGGCAGTACTCCGAGCTGTCCAGGGAGGAGTCGATTCCGACTTCGGTCATACCTCCAAATCAGATCCTGGCCACCATTCGCACCAGCCTGATCTCTCCCCTGGGTGAGCAGATTTTGGCGGCTCAATCTGGTGCTCCCTCTGGGAGACCCAACGGCAGATGTTTTGTGCCTGAGGAGTTGCGCACTCGGTTGTTGCGAACCTACCATAACTCCAAGACCGCGGGGCATCCTGGAAAGAATCAGCTGTCCTGGGCTGTTTCACGTCTGTTCTGGTGGCCTTCCCTACGTTCCGACATCGCCGCATATGTAGCGGCATGCTCCGTTTGTGCCCAGAGTAAGTCCCCTCGGCACCTTCCGTTGGGCCTTCTGCAACCCATAGCCACCGGGGAGCGCCCATGGTCACACCTGGGGATGGATTTCATTGTGGACCTCCCTGCATCCCGAGGCCATACGGTCATTCTCATGATTGTGGATCGGTTTTCCAAAATGTGCCACTGTGTTCCTCTCAAGAAGTTACCCTCTGCACAAGAGTTGGCCACGATTTTTGCCAGGGAGGTCTTCCGGTTGCACGGTTTGCCCAAGGAGATTGTGTCAGATCGGGGGAGTCAGTTTGTGTCCAGGTTCTGGCGCGCCTTTTGCTCCCAGTTGGGGATTCATCTCTCCTTCTCCTCGGCCTACCACCCTCAGTCCAATGGGGCCGCAGAACGATCCAATCAGGCCTTGGAGCAATTCCTTCGTTGCTATGTCTCCGATCACCAAGACAATTGGGTTGACCTCCTGCCTTGGGCTGAGTTTGCCAGGAACACGGCGGTGAACTCTTCCTCTGGGACGTCTCCCTTCATGGCCAATTATGGGTTCCAACCTGCCGTGTTACCGGAGGTATTCTCTCCCCAGGATATTCCGGCTGTGGAGGATCACCTTTCCGTCCTACGTGCTTCTTGGGTACAGATCCAGAAGTCCCTTGAGGTCTCTGCGCAGCGCCAGAGACTCCAGGCTGATCGCAGACGAGCGCCTGCTCCTTCCTACCAGGTCGGAGACCGTGTATGGTTGTCCACCCGCAACCTCAACCTTCGAGTGCCCACTCCCAAGCTGGCGCCTCGCTTTGTTGGTCCCTTCCGAGTGCTTCGCAGGGTAAACCCGGTAGCCTATGCCCTTGCGCTTCCTCCTGGCATGCGGATCTCCAACGTGTTTCATGTCTCCCTGTTGAAGCCACTGGTGTGTAATCGTTTCACTTCCTCGGCCTCGTCCGGTCCAAGTGGGCAATCGTGAGGAATATGAGGTGAGCAATATCCTGGACTCACGCCTGGTCCGCGGTCGGTTGCAGTTTTTGGTCCATTGGCGTGGTTATGGTCCAGAGGAGCGTTCCTGGGTTCCCTCCGCAGATGTCCATGCTCCTGCCTTGCTCCGAGCCTTCCACGCACGCTTCCCTCAGAAACCGTTTTGTGCTCCGCGGAGGAGGGGCCCTTGAGGGGGAGGTACTGTCATGGTCTTACCTTCTTGCTGTTCTCCTTCGTTTGACATGTGCTGGCGGCCATCTTGGTTTCTGGGTTTCTTGTAGCCTTCCACCCTGCGGCTCCTCCTTCCCACTGGGAGGAGCTGGATGCCTAGCTCATATATATAGGAGGTCTGTGGCTTCAGTTCCTTGCTTGGTCCTCTTGTGTTCACATGCTTCTAAGACTGCTGCTGCTTCTGGTTCCTGATCCTGGCTTCGTCTGACTACCCTGCTGGTTCCTGATCCTGGCTTCGTCTGACTACCCTGCTGGTTCCTGATCCTGGCTTCGTCTGACTACCCTTCTGGTTCCTGACCTCTGGCTTCGCAAAGACTCTGCTCGGTTTCACCATCCGTTTGGACTTTTGCTTTACAGCTCTATTTTCAATAAAGCCTTCTTATTTTCACTTATCTCTTGTTGTACGTCTGGTTCATGGTTCCGTGACAATTAGACAGTGGCGCAGTTTTCCTCCCACTGTGCGGACGGTACATAGAGCTCTCAATTTCCCTGTGTTTCCCTCTTTGGATTCTGTTTGTGCAATAAACTCTTGTGTGTCTGTACTTGATTTCCATTTGTTTTTGCTTGACGACGCAGAGGTCTCTCCTGGGACTTCCAACTCGTGACAGGTAGCAAAATGTTTTGACAGCGAATTGTGGACTTGTGCTTACAGATTCTATCCATGATGTTTTGTGTGGTTTCGCCTATGTATGCTAGGCCACATGGACATTTTATTATGTAGATCACATTGGAAGTTTTGCATGTATAGAAGTCTCGTATGGCAAAGACTTCGCTGCACATCTTCACCTGAATAGGATGACCACCCGCCAATTCAAGTCTTATATAATATTCACATCACTAATTTATTGATTTGTTTTGTATAACTATTCCAGTGTTAGGCTATATGCCGAAAAACGTTTTGTGAACTGGAAAACAGCCTATGCAATAAAGTACTGCAATTAAAGCATACAAGTGGTTTTCAGGAGTTTTTCTCTATTCTTTTCTAAGAAAGCAGTTTGTGTAGTTAGGATTCATTAATATTCAGCTTTTTTTTTTTTAAATAAGCCAAACACATATGAAAGTTGATGTGATATGTTAATTCCTATGACAAATTTGTTATTTTTTCATACCATGAGAATTAAAACACAAGTTCCCTTTAGGGCCTCAATCATGTTTTTTGTTTGTTTGACAAAAGTGTAATTGTAGAAACATTAGCATAGCAAATGAGAGATCATATCCAGGGTATCTAAATATGATCATCTACAAAAAATTACTTTTACTAAGAAAACTGCTGAAAGTTCCTGAATTACAATAACTGATTAGTTTGTGTGTTTAGGAAACTGCAAATATGCAGGCATATGAAAAACAATGTACACCCTCTTTGAATTTTATAGTTTTACATATAAGGATATAAAAGACATCTGGTTCTTAGAAGGTCTTAAATTATGTAAATACAACCTCGGATGAACCACGACACACAACAGACTCCACCGTGTCATTATTTATTTTAATCAGCAAAAATGAAGCCAATGTTGGAAAGCCATTTGTGAAATACTAAGTACACACCATGACTCAATAGCTTGTAGAACCACCTTTAGTAGCAGTAACTTGAGGTGGTCTTTTTCTGTTATCAGTCTCTCACATCATTCTGGATAAATAGTGACCCATTCTTCTTTATAGTTTTGCTTCAGTTGAGGTTTGTGGAAATTCATATATGCACAGCTCTCTTAAGGTCCCACCAAAGCATTTCAGTTGGATTGAGGTCTGGACTTTGACTGGGCCATTGCAACACCTTGATTCTTTTCTTTTTCAGCCATTCTGTTATAGATATGTTGTCCTGCTGCATGGCCCAGTTTCAACCAAGCTTAAGCTGTTGGTATAGGGTGTTTGTGTTGATATGCTGTGTTTGGTAAACGTGGCACTATGCCTTATGGTCAAACATCTGTTCTTTGGTTTTAGTTTGCCCAGAGAACATTGTTCCAGAAGTCTTGTGATTTGTTCAGATGCAACTTTGCAAACTTAAGCTGTGGTGCCATGTTCTTTTAATAAAGAAGAGTTTTTTTTCCTGGCAGCCCTTCCAGACAAGCCATACTTGTTCAGTCTTTTCTTCATTGTAATGTCATGCATTTGAGCTTTTAACATGTTAAGTGAGGCCTGTGGAGTCTTAGATTTAGCACTTGGGCATGATCTAACCTTGTAGTGATTTTGCTGGGATGTCCACTTTTGGGAAGATTGTCAACTGTATTGAAAGCTTTCCTCTTGTGAATAATCGTTCTGACTGTAGAATGATTAACTCCAAATTGCCTTATAACTCTTCCCAAGTTGATGGACAGCAACAAAGATAATTGCTGATGTATTTCCTTCAGTTTATAAAAGTCTGATATTAAAGGAGTTGTTTGGCCTAGTAGCTGAGAAACCCAATGGCCAGATCCTGTACACAAATTACAGAAAACATGGCTCATCTGTCCGCAGTCCTGTCATTTTTGCTCCAGTGCCCTGTTCTCTGTTCTGTTCTCTGCTAGAGCAGAAGTGGCTTTGTGGTGTGATACAGTCCTGATCAAAAGTTTAAGACCACTTGAAAAATGGCAAAAAATCATATTTAGCATGGCTGGATCTTAACAAGGTTCCAAATAGAGCTTCAACATGCAACAAGAAGAAATGGAAGTGAGACAAAACATTTTTTGAGCATTCAATTTAATGAAAACAACGAATAAACTGAAACAGGCTGTTTTTCAGCTGATCAAAAGTTTAGGACCACACCTCCAAAAAAAACTAAACCCCCCCAAAACAGAAATCCAACTTCCAAACATGAACTCAGTAATGAGTAGCTCCACCTTTATTGTTTATCACTTCCAAAATTTGTTTCGGCATGCTTGATGCAAGCGTTTCCATGAGGTAGGTGGGAACATTTTTCCAAGTGGTGAAAACGGCCGCACGAAGGCCATCTACTGTCTGGAACTGTTGTCCATTTTTGTAAACTTCCCTTGCCATCCATCCCCAAAGGTTCTCAATTGGATTTAGATCAGGGGAACACGCAGGATGGGCCAAAAGAGTGATGTTATTCTCCTGGAAGAAGTCCCTTGTCCTGCGGGCATTGTGCACTGTAGAATTGTCCTGTTGAAAAACCCAGTCGTTACCACACAGACGAGGGCCCTCAGTCATGAGGAAAGCTCTCTGCAACATCTGGACATAGCCAGCGGCCGTTTGACGCCCCTGCACTTCCTGAAGCTCCATTGTTCCACTGAA
Source organism: Bufo bufo (assembly GCF_905171765.1). NCBI lineage: Eukaryota > Metazoa > Chordata > Amphibia > Anura > Bufonidae > Bufo > Bufo bufo. The sequence continues at coordinate 590,949,299 of NC_053390.1, forward strand.
GGAAAAAGCACCCCAGACCATTATGGCACCCTCTCCACTGTGGTTTTGTATATGGTTTGAATTACTTTAGGGTTCTGGTCTGAGATCTTAACAAAATTAGGGTTCTATATTTATATGTGGCTTGTATACAGTTTGAATTAATTTTGGAGGTTTGGTCTGTGGTCTGAAATAATGTAGGAGTCTGATCGGGGGTCTGAATTAATTTAGGGGTCTAAAATTTTGCTTTTAGGTGCAGTGTGTTTTAAATATGCCCATGCTTTCAAATGTATCTGTGTACTTGGACACTATTATTTTAGTAGTATTGTATTTTGGGGCAATGACCAGCATTCTAGTAATGAGGGCACATAAGTGAGACACAAACACAGAATTGATGGTACAAGATAGATGTCAGTGTGGAAGGATGTGAGGGTTGTTTTGCTATACTGTAGACGCTGTGGATGACTGTAGAAGGGACCACAGTTGTATCAAAAGAAATGAAAATGAAAGACAACAATCAGAGAAGTTATCACCTGTGAAAAAGGCTAGTTTCACATTGGCACTTTTGGATCCGGCAGGCTGTTCCGGCAGGGAACATTTTGCCAGATCTTGCTGTATTCCAGCATTGCTAGAAGCTACCGCATTGTCTCCTGGCCCCATTAACTGTAATGGGGACCGGAGGAGATCCGGCTGCAAACCGGCAAATATGACAAGAAAGGCTGGACTAAGACCACTGTGCCAGATCTCCGCGATCCCCATTATAGTTAAAGGATAACTGTCGTATATTTTTTTGGGGAGTATTGGATTGTGGTGATTAATATCATTTTGGTGGCCCTATTTCAACTTTTCACTATGTATTCAATTACCCCTTAATTCCACATTTTTGTTCCCTGTACTGCCTACTTTTACCTGTGCTTAAAATCGGGTTGCTAGGCATGGTCCATCTATCTGTTGACAGACGGAGCACGCAGTGTGCAAGGTCACATCACTGACAGCCAGGGACTGTAAGTAAATGATTAAAGCCAGGTCCTCCCCAGCAGCTGATAACAGTGCCTGGGCTGTGTGCACTTCTCCCTGTCCCTGCGCTTGGCAGATGCTACCTCACTCAGCAGAGCTGGAGAATGCAGAGTTGGAGCAGCGCACAACAGGGAAGGGAGATCTGCCATCTGCTCAGTGTATAAATGAAAGCAACATGTGGTAAGAGGACACCTTTGTTCTGCAGGAGATTAACCCTTTAGGGGAAGGGCTCTGGTTACTGACACTTTTGGGGGGCTATTGTTACTGGCTAGTGAGGGCAGGCGGGATTAGCCTCAGGGTGAGGGCAGTGGCGGCCATCTTAACTGAATAGTGAAATTGCAGTTTTGTGCAGACTGGTTGCTAAGGGCTGAATCTTATTAAATATGGGGTAAGTCAGTCTAATAGTAACTGATTCTGGAATATCATGTTATTAGTAACTACATATATGAAAATTGAAATTAGGGTCTAAATGTGACAGTTATCCTTTAATGGGGCTTGTGGCTATCAGGTGGTAGTATCCGGCAGTGCCAGATACAGATATCTCTGGCAGGGAGCAGCCTGCTGGAGATGTCTAACGCTAGTGGGAAACTAGTCTAAACAGATTTATAGTTTGTATTCTGCTTGTGATTGGTACTATGCTCTCTTTTACAGTCTAAAGTGACTTGAGATCATACTTTGTGGACTGCTGGTGTAAAACTGGTATCTGAACTCAAAATGTTCATTATACAGCAGCATTAATGGCTATATTTTTATTTGCCATTGCTTACTTTTCATTTTGATATAATACATGTGCAATGTAGGGTAATTAGGTTGGTGCTAGTGCAATGTCAATGCCTGAATTCATCCAGCGAAACTATGCATTGCTTTCCTGGGAGGGTTGCTATGCTGACCAACCAGATCCCAACTTCTTGACTTGCCAGTGTGACTGGAAGTCAAGCCAATCAGGCTTCTGACTCTGTCCAATCCTAGAGCTAGGTTGACATTTTAAGACTGACGATTCCTAATTGTACTATACTGTGCAATATCCTATTGACTTTTCGGGTGAACTGATTTCTAGCTGGTTTTTGGATTTAGCTTGTGGCTCCTGTTCCTGCTTATATTGACTCTCCTGGTCATGGACTTTGGCCTGCTTCAGGATTAACCTCTTGTGTACTGCATTTACTGTGTATTCTGTTATGGTCCAGACCATGACCCTAGTTCTTCCTAACAGAGGAGTGTTGTTGCACATGGGCATGATGCTGAAAAAGGAACAGGTAATGTTTCCATGTAGCTTTAGGTTGGACCCTGGTATTGGTCCACTGGTCAGCCATAATCACTCCAGTCTGACATTGGACGTGCAGCATGATACTGAAATATGTAACTTCTACCTCTTACAGCATAATTAATGCATTAAAAGTAATTTTTCTCCAGAATGAAGCAACATATCATGAAGTGAATCGTATTATTACATTCACCTGAGCTAGCCCTACAAGACACTCTGCCTGGTTTAACTGTTCATTTCCTGGTGACAGGCTCCCTTTAAACTTGAAAATGAATGGAAAATATTGTGTATTTATTGACATTTCGTTTGATGATGAGGTCTATCGGTTTCTAGCAAATGATCCTTGGAATGAATCTTGTATCCTTTACAATTTATAGACTGTACAAATTGTTCATGTTTTTCATCTAGTGCCAAGTTGAAAAATTAAGCTTCTAATCTGCCATACAGTTGGCATAGTAGCAACAGTGATTGATAGACTTGGTCATAGGCTCTGGGAATGGATATGACATTTTTACTATGTTTCTGGCTCCCACAATACATAATCTACCATATTATAAATTATTAACTGACTTGTTTGTATTATGTGACACATTGCACAGTGATGTAACTGAATATCATATATAATAGAAATCATTGTATTACACACTATGTAATATGCTAATTGTAACATATTATGGAACTTGATTTATATGTACTCTCCATAAATAAATGTAATAAATAACCAGTGAAGGTAAAATACTTTTTGTGAGATTTTGCTCGCTTTACATGTCTGTGTTAAGCTTGCATGTGTACTGTAACATGAATCTGAGATATTTCGCTGCCACCGCTTCAAGTTGCACCCATAGGAAATAATCATGTTGGTTGTTACTGAAGGTAATATAAAATTTTTATCCTAAGGGAGAAAAGAAGTGAACATATGTATAGATATCACATAGCCATTTCCAGTAGCCTGCTTCCCCAACTTAAGAATAATGATTGAAGTAACTTGCATCTAAGCAGCTAGTAGCCTCATGCCTATATAGAATTATAGATATATCATGAATGAGGGTTAGTATACTTTTAAAACTTTTTATATGGGTAAAATTCTATGGACATTGTTTTTCTAAATAGGATGATTTGCTATTTTAGGCATACTAATTGTTGATGATAAGCACTAGTCTTGAGCGAATCGATCCGAAGTCCATTAGGTCAAACACTTCGACTTTAAATGCTGTCTCAATACACCTTTAGGATGTATTGACTCTGTGGAGCCAAACTTCATTTCACCTGAAGTCGCGCGAGACTTTGGTGAATTCGGTATTTATTTCTGCATCTTTAAAAACTTTTACAATTAGGAATCTGAAGTTGGGTTTGTGACTGAGGTACCAGCCAGTACCAAATCCGACTTCGGATTCCTAATTTTAAATGTTTTTAAAGATGCAGAAATGAATACCGAATTAATTCACTGAAGTCTTGTGCAACTTCGGGTGAAACAAATTTTGGCTCCACAGAGCCAATTGATTTTAATGCTGTACGGAGACAGCATTAAAATCAAAGTGTCTGACTGAATCGACTTTGGATCGATGATCTGAAGCTCGATTCGATCAACACTAATTAGTACAACTGAGCATAGACTTATTTGTACTTCCTAGGTGTGCCCTAGTGGACTCAGTGCTCTTTTGGGCAACTGTCTAGAAGTAAAAAACAACTCATCTGGGATATGGTAGGAGGAGTTTTCCAATAAAACACAGATGACAATAAAACACAGTTTGTGACACAACCAAATAGTGCGGCCTTTGAACCAGGTCAAGGATCTCAAACACAAAATCAGGCTGCTCCAAAGTGACAATAGTGTTCACAGCCTGTCCTATTGGTGTTGTTGTGATTCAGAGGGATTACCACCTGCCACAATCTGTTCTGCCGATAAGCCTAGTGCAAAAGTGCACACTTTGTAGTGGGAATTGCACTGCACCTATGGTTCACCATAGCCAATACACCACTAACTATTGTATCCTTCATTCTTCTTGTCTGCTTGTTCTCTCATCTCGTAGCTTTCTCAGTGGGCTTCTGCATGGTGACACTGAGCATATGAGGAAGGCCAAAGACTGAGACAACAGGTAATAGAGGCAAACAGGCAAGACTCACCTAGGGGTTCCTTGTTGCTCTCAGCCATGCTGACAACTCTCCCTTCTGCTCCAGTGCAAAGACATAAAGGCTAGAATAAAATTGTATAAAACCATGCATCTCCACAAATGATGCTGTCCTAAGACTATGGATGTCAGCATTGCTCTAGTGCAAAGCTTATTATTATTCTACACTCCGATCCACCCACCAATCTGATTGGAGATGCATAAGATGCATGAACACGAATGCCAAAGTGGCAAGATTAATCCCGTTTATCACACTGGTAAATTTTACACACTGGTAAAACTTTACTTTTATTAGAGAACTGATTAAGAAATTATTATCAAGAAAAATAGATAAAAATGGTGAAGAAAAAGTGTATATAGAGGAGGAGAGGACACACCCTGTGACTAATACCACACCTCGTGCCCGCTTGACGTCACGAGACCCGGTATGGTCACTGGTTACCAATGTGTGACGTTACGCCCTCCTGGAGGAGCGGGTAAGGTCAGTCTTGGTACAGTTTTTACAGACTCCTCCTGTCCACACGGGCACAGTGAGGCAACAAGCTGAGAGAACCTTTTCACTGCCCCAGTGAAACAGCACGTTATCAGCCCGGGAAGACTGCCCCCGCTAACGGGATTATATAGGGTAAGAAACCAACCCGTGGTAGCATATTACTAGGCCGAAACACGGACGTGGGGATTCGTGATCGAGATACAAGACAGCACAAGATTAAATTATATTTAATCGCCTTAAGGGCTCATTAGAACTAACACTATACACACAAAGAATATATACAGTGGTCTGAGGTTGTAAATACAGATGGCGTGGTACAAACAGGGTTAAGCAGAACCAAAGTCAGTTTACCAGGTATAGAAGTCCTTTGGACTGTGATGAGGTCTTAGCTGTGGTCACATGGGAAGCAGTTATGTCAGCTGGTTGCAGGTCCCTCTAAACACATAGCACGATGTGACCTCCCATCAGAGAAAGACACGCCTGCCTGCTGGCACAAGCCTTTTAACCTGTAGCCGGCCCCTCCCCTCCCGGCCTCTGGGAGGGGTCCACTCCCCCTCTTCTGGGCTGACAGCAAATGACCCACAAAACCCTTTAGGGTTCATAGCTCCAAACCAGAAGGTCACAGGGAGATTGTTCTGGGACCAATGGGTCCGCCTGGGTTCTGGCTACCAGTAGAGTCCAAGCATGGTATCATTATTTGGTTTCTGTGGGGAGATATGTATGATATCTATGACCACAGGCCTGTTCATCGTTGCCACAGGGACCCAAATATGTATCTGGTTTATGCCTGTGATGGATGGGCGATTCATAATTCCTTATGAACCGCCGGTGCCGTGATGTCTGATAATCTTCATTGAACTGGGGAATGGGCATATTCCTCACACACCCAGTGCACTTTAAAACTGCTAAAGCATATGATAGGGTGTTGTTGTCTCTGTATTGTTATCTGTATTATTTAGACAGTAGGCAGTGTATTTGTTAGATAGTTATCACCAATACCACCAACTAGCAATAGCGGTTTTATTAAACCAAACAGGCAGTGTATATCTCCAACACATAAGAGATATCAATGAATGACCTCTAAGCGACAGGCTGATATCTAGTAGTTACTAAAATATAATCTTTAATTGTAGTGTAATATACTAAAGCTATTTAGTACCAGGATATCTAATATGTTCTCACCTTCAACGGGAACATTAGCTACTCAACGGAAACCTTGGAGTGTTAAAATGGTTAACACAAGAAGGAGAGCACTAAGTTCCGCTTGAGTGACAATGTTGTTAAGGACACAAAGTATCTTGCTGTCTGTGCAAGGTATAGACCTACATTGACCTCAGAGGGGGTTATCCTGGAAGAGATATTTATGACTTATCCTCAGGATACTGCAAGAAAATTTAGACCAGCTTATCCATAGTCACAGGTGCACATCAAGCTAGCAAGCAGACAGCAAACAAAAACGTATGGCAGCACACCATTACACATGCAAACAATAGAACTAAGGATTAGGGATTATTCTGGATTAAAGTGGTACAATACCTAGTATACATAAAAAATGGAAGCTGTTCGCGCACATTTTTGATCAAACATGTGTCGTGCCCATCTACCAGCGTCAAGGAGGCTTCTGCAGATCAGTACCTAACATTAGGATAGGTCATTAGACCATTCAATTCAATGGGGCTGAGCTGCAGCACCAAGCACTGCCACTATAGATGTACGATGCTGTCCTTGGAAAGCTTCCGGGAGCATGCATCGCTTACCAGAACTTAGTTGAGCCGCTCCCTGAAACAGCTGATCGATGGGGGTGCCAGGACTTGGACCCCCGCTGATGTTATAATGATGAGATATTATCATTTCCCCTATAAGGAGCTGTATAACTATCATAGATCTTTGTCACATCAAGCAAACAGCAGAGATGTAGAGTTAACCTCTCGGGGTAACACTGGAACTATAATAGAGAAGGGCTGCCTGTCTATAGTGGACTCTGAAGGGATTATATTTAATAATGCCGCCGCTCCACCTCAAATTGAGCAGCCAGCATATATATGTCGGAGATCTCTCTGCCTGACTATGGGCTCCTCACATTACTCCACCGATGTTTAATGTACCAAAAACTGCCTATCTGTATAGGCTCATAAGAGTCCACTGAGGAGCTAGTTAAGCACCCACTGCTCCTCCTAACATTGAGCGTTGTGTTTATAGTGTAATTCCAGATAGGGTGCTGGAACGGCTGCAGTCCATTCACACTGAGGACAGATGCTTAGCCAGCACTTAAAAGCAGTGTGTATTCTGCATCCCCCCCCCCCCCCTTCCCCGACATGTTTTGCATGTGCATGGCTTTATCAGGGGTCAAGGGCCAAATGCACTCACCAAACCTGTGTTGAAGTGTCCTATGCAGATTCTGGGCAAAACTCCCCAAATTCATTTTCTGGGTCTGGTTTTGGGTCTCAGTGTGATCTGCAGTCTGAATTAGTATACTGGTCTGGGGTCTTAATTCATTTTGAAGTCTGATCTTAATTAATTTAGTGGTCTGATTTTCCCACTAAAATGATAAATCTTGACATAAGACCCATGTAAGCAAACCATTATAAAACTAGATGAGTACCCCTGGTATAAAATATTCATTCCCCAGTGGCAATATTCACTTATTAATACTAAGTTCCTATCCTGCCTGTCCCCAGCAGCTTCTTGGATTGGGTTTCGACGAAGAAACTACAAACTAGTCTGAGAACAAGGGATATGTTATTTAGATGATCGAGTTTTGTATATCACATTGTCGTTAGACTCAAGATAAGTAGAAATGCATTCTCTACAGTAAGGAATTTGGAGTTGGTAAATAAAGCATACTTGCCCGAATCCATAGCGCCCCTCCTTTCCACAAAATGTTACAATGATGACTAGGACACCAGGGACGATGAGGCTTGGATAAAGTTAAGATGTAATATTGCCATCAGTCTCCTTGACACATGGTGTCAGTTTACTTTTCACCTCTGTAGGAGAGGCTCAGTTTTGTGCACCTGCCCTCTCACATGTATGTACAGAGAGGTAATTGCTATACAGCTGACCAAGGGCGTTTGTAGCTAAGGGCTCATGGGCCCTGGTGCAAGAGTTCAGCTTGGGCCCCCTTCCCTCAGTGCTTTGTGGCAAGGTGCAGGGAGGCACATAGGGTTCGTGCTGCCTGATGCAAAAATTAACAGGAAATAAAAGGGAGCAGAAAGCCTGAACAATGTAAAAACAGGGAATACATATAAATACAGTATGATGGCTGATTTTTAAATTTTCACCGGAGTGGTCAATTGACATTCTAGAGACCTGTGTGCATCTAAGATTGTAGCTGCAGTTTGAGGAAGTACCTCCCCTGTTTCATTATGACAATAACCCTATGGCCAAAATAAACCTCTGGCACCCCAGATGTTGTGAAACTACACCTTTCGGCATGCACACTTTCTTGGTTATTCTCAGAACTTCCACAGAAATGAAAAAAGTATGCCGGGAGATTAGTAGTTGTTCACCCCAGCTGGAGAGTTGGAGGTTGCTGACTTCTGCCCTAAAGTCATGTTCAAAACTAAGGGGGTATCCTGGTTGACTGTCTTATAAAATTTTGTATGACTTCCCGAATTTTAAATACATTTTGGCAGGATGATAGTACGAATGAAGCACTTTTACCTCTTGTGGCACCCTTATTTTCTTGTAGATTATAAGGCTACTTTCACATCTGTAAAAATTTGGGGGATTCAGTCAGCACAACCCTATATGCAGGTGCACATCGCTATGGCACATAGGAAATACATATTCAAAGAAAAAAACACAAATGCAATAGCACTCAGCAACCAGCACTCTGCCCTGCCTCCATGCTGGATGTTGAATGAGGCATTGGTGTACATTTTGGCCACATCTGGATCCATCATCGATCGGCAAAAACGCTTCCATCATGATAATACAACCGTCTGCATTCGTTCTGAACGGATCCTGTTGTATTATCTCTAAAATAGCCATGGCGGATCCATCTCTAAAACCATTGTAAGTCAATAGGGGACAGATCCGTTTTCTTTTGTGTCAGAGAAAACTGATCGGTCCCCATTGAATACATTTTGAGTCATGACAGATCCGTCTTGCTCCTCATCCCAGGACGCACTCAGAAACACAGCTTGCAGCGCTTTTGTGTGCGTCATGGGAACGCAATGAAACAGAACGGAATTCTGGTGCACTCCGTTACCTTCAGTTTTGTCCCCATTGACAATAAATGGGGACAAAACTGAAGTGTTTTCCCCTGCTATTGAGATCCTATGACGTTAGTTATATATGAAGTCACTGGGCATTGTCTGTAGCATCCACAGAAGTGTTACTGTTATGGATCCACTGATTATGGATCAAGACGGATCAGTGGTAGTGTGGAACCACTGTGCCAAGTAATCGGTTTAACATTGAGCCGAACCCCAAGAGCGTTATTCTGGCGCTTATACAGGGTTGTGGACTTTGTTGCTGTTTAGCGACCAAACAGCTACTTGCTGGGATGGTTCTAGTGTACTTGGCAGATGACCATAGGACTTGAAACACAGGCAGGATCAGGAAACACACAAAAAACTACAGGCACACTAAGGCCCCTTTCACACGGGCGAGTATTCCGCGTGGGTGCAATGAGTGATATGAACGCATTGCACCCGCACTGAATCCGGACCTATTCATTTCTATGGGGCTGTGCACATGAGCTGTGATTTTCACGCATCACTTGTGCGTTGCATGAAAATCGCAGCATGCTCTATATTCTGCATTTTTCATGCAAAGCAGGCACCATAGAAGTGAATGGGGCCGGGTGAAAATTGCAAGTGCGGATGCGGTGCGATTTTCATGCATGGTTGCTAGGTGACGATCGGGCTGGGGACCCGATCTGTATTATTTTCCCTTATAACATGGTTATAAGGGAAAATAATAGCATTCTGAATACAGAATGCAAAGTAAAATAGTGATGGAGGGGTTAAAAATAAAAAAATTAACTCACCAAGTTCACTTGATCGCGTAGTTGCGGATCTCTGTCTTCTTCTGTAATGTTGAGCTGCCGGCTAAGGACCTGTGGTGACATCACATCACATGGTCCAATCACATGGTCCCTCACCATGGTGATGAACCATGTGATTGGACCATGTGATGTACTCATCACATGGTCCAATCACATGGTTTATCACCATGGTGAGGGACCATGTGATTGGACCATGTGATGTGACGTCACCACAGGTCCTTAGCCGGCAGCTCAACATTACAGAAGAAGACAGAGATCCGCAACTACGCGATCAAGTGAACTTGGTGACGTCACCACAGGTCTTTTGCCAGGTCCTGAAGATAGAACAGAGACCGGCAGCTATGGAGCAGGTAAGTTAACATATTTTTTTTTTAACCCCTTAATTTATGAGGGAAAATAATAAAATCTACACAACACCTAACCCAAACCCGAACTTCAGTGATGAAGTCCGGGTTTGGGTCTGGGTACCAAACATGGCGATTTTTCTAACGTGCATGCAAAACGCATTAAAACGCTTTGCACTCGCGCGGAAAAATCGTGCATTTTACCGCAACGCACCCGCATCTTATCGGGCCCTCACACGCCACGCTCGTGTGAAAGAGGCCTAAGAATTAGGCCTCATGCACATGACCGTTCAGTTTTTTTGCGGATCTGCAAAAAACGGAAGCCGGTCGTGTGCCTTCTGCAATTTGTGGAACGTAATGGGGCGGCCCATGGTAGACATGCCTATTCTTGTCTGCAAAACGGACAAGAATAGGACATGTTATATTTTTTTTGCGGGGCCACGGAACGGAGCAACGGATGCGGACAGCGCACAGAGTGATATTCCTGTGTCCACATGCTTTTGGCTATGTATGTACGGTATTTTACAACACTGCCAACTATATGGGTAGGTGAATGGAGGAGGAGTGATTAACTGATAGGAAAATATGGATTGATGGGAAGTTTTACTTTGTTGTTTTATTGTTTAAGTGTACAAAACTCGAAATGTGCCCCTGCTCCCAAACATATTATTTATGATGCGATGATATTTATGACAGTCTACAAATTGGTTTATGTGTTATCTATCAAGTTCAATGAGTTGATTCTAACATGGAAGGCATTGACAATTTAATAGAATGCCATTCTGTTCCTTTTCAAGGTACTAAGACATCATGTGCTAGGATGCCTGCTGGTTGGGGATTATATATATTGCTTAAAAATCAACACATAGAGACATTATTCTGCAGCCTGAATGCATTCCTGATTGATGTATTGATATAAAAGAAAGTTGTGCTATCTACAATAGCCTGCTATAAAAGAAGTGTTAATCAATAAGCTTTCATATCATGGGTTTTGATGCTAGTTTTAGAACTTTATTCATTTCCTAATACATTTTAAAAATATCTAAATGAAGTGTTGCCAGATTTCCGAGGGCATTTTTGGATGACTTATTGATCCAAAATGTGCATGCCTGTGATACACAACAACTATTATATTAATATGGCAGGAAATATATTCAGGACAAAATTGATAACGCACAAAATCAACGTGCAAATTTTTAGTTGATTTTTATTGGATGCCTAGGAAACTATTTCATGCTCTCAGTCTAAAAAAATCTGGAAAGTTTGCATAAATTCTGTATTTTAAAGTTGAAACTCAGATTAAGGTTATGCGCTCAATGTTATCCATTGAGTACATGTTCAGTTAACATTCCTTCCAAAATCCTTTTTATGACCTTACAATTTATAGCTTTCCCCTTCAAGGTAATTGTGGAACAAAAAACTATTTGCCCTGAAGCAGAGTGTCACTATCTGGGGAATAAATACATCTCCGCACACAGCAGGATGCCTTTTTGTGTAGCTCTACTACATCATCTAAATGCATTTTCAACAATTAACAGGGTCAGTGCGTCTGCGGGGGAGCCAGAAAAGTGAGTCAGAGGGAAGTATAGTAGAAGTCTATATGAATGGTGCCTGGGGAACGATCTGCAGCGGCCAGTGGGATGATAATGATGCATCAGTCATATGTCGTCAGCTTGAACTTAGGTAAGTTTCCCAAACAGGAACTTGGTTCATTGTTGTTATTTAGTTTATATGTCATCCAAGACTTAAAGGGGTTATCCCATGACTAATGTAAATAATGAAAATCAGACATCATACAGTACATGACAATCTATTTCTAACAAAGCTAGAACCAGCCCTGTACCTCACATGGATCCGGAGATCTCCCCATTCATTGCTCTGCTAGATTTATATCAAGTGAAAAAACAAGAGAACGGAGCTCATAGTACCAAAAGTAAAAATATAATTTTATTGTAACATGATTAAAAAATATAAAGCAATAAGTAATGTGCCGTTAAAAAGTGAATGGAAGCAGAAAAAGAGCGCCACCCTGGGATAGCACACGTGTCAAATGTAAAAAATGGTGATCAATGGAATAGGTTATATACGGTACAGTGACCATCCAATGACCCAAAAAAATGCAACCTAAATGACGGATGAGAAAGAGAACCTACACGGCAAAAAATCTAGAGAAGGGTTTGCATTGCAAGTGCCACATAAATGAAGTGAGAGCAAACCTCAGTAATAACTAGATGTAAAATATCCTAAATCAAGTGCCGTATAGGTGAAAAAGAGCAGAGACTCACCAAAAAAACACTGTGTGCTATATCACCCAGGATGGCGCTACCCCAACGCGCGTTTCGGCGTGCCTTTGTCCGGGGGTAACACCATCACTGTGAATCATCTATTTACAGGCTCTCTCCACAAATCAGATGTTGATTGTACATACTTGTCCTCAGCTGTGCACGTATGCTGGCTCGCGGGGCTCCAGTCAAACCGCGCCCAGCTACCTCCCGGCCAACCTCCCGCCTACACTCCCACATGACGTGACGAAGTCACATGATCGGACGATAGCGGCGTAAGGACGCACAGGCGAGAGGCGCCGCGGGCGGCGCCAAGCACCGCGCGCACACACCACAGAAGAGGAGAAGGACAATAACATACACCTCATTATATAAAATGACTATCTCCGCAGAAAATGTAACATAAATGATATGCACTTCCCTTAAATCTCAACCATACAGAGCAAATTAATGAATAATACCGAAAATACAAGTATTACATGATAAATACATAAAGTGATGATACGTAAGCAGACAAATATATAAACATGAATACACAGTACAAAAATAAATTTGCATTCTGTAATGATGCAAAACAATTATAAAGTTACATAATAACCAGTGTGTTTATGCATAATAACCGGTTTATACATAATGACCGGTGTGTTTATGAGTATAAAGTGCAGGTGTGCTTAACCACTTGCCGTCACACTGACGCCGAAAGGCGTGAGTGCGGCGGCTCTCTCAGGTCACACTAACGCCGAAAGGCTCATCAGGAGCGCTGGGTTCACAGGATCGCGCAGTTCAGAAGTTCAGCGATCATTGGCTGGCAGGCTGTAGATTTTTAAAAGATCCAATCAAAGAGGTATGTCAGACGCTATTTACAAAATAGCGTCTGATATACCTGCTACCTGGTCCTCTGGTAGTCCCTTTTGCTTGGATCGACCACCAGAGGACACAGGCAGCTCTGTAAGTAGCACCAATCACCACACATACACTACACCCCCCCTATCACTTATTAACCCCTTATTAACCCCTGATCACCCTTATTAGACTCCCTGATCACCCCCCTGGCATTGATCACCCCCCTGTAAGGGTCCCTCATCACCGCCAGGTAGTTAGCTACTTGCTAGGTAGTTAGCGCCCAGCCCACCGCACCGCAGTCACTGATTAGTCGCTGATTAGCATCATCGCTGTCGCTAATACGCACTACTACTATATAGTATATTAGGGTCACCTTAGACTCTACAAAAAACGTTGTGTTCGCCCCCGATCGGGCCTGATCTTGTGTGCACACTTGCGTTCAGTCTGCCCCACCGCAGTGACAGAATTATTTTTTTCTGCCAACTGCAAAAACACCGTAAAATCACTGCGCCGCTATAAAGATCCCTTTTGAGCTTTTTGGATCTTTATTAGCGATCACAGCTTTACTTCGCAAGCACTCCTTTTTACCAGGTGGGTTTGCTCTTTTTCCTGGGTAGTCTCAGAGGAATACCCCCTAAATTTAGTGAGCCCAAAATGTCAAACAAGGGGTTTTCCGCTGAAGAGGCCTACAGGATTCTGGCCGTGATGGATGAAAGCGATGGGGACGCCTCATCCGCTGAATCCAGTGGTTCAGAATATGAACCTGTAGACAGCAGTGGCACTCTAATCGCTAGCGAAGATGACGAGGTTGAGGTCCCTGCTACGGTCAGGCGTACCCGATCCCATGTCAGTGTTCTGCCTACCCCACATGATGAGCCTCATTTGCAGCAGAGTGGTGCTAGCGCTGATCTTTTTTATGGTGCGGCATACACCAGCAGCGCAGCACATCCTGGACCTTCTACCAGCACTGCCGTATTCCCTGGTGAAGTGGAGAGCACCAGAAGGGCAGTTCCAGCTGGTACGGTGGCACGTGCAGTAACTCCCCCGTCGCAGCCACCACGTTCACAGGCCCGTAGAGCCCTTAGTCTCACAGAGGTGCTGGCACATCCTAATTGGCACTCCCCTGCTTCCGCCGCACCCGTATTGCCCCCTTTCACCGCCCAGTCTAGAGTTCGTGTGGAGACAGCTCATTTAGGATCAGCCCTCGAGTTTTTTGAGCTGTTCTTCACCGCGGATCTCTATGATTTAGTTGTGGCAGAAACCAACCACTACGCCACAGACTATATAACCGCCAATCCGGAAAGCTACTATGCCAAGCATTTCCGGTGGAAACCAATCAGTTTTCGAATATTTTTTTTTTGGGGCCTTATCCTCAGCATGGGTCTAACAAAAAAAAATGTATTGCAGTCCTATTGGTCTAAAGACCCAATACATTACATGCCCATGTTCTCTGCTGCAATGTCCAGAGCACGTTTTGAGGTCATCATGTGCTTTATGCATTTCGCTGACAATAAAACCTGTCATCCAAGAGGCCACCCTGCTTATGACCTGCTCCACAAAATTCGGCCCCTCATAGACCATTTGTCATCCAGATTTGCAGATGCGTATACCCCCAATCTGAACATCTGCATAGACGCGTCCCTAGTACATTTTACCGGGAGCCTTGGCATCAAACAGTACATCCCCAGCAAGCGCGCCCGGTATGGGGTCACACTGTATAAGCTCTGTGAAAGGGCCACAGGCTATACATATCGTTTTAGGGTCTATGAGGGAAAAGACTCAAAACTGGAGCCGGTCGGATGTCCTGACTACCTGGGGAGCAGTGGCAAGATTGTCTGGGACTTGGTGTCACCCTTACTCCACAAGGGGTACCGCTTATACATGGACAATTTTTACTCAAGCGTGGCGCTCTTTCGGCACTTACATCTAGTCGGAATTCAATGCTGTGGCACCGCGCGACCTAGTCGCCAGGGCTTCCCCCAACGGCTCGTTAATACCCGACTTGCACGGGGGGAGAGGGCTGCCTTGTGTGAACAAGAACTGCTCGCGGTGAAGTGGAGGGACAAGAGGGACGTTTACCTTCTGTCCACCATTCACACAGACACGACTGTCCAAATTGAAAGGGCAACTGGAGTCATTGTGAAACCCCTCTCTGTCCACGACTATAACCTTCACATGGGAGGGGTGGACTTCAATGACCAGATGTTGGCTCCCTATTTAAGTGTCCCGCTGCACCAGACGCTGGTATAAGAAGGTGTCTGTATTTTTAATTCAATTGGCGATGTATAATAGTTTTGTTCTCTACAGTAAGGCTGGGAGAACAGGATCCTTCCTAAAATTCCAGGAAGAGATCATTTCGGAAATCCTGTATCCAGGAGGGTCCGTGCCCCAAGTCCCTGATGTAGTAAGCCGACTACATGGCAGACACTTCCCGAGTGTCTATCCTGGTACCACAAACTCAACGTTCCCCAAGAAAAAGATGTCGTGTCTGTAGCAGGGGTGGAATAAGGCGTGACACCACCTTTTTTTGTCCTGACTGTCCTGACCAGCCTGCCCTATGCATAGGGGAGTGTTTCCGCAAGTACCACACACAGGTACACTATTAGTATAGGGATTGCGTGACACAGGACAGGCACACAGGGGACTTAGGGCACTTTCACACAGAGCTGCCACAAACCTCTCCTTTCAACTGGGACAAAGTGCATAATGTACTTTGCCACATCTCTGGGCGCTTTGCGCTTTGCACATTGTCCCATGGGGAAGGAGAGGTTTTTTCTATAAAGGTAAAAAAAAAAAAAAAAAAGAAATCACAGGTAAGCAAAAAAGTTAATGTTCTGTTTCAAAAGTTCAATAAAGTTTATAAAAGTTAATGTTCTGTTCAAATGTTATATAAAGTTAATGTTAATAAATTTATTGCGTTGCGGCCTGTTTTTTTTTACCTTCTAGGAGGACCAAGCGATCAACCAGCTGCAGCACCGATGTGCATTCTGACAGAAGCATTGCGCTGCTGTTAGATTACACAAAAGTCGGTGTATGCGGCGCTGCAAGACGAGATTTCTCCTCTGCAGTAAAAAAGATACGTTTGCCGAGGCTTATGAGCTGTGGGGCGGTGTTCATATGCTTTGGCAAACACTTTGTATAAAAATAAAAAATAAAAAAAATTCTGGCAATGATTTATTCATCCACATCGATTGATGTGAATGGAGAAATCGGGTTTGCCAGGGCATACGAGCTGAGTGGGTTTGGATGTTGGGCGGAGCTCCTAATGTCCTGGCAGACGCCTTTACCCTCCTTTTTTTTTTTGCACATTTTTTGGCAGAGATTTTTTTATCCACATTGATTGATGCAAATGAAGAAATCTGTGCCGTTAATTTTTTCTTTCAGCCCAGAGGCTGAACGAAAAAAAAAAATCTCATTATCCGTATGCTCAATATAAGGAAAATAGCAGAAACTCCTAATGCTGGCCATACATGTAATGATTGTGGAGACCCTCAAATGCCAGGGCAGTACAAACACCCCACAAATGACCCCATTTTGGAAATAAGACACCCCAAGGTATTCGCTGAGGGGCATACTGAGTCCATGAAAGATTAAACTTTTTGTCCCAAGTTAGTGGAAAGGGAGACTTGGTGAGAAAAAAATATATCAATTTCCGCTAACTTATGCCAAAAAAAATAATCTTCTATGAACTCGCCATGCCCCTCACGGAATACTTTGGGGTGTCTTCTTTCCAAAATGGGGTCACGTGTGGGGTATTTGTACTGCCCTGGCATTTTAGGGGCCCTAAAGTGTGAGAAGAAATCTGGAATCCAAATGTCTAAAAATGCCCTCCTAAAAGGTACTCATTGGAATTTGGGTCCCTTTGCACACCTAGGCTGCAAAAAAGTGTCACACATGTAGTATCGCCGTACTCAGGAGAATTAGGGCAATGTGTTTTGGGGTGTATTTTTACATATACCCATGCTGGGTGAGAGAAATATCTCTGTAAATTGACAACTTTGTATAAAAAAATGGGAAAAGTTGTCATTTACAGAGATATTTCTCTCACCCAGCATGGGTATATGTAAAAATACACCCCAAAACACATTGCCCTACTTCTCCTGAGAATGGCGATACCACATGTGTGACACTTTTTTGCAGTCTAGGTGCGCAAAGGGGCCCAAATTCCAATGAGTACTTTTAGTATTTCACAGGGCATTTTTTACGCATTTGGATTCCAAACTACTTCTCACGCTTTAGGGCCCCTAAAATACCAGGGCAGTATAAATACCCCACAAGTGACTCCATTTTGGAAAGAAGATACCCCAAGGTATTTCGTGAGGGGCATGGCGAGTTCATGTAAAATTTTATTTTTTGTCACAAGTTAGTGGAATATGAGACTTTGTAAGGAAAAAAAATAAATAAAAAATCATTTTCAGCTAACTTGCGCCAAAAAAAAATAATATTCTAGGAACTCGCCCTGCCCCTCACGGAATTCCTTGGGGTTTCTCCTTTCCAAAATGGGGTCACTTGTGGGGTATTTATACTGCCCTGGCATTTTAGGGGCCCTAAAGCATGAGAAGTAGTTTGGAATCCAAATGCGTAAAAAATGCCCTGTGAAATCCTTAAAGTACTAATTGGAATTTGGGCCCCTTTGCGCACCTAGGCTGCAAAAAAGTGTCACACATGTGGTATCACCGTACTCAGGAGAAGTAGGGCAATGTGTTTTGGGGTGTCTTTTTACATATACCCATGCTGGGTGAGAGAAATATCTCTGTAAATTGACAACTTTGTATAAAAAAATGGGAAAAGTTGTCATTTACAGAGATATTTCTCTCACCCAGCATGGGTATATGTAAAAATACACCCCAAAATACATTTCCCTACTTAACATCTTCACACCCTCCACCTATTCACGCCCGCGAAAAATGAACCTCTCTTCAGTCTGTGCCTCTTGTCATCGAACTTTGGTTGGAGCACTATTTTAGCTCCACGGATATACTTTTAAAAATATTTTTTCTGCCATAACATACTCTTCTTGTCCTCCCTATTATGATCCGTCTTTTCTTTTACACGTTCACTTACTGTATATATATACTTTATCTTGAGCGTGATCATGACAATTATTCACCTATTCCATACACTTCCCATGTCCTTTCATTCTGTGCGTCATATAATAATTCATCACACATCATTATCTTTCCAGTCCCCCGCTTCCTTTCCCTCTCCCTCACTCACTTATACACTTTTCTTGGATTTATCATTGATTTTTTTCAATATTTTGTACCACTATCCACATTTTATATATTCTACACTCTACTTTAAGCACACCTGCACTTTATACTCATAAACACAACGGTTATTATGCATAAACACACTGGTTATTATGTAACTTTATAATTGTTTTGCATCATTACAGAATGCAAATTTATTTTTGTACTGTGTATTCATGTTTATATATTTGTCTGCTTACGTATCATCACTTTATGTATTTATCATGTAATACTTGTATTTTCGGTATTATTCATTCATTTGCTCTGTATGGTTGAGATTTAAGGGAAGTGCATATAATTTATTTTACATTTTCTTCGTCACGTGATGTGGGCGTGTAGGCGGGACGTCGGCCGGGAGGTAGCTGGGCGCGGTTTGACTGGAGCCCCGCGCGCCAGCATACATGCACAGCTGAGGACAAGTATGTACAATCAACATCTGATTGGTGGAGAGAGCCTGTAAATAGATGATTCACAGTGATGGCGTAACCCCCGGACGAAGGCACGCCGAAACGCGCGTTGGGGTAGCACTATCCTGGGTGATATAGCACACTGTCTTTTTTTGGTGAGTCTCTGCTCTTATTCACCTATACGGCACTTGATTTAGGATATTTTACATCTAGTTATTACTGAGGTTTGCTCTTACTTCATTTATGTTGCACTTGCAATGCAAACCCTGCTCTAGCTTTTTTGCCGTGTAGGTTCTCTTTCTGACCGCTGACTCATCCGTCATTTAGGTTGCATTTTTTTGGGTCATTGGCTGGTCACTGTACCGTATATATAACCTATTCCATTGATCACCATTTTTTACATTTGACACGTGTGCTATCCCAGGGTGGCGCTCTTTTTCTGCTTCCATTCACTTTTTAACGGCACATTACTTATTGCTTTATATTTTTTAATCATGTTACAATAAAATTATATTTTTACTTTTGGTACTATGAGCTCCGTTCTCTTGTTTTTTCACTTGTTTCACTCGGGAGCCAATACCGAGTTACAACTACGGGTGTCCTTTTGGTTATATTACTAAAGCTGGGCATACACATTCAGTAGGTGTTGGCAGAACAAACTTTCAGCTATCCTTCCTGTCTCCCTTCTGGCATCACCATATGCATACACGTTCGGCAGAGCTGTCTGTGTATGCTATGGTTAGAGCAGAGAAAGCCGTTGCCAGACACTTCTGGTGGCTGCGTGTCTCACTGGAGAACAAAAGGTTCTAGCAAAAATATTCATTTTGCCCAATCTTTGCCTATCCAATATCATTTGTCGGGGAAAGTCAGGAGCTCCCCACACATTAGTTTGTTGGCTGAACCTACCATTCTCGGTGGGTTTGGACGATGGAAGTATAAGGCTGGAGTCTCATCATGTTTTTTCCATCAGTTTAACGAAAACAAAAATGTATATGTTAAACAAACGCCTCAGACAAATGCCATAAAGTGGTATCCATTCACCATAGAGTTCCATTGTAAAAAAAAAAAATGTATACGTTACCGGACTCTTCAGAAAGATGAAAAACGTGATGTGCCATGCTTTTCTTTCCTTTTCCCCCCAACATATACATTAAATGGATGGCAAAAACATGATGTAAACCCACCCTAATGTGTATGGCCAACTTGAGACGAGAGGGACTGACGGAGCATCTGTACCAGGCTGTTTGGGAATAAAAAATTTGTATTTTTTACTATTTTAAAGCATTTATTCCTGTTTTTTTTTGTTTATTTTTAAAACCAGATAATGTCATTACTGGGCTCTATGTCTAAATAACATACAATAAACTCTGAAGCGTCCCCTAGTGGTAGCTGCAGGCAGACAGAATTTTTTTCTTTAAGGAGGAACTGCACTTTGATACGTCCGACTGCTAAATACAAGATTTTGATTATTGGGGGTCCAAGTGCTGAGACCCCTGCCAATCACTAAAATGAAGATTTGTAAGCACTCT
The DNA here is from genome assembly GCF_905171765.1 of Bufo bufo. Classification (NCBI taxonomy): domain Eukaryota; kingdom Metazoa; phylum Chordata; class Amphibia; order Anura; family Bufonidae; genus Bufo; species Bufo bufo. Next base: position 590,969,846 of record NC_053390.1, read on the forward strand.
TTGAGCACTGTCTCTCCTTACTGCTGAAGATGATAGTAAACACGGCCTCATTCACTTTCTCTTTCGTCTTCACTTGTGTCTTCAACAGGAGGACAGACATTGCTCAGTGGGCACTTTTAACTCACCGGTCATACAGTTCTGATCAAAAGTTTAAGACCACTTGAAAAATGGCAAAAAAATAAATCATATTTAGCATGGCTGGATCTTAACAAAGTTCCAAGTAGAGCTTCAACATGCAACAAGAAGAAATGGGAGTGAGACAAAAAAAAATTTGAGCATTCAATTTAATGAAAACAACGAATAAACTGAAACAGGCTGTTTTTTAGCTGATCAAAAGTTTAGGACCACACCTCAAAAAAAAAACTAAACCCCCCCAAAACAGAAATCCAACTTCCAAACATGAACTCAGTAATGAGTAGCTCTGCCGTTATTGTTTATCACTTCAAAAAAAAAATTCTGTATGCTTGATGCAAGCGTTTCCATGAGGTGAGTGGGAACATTTCTCCAAGTGGTGAAGACGGCCGCACGAAGGCCATCTACTGTCTGGAACTGTTTTCCATTTTTGTAAACGTCCCTTGCTATCCATCCCCAAAGGTTCTCAATTGGATTTAGGTCAGGGGAACACGCAGGATGGGCCAAAAGAGTGATGTTATTCTCCTGGAAAAAGTCCCTTGTCCTCCGGGCATTGTGTACTGTAGCCTTGTCCTGTTGAAAAACCAAGTCGTTACCACACAGACGAGGGCCCTCAGTCATGAGGAATGCTCTCTGCAACATCTGGACATAGCCAGCGGCCGTTTGACGCCCTTGCACTTCCTGAAGCTCCATTGTTCCACTGAAGGAAAAAGCACCCCAGAACATTATGGCGCCCTCTCCACTGTGGCCGTAGAAAACATCTCAGGTGGGATCTGCTTGTCATGCCAGTAACGTTGGAAACCATCAGGACCATCAAGGTTAAATTATTTCTCATCAGAGAATAAAACTTTCTTCCACCTTTGAATGTCCCATGTTTGGTGCTCTCTTGCAAAGGCCAAACGAGCAGTTCTGTGGCTTTGAAGTAAGAGAGGTCTTTGAAGACATTTTTTGTTTTTGAAGCCCTTCAGTCTCAGATGCCGTCTGATGGGCCTTAATTTGGGTCTTAATTTGGGCCTTAATTTGGGTTGAGGATCATCCAGTGTCTTGACGGACAGACAATTGGATCCTCCGGCTCAGGGCTGATAACATTTTTTTGGGTCTTCCACTTGACTTTTTTGTTCCATAACCCTCAGGATCATTTAAGAAATTCCAAATGACTGTCTTACTGCGTCCCACCTCAGCAGCGATGGCGCGCTGTGAGAGACCCTGCTTATGCAGTTCAACAACCCGACCACGTTCAAAAAGGGAGAGTTTTTTTGACTTTGCCATCACAACGTGTAGTCACCTGACAGAAAATGACAATGAATCCACATCTTTGCACAGATTTGGCCTTTTAAAGGCATGTGGTCCTAAAATTTGGATCAGCTGAAAAACAGCCTGTTTCAGGTTAATCGTTATTTTCAATTAATTGAATGCTCAAAAAATGTTTTGTCTCGCTCTCATTTCTTCTTGTTGCATGTTGAAGCTCTACTTGGAACCTTGTTAAGATCCAGCCATGCTAAATATGATTTTTTGCCATTTTTCAAGTGGTCCTAAACTTTTGATCAGGACTGTATGACCGGTGAGTTAAAAGTGCCCACTGAGCAATGTCTGTCCTCCTGTTGAAGACGGAAGTGAAGACGAAAGAGAAAGTGAATGAGGCCGTGTTTACTATCATCTTCAGCAGTAAGGAGAGACAGTGCTCAAAGAGTGCTTACAAATCTTCATTTTAGTGATTGGCAGGGGTCTCAGCACTTGGACCCCCAATAATCAAAATCTTGTATTTAGCAGTCGGACGTATCAAAGTGCAGTTCCTCCTTAAAGAAAAAAATTCTGTCTGCCTGCAGCTACCACTAGGGGACGCTTCAGAGTTTATTGTATGTTATTTATACATAGAGCCCAGTAATGACATTATCTGGTTTTAAAAATAAACAAATAAAAAAACAGGAATAAATGCTTTAAAATAGCAAAAAATACAAAACTTTTTATTCCCAAACAGCCTGGTACAGATGCTCTGTCAGTCCCTCTTGTTTCAAGTTGGCCATACACATTAGGGTGGGTTTACATCATGTTTTTGCCATCCATTTAATGTATATGTTGGGGGAAAAAGGAAAGAAAAGCATGGCACATCACGTTTTTCATCTTTCTGAAGAGTCCGGTAACGTATAAATTTTTTTTTTTAACAATGGAACTCTATGGTGAATGGATACCACTTTATGGCATTTGTCTGAGGCGTTTGTTTAACATATTCATTTTTCAAGTGGTCTTAGGCTATTTTCACACTAGCGTTGTTTTAATCCGGCGTTCAATTCCGACACCGGAACTGCCCGCCGGATCCGGAAAAACGTGTGAAAACGGATTACATTTGAATCCTTATCAGGATTTTGATCACAATGAAAAAATGCATTGGAAAAAACGGATCCGCCATTTATGGACTTTAACTTTTTTTTCACATTTTTCGGGTTTAACATGCAAAAGCAGGATCCGGTTTGACTGAACACAGAGCGCCGGATCCGGCGTTAATGCAAGTCAATGGGAAAAAGGCCGGATCTGGCGTTCAGTCAAAGTGTTCAGGATTTTTGTCCGGAGGTAAAAATACAACATGCTACGTTTTTCTGAAAAGCCTGATCAGTCAAAAAGACTGAACTGAAGACATCCTGATGCATCCTGAATGGATTACTCTCCATTCAGAATGCATTAGGATAAAACTGATCAGTTATTTTCCTGTATTGAGCCCCTAGGACGGAACTCAGCGCCGGAAAAGAAAAACGCTAGTGTGAAAGTTCTCTTAAACTTTTGATCAGGACTGTATTTATAAAAAAGTGCAGTTACTCTTTAAATGTGTCAATGAAATATTTCTATGTGAAGAATTGTACTGCTGAGTTTTAGACCACTTTAGAAAGATTAATGTTGTTTTCCTTTACTTTATGGTTAACGAAGGTCAAATATAGTTTGAGAATCAAACACTTGTTTTTGCAATTGATTGGATAATAGCAGTTGATGGGATAATTTACAACAGCTAAAACCCATGTGGGAGATACAATTGTAACTATAATGGTTGTCCAAAAACATTTACAGAAACAGAGAATTTTAATGGAGTGGGTGGAAGATGACATCTCATGCTCTTGTCTAACACTAGCAGATGACCTATATAGGGAATGAATAAGATCACAACTGTATTCACTCAGGATGTGTTCCTCAGGTGTTGGTTGTGCAGTTAAAATATCATAATTTATTCCATACATCCTTACAGGGGTTTTACAGGCTTTTACTATTGATGACCTATCCTCAGGATAGGTCATCAATATCAGATAGGCGAGGGTCCCCCGCCGATCAGCTGCACGCGCCGTCTCCTTTCTCTCTTCCTGTCCGCTGCTGCTGACTGTGCCTACTGCGCGCCGTCTCCTCATACAGTTGATCGGCTGCGGGGTGCCAGGTATCGGACCCCCGCCAATCTGATATTGATGACTTATCCTGGGGATAGGTCATCAATAGTAAAAGCCTGGACAACCCCTTTAAAGGGAACCTGTCACCTGGATTTTTCCTTGCTCCCCGACGTCAGAAAGCTAGAGCGCCGTAACCCCGCGATGCGCGCACTAGCACATGCGCAGTTCGTTCCCTGAGGCTGATGCCAGCACAGGGAAGGAACACTATGACGACAATGCACATGTGCTAGCTCGCGCATCGGGAGATTACGGCGCTTTCTGACGTCGGGGAGCAAGGAGGAGATTCTGATGATGCGGGGTGGTGCTGGGCTCCTTCACGCTGGACTCATCTCAGGGACAGGACTCATCTCAGGTTAATTTGCATATATATCAAATCGGGTTTATTTTACACAATAAAAGCACACAGAGCTATGGGGACTGGATATTGCGGATGTGCTAGCGGCCATCTAGCAACCCATGTCCTCAGCTCTATACACAAAATCTCAGTGGCAGGTTCCCTTTACGTTACAATTTTCTATAGTTCCTACTGTCACGCAAGTAAAACAATAAACCACATGGATAGGAAAGTTGGAAGCATTGCTTGTTTTGAGAAAACAATTCATGATATTATTGTGCAGTGACAACACTTGGAAGCACTATGGATGGCCTTGATGACATGCTGTATTACATTACACTCTTCCTGAACCTGAACCTCCTTTATTGTACAGACTGGTTTGCAGGCTCCTTAAAGCTAACCCTTAAAAATAAACAGAAAATAATGTAGTGTAATTAACTGTAAGTAAATCACCATCACATTCTGAAATGGTCTATAGTATTATAGCACATCTTCAAAGTATCATTTGCTTATATGTTCAGCCTATGATTACAACTGATCCAGATTTTTGGACCACTGCCAGACAGAAAACCTTGCTCTGGAGAATAGCAGAAAGCTTTATATCAATAAATAAAGCAAGTATATGAATTCAATTGGCTATAAACCACACAGTGACTTTTTGTTCTGTTTCCTACTTGCAATGACCCTTTTAGAGAAATCACTTTATTGATACAATGAGACTTAAAATAATTTGCAGTTCAGCTGCTGATTTAAAACCATGTCCTAATGCACAAAGCTCAATGAACACAAAGTGTCTACAATTGACCATCCTTTGTGATAACACCAGACTGGACTGCCTTGACAAAATGACAGGGAATATGTCATTCTTGTTAGCCTTTTTGCATTGAAAGCACTGAACTAATAATAATATTCTTCCTATTCCTAAAAAGGTACAAAATTAGTAAATCACCAGCCATCCCTGCCTTAGAACTGTCACTGTCATCCAGCATCAGTGCACAACATCAGTATGCCCCCCCAACCATTCACTCAGATTACGCTGAACACATTAATATTGACAACCCTGACATTGGTTATTAGTTTTACTTTAAAGCCCAAGCTCTATAAACGTATATAGAGAGAAAATGGAAGAGGTCTCAAATAGTGCATAAAGTGGTTGTATCCACAGTTTAGGCCAGCAATACCAGATTGGGAAGGGTTGGTCCGGCTCCCTGCACACTCACTGTTCAGGTGTTACCTCATAGCTCCGGCACCGTTACTACTCACCTCCATCCATTGTATAGTGGACAGAGCTGGTAACTGCAGCGCTGTTCCCACTGAAGTGAATGGGCCATCAATATCAAAATCCTGGACAACCCCTTTAACCCGCCTACTGATTATCCTGAACAGTGTTGATGCGGGCAGGAAAGGACAATACTGTTTAGACTGAACACTATCCAGGGCTGTGTGGTTGTTGTACTTGTGTGGGGGTACTTCTAAGTACCATTTCTTAGGCTGTAATTGGCAACAGACACAATTTTGGTCATATTTGAAATCTGAGATTCTAATATTTATGTAATACATGGTATGTACCCCAAAATAGTTTCAACTTCCTATAAAAACTACAAGTCATCCTGCAAAATTCAAGGTCTCATACCAGCTAAATTCAAGAAAAAATTAAAAAGTTATGGCCGATGGAACACAGAGAGGGAAAAATGTTACCAGTCTTTAAGGCTAAAACTAGTGATTACTAATGTCACTAACTAATGCACTTAAAGGATAACTGTCACATTTAGACCCTAATTTCAATTTTCATATATGTAGTTACTAATAACATGATATTCCAGAATCAGTTACTATTAGACTGACTTACCCCATATTTAATAAGATTCAGCCCTTAGCAACCAGTCCACATAAAACTGCAATTTCACTATTAAGTTAAGATGGCCACCACTGCCCTCACCCTGAGGCTAATCCCGCCTGCCCTCACTAGCCAGTAACAATAGCCCCCCCAAAAGTGTCAGTAACCAGAGCCCTCCCCCCTAAAGGGTTAATCTCCTGCAGCACAAAGGGGTCCTCTTACCACATGTTGCTTTCATTTATACACTGAGCAGATGGCAGATCTCCCTTCCTGGTCTGCACTGCTTCAACTCTGCCTTCTCCAGCTCTGCTGAGTGAGGGAGCCTCTGCCAAGCGCAGGGACAGGGAGAAGTGCACACAGCCCAGGCACTGTTATCAGCTGCTGGGGAGGACCTGGCTTTAATCATTTACTTACAGTCCCTGGCTGTCAGTAATATGAGCCTGCACGCTGCGTGCTCCGTCTATCAACAGATAGACGGACCATGCCTAGCAACCCTATTTTAAGCACAGGTAAAAGTAGGCAGTACAGGGAACAAAAATGTGGAATACACAGTGAAAAGTTGAAATAGGGCCACCAAGGTGATATTAATCACCACAATCCAATACTCCAAAAAAAAAAATATATACAACAGTTATCCTTTAAAGGGAACCTGCCACACTGAACCTGGTGTGTGAGCTACAGGCATCATGTTATTGTCACGGTGGGGAGTGGGGAAAACCCCCCACCGTACAATGTCAGGAATAAAAAGGAAGCAGCTAAGCCAGGACGCCGGGATCAGGGAGCAGGTCACCTCCCTAAGTGTCCCTAATCCTCACCCTAACTCCTCACTGTATGAGCTGACATGGATGGTAGGACGGCTCATACCCTGGATACCTTTGGCCCTGAGTCGCCCTGAGAATCCCTCACATAGGAGCAGGGGAGAGACGACCTGTTCTTCCCAGACACAGAGGAACAGGAGTCTCAAATGGCCTAGCTGCAGGGATAAGTGGAAGACTGAATACAGCAACAGAGTCGGCAGGTAAGAACACCAGACAACACGCTTACCTGCCTCTGCCACCACGACTGGAACCCCTGCGTATACGAAAACAGGAGCCCACACACCAAACGGGACTCCGTACCAACAACACCACACACCTGATCACCTGATACTGCCTGGGCCTCAAACCACAAGGTGCACGGCAGCCCCAGACAGCGCTGCATACAGGCTAATGGTTCACCCCTCTGGGAAACCAGCCCCCTTCCAGAGGTACACAAGGAAATGTCTAGCATACATGCTGGACAACACAAACAACACACCAGTCATGTATCAACAAAGTAGACATATCAATAAGTCCCCAAATCAAACCCTCACCAAACAAGCAACAGATAAGTTAGGGAAAGGACAAGGAGAAGACAGAGGGATGACATCGCTGAGAGACCTCGATGTCCAACAAGGTGGCCCTCAAGGACTGGGCAGATAGAACACCCTGGACTGGAGCAGAGCTCCAGCACCAACGACAGCTGAAGTACAACTGACTCCAGCCAGGGAGCCACAGGGGATAAAACCCTAGTGGCCACACCCAGTCAGGGAGTTAACCCTTCCAGGACCAGACAGGGGGAGGATACCACTAAAAGGGGAAGTGCACACACCAGCCAACAAGTAACATGTTACCACAGGCAACAGCATGCGTGGCAACCATGTCACGGTGCACACAGCAAAAGCCGAGACACTGCCACCACATGCCATAGCAGCAACACGTTGCCCAGGGCAACTGCAAGCGTGGCAAAAGTGTCACGGCGCACACAGCAAAGGCCGTGACAGTTATAGAGCAGGAGGAGCTGAGCAGATTGATGTATAGTTTTGTGGGAAAAGATTCAGTAAAACTTGTATTTCATCCACTGAAATTCCTGCTCATTCTGGGCTTTGACGTCAAAGAGGTGGTTCTATCAGTGACTGACAGCAATCTCTGTCATAGAGGCAAGGATAGGACCGTCTCCTTGACTTCACAGCTCAGAATGATCAGGAATGTAAATGAATGAAATACAGGTTATACGGACTCTTTCCCCATAAAACTATATACTGTATCAATTTGTTCAGTATAGCATGCTGCGTACAGATTAATTAGCATTCTCATGGTGACAGGTTCCCTTTAAGTCACCAACTATATTTACTTGCAACATAAATTCAACTTCTAAAATAAAAAAGTGAAATTTTTTCAAATTTTGATGTATGGAATAGAACTGGTCATCTGATTGCTGGTTGCTACTATTAGGAGGCTGCTGGTGCAGTGCAGCCCTAACAGGGGCAATTGTTACTGCAACAAAGCAGATTTCCACTGTACCTTGGGTTACTGTGTAGCCCCAGTAATAGTTGAAAAAAATTATATATATTTACCCCTCCCCCATTTATCATTGCAGTAATGCTATTCACAACCTGACCCTGACATATATCAAATTTAGTCAAGGACAAGGTAAATGCAATTCTCTTTAATAACCAAAATAAGTGTTCACATCACTTGTTATTCCATACAATATTATTCACATCCAGGAGTAGAAAAAAATTATTAGCCAAATTGTATTCCCCGGACGTTTCGGTCTGAATTAGACCTTTATCAGTGGGATCTCATTGGCGGCAGGAGGGAAAGCACTTGTTTTGGTCATTAAAGAGAATTGCATATACCTTGACTGGAGTGCCGTCGATATCCTATTTCTCTCACGGGCACCCAGACCACCATATTGGAGTGCAGATCACATATCTACATAATTATATATCAAATGTATTGGTATACAGTGATAAAAACAAAGAGTATAACATTAGGGTAACACTATGTGACTACCAGAAATTTCAACTTGATTAAAAAACGATGATAAAAACAAAAACCTGCAAAAAACGCTACAAAAATCATGTTGAAAGCCAAACAAATACAAAAAGTTATATCTGCAAAACTAGCACATGCTAAAACTGAAGACCTGAGACAGTTAATGAGACTGCCCATTTCCAAAGACTGAGGTCATTCCCTTGCGACCCCTCTTTATTAGTCAGAGTGGAAAGCACTATAAAGGATTTCTCTTACTGTGGCAGACTTTGGCATCTTTATCTATTGCATGGATGCCCGTTGACTTTAATGGGTACTTAATTTCCCCTACAGTGAACGAATAGTGCTGGGAGTTCAACCTCCAGAGATCTGCTAGTGATTAAGGGAAACAGAAAGTGGACAACTCCTTTAACCGTAAAGCATCCTACAGTGAAAATGAATATAACTTGTTTTAATGTTGTAAATATTTTATTCCTGGTGAACTTGAAAGGAGAGATTTCTGCTGGACATTAGAGTTTCACACCACTGAAGACATTCTGATCCTTCAGGAGGGACCCAAAAACAGTATTTCATCTATAGGATTTCTATGTCATTAAAGGGGTATTCCGGTTGGTTAAAGTTGTAGATAGGGGATAACTATCAGATCGGTGGGGGTCCTACCGCTGGGACCCCCACCAATCATGAGAATGGGGGCCTCGAACCCCCGGCAGAAAACCCTGAAATGACTAGGGGATAGCTGTATGGAGCAGCCATACACATGTGCAACCAGCCGCTCCGTTCATTTCAGGGGAGCTTAAGGGGATTGGTAGGGGTCCCAGTGATCTGAATAACCAACCGGAATACCCCTTTTAGCTGGTAGAGACAAAATTTAAAGGGAATGTGTCAGCAGAAAATGACATTGTTTAAATCAAGCTTTTCTTTTAAACATATTTTTAATTTTATTAAATGAATTTAATGTAATTACTTTAATTTTTGGTGGTTATTTTTTATTTTCCATGTCACTATATTTAAAAAATCCTAAAATCCTGCGGTTTTCACGTTGGTCACTAGGCCTAATAATAGCCACCACTTCTTAGTCTGTGCAGATCGCCTCCCCCCGTGTACCTGATATGTTTCCAGCCATAACATCTACCTTTTGATAATACGTCCTATTTCGCTATTGTTGTGTCTGTTTTTAGCCACGAGTAATATAGTTTCTGATGGTTCACATGCATTATTAAACAAGTAATAAAAACCCTACATGTCACTGTATTTTCTTCATAGCAATAAAGGGGAAGCAAAGAAGATACCATTATCTGGGGTGATTCCATCTTTTTGGAATGATGTACGTTGCCGCGGTGATGAAGAAAATATACTTCTTTGCGAAAAAAACATCTGGCAGGGTGGAATGTGTCCACAGGACCTAGCAGCTGCAGTTACATGTAGTCTCACACACGGTAAATAAATATAGTATATAATCCCTAATCATGGGCGTAACTATAGCCATAGCAGCTATAGCACTTGTACGGGGCCCAGAGGTTGTCACGTGCAAAAACATTGTACTTTTTTGTGGGGAATAACAATATGCTGAGTTTTTGCTATAATGTGGGTTTTCTGATATACAATGGTATTATACATAACTTTAATTACTGATACTTATGCTGCTGTTTTAATTTTTTTACACTAGGTGGCAGGAGTCCCATCTTATTTTGCTATGGGGCCCTATGAATTATAGTTACACCTCTGTCCCTAATCATTAGGACATACTGTGTTTTATTATCCGGTACATTGCTACTATTACATGGGAGTAGCTAAAGGCTCATGGGCCCTGGTGCAAGAATTCAGCTTGGGCCCCCTACCTTCAGTGCTTGCTTTGTGGCCCAGAGCAGGGAGGCACATAGCCTTCGTGCTTCCTAAGGCAAAAATTCCAAATTCTTGACCTAAGCCCTTATGTCCAGTCAGAGGTATAACTGACTACCATGCACTTTCTATAATACCAGTGTCTTCTTATGCGGCGCAAGGGTCTTTGGGCCCCCTCAGGCTCCTGGGCCCGGTAGCGACTGCTACTTCTGCACCCCCTATAGCTACGCCCCTGACCATTACTACAGATTGCATAACAAACATTTGTAATGCTCTTTCTCACAGGGAGGGTTATGTGGCTGGGGCGACTCCCTGGGAAGTCATTGGCTGCCATATAAGCGCTCGCCCCACAACACACACTAAAGTCAATATCATAGGAAGCCAATTTGCCTATTTGGATATATGGGAGGAAAGCGGAGCAGCCAGAGGGAAGCAACGCAAACATGGGGAGAACATACAAACTCCATGCAGATGTTGTCACCGGTTGGATTCTAGTGCTGGAAGGCACCAGTGCTAACCAGTGAGATGATCCCTCCAGAAGGAGGTGGTGCTGGTATCCTGGTTTGCAGGCCCATACATCCAAGTAAAAGAAGTGGAACAGCATACTCGTTTGAGAAAGGCTGTTTAGCCGAAACGGGTCACATCTGCCTGTATTTTGTTTATGGCGATAAAGTGAAGATTGTTTTGCTATTCCACTTACATCTTTTTACGGCGGTCACTAAGGGGCTTTAGGCAGTGCCCTCACCCTTTTATGGCGGCCAAGTCTAAGAACTGAATGGGTCTCCGGTGAAGCAAAGAGTAAGAGCTTGGCTCTGACATGCCAGTCTGGGCTGTGTAACCCTTTACATGTCATGGGCACTATTTCAGTTACAGAGGGAGCTGTACATAGGCCATGTGACCAATGAATGTGATGTCACTGGCCTAGAAAGAGGATGCGTTTATTCACCAGAGCATGGCGGCCTCTTCAAACAGCTCTTTGCTAGAGTCACACTGATCTGAAATAGATCATATATTAAAGTATAGCTCTTATTTTTCATAATGTGTGTGTGTACTCTCTCTCATTCGATGGATGACCACCCAATGTGTACGGTGGAGTCCCAACTCTACCTGACAACAAATAGTGAGAAAAGCATGATGAAACTTCAAGATTCCTCATCCTTTTGTTCTCAAGGGACAATAGGTTCAGCCTTTACAATTGGCTGCTGTGACTATGGTAGGCTTGAAATGGTAGACATTGTGATTAAACTTTAGCTATATAAGAACTAGTAGAATACGTTTAGTACTTAAAGGGGTTGTCATACTTCAGCAAGTGGCATTTATCATGTAGAGAAAGTTAATACAAGGCACTTACTAATGTATTGTGATTGTCCATATTGCTTCCTTTGCTGGCTAGACTCATTTTTCCATCGCACTATACACTACTTGGTTCCAGGGCTTATGGCCATGGCTGCAGCGCAGATCTGAGGTGGCCGGGACAGGAGCTGCTATGCATGCATGCCTATGTGCACTTCCACGATCCACCCCTCCCGAAGGCCAGTGCTTTTTCCTATAGTGAGCAAGCACAACCACCACTGCTGGATTGCAGGGTGGTCATAACAATTGGAAACGAGCAGTCTATAATGAGATGGAAAAATGAATCCAGCCAGCAAAGGAAGCAATATGGACAATCACAATACATTAGTAAGCGCCTTGTATTAACTTTCTCTACATAATAAATGCCATTTGCTGAAGTGAGACAACCCCTTTTGTTTTAATTTGAATTTAGATAATAAAAAAATAATTTTAATTTTGCGTACAGCATTGTGCCTTGTCATAGTAAAGGGGCTTTTATTGGCCCTTAAAGTTCGGTATAGTCTTCTTTTTTGTCTCTGCTTACTTTCTAGCCACTACATTTAAATATACAATGCAGCTAAACAGTCAAAAAGGATGACACAATCCTGTCAAAGGGCTAAGAAAGACATTCTGTCCCAGTAGGCGATTTTCCTGTGCATCAAACAGATCAATTAAGCCTAGAGAGGGGATACAGCTGCGTCCATTACAAGGGCTGCAGCAGTGAGATCATTTATAATTCAAGATCTGTACGTTAAAACCAGAGCGGCAGGTTTGTACCATTAAGTAACAGATCAAAAGAAGACTAAAGAGTTCTTATCCTTAAGGTCTGATGCTGTGCCTTTTGTAGAATCAAATGGAATCATTACAAGAAGTGCCCCAGCAACTCCCTGCTGTTCACCTCTCACGTCTGCCGACTCAAAGTCTTTGTTCCGTTAAACGGTAACAGGATTGAGAGGGATGTGGTGCACGTTTCTTGCTGGAGGATTTATCCATGTATCATTCCCACAAAGAATGGCTCATTTTGATTTTTGTGATTTGATTTGATTCAAATTTATTGTCATTACACAGGGTTACAAAATGCAGTAGGGTAACGAAAAGCCATGTTTCAGTTCCATAACATGCAATATCACAGTTGTATAGGTTTTCAAGGTGTCTGAAGGCTGCAGTCCTTTCAGGATGTGTTCAACCTGCTGTTAACTCGCATACGTACAAACTGCTTCTCAGGAGTCCATTTACATGGGCCGATACACAAGGTCATAATTGGGAATCCATATAGGTAATTGTTCAACACTCAAATAAAATCCAGCCTTTATTGATTTATAGACACAAGAAAAAGAGTAAAAACATTTCTGAAGCGTTTCGAGTGGTAAAAACCACTCAGTCGTAGCTTAATGAGTGGGAATTATCTGTTCATTTCTGATTATTGTGGGGGGTTCAGTCAGCACAACCCTGTATGCAGGTGCACATCGCTATGGCGAAATACACATACAAACGTAAAAACACAAATGCAATCGCACTCTGCAACCAGCACTCTGCCCTGCCTCTATGCTGGATGTTGAATGAGGCATTGGTGTACATTTTGGCCAAAGCGTAATAAGCCACTCACTACGTCAAGGTCGCCTCTATGAGTGGTCCCTAACACTAGTTCCTACCTGTTATGGGCCATGATAGCCACACAAAGTCCAGGGAGCGCAGGTACAGCATGCACGCCAGGCACACTCTGCTTTTAACCCCGTCCGGTGCCGTGACAGCTTTCATCGGATCCAGGGATGCAAGTACCAACATGCATGCTGAGCCCACTATATACTTCTCCTGGAGCCAAATGGCTACTGGTAGGCGCTATGCAGACTCAGTTTTATACTGACTTTAAAACCAGCCTCCAGGGCAGACTAACTGGTCAGGTGTGCATGACTGCATGGAGATCGCCACGCCTCTAATATATACTACAAAGAAAAAATGTGGGGGGTTCAGTTAGCACAACCCTGTATGCAGGTGCACATCGCTATGGCGAAATACACATACAAACGCAAAAACACAAATGCAATAGCACTCTGCAACCAGCACTCTGCCCTGCCTCTATGCTGGATGTTGAATGAGGCATTAGTGTACATTTTGGCCAAAGCGTAATAAGCCACTCACCACGTCAAGGTCGCCTCTATGAGTAGTCCCTAACACTAGTTCCTACCTGTTATGGGCCATGATAGCCACACAAAGTCCAGGGAGCGCAGGTACAGCATGAACGCCAGGCACACTCTGCTTTTAATCCCGTCCGGTGCCGTGACAGCTTTCATCGGATCCAGGGATGCAAGTACCAACATGCATGCTGAGCCCACTATATACTTCTCCTGGAGCCAAATGGCTACTGGTAGGCGCTGTAAAAGCAGACTCAGTTTTATACTGACTTTAAAACCAGCCTCCAGGGCAGACTAACTGGTCAGGTGTGCATGACTGCATGGAGATCGCCACGCCTCCAATATATTGAGTGGCTTATTACGCTTTGGCCAAAATGTACACTAATGCCTTATTCAACATCCAGCATAGAGGCAGGGCAGAGTGCTGGTTGCAGAGTGCTATTGCATTTGTGTTTTTGCGTTTGTATGTGTATTTCGCCATAGCGATGTGCACCTGCATACAGGGTTGTGCTGACTGAACCCCCCACATTTTTTCTTTGTAGTATATATTGGAGGCTCCAGTAGAAGTATATAGTGGGCTCAGCATGCATGTTGGTACTTGCATCCCTGGATCCGATGAAAGCTGTCACGGCACCGGACGGGGTTAAAAGCAGAGTGTGCTTGGCGTGCATGCTGTACCTGTGCTCCCTGGACTTTGTGTGGCTATCATGGCCCATAACAGGTAGGAACTAGTGTTAGGGACCACTCATAGAGGCGACTTTGACGTGGTGAGTGGCTTATTACGCTTTGGCCAAAATGTACACTAATGCCTCATTCAACATCCAGCATAGAGGCAGGGCAGAGTGCTGGTTGCAGAGTGCTATTGCATTTGCATTTCTGATTATTGCCTGCCTATGTGAGCTGCATTTACATGTAGCAATCATCCCCTCTGTATGAGGATGAACAATCGCTACTATGATTGTTTGTCCTTCTACAGATTTAATAGGGAACATTTAACATCCCATATACCCAAAAACTTACATTAAAAAGTTGCAAACCACAGGTTTGTGACTTTTTAAAGGCCATTTGTGCAAAAAAAAAAAAAATCACAAATGATGTTTTACCATGCCCTCACAACTTTCATGAAAAGAGGGTAAAGTGGTTTGTGGTTTGGGCAGGGCCATTGGGCCTGGCATATTTATCGTCATTTACACCAGTTCTCTGGCGTATGAGCTGGCGTAGATTTCATTCTGTGGGAATTTGTTTATAGACAGATCTCTTAAGGTCCTGCCACAGCATTTCAGTTTGGTTAAAGTCTGGATTTTGTCTGAACCATTAAAATAACTTGATGCTGGTATGCTTGGGATCATTGTCCTATCGCATGTCCCAGTTTAGGCCAAGCTTTAGCTATTGGACAGGTCTCACATTTGACTCTAGAATACTTTGGTATACAGAAATGTTTATAGTCGACTAAATCACTGCAAGGTGGCCAGGTTCTATGGCTATAAAATAAAACCAAATCATTACCCCTCTTACCATCTTGCCTGACAGTTGGTGTGAGGAGGGATTGCCGATAATCTGTGTTCGGTTTTTGCCAAACATGGCACTGTGAATTATGGCCAAACATCTCCATTTTGGACTTGTTTGTCCAAAGAATATTGGGGATCATTTATAAGACACTGACCTTATACATCGGTCTTTGATATCCCCTGCAAAACTAGAGGCTGCACTTAATTTTTAATGAGACATGTGTATTGTTATAAATTAAGTGCATTCTCCAGACGTCCATGTGCCTAGATTGAAATCTACTCCAGCAGGTAGATGGAGTAGATTTTAGTTTTCATTTACAGAAGTTAACTGGCCGATGGCCTCACCTACACCACACTCTGACCTTGCAATTCCCCCTTTACAGAAAGTGGTGAGAACAGCATAAAAACACCACCTGTGTCTAAATGTGCAGTTTGCTACTTTTTTTGCACCGGATTCTGGTGTACAAGGGCATTGTAATTGACCACCATTGTTCCAGAAGTTGTGTGGCTTGTTCAGAGGCAACTGCTGTATTCTGTTTTCTCCTGCCAACCCTTACAAACAAACCATAGTTGTTCATTATTTTTTATATTTGTACTGTCATGAACGAGAACATGTACTGTAACCATGGGTGGACTGGCAACCTAATGTGGCCCTGGAAAAAAAACTAAAAGTGACCAATCCAAATTGACACAAGGTGGGAGCAACACAAGTGGGCGGGCTCAGCCATACCATATGCAGTTGAGGCCACAGGCCTCTTCCAGCCAGGAGCCTGAGATACCTGGGTTCCTGTGCCGTTTGTACACCTCATCGTCTTCAAGTCTAGTAGCCTGTTTCCTATGAGGGTGAATGGCAAGGAAGGAAGCCATAGGCTCCTGTGCCGCCACAGTATTAAACTATATCATTGCCTGTTAATGGTGATACAGTTTAATTCAGGAGGGCATCTGTGGTATCTGGCTGGCTACATCATTTCTCACTGTAGAATGATGGACTTCAAATTGTTAGGAAATGGTCGTAATGACCCTTCCCAGATTAATAGGAGGCAACAGTTGCTTCTGTGAGATCATTGCTCATGTCTCTCCTACTTGGCATTGTGTTAGCACATGCCTGAATGCTCCAAACCAGCAAACTGCCAAAACTTCTGGTTTTATAGAGATGGTCACATTTGCTGGTGATCAGTTTATCAAGGACATTTAATTAGCATCATAGAATTTGAAGAGGATGTACTTTTCAGTTTAGGTCATCAATATCTGATTGGTTGGTGTCTGATACCCTGCACCCCCTTCGATAAGCTGTGCCCTGCAGCCTCTGGCATTGGAACTAGCACTTTCATAGACTGCATCTTAACTCCCATTTACTTTGAACAGAGCTGGGCTTCTGGCTCCATTCAAAGTGCTAGTTCCAGTGTCTGTAAGGAACAGGTGATTGGTGTGGGTGTGGGGTGGTAGACCCCCACCAATCAGATACATAGATATTAGGAGCTGGCAAATCCTTTTAAGTATTTTCATGTGAAAACTAGTATAACATTGTCAAGACTCCCAAAAAAACATGAGTCCTGCTTCCCCTGTCCACACATAAGTAATAGACAGCTCCATCTATATCATCTTCGCACTCATACAAGAAAATCTGCCAATCACTCTGTGTGGGCGCTGTAAGCAAGACTCACAGGCTTACAGTAAATCATTCGTTATCATATACTGTCTCAGAAAGGTGGCATAGAGTAACCTGATAGATCTGCTTTGAGACTTCTGTGAAAAACTCCAACAATTACATTATTTTATATTAATCAAAACTGAATCACTAGTGGTGATCATGCTTTAAGACAGTAGAATATAATTTTTATATATATATATATATATATATATATATATATATATATATATTGTATAGCAGTCAGCTCCTACGACCAGTAGTTGAATAAAGGCAGGGACACAACAAAGTCACTTCAATACGGTTTATTGATAGTTCCAGCCAACTTACAGTTCAGTACAGCAGGTCCGCAGCCGGGTCAGGTAGTCAGTCAGTACCACACAAATAGAGTGATACAGGCTTTGGTCTCACTTAGAACCGTCCTCAGGCCAGTGTTGCTTCACACACCCCTTGCGCTCTGTGATTGGTAAGCCTCTCACTCATACAGACACACCCTGCTTCATGCTGCTGACTTTTTAAATCACTCTGGACATGGGCCACCTGAGAAATCCAGAGTGGATCGTGGGGAATAAGCACCTACCCAGCTCTTTGCTTATTCCCAATGAAAGCCAGGCCCGGATTTGCTGATACCAGCTATATTAGGTACCAACAGCGTCCACCATCTATCCTAGTGGACACACTAGATATTGGCTTTCACTCCACCAAGGCCGGACACCTTGGTGGCACGTCTCAGGTGAACCACAGAAAACCATTCTAGGAGACACAACCTTCCTTCATATATGAGGCCTGTCACTGCCTCACATACCCCCCCCCCCCGCCCCCCTCTGTTCAAACCTGTGGGGGTGAACACTTGCACCAAAACATGATGCTCATGACAGGGCATCCGCATTACCCTGCAGCTTTCCCGCTCGATGTTACACTTAGAAATTAAAATTCTGCAAGGAGAGAAACCACCTGGTGACCCGAGCATTTCTCTCTTTGGAATTCCTTATCCAGATCAATGGTGAATGGTCCGTCACCAGGTGAAAATGTCGCCCCAGCAGGTAGTACCGTAAGGATTCCAAGGCCCACTTGATGGCTAGGCACTCCTTTTCC
This sequence comes from Bufo bufo, assembly GCF_905171765.1. NCBI lineage: Eukaryota > Metazoa > Chordata > Amphibia > Anura > Bufonidae > Bufo > Bufo bufo. The sequence goes on from NC_053390.1 coordinate 590,987,923, forward strand.
ACTATGCTTGTAGGTCTTTTCTGCTGGTGTAAGATTTCTACAGAAATAAATGATCGGATGTTCTCCGTTCACTTTTTGATATAGAACTGCTCCTAGTCCTACTTCAGACGTGTCCGTTTGGACGATGAATTTATCCATAAAATTGGAGTGGGAAAGGACAGTTTGTTCACATAAGACCAACTTCAAGGCCTGAAATGCTTCTTCTGCCTGAGGATTCCACCGAATCCTGATTGACTTCCTTCCTTTCAGCAGATCGGTCAGGGGTGCAGCCCTCCCAGCGAAATTGAGTATAAACCGCCTATAATACTCAATAATGCAGAGAAACACTTTTACTTGCTTCGTAGGTCAGGGCTAATTTTGAATGGTCTCAACTTTGTTTATTTGGGGTTTGATGACCCCACGGCCAATCACGTACCCCAAATAACGGGCCTCCTTTAGCCCTATTACACACTTTTGAGGATTCGCAGTCAAGCTTGCATCTCGGATGGAATCTACGACTGCCAGTCGCCACTATGAATAATAATATCGTCTAAGTAGGTGGATGCATACTTCCGATAGGGTTTTAATACTATGTCCATCAGCCTCTGGAAGGTGGTGGGGGCCCCATGTTACCCAAAAGGCAAAACGACATAGTGATAAAGTCCCTCCAGTGTGACAAAGGCGGTCTTTTCCTTTGCCGACTCTGTCAGAGGTACCTGCCAGTAACCCTTGGTTAAATCCAGCGTCGCGAAGTACTGGGCCTGGCCCAGTCTTTCAATCAGCGCATCAACCCAGGGCATTGGATAAAGGTCAAACTTCGACATCTCATTCAATTTCCGTAAATCATTACAAAATTGTAACGATCCATCTGGCTTTGGAATCAACACCATGGAACTGGCCGACTCACTCTTGGATTCTTTGATAACTCCTAGGCTAAGAATTTTCTGTACCTCTTCCGTAAATGCTTGTCTCCGGGCCTCTGGCACTCGGTTTCACTCGTACCCTTACCCGCGGCTCGGTGCATGCTGGACCATCGATGTACGGCCTGGCTTTTCTGAAAATATGTCTGTATTCTGCTGTACTAACTTATTGACCTCCCATTTTTGTTGTTTTGACAGGGATTCTGCTATTTTTACTCCGACCTCTGTCGGGACTGATATTTGAGGGTCTACAATATTTCCGACCAGCGCCTCCGTGGCCCACAGGGATTTTCTGTCCTTCCACGCCTTTAGCAAGTTCACATGATATATTTGTTCTGGTTTTCTCTGCCCAGGCTGATATATTTTTATAGTTCTCCAACTTTTTCCCAAACTTCATAGGGCCCTTGCCACTTGGCCAGAAACTTACCCTTAGCAGTGGGTATGAGCACAAGTACTCTATCTCACTGGGAAAAGGTCCTTACTGTGGCTTTTCTATTATACCCATGGCTCTGAGCTGCCTTAGCCTCTGCTAGATGTTCTCTCACAATAGGCATCACTGATGCAGTCCGGTCCTGCATATCTGCAATATGTTCTATTACACTCTTATGGAGAGTAGGCCCCTGCTCCCATGTCTCTGTGGCAATGTCCAGCAGGCCTCACTGATGTCTGCCATATAACAGTTTGAACGGGGAAAAGCCCATTGAGGACTGTGGTACTTCTTGGATGGCGAACATCAAATATGGCAGCAACATATCCCAGTCCTTCTCATCTTGGGATATTAACCTTTTTAACATATTTTTTAGGGTTTTATTAAATATTTCCACCAGCCCATCTGTTTGGGGCTGGTACGTTGAGGTTCATAACTGCTTGATTCGGAGCAGTTTGCCCAACTCCTTTGTCACTTTGGACATAAAAGGAGTTCCTTCATCCGTAAGATTCTCTTTTGGCAACCCAATGCGACAAAACATAGCAAATAGCTCCCTGCCATAAATTTTTTCGCTGTATGTCGGAGAGGAATGGCCTCCAGATTACGGGTTGCATAGTCCACTACCACTAATATGTGTTGGTGGCCCCGGGCCGACATTACCACAGGCCCCGCTAGATCCATAGTGATCCACTCAAAAGGTACCTCTATAATGACACTCTGGACACAAAACCTTAACCTCTTCATAAACACCAGGCCAATAGAACCGCCTTTTTGACTCCAAGATGACCTCCCATTACATGTGCATGAGCCAAATTTAATACCGCCCGGCGATAGGGCTGTGGTACCACTAACTGTTCCACTACATCCTGTCGGACCTTGTCCACCCGGTACAGTAAGTCCGGGGAAACAGCTATGTGGGGAAAAAAGCACTTCTGCGCCAGGTTGTTGGGCTACCCCATTGATTACAGTCTACCCAGAGTGGGGTCCTGGAGTTGGGTGGTACCAAACGTGTCCCGGGACACCTCCAGCTCCGGGATAGATGTGCCCTCCGCGTCCTCACCAGCCAATACCTCTAGGCGGAACCTATAGGGGTTACACTCTGGCCCTATGATGGGGACCCCTATGGCCAATACCCCAGAATCGGGGTCTTTGGGTTCAGGACCCAGAGAGTCTTTCTCCACAAGAGATTGCTCTCCGTCCTTCCATAAGGATCATAATATGGGCAAGTCTCTTCCTAAAATAGCCCTGTATGGAAGATTCTTTACCACTCCCACCACATGCTGTACCTCCCCGCCCGGCTTGGCCATGACAATCATCACCGCCGGTTACTCTCGGATATCCCCATGTATACAGATGACGGAGACCTTTGGTTCAGTGGGATTTTCTTGAGAAACCAGTGGCCTGTGCACTAGGTTTAATCCGGTACCCGTTAATGGACACCTGGCACATGGGAGGTTCACCAGCCCTCAGCAGGGTGTAGGTGGTACAGACAGGCCTGGCATAGAATGAGGACCGGCGAGCAAACCCGCAGTCCATAAGCACTGCCAGCATCAGATATATGTGTTCTCACGAACCCACGGGGCACGCTTAATGGCTCTTTGGGTTGCATTATGCCTTGTTTCATATCGGGATTTTTTCCCCATCTCTGTAAGCGGGGCCGGGGATTTGGGTGTCACCCATTTTTGAGAAGTGTCCCGCACCTAATCCTGGGTGGCCATGTACCGGTCGACCAGGCTGACCAACTGGGCGAGGTTGCCCGGGTTCCCCTGACCCACCCAACGCTAGATGGCCACTGGCAGAGTACGCACAAACTGATCCAGCACCACACGCTCTATCATCTGAGCTGGGCCCAAAGTCTCAGGCTGGAGCCACTTCTTCACAAGGTGCAACAGATCATAAGCCTGCGACCTGGCGGGCCCACTGGTATACACTCGCTGGGCCCGCACATATGTATTGACCCCCATGCGGGACAGGACCTCACCTTTAAACTTCCCATAGTTCTGGGCAACCTCACGGCTTAGGTCAAAGTAGGCCTTCTGTGCGTCCCCCACCAGAAACTGAGCCACCCGCTCTACTGTTCTTTCAAAAACGGTGAGAAAGGCCTCCACATCGTCTTCCGGAGTCATTTTTCTTAATGCTGACCAGACTTTTTCCCGGGCCGCTGGCTGGAGCTGGGTCACCGCTGGTGGTGTCTCTTTCAGGGACGCAATCTACTGCTGAAACAGGCTGTTGGTCTCTTGCTGTTGTGCATTGGGCCTATTGTTGCTGCGCATTGGCCAGCACTAGCTGCTTCAGTAGTTCCTCCATCTTGGCTGCTGGCTTAGGTTCTAACTTTGCTGGTTTAAGCCAGGACATGTGAACACTGTGTTTGCCTTACTGGTCTGCCCGCAATCTCCACCATATGTAGAGCCGTCAGATCCTACAACCAGTGTTGAAGAAAGGCAGGGATACAACAAAGTCACTTCAATACAGTTTATTGATAGTTCTAGCCAACTTACAGTTCAGTATAGCAGGGTCAGGTAGTCGGTCCATAACACATGAATAAAGTGATACAGGCTCGGGTCTCACTTAGAAGCGTCCTCAGGCCAGTGCTGATTCACACACGCCTTGCGCTCAATGATCTGTAAGCCTCTCACTCATACAGACATACCCCGCTTCTTGCAGCTGACTTTTTAAATCACAGCCGTGGACATGGGCAACCTGTGAAACCCGGAGTGGATCGTGGGGAATAAGCACCCACCAGCATTTTGCTTATTCCCAATGAAAGCCAGACCCAGATTAGCTGATACCAGCTATACTAGGAACCAACAGTGTCCACTATCTATCCTAGTGGACACACTAGATATTGACTTTCACTCCACCAAGGCCGGGCACCTTGGTGGCACAGCAAACCATGATATGCATCTCCTCTAATAGGTTTCCTGCACCATTCTAGGGAACATATACCTTCCTTCATATATGAGGTCTGTCACTGCCTCACAATATATATATATTGTGGGGGATCGCTCTGGTAAACACTCGGCAGCTGTGCAGGAAGCAGGGACAAAGACATGATAAAGTCTGATTTAAGTGTTTTTATTTCACACTTATATAATTAAACGTAAGCATAGCCCTAACAAATAGTCTTAAACAAACAAACCCTGCTCGGCTGAGCAAGCACCTAATATAAAAGACAATCCCTGACTATATGTGGGACTGGCTACCCGGCCCACGGGTACAAATGGTAAGTATTGGGTGGCACATGCAATACCTTCTGTAGTTCAGCAGTTAGCTCTCCAGGTATGGCCACCCTGCTCAGCTTTGAGGCCCTGACGACCCATGTGGGCTATGGAAGCCCAGGACCGAAGCCCGGGTGGAGTGACCATCCCATTGCCAACCTCAGTCACTCCAGTATAAGCAGGTCCCAGTACGTATTTTACAATGCTATGGCTAACAGACAAAACAGACTATGAACCCTGCTTAGGCTGAGTTCACATCAGCGTTCAGCCTTTCCGTTCTCCTGCTCCGTTATATGGGCAGAGCAGGAGAACGGAAAGGACGGATTCGGCACATAACTGAGCCGAACAGAGCCTACGGACCCCATAGACTATAATAGAGTTCGTTAGGCTTTCGCTCAGAAGATGATTTTGGAGCGGAGACAAAAGTCCTGCATGTACTACTTTCGTCTCCGCTCCAAAATCATCTTCTGAGCATAAACCTAACGGACCTGATTATAGTCTATGGGGTCCGTAGGCTCTGTTCGGCTCAGCTATGTGACAAATCCGTCCTTCCCATTCTCCTGCTCCTATAACGGAGCAGGAGAACGCAAAGGCTGAGCGCTTATGTGAACTCAGCCTTATCTTGTGTCTGGGTTAACCTCTCGGTTCCCAGAGACACAACCAAGGATTACCACACACAGTTTAACCGTTTCCATGGCAGATATCCAAAACCATACCCTTCTCAATATATATACATATATAAATATATACTGTATATATATATATATATTATATAAAAAAAAAATTATGGGTCACATGATGCAGTATGATATTTTCATAAATCTTCTAATCCAAGCAATTGATATCTATGTAGGTAAATGTATTTAACATATGGCTGACTTGGAGATAACAGCCAGGAGCTCTCCAGTAATGCAAATCGGCGGCTCAACCTATAGACCGAATGGAGATGGGTGCTCACCTCTCGGTCCACCCAGACCGCACAGTAGAAAAAAATAGTAATAAAGAAATGAGGGGCACTCCTTATAAGGGAACAGGAATCGGTAGTAAAGGGTTAAAATTTAATAGAAACAATACATCAAATTGTCATACATAAAAACATGATAAAACTAATAATAAAAATAAATGAAGATAGGGTCCTGAAGAAACCTGTTGATAATAAAAATTCAAGGGTTCATGGGACACTGCCCACAATAAAAGTCAGTCCCAGCAGGTCTATATGCACCTGGATACGATTCCAAGAGCTCTCCAGCCCTCATGCAAACTCTGATGCGGCCATCATTAGTAATAGAGATGAGCGAATCGAGCTTTGGATGTTGCATCTGAAGTCGAATCATTCATAACTTTGGATTAATACTGTACGGCGATCCGTCTCTGTACAGTATTATAATGTATGGGCTTCGATAAGCCGAAGTTAGTTATTTGCAAAGTCGCGCGTGACTTCGTTGAATAACTTCGGTTATTGATTTTTAAAGTGGAAAACCACTTTAAAAGTTGAAAGTGAATTTGGGTTTGGTTCCGACTGGTATATGTACCCAACATGTACCCATTACCCCTGCTTCAGAACCCAAAATAAAGAGTGCACCACCAGGGTTGTGTGATCATTGACCACTTGCAGTTTATACTTTGTGAATCTCAGCTCAATTGCATTAAAGGGAATATGCCATGTTCTATTATATAACATATACAATTAAAACTTGTACTGACATTGATATTTAACGTATTTTATTATTGAAACTAATATCTCATTGTTTATCATTTATTTTAGCTACAGACTCTTTCATACCCACTCGACTGGTGGGTGGGAGCTCTCCTTTTGAAGGAAGGATAGAAGTCTATCATTCTGGCCAATGGGGCACGGTATGTGATGACCAGTGGGATGATGCAGATGCTGAGGTGGTCTGCAGACAGCTAGGACTTGGGTAGGTAGAATCTTTATGTTCTCTTTTTGTCTTGTCTTCTGGGAACAGTTGATAGACTAGGATAGTTTGTATGATCATCACCTGTTTATAGCCTGCCTGCCCCTCTATATGCCACAATGCAGAGCCACTAATTATTAGATACCTGCAATCTCACAGACCTGGCCTGTCCATAGATTACATGGACAGCAATTGGTGGATGGCCACCAGGTAATGCTATATGACCACTGCCATGGCTGATGGGCTGACTTCATTTTAAAAAGTGGTTATGTTTTTGAGAAAAATGCAAGAGTGTACCCCAATGTGATGGCAGCTATATCCTAATCTTACTAAAGCTAAACTTCTTCATCCAATTTAGGTAGCCACCCTCTCAGGAATTAAGACCGAGATCTATAGTGTTCTACTCATTACAGTCAAACGTTGGAGCTTAAAAATATGCTGAAATATTTTTCCTTTAAATGACTCAATTTATTATAAAATGCATATAACATTTTGATAATTTTACAGAAAATGTTCATGGGGAAAATATTACAAAGCATCAAACATTGTCATAGTATTTCACCTCTACAGAATATGAATAACTAACCTAAACATGAAGGATGAGCTAGCAGAATAAAGGTCATTATTCAAGCATAGCTCAAGTGTGCTGATTCATCACACTAGAACGTAATGGTTTGAAAACGAACAATATTTTCTGGAATAAAGGCCTCACAGAAAATAACAGTGTGGTAAACGTGTGTAAAATAAAATGCAGGTATTTTACAGTGAATTGTGCTTAACCGTGGATGACCTACATAGGTCAACAAAGTGACATATAGTACCAATACCAGCAATAATAATTATTGTATAATAACCAGGAATAGGGTACGTTCTGCTCTGTCAAGTGTGACCAGTTACCAGTGTCCTTGTGCTGCCCCTCATATATTTAGTGAGATAATCCTTTTGCTTTTATCCTAAGTGCTTTGATCACAGTTAGGCCTCTTTCAGACAGGCGTCCCGGATTTGCTCCGGATGCGTCCCGGGTGCATTGCGGGAAACCCGCTCGAGTGCGCACACAATTTCAGTCAGTTTTGACTGCGATTGCGTTGCGTTGTTCAGTTTTTATCGCGCGGGTGCAATGCGTTTTGCACGTGCGTGATAAAAAACTGAATGTAGTACCCAGACCTGAACTTCTTCACTGAAGTTCGTGTTTGGGTTCGGTGTTGTGTAGATGTTAATATTTTCCCTTGTAACATGGTTATAAAGGAAAATAATAGCATTCTTAATACAGAATGCATAGTAAAATGTTGCTTGATGGGTTAAAAAATCAAAAAAATCAACTCACCTCATCCACTTGATTGCGCAGCCGGCATCATCTTCTTTCTTCTTCTTTGAGGACCTGCAAAAGGACCTTTGATGACGTTATTCCGCTCACCACGTGGATGAGCGTGGTGACGTCAGCACAGGTCCAGATGAATAAAGATAGAAGGTCCTTTGGCAGGTCCTGAAAGAAGAAGATGCCGGCTGCGCGAACAAGCGGATGAGGTGAGTTAATTTTTTATTTTATTTTTTAACCCCTCATGCCACATTTTAGTAAGCATTCTGTATTAAGAATGCTATTATTTTCCCTTATAACCATGTTATAAAGGAAAATAATACAGTAAATTGACTTTAATGGGGTTGCTCATCCCTATCATCTCCTAGCAACCATGCGTGAAAATCAGAATATAGAACATGCTGCAATTTTTATGCAACACACAAGTGATGCGTGAAAATCACCGCTCATCTGCACAGCCCCATTGAAGTGAATGGGTCCGCATTCAGTGCGGGTGCAATGCGTTCCCCTCTTGCATTGCACCAGCATGGAATTCTCGCCCGTGTGAAAGGGGCCTTGGTGTTGCAAACACCTAGTAAATGTGATCTATGATGTGCTAAGTGGAAAGTGCCCTAGTTCACATGTAGCAGACAACAAAAGTATATAAAGAGAAAAAACTAATATTTACAGCAAAGTATATAAAATATTTAAAGGGCTTGTCCCATGACTATTGTAAAAAAATTGAAAATCATACCTCCTATAGCATGTGACAATGTCTTTCTAACAAATCTAGAACCAGTCCTGTACCGCATATGGATCCAGAGCTCCCCCCATTCATTGCTCTGGTGGTTCTGCTAGATTTATTTCATGCTGGCAGCTCAGGGGTGTGTCATTTTGCTGAAGCTCTCTCCTTATTACAGCTCTGGGTTTCTTTCTGCTGCAGCTCTCTCCCTATAACTGTCACAGCTTCTAATAGAATATCCAGCTGGTGGCAGATGAATAATGAAACTAAGCGTGTGCGTGCACCTTAGCAAAATGGATAGAGAAATATATACATATACATTTTATTGAATAACTCAGTGATCAAACTACATTTTTAATTACATGCAGGTTCAAAACTATTCAGATCCATTTGCTGGGTCCATATTCATAAGTGAAAGTTTGCCATGCTCAGGGGAGCATGGCCAACTAGAGTATATAAATATATCAGCTTTTTGGATTGATTGCAGAGGTCCTCTTTAAATGAACAACACAATGCAGTGCAACTATCAGTCAAGCTTAAAGGGGTTGTCTCATCATGGACAATGGGGGCATATCGCTAGGATATGCCCCCATTGTCTTATAGGTGCGGGTCCCACCGATGGGACGCACACCTATATCGAGAACAGAACCCTGCAAGTGAAGAAGGGCGCACTGCGCATGCGCAGCCGCCCTCCATTCATTTTCTAGAGGGCCAGCGAAAATAGCCGGCTTGGCTATTTCTGTCAGCCACATAGAAATGAATGGGAGCAGGGGCCGCGCATGCGTGGTATGCTCCAATTCACTTCTATGGGGAGCCGGCTTGGTGGTGGCCGGACCAGAGTCCTCCAGCCACCATCTTGCGGGGCTCAATTCTCGATATAGGTGCGTGTTGTTATTATCCACATTGCTTCCTTTGTTGGCTAGACTAATTTTTCCATCACATTATACACTTCCCGTTTCCAAGGTTATGACCACCCTGCAATCCAGCAGCAGTGGCCGTGCTTTCACACTATAGAAAAAATCACTGGCCTCTCCGGTGGCTGGGACCATAGAATCACACATAGGCTAGTGCTTTTTCCTATAGTGTGCAAGCCCGACCACCGCTGATGGATTGAAGGGTGGCCGTAACCATGGAAACGAGAAGTGTATAATGTGATGGAAATATGAGTCTAGCCAGCAAAGGAAGCAATACGGACCATCACAATACATTAGGAAGTGCCTTGTATTAACTTTCTCTACATGATAAATGCCATTTGTTGAAGTGAGACAACCCCTTTAAGGAGGTTAGCCAAGGCCGAAAGGGTCGCCATGTGTTATAGAAACACTGGACTTTTCATAGTATTGCAGCTCAGCCCTATCCAAAAATACTTATGCACAGCATACATGGGCAGTTCACATACTGGTACCAAAGCAATGACATGAATTCATGGAATGCATAATACTGTTCAGTGATTTGTATTAGACATATAAGGCAACACATGCATAAAGCAGCATTTACAGAAGTTTAACCCATACTATGGAAAACATGAAATAATGTGGATAATTCACCAACACAACTAGCTGATCTTCCCCATTGTGCAGATGCTACACATAGCTGAATAAGGCTACCTTCACACTAGTGGCAGCCTTCTCCGGCAGGCTATTCCGGCGTGTGAACAGCTAGCCGGATCCGTGCTGCCGCTAGTGCACGCGTGCCGCCAGAGGTCCGCTCCAGCCCCATTGACTATAATGGGGGCGGGACGGAGTTCCGGCAGCAGCACGGCAAACATGCCGAGAGGCGGCCGAAATAAAACTATGACATAAATACAACATAAATACAACATTTTTATTGCATCTAATCAGAAAATCATATAAGAAGATCCAATCACATTAAAACTAATTTATCATTATGATTCTTAAAAAATTTTGATGTTTGCCCCATGTGTGACCTTACACCAGTTTTGGAAAAGCCACATTGTTCAAAGTGTTCTTAAATTTATACTGCTGCTTTATTGCAATTTTGGCAGAGCTTAAAGAAGAACATATGACATCCTTTTCTTAACTATTTGTCACAAAAATATTGTCGGTGAGAAAATGAACTATGATTATGAGATAATGAACTTTATCATTTACATACAGGACTAGGCAGTAGCATAATAGACTGAAGTTGAGTCCATCTGTTGCTGTTTTGCTCATGATGTGTGACTGATGGGTCTGTGCTGCAACAGGTGGGCAAATTTGCATATAGCACAGGACATCAATTTAGATAAATACATTAGGGGACAAAAATCGAGAACAAAAGATGGTTTTATCTGAAAATTACACAGTTTTTCATACATAGTACTGGTAAAATCATGTCTATTCATATTTTGTGTTATATAGATCACATACAGTACAAATTGGTATAATGGAGATTTACTTACCAAAACTAGTTAAATAATAGTAAACAGCTAATATGATAAAAAAAAATTAAAAAAGTTTCATAATTTAACTGCAATATACACAGGAGCATAACTAGGACCCCTGGGGCCGCATACCAAGACTTGAAATAGGGCCGCACTCCACCATGAACACCTTCAAACAAAGTTCAGAACACGAGAACCTTATGATTATGTTGATATCCAGATTACACAGGGATAATGCACAAAGTGGGCAATATGTGCACAGTGATGTCACAGTACGGCAATAAGGCTCACAGTGATATTACAACAGTATTATAAAACACATGGCAATTAGGGATGAGCGAATCGACTTCGGATGAAACATCCAAAGTCGATTTGCATAAAACTTCGGTCCAATACTGTACGGAGCGAGCGCTCCGTACAGTATTAGAATGTATTGGCTCAGATGAGCCGAAGTTATTACTTCGCGAAGTCTTGCGTGACTTTGCCTAATAACTTCATAGATGAATTTTTACTGTAAAAAAAACACTTCCTGAGCTCGGGTTCAGTTCCAAGGTACCACTTGGAACCGAACCCGAGTTCGGGAAATGTTTTTTTTACAGTAAAACGTAATCTATGAAGTTATTACGCGAAGTCACGCGAGACTTCGCAAAGTAATAACTTTGGCTCATCTGAGCCAATACATTCTAATACTGTACGGAGCGCTCGCTCCGTACAGTATTGGACTGAAGTTTTATGCGAATCGACTTTGGATGTTTCATCCGAAGTCGATTCGCTCACCCCTAATGGCAATGTACAAAAATAAATCAGTGATGTCACAGCACATAAATAATGTAAACAGGAATGCAATCTTGCAGTGTCTATAAATACTGTATATCACTAACTGTACTGAATTCTGAGTTGAGATGGGCCCCTTTGGTTATTGGGCCCTATAGCAGCTGCTATGCCTGCTACCCTGATAGTTATGCCCATAAATATAAAGTATATAGCCAGGTAACTGAATCAAAATGTCTTGGTAACCATGCTATGTATCAGGTGAACATTATTTGCTAATTTTTCTTTTACTTTTTACTGTTTGCCACTGATAATAAATCACTTTTACTTTGAATGTTATATACAGGGGTTTTGCTAAAGCCTGGAGTCAGGCTCATTTTGGAGAAGGAAGAGGTCAAATTCTTCTGGATGAGGTACAGTGCACGGGAAATGAGCTGTCTATAGAGGAGTGTCAACGAAGTTCATGGGGGGAGCACAACTGTGGACATAAGGAAGACGCAGGCGTTTCCTGTACACCAATTGCAGGTATCAAATATATTGGCTATGCTTTTCTTCATAGGTCTTTCAGGCTACAGACACTTACAAAACCATTGTCACATCTCACAAAGAGTTCAAAGGCAATATGGAATTTCTAGCTTGTGCACTGCCCTCTAGGACATGAAGACACCATGAAACAATGCACCTAGTCTGCTCAAGTTGTTTTCGAAGACCTGGAGTTGTTGGGAAAATTGCTATTGCTATAATTCTCCTGATTTGTCATTGAACTAAATTACAACGTACAGAATTGGCTAGTTAGTGTGGTATTGTTATAGGTTCTATGGCGTGTGTACAATGTCCTGAGAATAATACTGCCTGTCTATATGTTTTTCATACAGATGGCGCCATTAGACTAGCAGGGGGTAAAGGGAACTTTGAAGGACGCCTGGAAGTGTTCCACAATTCACAGTGGGGGACGATATGTGATGATGGGTGGACAGAGCTGAATACACAAGTTGTATGCCATCAACTGGGATATAAGTAAGAATCATTTAATGTATACTATCAACTAGAACACAGTCATAACAAATATACATATAAGACTACATGCACACGAACATTGTTTGTTTCCGTATTCCGCTCTGGGGTTTTTTGCGGATAGTATGCGGACACATTTATTTCAATGGGTCCGCAAAAAATGCGGACAGCACACCGTGTGCTGTCCACATCAGTATGTCTGTTCCGTAGCCCCACAAAAAAAATAGAGCATGTCCTATTCTTGTCCGTTTTAGGCATTGTTACAATGGATCCGGAAAAAAACTAAACGGATGGCATACCGCAAAACACATACGGTCGTGTGCATGTAGCCTAAATATGTACTTTATTGTTACCGTCAAGTACCCCTAGAGTCTGGTCACTCCCCCGGCCCACAGAGCTGGTGGGTCTTTGTCTCAACAGTGTCAACATTACTGTGTTAGTTGATGACAAAAGAGTTGGCATTCCTGCATGCCATACTGCAAGAGGATGAGGTGCCAGTTAGATAGGGTCATTATATGGTGTAGTACTAAAAAGAACAACCAGTTCACCAGTGGACCACACCTCCAGACAAGCAGCACAGGATCCAGTCCAAGAATGTCTAGCTCCACAGGCAGGTAAAATCTCCAATACTTTACTCAATCACATAAGGTTTGAAATAATCCAGTGGCAAGAGGAGAGCACCAATGCTTATGTGTTTAGCATTGGTGTCATAGCATTGTGGCTGTGAAGATGGTTAAAAAGACTCTAAGAGCCAATAACATGATCAACTCTAAACCAGCCTTTTTTCTACAGTCAGACCTAATTATCCATATTATGATGTGATCCATATTACAATATCAATTACAATAAAAACCTACTTTGTACAAAACATTCTTTACATAATTAAATTGTACAAATGATCAGACCAAATAAGATTCACCAGTCAAGAAATATACCATTCAACATACCCAAGGTAATATATTTCATAGCACTAATGTCTAAATACTGACATTTGAAAGCTACCTGAAATAATAATAATAAAAAAGAACCAAAAATGCGCAAAAATTGCAATGTGAACATTGACAAAGACAAAAAAAAACACAATGCACCAAAAACACACAAAAAATGGAAGTACGGTGTGAACACTGACAAATATACAAAAAACAAAAACACACATAAAGCACTGAGAAAGACAAATAACACACAAAAAACACAACTACAGTGTGAATACTGACAAAGAAGAAAAACGCACAGCAACGCATCAAAGCACACTAAAAATGTGACTACACTGTGAACACTGACAAAGAAAAACAAATAAAATTGTGTCAGTAATGTAATCTCCCATTGTAAATTGAGACCCGTGGACACCCAAGATCCACACTAGAAAATCAAAAACGCTTAATGCAACATTAAGGCTTTCTTATAGTCGCCACACTGTACTGATCTGTTTACTTTTTTAATACCCATAACCAAATCAACATTGCCTGCATGTACTGAATCAAAATTACAAGATGCATTACAAATATTGCATTATTTTGGATTAGAAATATCATGTAAATGTTCAAGTATGTCAGTTCTCAGACATCTAGTGGTAATTATATGGTGCCCTGCGCTGAGTTAATGGCGGACCTTGTGGTTCTTGAAGCATTATACTGGAGTGTCTGTAGTTGGGGTGAAATGTGTGCAGCATGTGCATGAATGACAGTGAGACCTGCTGCGAAACTGTTTGGAGATCTGGTTCTAGAGACCCACTGAGGCGCTGGTGGGCTGTGAGAGAGAAAGGCCAAATGAGTCACTGGGAGACTGAGGAGGAGTAGAGCCTGTGGAACCACCATGTAAAGGTGGAGTAGGAGGTAGCGTGAGACAGGTTCTAGAGCTGCAAGTTTTCAGACGGGTAAATTGGAAAGAGAGTTGCAGAAGCTGGTTAGTATGAGAGACTGCTGAAAAATAACCAGTGGCTACCTATTGTCTGGAGCAAGTGTCACACGTACTGGAGCTGTTGTTCAAGTGCCCAACAAGTTGAGCATCATACTAGGACTGATAACCCCAACCCTGGTCAAGGCCAAGTAAAGATATTTGGAGAATGAGTCTGCAGTGAGTGGGGGAAAGCAAGGGAATGTGAAGCAACATCCCTGTGAGTGAAGGTGGCCAAAAACGCAAGTTTGCTAAAAACCAGCCTCTGGAGGAAAGAAGCAACAAATTATTCAAAAAGCTTGAGAACCATAAAGGGACAGTATTTGGAGGAAGACATTAAAGGTAAGTATGCATATGGCTTTAGATTTTACTGCATATGGTTTGGGTTATATTGCTTCTGGCACCTGCCACGCTATTGAGACTGACTGGCCATCAAATCTAGGACTGGATCTTGCAGTTGGGCATTGCAGAAAAATATTGAGAGTGATTGAACATCTTTGTTTATTTAGGAAGGTTACATGTACCTACAGAAAGAGACACAGGGCGGACCACCAGTATAATCATTCCTATACACAGCTTTTGGAAAAGCCTACTCTGTGAGATACTTGATAACTGTGCATACTGCTTGTATTTACCCTGTCACACCCATCATCTAGTCAGTAAAAGATCGACTATATTTTACTATAACTAAGCCGGCCCGGTCATTTGTCTCCACATCTAATCCGGTCACCTGCTCTCCCGCTTTGCTCCACACTACCCATTAATTTGACGTCAAGAGCACCCCAGCCTCCACCAGACAGGAGACGCCAAAGTCCAGGGTTTGAAGGCTAGTGCCCCTCCAGCCTTTGTACATCAGGTCTGGGGGCAGGGGTTAGCCACCATAAGAACTACAACCACCCTCATAGCCACCACAACCATCCTCATCACCACCGCCACCATTCCCATCCTCCCTTCTCTCCATTGCCCTAGCACCTCCCTCTGCAGGCTGGTGCTCTGCAAAGCTGAGCTGCAAGTTGAGGTTTGTCAAGATGATCCTGGAAATGGGTAATGTAATGGTCAGACACCCCTGGAGGTGCTGAGGTATTATATACAAGTGGCTAGTGCAGGCCCCCAAGTAATGGCTGGAGGGTTATGCTGTGGTCATGTCATGGTCTTACCTTCTTGCTGTTCTCCTTCGTTTGACATGTGCTGGCGGCCATCTTGGTTTCTGGGTTTCTTGTAGCCTCCCACCCTGCGGCTCCTCCTTCCCACTGGGAGGAGCTGGATGCCTAGCTCATATATATAGGAGGTCTGTGGCTTCAGTTCCTTGCTTGGTCCTCCTGTGTTCACATGCTTCTAGACTGCTGCTGCTTCTGGTTCCTGATCCTGGTTTCGTCCGACTACCCTGCTGGTTCCTGATCCTGGTTTCGTCCGACTACCCTGCTGGTTCCTGATCCTGGCTTCGTCTGACTACCCTTCTGGTTCCTGACCTCTGGCTTCGCAAAGACTCTGCTTCGGTTTCGCCATCCGTTTGGACTTTTGCTTTACAGCTTTATTTTCAATAAAGCCTTCTTATTTTCACTTATCTCTTGTTGTACGTCTGGTTCATGGTTCCGTGACATTAGGACCAAGCCATGAATTCTGACGGTACAGGGCCATTCTCGCTACCCACGCTGGTTGCCAGACTTGATCAGCAGGATCACCTGTTGGGTCGGTTCGCTGTGGCGTTGCAAACCCTGCTTGAACGCACGGCTCATTTCGTTCCCGTTGCCGATGGGTCGGTTGTCGCTCCTGGGCCCGCTCCTACTGCCGCTCCGGTTGTTGCGCCAGAGTCTACCCCGACACCTGTTGTTGCACCTGCGGTGTTTCGGGGTATGACCGGTTCTGCCCCTCTTCCACAGCGCTTTGGGGGAGAGCCAACTCAGTGCCGAGGTTTCCTTAACCAGGTGGGCATTTATTTCGAGTTGCTGCCACATGCCTTTCCTACTGAGAGATCAAAGGTGGGCTTCTTGATCTCGCTGCTCTCGGACAAGGCCTTGGCCTGGGCCAGCCCTTTATGGGAGAACAACAATCCGGTGGTTGCTGAGTTTTCCGGTTTTGTTGCTTCTCTTCGGAAGGTATTCGATGTGCCGGCTCGTGCTGCCTCTGCTGCGAAGCTCCTTATGTCCATCAGACAGGGTACACGATCCGTAGCTGAATACGCCATTGAGTTTCGTACCCTGGCAGCAGAGGTGGGCTGGAATAATGAGGCTCTGGTCGCTGCTTTCTCTCATGGTCTCTCGGATGCCTTGAAGGATGAGGTTGCAGCTAAGGACCTACCAGTGGAGCTCGAGTCTCTTATTTCTTTCCTGATTTTGATTGACACCAGACTCAGGGAGAGACCTTCCTTTAAGGAGAGCCTGCAGAGGTTTTCTAACGGATTGGCGCCTACGTTTGCTGTCCCACCCGTGCCTCCCTCTCCTCCCACGCCTCCTGGGGATGACTTGTCTGGGGGTGAACCCATGCAGCTGGGGTTTGCTCGCCTGTCCGAGGGGGAGAGGGTACTCCGGAGACGCGAGGGCCGATGCATGTACTGTGGTCTCGGTGGGCATTTTCGGTTGGCATGTCCGAACCGTCCGGGAAACGCTCGCACCTGAGATCCTGTCGGGGGCAGATCTTGGGTGGAGTCTCCTCGTCCCCGGTTTCCCGTATTGACAAACCACTGATCACTGTTGTCCTCTCCTGGGTCGGGGGCTCGGTGACGACCCAGGCGTTGGTGGACTCTGGTGCTGGTGGTTTGTTCATTGATAATGTGTTCGCTGCCGCCAATTCCATTCCTCTGCAGGCTCGAGGTTCCCCACTGGCTCTTGAGGCGATAGACGGCAGACCCCTTCTGCCGCCACACGTGACTCATGAGACCCTTCCAGTGGGGATAGCCATTGGTGCCGTTCACAGAGAGTCGGTCTGCCTCCAGGTTATTTCGTCTCCACACTACTCGGTGGTCTTGGGGTACCCCTGGCTCCGGAAGCATAATCCGACTTTCGATTGGAGATCGGCCGAGATCCTCTCGTGGTCACCGCAGTGTGGGGCTAGTTGCATCCATGGGTCTGTCAAGTTGCTGTGTACTTCCTCGGACTCTCTGTTGCCTCCTGAATACGAGGAGTACCGGGATGTATTCGATAAGGTGCGCGCGGTTGCCCTACCTCCGCACCGCCCATACGATTGTGCCATAGAGTTACAATCTGGTGCCGTTCCTCCTCGTGGCAAAGTCTATCCACTGTCGGTAGCGGAGAATGAGGCCATGGAGGAGTACGTGAGGGAGGCGCTTTCACGCGGACACATTCGCAAATCCTCGTCCCCGGCAGGGGCTGGATTTTTCTTTGTGAAAAAGAAGGGCGGTGAGTTGAGGCCTTGCATCGATTACAGGGGTCTCAATCGCATCACGATCAAGAACGCTTACCCGATACCCTTGATTTCCGAGCTGTTCGATCGCCTTAAAGGGGCCACGGTCTTTACCAAACTCGACCTGAGGGCGGCATATAACCTGGTAAGGATCAAGGCGGGCGATGAGTGGAAGACCGCCTTTAACACCAGGACCGGTCATTATGAATCCTTGGTTATGCCCTTTGGGTTGTGCAATGCGCCCGCAGTCTTTCAGGAATTCATCAACGATGTTTTCCGTGACCTGTTGCAGCAGTGTGTGGTGGTCTATTTGGATGACATCTTGGTATATTCTGAATCCATGGAGGCCCACATTCTGGATGTCAGACGAGTGTTGCAACGGTTACGAGAGAACAAGCTGTTCGGTAAGCTTGAGAAATGCGAATTTCACCGATCCCAGGTAACCTTCTTAGGTTACATCATTTCCGCTGAGGGGTTCTCCATGGATCCTGAGAAGGTTTCGGCTGTCTTACAGTGGCCCCAGCCCAGTGGTCTTCGTTCCCTGCAGCGCTTTTTGGGCTTCGCCAATTATTATCGGAGGTTCATCAGGGACTTTTCCATGCTAGCCAAGCCTCTCACGGATCTGACCAGGAAGGGCAGTAATTCCCAGGTCTGGCCGCTCGAGGCCATCCGAGCTTTTGAGGCTCTAAAGTCCGCCTTTGTGTCGGCTCCGATTCTGTCGCATCCCAACCCTGGGTTGCCCTTTGTCCTCGAGGTGGACGCGTCTGAGACGGGAGTAGGCGCCCTACTGTCTCAGCGTAGAACACCAGAGGGTCCTCTGCTTCCTTGTGGGTTTTACTCCCGGAAACTGTCTTCCGCGGAGTGCAACTATCAGATTGGTGACAGGGAGTTATTGGCCATCGTGCAGGCCCTTAAAGAATGGAGGCACTTGCTCGAGGGTTCAGTGGTTCCGGTCCTCATCCTGACGGACCACAAGAATCTGACCTACCTTTCTGAGGCCAAGAGATTGACACCACGTCAGGCCAGATGGGCTCTGTTCTTGTCACGTTTTAATTACGTGGTCTCCTACCTACCCGGTTCTAAGAACATCAGGGCGGATGCCTTATCACGGCAGTACTCCGAGCTGTCCAGGAAGGAGTCGATTCCGACTTCGGTCATACCTCCGAATCAGATCTTGGCCGCCATTCGCACCAGCCTGACCTTTCCCCTGGGTGAGCAGATTTTGGCGGCTCAATCTGGTGCTCCCTCTGGGAGACCCAACGGCAGATGTTTTGTGCCTGAGGAGTTGCGCACTCGGTTGTTGCGAACCTACCATAACTCCAAGACCGCGGGGCATCCTGGAAAGAATCAGCTGTCCTGGGCTGTTTCACGTCTGTTCTGGTGGCCTTCCCTACGTTCCGACATCGCCGCATATGTAGCGGCATGCTCCGTTTGTGCCCAGAGTAAGTCCCTTCGGCACCTTCCGTTGGGCCTTCTGCAACCCATAGCCACCGGGGAGCGCCCATGGTCACACCTGGGGATGGATTTCATTGTGGACCTCCCTGCATCCCGAGGCCATACGGTCATTCTCATGATTGTGGATCGGTTTTCCAAAATGTGCCACTGTGTTCCTCTCAAGAAGTTACCCTCTGCACAAGAGTTGGCCACGATTTTTGCCAGGGAGGTCTTCCGGTTGCACGGTTTGCCCAAGGAGATTGTGTCGGATCGGGGGAGTCAGTTTGTGTCCAGGTTCTGGCGCGCCTTTTGCTCCCAGTTGGGGATTCATCTCTCCTTCTCCTC
Source organism: Bufo bufo (assembly GCF_905171765.1). Taxonomy (NCBI): domain Eukaryota; kingdom Metazoa; phylum Chordata; class Amphibia; order Anura; family Bufonidae; genus Bufo; species Bufo bufo. Next base: position 591,007,619 of record NC_053390.1, read on the forward strand.
GGCCTACCACCCTCAATCCAATGGGGCCGCAGAACGATCCAATCAGGCCTTGGAGCAATTCCTTCGTTGCTATGTCTCCGATCACCAAGACAATTGGGTTGACCTCCTGCCTTGGGCTGAGTTTGCCAGGAACACGGCGGTGAACTCTTCCTCTGGGACGTCTCCCTTCATGGCCAATTATGGGTTCCAACCTGCCGTGTTACCGGAGGTATTCTCTCCCCAGGATATTCCGGCTGTGGAGGATCACCTTTCCGTCCTACGTGCTTCTTGGGTACTGATCCAGAAGTCCCTTGAGGTCTCTGCGCAGCGCCAGAGACTCCAAGCTGATCGCAGACGAGCGCCTGCTCCTTCCTACCAGGTCGGAGACCGTGTATGGTTGTCCACCCGCAACCTCAACCTTCGAGTGCCCACTCCCAAGCTGGCGCCTCGCTTTGTTGGTCCCTTCCGAGTGCTTCGCAGGGTAAACCCGGTAGCCTATGCCCTTGCGCTTCCTCCTGGCATGCGGATCTCCAACGTGTTTCATGTCTCCCTGTTGAAGCCACTGGTGTGTAATCGTTTCACTTCCTCGGTTCCTCGGCCTCGTCCGGTCCAAGTGGGCAATCGTGAGGAGTATGAGGTGAGCAATATCCTGGACTCACGCCTGGTCCGCGGTCGGGTGCAGTTTTTGGTCCATTGGCGTGGTTATGGTCCAGAGGAGCGTTCCTGGGTTCCCTCCGCAGATGTCCATGCTCCTGCCTTGCTCCGAGCCTTCCACGCACGCTTCCCTCAGAAACCGTTCTTTACTCCGCGGAGGAGGGGCCCTTGAGGGGGAGGTACTGTCATGGTCTTACCTTCTTGCTGTTCTCCTTCGTTTGACATGTGCTGGCGGCCATCTTGGTTTCTGGGTTTCTTGTAGCCTCCCACCCTGCGGCTCCTCCTTCCCACTGGGAGGAGCTGGATGCCTAGCTCATATATATAGGAGGTCTGTGGCTTCAGTTCCTTGCTTGGTCCTCCTGTGTTCACATGCTTCTAGACTGCTGCTGCTTCTGGTTCCTGATCCTGGTTTCGTCTGACTACCCTGCTGGTTCCTGATCCTGGTTTCGTCCGACTACCCTGCTGGTTCCTGATCCTGGCTTCGTCTGACTACCCTTCTGGTTCCTGACCTCTGGCTTCGCAAAGACTCTGCTTCGGTTTCGCCATCCGTTTGGACTTTTGCTTTACAGCTTTATTTTCAATAAAGCCTTCTTATTTTCACTTATCTCTTGTTGTACGTCTGGTTCATGGTTCCGTGACAGGTCAGTAGTGTTGATCGAGCACCATAGTGCTCGGTGCTCGGGGGCTCGGGCCGAACACATCGGGATGTTAGGGTGCTCTACCGAACACCTGAGCAAAATGGAAATCAATGGGAGAACCCGAGCATTTAACCAGGCACCCCCTGCTCTGAAGAGGGGAGGGTGCCTGGTTCATAGGAAAATGTCAGAAATTGATGGAAACAGCACCGAAATGGTTCGGGAACAGGATGGGGAGGATGTCTGGATGTATCTTGGACTCCCAGGTCGCTGCTGGGAACTATCACGGTCGGCGTGACTATCACATACGTGACACAGAGGGAGGGAACAAGGAAGGCCCTGCCCAAGTGAGAGGGAAGGTGGTGACCCCTGACTCACCTAGCGGCTGGCACCTGGCTGCCCTGACGTCCCTAGACGGGTTCCTCACCCGTACGCCGATCACGTGCCTAAAGCCCTGGCTTTCCCTAAGCTGAGCCCTAGATAGTGAACAGGGCGGTGGGAACACTAGTCCGCACCACTAGCTCTAAAGGAAAACACCAAGGGAAGGACAGACAATACAAACTCAACATATAATCCCAGGTGGGCGACAACAGGAGACAACAAGAAGCCCAACAGGGATCCGGAGGGTAGCACTCTGGAACGACAACCAGGATTCACAACTCCAGTGGGTCAGTATAGATGTCCAGGCAGGAAGCTCTATAACTGGCAACTAGAGAAGAGTGAGGGGAGAATATAAGGAGGTTGGGAGTGGCAGACAAGAAACAGCTGAGGAGGAGAAGCTACGGATCCCTGATTGAGACAAAAAGGATAGCAAGGCAAACACAGAAAACAATCACTAAGAAACAACGTGATCTTTAGATATAGAGCGCGCAGCCACCCGCTGCGACCTCCTGACCCCGGGTATAACGGAGTCAGACGTGGCTCTTGATACCCTCGTGACAGGAACAATGTTGTCGCCAATTTTACAGATTGACAAAAAAAAAAGCACAAAACCAAAGATAAAATCGATTTTAGATAAAAAAATTTAGGAAACATTCTTTCCTGTATATTTACTTGTATATAAAGTGCAAGTGCTGCCAAAAATTACAAAGAAGAGGCACTCTGATACAACCTGTATATCCCATAAAGGAGGGCCTCATTCACATTGTGGTACAATTGTTCATGTAGTGGTACTCCTACACTTATAAAGCCTATGCACTAAGTAAAAGGGCTGGAACCGGCACTTCAATGCACCCTTTGTTACACATAAAGGAGGGCATCATACACAGCCTAGAAAAATTATGATTGATGGCCTGCTGGTGACCCTCAAAAACATTTGGCGCAAGGGCCTGCTGATCTGACCATCTAAAACATTATGGGCGAGGACCTGCTGCCACTTTGATTACTGTAGATAACCTGGGACCGATGGCACGTCCCCGTGACGGCGACGATCCATTCGGATGTCTGCCCTATCAACTTTTGATGTTATTTTCAGCGCCTATCGTGTGACCACAGGTAAGGGGGAATCAGTGTTCGATTCCGGAAAGGGAGCCTGAGAAACAGCTACGGCTACCACATCCAAGCAAGGCAGCATGCGCGCAAATTACCTATTAGGTATAATTAGGTGCTGGCCTGCAGGTGAGCTGACCCTGTAAAAGATTTTAAGCGCGGGCCTGCAGGTTAGCTCACCCTGTAAAAGATTTACGGTGTGGGCCTGCTGGTAGGTTGATCCTGTAAAAGATTGTAGGTGAGAGCATACTGGCAAGCTGACCCTGTAAAAGGTTGTAGGTGAGGGCCTGCAGGTGAGCTGACCCTCTAAAAAATTATATGCGAGGGCCTTCAGGTGAGCTGACCCTGTAAAAGATTGTAGGTGAAGGCCTGCTGGTGAGCTGACCCTGTAAAAAAATTATATGCGAGGGCCTGATGGTGAGCTGACCCTGTTAAACATTATATGCGAGGGCCTGCTGGTAAGCTGACCCTGTAAAAGATTTTAGGTGCGGGCCTGCAGGTGAGCTGACCCTGTAAAAGATTTAAGGTGCGGGCCTGCAGGTGAGCTGACCATCTAAAAAATTATATGCGAGGGCCTGATGGTGAGCTGACCCTGTAAAACATTATATGCGAGGGCCTGCTGGTGAGCTGACCCTCTAAAAAATTATATGCGAGGGCCTGCTGGTGAGCTGACCCTGTAAAGTGCCTTTATGTTCATTGGCTTTCCTCTTGTGGAGTTGAGAAGTCATGGTCAATCCAGGTCTTGTTCATTTTTATAAGAGTCAATCTGTCAGCATTTTCAGTTGACAGGAGGATCCGCTTATCTGTTATAATGCCACCAGCAGCACTAAATAACCACTCAGACAAAACGCTGGCGGCAGGGCAGGCCAGCACCTCTAAGGTGTAGAGCGCCAGTTCTTGCCACAGGTCCAGCTTGGACAGCCAGTAGTTGTAAGGCACTGAGGGATCATTGAGGATGCTGACACGGTCTGCTATGTACTCCTTTACCATCTTCCAAAATTTTTCCCTCCTTGTAACACTAGGCCGCACATCAGGGTGAGGGTGATGACAGGGTGTCATGAAACTATCCCAGGCTTTGGAGAGTGTTGCCCTGCCTCTGTTGGAACTGCTGTGTGTTCCCCTGGTCTCCCCTCCTCGGTTGGCCAAGGAACTAAGGACTCTGCTGCCAGCGTTGTCAGATGGTCATTTTTGGAGCAATTTTTCAACAAGGATCTTCTGGTATTGCACTGTTTTGGCTATCACCTTGTGTAATGTCTTCCCCCATTTCCACCTCTTCCACATGCAAAGCGTCGTCCTTAACCTCTTAAGGACACAGGGCGTACAGGTACGCCCTGATGTCCTGGTACTGATGTCCAGTCCAGCAAAATCTGCCTTCCAAAAACCACATGGCACACCTTTCCCTCTACACCCTCTGTACAGTAGTTTACGGACACATATGGGGTGTTTCTGCAAACTACAGAATCAGGTCAATAAATATAGCATTTTGTTTGGCTGTTAACCCTTGCTTTGTTACTGGAAAAAATGGATTAAAATGGAAAATTTGCCCAAAAATTGAAATTCTCAAATTTCATCTCCATTTGCCAATAACTCTTGTGGAACACCTAAAGGGTTAATAAAGTTTGTAAAATCAGTTTTGAATACCTTTAGGGGTGTAGTTTCTTAGATGGAGTTTCTACTCTAGGGGTGCATCAGGGGGGCTTCAAATGGGACATGGTATAAATAAACAAGTCCAGCAAAATCTGCCTTCCAAAAACCACACGGCAGACCTTTCCCTCTACGCCCTACCGTGTGCCCGTACAGAATCAGGTCAATAAATATAGTGTTTTGTTTGGCTGTTTACCCTTGCTTTGTTACTGGAAAAAATTGAATAAAATGGAAAATTTGCCCAAAAATCTAAATTCTGAAATTTTATCTCAATTTGCCATTTTTGGTGGTTTATATTATGTAAGCCTCACAAAGTGACTTCAGACCTAAACTGGTATTTAAAAAGTGGGTTTTTGAAAATTTCTGAAAAATTTCAAGATTTTCTTCTAAACTTCTAAGCCTTATAACGTCCCCAAAAAATAAAATGTCATTCCCAAAATTATCCAAACATAGAGTAGACATATGGGGAATGTAAAGTAATAACTATTTTTGTAGATATTACTATGTATTATAGAAGTAGAGAAATTGAAACTTGTAAATTTGCTAATTTTTGCTAATTTTTGGTAAATTTTGTATTTTTTTTATAAATAAAAATGAATTTTTTTTTACTCCATTTTACCAGTGTCATGAAGTACAATATGTGATGAAAAAATGATCTCAGAATGGCCTGGATAAGTAAAAGCGTTTTAAAGTTATTCACACATAAAGTGACACTGGTCAGATTTGCAAAAAATGGTCTGGTCCTTAAGGTGAAATATGGCCGTGTCCTGAAGGGGTTAATTGTGAGCAGCGAGTGTTTGAGTAGACACAGAAGTGGGATGGTTATGCTGATAATAGTGTTATCGCCGCTTACAGGGCCGGCGCCACCAGTAAGGCGACTTAGGCAGTCGCCTAGGGCGCCATCTAGCAGGGGGCGCCCTTTTGCAGTGTAAAAAAAAAAAAAGTTGGTAATATAAGTTCGGGCGGCCGGCCAGCGGCGCCCGTCATGCTGCCCCTCCTGAGCGCTTGCCGCTCTAAAGAATCTCCGGCTCAGTGCTGCGCAGCCTGCTGTGTCTGCTCTGTGCTACTGCTGTTGTTAGTGTAGCGTGGCCGAGCTCTGTTCGGTCCGCGGTACAGGAGCTTTTGTTTCCTGTACCCGGCCGGACTGACAGGAAGTGCTCACTTAGTGTGCACTTCCTGTCAGTCCGGCCGGGTACAAGAAACAAATGCTCCTGTACCGCGGACCGAACAGAGCTCGGCCACGCTACACTAGAGGTGACAAGGGAGGGGGGGGGGTGTAAAATGAGAGTGACAAGGGGGGGGGGTGTAAAATGACAGTGACAAGGGGGGGTGCAAAATGACAGTGACAAGGGGGGGTGCAAAATGACAGTGACAAGGGGGGGTGTAAAATGAGAGTGACAAGGGGGGGGGAGTGTAAAATGAGAGTGACAAGGGGGGGGGGGTAAAATGACAGTGACAAGGGGGGGGTGTAAAATTACAGTAACAAGGGGGGGGTGTAAAATGAGAGTGACAAGGGGGGGTGCAAAATGAGAGTGACAAGGGGGGGAGTGTAAAATGAGAGTGACAAGGGGGGGTGCAAAATGAGAGTGACAAGGGGGGGGGTGCAAAATGAGAGTGACAAGGGGGGGGGGGGTAAAATGAGAGTGACAAGGGGGGGTAAAATGAGAGTGACAAGGGGGGGTAAAATGAGAGTGACAAGGGAGGGGGGGTGTAAAATGAGAGTGACAAGGGAGGGGGGGTGTAAAATGAGAGTGACAAGGGGGGGTGTAAAATGAGAGTGACAAGGGGGGGTGCAAAATGAGAGTGACAAGGGGGGGGTAAAATGAGAGTGACAAGGGGGGGTAAAATGAGAGTGACAAGGGGGGGTGCAAAATGAGAGTGACAAGGGGGGGTAAAATGAGAGTGACAAGGGGGGGGTAAAATGAGAATGACAAGGGAGGAGGGGGGGTGTAAAATGAGAGTGACAAGGGGGGGGTAGAATGAGAGTGACAAGGGAGGGGGGTAGAATGAGAGTGACAAGGGAGGGGGGGTAGAATGAGAGTGACAAGGGAGGGGGGTAGAATGAGAGTGAAAGGGGGGGTAGAATGAGAGTGACAAGGAGGGGGGGGGAGAGTGACAAGGGAGGGGGAGAGTGACAAGGGAGGGAGGGGGGAGAAGAGAGTGACAAGGGAGGGAGGGGGGAGAAGAGAGTGACAAGGGAGGGAGGGGGGAGAAGAGAGTGACAAGGGAGGGAGGGGTGAGAAGAAAGTTACAAGGGAGGGAGGGGGGGAGAAGAGAGTGACAAGGGAGGGGGGTAGAATGAGAGTGACAAGGGAGGGGGGTAGAATGAGAGTGAAAGGGGGGGTAGAATGAGAGTGACAAGGAGGGGGGGAGAGTGACAAGGGAGGGAGGGGGCGAGTGACAAGGGAGGGAGGGGGGAGAAGAGAGTGACAAGGGAGGGAGGGGGGGAGAAGAGAGTGACAAGGGAGGGAGGGGGGGAGAAGAGAGTGACAAGGGAGGGGGGTAGAATGAGAGTGACAAGGGAGGGGGGTAGAATGAGAGTGAAAGAGGGGGTAGAATGAGAGTGACAAGGAGGGGGGGGAGAGTGACAAGGGAGGGAGGGGGAGAGTGACAAGGGAGGGAGGGGGGGAGAAGAGAGTGACAAGGGAGGGAGGGGGGGAGAAGAGAGTGACAAGGGAGGGAGGGGGGGAGAAGAGAGTGACAAGGGAGGGAGGGGGGAGAAGAGAGTGACAAGGGAGGGAGGGGGGGAGAAGAGAGTGACAAGGGAGGGAGGGGGGGAGAAGAGAGTGACAAGGGGGGAGAAGAGAGTGACAAGGGAGGGAGGGGGGGAGAGTGACAAGGGAGGGGGGGGGGCAGAGTGACAAGGGAGGAGGGGGAAAAAGAGAGTGACAAGGGAGGAGGGGGGAGAAGAGAGTGACGAGCGAGGGAGGGAGGGAGGGGGGGAGAAGAGAGTGACAAGGGAGTCCCCAGAGCCAGACTGAAGCCAGAGACCAGACCATCTTATTGTCCTGGTGGTAAGTAGACAATGCAATATGTTTATTATGTAATTGTTTAGTTATTAATACTACATTGGAAACTAATTTACCTCACATTTAGGGTCCATTCACACATCCGTGTGTGTTTTGCGGATCCACAAAACACGGACAGCGGCAATGTGCGTTCCACATTTTGCGGACCGCACATTGCCGGCACTAAGAGAATATGCCTGTTCTTGTCCGCTATTGCGGACAAGAATAGGACATGTTCTATTTTTTTCAGGATCGGAATTGCGGATCCGGGTCCGCAATTCCGTTCCGCAAAAAGGGACAGCTACAAGAAGCTAGATTAACCGTAAGGGAAACAAAGCAGTTTTTTAAATTTAAAAGCTGAGAAAGGGGTGGAACATATGTGATGTCATGATATGGGCAGATCATCTGATAAGGGGGGGGGGGGGGGGGGCGCCAATTTTTATCTTGCCTAGGGCGGCAAAAATCCTTGCACCGGCCCTGGCCGCTTACCATGTGTGTTGATCCCTCAAAGTTTCTTAAAACCTCATAGAGCTCAGACATCCATGCCCACTCTTTACTTGTGAATAGCGGAAGCTGACTGGAAAGGCGACGACCATGTTGCAGATGGTATTCCACTACTGGCCTCTGCTGCTCACAAAGCCTGGCCAACATGTGGAACGTGGAGTTCCAGCGCATGCTCACGCCGCACAACAGTTGATGAGCTGGCAATTTCAAGCGCTGCCGCAGCGTTGACAGACCGGCTGGAGCTGTCGATGACTTACGGAAATGTGCACACACGCGGCGCACCTTCACCAGTAGCTCAGGCAAATTGGGGTAGGTTTTGAGAAACCGCTGAACCACTAAGTTTAAGACGTGGGCTAGGCATGGGATTTGTGTGAGCTTGCCAAGCTCCAAAGCCGCCACCAAGTTATGGCCATTATTAGACACAACTATGCCTGGGTCTAGGTTGAGTGGCGAGAGCCACAGCTCAGTCTGGTCTCTTATCCCCTGCCACAGCTCTGCGGTGGTGTGCTTTTTGTCCCCTAAGCATATCAGTTTCAGCACGGCCTGTTGGAGCTTCCCCACTGCAGTGCTACACTGCTTCCAGCTACCGACTGATGACTGACTGGTGCTGCACGCGGATAATTCGGAGGTGGAAGTGGAGGAGGAGGAGAAGTGGGGGTTGGAGCCACTAACGTAGGTGCTGGCGGAAACACTAATCAACATAGGGCCTGCAATCCTTGGCGTCAGTAGCACCTGTGCCATCCCGGGGTACGACTTGCTCTCGGCCTCGAAAACATTCACCCAGTGTGCCATCAGGGAAATGTAGTGTCCTTGGCCGAATGCACTCCATGTGTCCGTGTTTAAGTGGACTTTCCCAGTAACTGCGTTGGTCAGGGCATGTGTAATGTTACGGGACACATGTTGGTGTAAGGCGGGCATGGCACACCTTGAAAAATAGTGGCGGCTGGGGACTGTGTAACGCGGGACGGCCGCCAACATCAGGCTGCGGAAGGCCTTAGTGTCCACAAGCCCAAATGGCAACATTTACAGGGCCAGTAATTTGGAAAGCTGCGCATTTAGTGCTATGGCCTGTGGGTGGGTGGCTGGGTATTTGCGCTTGCGTTCAAATGCCTGATGTAAGGACATGTGTACGCTGCGCTGGGACATGGAAGTGGATGTGCTCGCTGATGGTGCTTGCGAAGGTCCAGGTGCAGGACGGGAGGTATCCGGGCCTGCGTCTTTGACAGGTAACGTAACACAGGGGAAGAGGAGGCAGTGGTGTGACCCACAGACACAGATTGTGGACCCAGGCGTTTCGGCCCACCTATCACGGTGCTTTGATGCCATGTGGCGGATCATGCTGGTGGTGGTGAGGTTGCTAGTGTTCACGCCCCTGCTCATTATTGTATGGCACAGGTTGCAAATTACAATTCTTTTGTCGTCCGTACTTTCCTCAAAAAAGCACCATACAGCGGAACACCTACCTCTTGGATGCCGGCTGTTTGGTGTGGCGCCCCTTCTCCCCACTGCCTCTTCCAGCCTATTGCGGTGCTGCAGATCACTCCCCCTCTGTACTGCTTTCCTCGCTCGACTTTCCACCTTCCCAGGTTGGGTCAGTGACTTCATCGTCCACCACCTCCTCTTTCACTTTCTCACTCTGCTGATCCTCCTGACTTGACTTGTGACTGTGGATGCTTAAGAGTTTGGGAATCAGGGCGCAAGATGTGTCCCTCTTCAAGCGTGCTTGGCGAGAGGGCCAAATCAAGGAATGGCGAGGAAAAGAGGTCCTCGGAATATCCAAGTGTAGGATCACTTGTTTGGCCAGACTCTCCATGGTGGGAGGAAGGAGTATCAAGACTGGACTTGGTGGAAGACAGGGTAGTGCTTAACCGACTGGAAGCATTATCTGCTGCAATCCAACCGACCACCTGGTCGCACTAGTCTGACTTCAAGAGTGGTGTCCTGCACCGCCCTGCAAACTGGGACATGAAGCTAGGTATCGTTGATGACTGTTTTTCTTGTGCTCTGGCAGCAGGCACAGTTTCAACGCGCCCAGGGCCACAGCTTCTGCGTGCACCATCAGCATCACAGCCACTTCCCCGTCCCTTTCTGCTCGCCTTCTTCATTTTAAATGTGATATATGCTTGAAAGTATGTCACACGTACAGTAGCATAGAATTTGGAAGTGTATGCGTGATTTTTTTTTAAAAGATATTTGGGATGTGGAAACGTCACACAGGAGATATCCCGCAGATAATGTCAATGCTGTCACCAGCGGCTAATAAAAAATTACAGGTAATGTCACAGATATTTTAGGGATGCGCACACTTTAAACAGGAGATGTGGCGCGGATAATTTTACTGTCCGCAGCGGACACCGTCTACGGAAAAAGTACACTGGATATCACAGATATTTTTTGGATGCGCACACTTTAAACAGGAGATGTGGCGTAGATAATTTAACTGTCCACAGCGGACACTGTCTATGGAAAAAGTACACTGGATGTCACTAATATTTTAGGGATGCGCACACTTTACACAGGAGATGTGGCACGGATAATTTAACTGTCCGCAGCGGCCTTTTAGACGCTATTTAGAGCAGGATTTGCTAAAAATATATATTGCTGCTGTCACACACAATAGTCCTTAAAAGGGTTGGGTTTAAAAGTTTTTGTAATAAAAATCTTCCAATAACACTCCCTACACTGTCTTTCCCTTCCTATGCTCAGCTCTCCCTACCTAAGACTGAGCCGAACACATGTCATCGGGTGCTTTATAGCCCCCGATGATGCGTTCCGGCCAGCCAATCACTGTAATGCCAGTAGCCAACATGGCTACGGTATTACAATGCGTGCCAGCACCTCCCTGCATGTTTATTGGCTGCATAGCAGCCAAGAAACGTGCAGGGAGGAGACTCGAGCATTGCGCAGCCTTGAGATGCTCGAGCCGAACAGGTGTTCGGCCGAGCATGCTTGATCATTACTAGTGGTTAGCAGCCACCTCTATTTAACCCATAGCAGCATGGAAGGATCGGGCTATAGTTGTCAGCCATCTTTGACACAACATGTCCACTAGGACTCAGCAGAGACAGTCAAGTAGTAAAGGTGGGTTCACGTCACGTTTTATGCCTCCGTTTGACGTATACATTAGAAAAATAAAGGATACAAAACAATGCACACCACATTCTTGTATCCAGAACAGTCTGGTTAAAAGTATACTTTTTTTATAATGGTAAAAAAAAAATTATGTTTTTTTATAAGTGGAACTCTATGGTAAACGGATGCCACTGTATGGCATCAGTCTGAAGCATCCGTTTAACATATACATTTTTGTATACGTTAAACAGATGGGAAAAACGTGATGGGAACCCAGCCTTACCCTGCTGTTTAAAGGCTGTGTACACCTTTGGGGGCAATTTCTTTTTATTATTGCATTGTACTCATTTTGAGCTAAAAATAATTTTTTTAATTGGTGTTTATTAAAGATTTGGCATCCTTTTTTCTGCACAGAGATGATATGCTCTAGTAGCACGGCACCCTTTGGATTTTCTGTCTTTCCCGTCAGATCAGGAGCAGGCGGATTCCTTATCTCTGCTCTTTGCCCTTATAAACACTCATCATAGCTCAGTTCTTATCTTACTGATAAGAATGTGGCTTAAGTGACCTCTCAGTAGTTTACAGGTAAGGTTTATTAGATGACCGCACAAAGCGAAAATGAAAGTACCAGTCACACAGCTAGAAAAACAGTTAACCCTTTGTGACAGAATAGCTTCCCATTTCAATCAGAACAGAGAACTTGAAAACCGTGAGGATTTTATCCAGAAATGATATTGGAATATTGTAGAGCTTTACAACCCTTTAGGAGCAAAGAGGAATTTTTATGCAGATTCCACTCCTACATTTTTATTGTGGTCAGATAACCCTATGAACATACCCTTTACCATATACTGGTATATCCTGATCTGGAACAGTGTACTACATTCTGGTAAACCGTGATCTGGAACATCTCACTTTTTTGGATATTTTATCTTTTATAGTTCATGCTTTTTAAGGCCACCTGCACAAATTTTCCAGTGGATACCGCACCAAATCAACACGTGTTAGTTTTTGTAGTGAATTTGTTGTGGTTTTGCCACAGATCTCAGTGAAAAGGGTAAGATCTGCACAAAGGAACCACATAATACCGATTTCAAAATCAGCACGGCAGGTCAATATCCACATAGAACAAAAAAAGCAAAATGTACATGAGATTTGTCTAATTGATACACTTTGCTGGTACTGTATTAGGCTACATTTACACGAACGTGGTGTTTTGCGGATCCGCAAAACACAGATACCGGCCCATGTGCGTTCCGCAACTTGCGGACCGCACATGCTGTCGCTATCATAGAAAATGCCTATTCTTGTCCTTCTATTTTATTTGCGGGGCCACAGCATGGAGCAACAGATTCAGACAGCACACCGTGTGCTGTACGCATCTTTTGCAACCCCATAGAAATGAATGGGTCCGCACCCATTCAGCAAAATTGCGGAACGGGTGCGGACTCATTCATATGGTCGTGTGAATGTAGTCTTTGGCCTCATGCACACGACCGTTGTGTGCATCCGTGGCCGTTGTGACGTTTTCAGTTTTTTTTCGCGGACCCATTGACTTTCAATGGGTCCGTGGAAAAATCGGAAAATGCACCGTTTTGCAGCCGCATCCGTGATCCGTGTTTCCTGTCCGTCAAAAAAATAAGACCTGTCCTATTTTTTTGACGGACAACGGTTCACGGACCCATTCAAGTCAATGGGTCCGTGAAAGAACACGGATGCACACAAGATTGGCATCCGCGTCCTTGATCCGTGGCCGTAGGTTACTTTCATACAGACGGATCCGAAGATCCGTCTGTATGAAAGCTTTTTCAGAGCTTCGTGAAAACTCAAATCCGACAGTATATTCTAACACAGAGGCGTTCCCATAGTGATGGGGACGCTTCTAGTTAGAATATATTGAGAACTGTGTACATGACTGCCCCCTGCTGCCTGGCAGCACCCGATCTCTTACAGGGGGCTGTGATCTGCACAATTAACCCCTCAGGTGCTGCACCTGAAGGTGTTAATTGTGCATATCATAGCCCCCTATAAGAGATCAGGGGCTGCCAGGCAGCAGGGGGCAGACCCCCCTCCCTCCGCAGTTTTAATTTCATTGGTGGCCAGTGCGACCCCCCCCGCCCCCCTCTATTGTATTATTTTCATTGGTGGCACAGTGTGCGGCCCCCCATGCCCCCCCTATCTCTATTGTATTATTTTCATTGGTGGCACAGTGTGCGCCCCCCCCGCCCCCCTCCCTCTATTGTATTATTTTCATTGGTGGCACAGTGTGCGCCCCCCCCGGCCCCCCCTCTATTGTATTAATATCATTGGTGGCCAGTGTGCGGCCTCCCCTCTCCCCCGCCCCCCCCTGATCATTGGTGGCAGCGGAGAGTTAGAAGCATCATACTTACCTGCGAGCTGCGATGTCTGTGACCGGCCGGGAGCTCCTCCTACTGGTAAGTGACAGATCATTAAGCAATGCGCCGCACAGACCTGTCACTTACCAGTAGGAGGAGCTCCCGGCCGGTCACAGACATCGCAGCTCGCAGGTAAGTATAATGCTTCTAACTCTCCGCTGCCACCAATGATCGGGGGGGGGGCGGGGGAGAGGGGAGGCCGCACACTGGCCACCAATGATATTAATACAATAGAGGGGGGGCCAGGGGGGGCGCACACTGGCCACCAATGATAATACAATAGAGGCCGGGGGGGGGCCGCACACTGTGCCACCAATGAAAATAATACAATAGAGGGAGGGAGGGGGGGGGGGCTGCACTGGCCACCAATGAAATTAAAACTGGGGAGGGAGGGGGGTCTGCCCCCTGCTGCCTGGCAGCCCCTGATCTTTTATAGGGGGCCATGATATGCACAATTAACCCCTTCAGGTGCAGCACCTGAGGGGTTAATTGTGCGGATCACAGCCCCCTGTAAGAGATCGGGTGCTGCCAGGCAGCAGGGGGCAGTCATGTACACAGTTCTCAGTATAGTCTAACTTGAAGCGTCCCTATCACCATGGGAACGCCTCTGTGTTAGAATATACTGTCGGATCTGAGTTTCACGATGTAACTCAAATCCGATGGTATATTCTAACATAGAGGCGTTCCCATGGTGATGGGGACGCTTCAAGTTAAAATATACCATCGGATTGGAGAAAACTCCAATCCGACGGTATATTAACACCTGACTTTACATTGAAAGTCAATAGGGGACGGATCCGTCTGAAATTGCACCATATTGTGTCAACGTCAAACGGATCCGCCCCCATTAACTTGCATTGTAATTCAGGACGGATCCGTTTGGCTCTGCACGGCCAGGCGGACACCAAAACGACAGTTTTTTCATGTCCGTGGATCCTCCAAAAATCAAGGAAGACCCACGGACGAAAAAACGGTCACGGATCACGGACCAACGGAACCCCGTTTTGCGGACCGTGAAAAAATACGGTCGTGTGCATGAGGCCTGCATTTTTTTCACACGAGAATCCATGTGGAAAAACCGGGCGTAATCCGCAACATGTGCAGGTCGCCTAATCAGGAGGTTAAAAAAAGACAGCAAGACAGTTTTCCATTGGTGAAAAGAATTCCTTGTCCTGTTTCCAAAACCAAGCCAAAGATTGAACATGTCAGAGGACAGTTTATTACATAATTTCTGCAGCAAAAATGAGTTAGTAGTTATGCTGAAACATTTGTTGTTTAAGAGTAAGAAAAGACATCTCATGTTGTAACCCAAAATGTCACATATGACACGGAGAGCAATTCTTTTACAGACCATGAAACGAAAGGAAGAGTCATTAGTTAATGATGCTGACATTAGTGGGAGTAAGACCTCTTTCACACGGGCGTCGTGTGTGAGGGCTGGACAAGATGCAGGTGCGTTGTGGGAAAATGTGCGATTTTTTCGCGTGAGTGCAAATCGTTTTAATGCATTTTGCAGGCGCATGAGAAAAATCGGCATGTTTGGTACCCAGACCCGAACCTGGACTTCTTCACAGAAGTTTGGGTTTGGGATCGGTGTTGTGTAGATTTTATTATTTTCCCGTATAACATGGTTATAAGGGAAAATAATAGCATTCTTAATAAAGAATGCTTAGTAAAATGGTGATGGGCCATGTGATGGACCATGTGATGAGCACAGTGACGTCATTAAAGGTCCTTTAGCCAGGTCCTGAAGAAAGTAGAAAGAAGAGGAGATCCGCTACGAGATCAAGAGGATGGGATGAGTTAAATTTGTTTATTATTTTTAACCCCTCAATAGACATTTTACTAATCATTCTGTATTCAGAATGCTATTATTTTTCCTTATAACCATGTTATAAGGGAAAATAATAAAGATTGGGTCCCCATCCCGATCGTCTCCTAGCAACCATGCGTGAAAATCGCACCGCATCCACACTTGCTTGCGGATGCTTGCGATTTTCACGCAGACCCATTCACTTCTATGGGGCCTGTGTTGCGTGAAAAAACGCACAATATAGAGCTTGCTGCAAAAATCACCGCTCATGTACACAGCCCCGTTGAAGTGAATGGGTCCGGATTCAGTGCGGGTGCACCTCACGCATTGCACCTGCACGGAATTCTCGCTCGTGTGAAAGGGGCCTTAGGCCCAGATTAACAGGCCCAGGTAACAGATTAGGCATTATGGGTGATCTCACATTCCCGGGCTTCTTACTTTCACTTTGTAACTAGTGTAGCCACCATTTTAGGAAAACCTGATTAGTTACCACAAAGGACGAGGAAATTCGACTTTGTTGCGAATCAAAGTTTTCCTAAACTTTGGACTGAATTCTGCTACTAATAGCAGTAGTAATATATACCACAAATTAATCTATATTAGAACATATAATAAGTTATATACAAAATGTCCATCACAATCGATATGAAGGAAGAAGGTTGGTCATTATGCTCCAAAAAGATTCTTATAATCAAGGAATAAGTGCATCAAATCCAAATGAAATTCAAGGGAATGTAGTGAAAAGTCTCCTTACATACAATGGTGTATATAATAAGGAGTCCCATATACATAGGCGTGCACAGCCTATTGCATTAAGGTGTGCACCCTAAAGCTCACCTAAAGAATTATTAGGAACACCTGTTCTATTTCTCATTAATGCAATTATCTAGTCAACCAATCACATGGCAGTTGCTTCAATGCATTTAGGGGTGTGGTCCTGGTCAAGACAATCTCCTGAACTCCAAACTGAATGTCAGAATGGGAAAGAAAGGTGATTTAAGCAATTTTGAGCGTGGCATGGTTGTTGGTGCCAGACAGGCCGGTCTGAGTATTTCACAATCTGCTCAGTTACTGGGATTTTCACGCACAACCATTTCTAGGGTTTACAAAGAATTGTGTGAAAAGGGAAAAACATCCAGTATGCGGCAGTCCTGTGGGCAAAAATGCCTTGTGGATGCTAGAGATCAGAGGAGAATGGGCTGACTGATTCAAGCTGATAGAAGAGCAACGTTGACTGAAATAACCACTCGTTACAACCGAGGTATGCAGCAAAGCATTTGTGAAGCCACAACACGCACAACCTTGAGGCGGATGGGCTACAACAGCAGAAGACCCCACCGGGTACCACTCATCTCCACTACAAATAGGAAAAAGAGGCTACAATTTGCACGAGCTTACCAAAATTGGACTGTTGAAGACTGGAAAAATGTTGCCTGGTCTGATGAGTCTCGATTTCTGTTGAGACATTTAAATGGTAGAGTCCGAATTTGGCGTAAACAGAATGAGAACATGTATCCATCCTCTGATGGCTACTTCCAGCAGGATAATGCACTATGTCACAAAGCTCGAATCATTTCAAATTGGTTTCTTGAACATGACAATGAGTTCACTGTACTAAAATGGCCCCCACAGTCACCAGATCTCAACCCAATAGAGCATCTTTGGATGTGGTGGAACGGGAGCTTCGTGCCCTGGATGTGCTTCCCTCAAATCTCCATCAACTGCAAGATGCTATAATATCAATATGGGCCAACATTTCTAAAGAATGCTATCAGCACCTTGTTGAATCAATGCCACGTAGAATTAAGGCAGTTCTGAAGGCAAAAGGGGGTCCAACACCGTATTAGTATGGTGTTCCTAATAATTCTTTAGGTGAGTGTATATATATATAGCCTTTATGCCATTAGTCCCCATTATCAGCCCTTATGCTTCATTAGCCCCCATTATGCCTCTCTAGCCCCCATCATCAGCCATTATACCTCATTAGCCCCCATTATGCCTCTCATTAGCCCCCATATGCCTCTCATTAGCCCCCATATGCCTCTCATTAGCCCCCATTATGCTTCTCATTAGCCTCCATTATGCCTCTCATTAGCCCCCATTATGCCTCTCTAGCCCCCATCATCAGCCATTATACCTCATTAGCCCCCATTATGCCTCTCATTAGCCCCTATATGCCTCTCATTAGCCCCCATATGCCTCTCATTAGCCCCCATATGCCTCATTAGCCCCCATTATGCTTCTCATTAGCCTCCATTAGGCCCCCAGCAGCCTCATTTTTTATAAAATAAAAAAACACTTACCTCTCTGCTCCTGGACGGCGCCGCTCCTCGCGGTCCGCGATTTTCTTCCTCCTGATGTCGGCTCTCGGCTGTGCGCTCTGAACTGGCGCGCACAGCGTGACGTCACAAAGCGCCTCACGCTGTGCGCAGCCCTGCACAGCCGACAGCCGAGGACCAGGAAGCGGTAAGTAAAGAGCTTTCACCGCTTTCTGGTCCTCTGGAACTAATGAGCGCTTCCAAAATGGAAACGTTTCATTAGTATTCGATGGCCAGCAGGCTTGATTAGGTTGTGCCCAGGCACACCCGGCACACCCCGTGCGCACGCCTATGCCTATGCCATTTTTACCAATTCTACCCCATTTGGAATTTTTTTTCCAGATTACAACTATTTCGTATACAATATTACCCCATGATGACCAGCTCTATAACTGTATGGCAGAATTCGTCAGCTTAAATATGGAGCCTCCTCCCAAGCGCAACAGGTGCCATAGCTGCTGAGTTTCTGTTATTTTAAACAGCAGAGAGCCAGGGCTATTGTCTGTAATTAAAGATGGCCTTGCGGTTCGCCCGGCAGTCGGTTTGCGGCGAACTTTGCTCGTTCGCGATTCGCCGAACAGGCGAACATATGGCGATATTCGCAATGCCAAATTCTTTTACATTATGAAGAACTTAGACCCATGACACATCCATCAGGTGGTACAGGACAGCCAATTGAGACGTTTCAGCACATGGACATACTCCCTACCTTATAAATAAACCTGATCTGGCCGCCATTTTACATTCTGTCTTTTGTCAGTGTAGGGAGAGGTTGCTGTGTGGAGCAGGGAGAGACTGTTAGGAACAAAAATGCTATCAAATAGGGCACAAAAGACCTTTTAAGGACTTGTATAGGTGTGCTATTGATAGGTGTGCAGTACAAAGGAGTGTAATGCACTTATAATATACTTTCTAACATAGAAAGCATATTATAGTGTATTTGTATTGTGCAGCAGTGGTGAGCGGTTCTGCAGCGATACTGCAGCTACACAGAGTGACAAACGCAATTAGAAAAAATAATTATCACTGGTGTGATTTTCCAGTTGCCCCCCCAAAAAACTGATAGAAGCGGGGTGTTATATACCAATAATATACTTTCTATATACTGCATTTGGGTACAGCAGCATTTATTTGCGGTTTTGCGGCGCTCCCTCTGCTACACACATGACAAACGGTATTGGAAAAAATAATTATAACTGGTGTGATATACCAGTCGCCCCCCAAAAAAACTGATAGAAGCGGGGTGTTATATACCAATAATATACTTTCTATATAGTGCATTTGGGTACTGCAGCATTTGTTTGCGGTTTTGCTGCATTCCCTCTGCTACACACAGTGACAAACGGTATTGGAAAAAATAATTATAACTGGTGTGCGCATGCGCGTACGCGAAAATTATATTGCTGATATTTCGCGTTGAAAAGAATAATAAATGGAGATTGCAAATTCAAATAAAACATCTGGTATGTCACTGTCCATGTTGTGGGACTATTTGTGCACTTCTAGTAATTATTTCTTGGCTTCAAATGTGCGCTGAAGGTTTTTCAGGTGCACCTGCCATTAAAATGAATGGGACCCACTGCGAACTTACGGTTCGCCAACATTTGATCGCGTTCGCGAACCGTCCCGGCAGATGTTCGTCCATCACTATCTGTAATCAGTAATAATGGCAATCACAGACCTTTAACCCTCAGATTCTGTGGTCAAATATGACTGTAGCATCTGAGAGCTAAAAAACCCAGGAGCACACGCTCCCAGGGCTGAGATTGGGAAATGTGTTCCTTAGTGGTAATAGATCTAAGTGTGTATAAGGCTTCCAGTCCTATTACTGGTATATTCCAATGCGGGCCTCTAGGTGGCAGCACTGCATTAAAATATAGTATACTGAATTTTGACGAATGGCATAATGGAAAAAAAAAATTTCCATTGTGTCATATCCCAAAAAAAACGGAATCAAAAGTGATCAAAAAGTCATACACATCCCAGAATGGTATTAATAAAAACTACAGATTGTCCGACAAAAAATAAGCCCACACACAGCTCTGCAGACTTATGATAAAATGAATGGAGATAATTAGTGTTGAGCTAAGTGACGCATTTGAAGCAGAATTAGGCCCGAAGTTTAGGATAATTTTGATTTGCAACAAATCTGAATTTCCTTGCACTTTGTGGTAACAAATCAGGTTTTCCTAAAATTGTGGTTGCACTATCCCATGTGATGTCACAGCGCTATAAAACCCTCATTCCACATGGTCTCCGCCATTGTCCTGTGAGCTGAGCATAGGGAGAGACATGGCAAGCGCTCATGCTCTAGGGACAGTGTTGCTGAAAACGAATACTAGAATAATATTGGGGAGGGAGAGTGCAGGGAGACTGCTGGGAGACTGCAGGGAGACTGTAGAGAGAGTGCAGCGATACTTATTCTGCGTCAGTTTTATTTTTTACTACATTTACTTATTCCTACCTCAGCCATAAACTAAGATATGTAATTCAATACCAATAAGATCGAAGCCTTTATTATTACGGTGCCTGAGATCCAACCAATACCCTCCACCATTCGGGTGGCCAGGTCTTAATGATGACCATCCTCATCTTTTGCTGGCTTTACTTCTTTCAAATCATCCTTCAGAGTCTCCATGTCCTAGAAATGTCAGCAAGGTGCAGAGAGAGGAAGATGATGTGGAAAAAGAGAAAAAACTGATGGCAGAAGAAGGGCTCCCACCTGCAGGGCAGGAGAGCACTGGGGTTGGAGAAGTGGGTATACAAGCTGCTTAATATTCAGTGTTTGCTGTCAAATAACCTTCAGGAGAGAACAGCGGGCAAGAACAGCAATAGATTCCATATTGTGCCCCCAAACTAACCAGCCAAACCCCATACAGTAACAGCCCTCATTTAAAGTAGCATTAAAGATGCTGCGCGACCATTAACTATGAAGACCAACTATACAGTGCGGTCTTCATTAATAAATGGAAGGCAGCTGCGGGCTAATTGCCCGCATGGTTCTTCACCACAGCATGGCTGCAACGTGCCCGCAGCATGGCCACTCCATGTGGCCGTACCCTAAGGCAGAGTGGCCTGGGTATATCCGATTTATAGATATTTGTGAGAAATTAATTTGGAACAAATAGAATTTTTGGACAAACTTTGACGAAGCTGCCGTCAAATTTTTATAAACATCTCTAGCGATAATGGTGATAAAAAGAAACAAATATTTTGTCCAAAGTTTTTCATTTTTGTCAGTATGAAAAACTTATACAAAAACTATACAAATGGAATTTCACTGTAATCAGACTGACCAAAAGAATAAAGGGCACACGTCAGTTTTACCACATAGGGAACGCTGTAAAGACAAACCCCATAAAACTATGGCGAAATTAAAAAAAAATTCCAATTCCACCTCATTTGGAATATTTTTACAGCTTCCCACCACATTGTATATGCAACAATAAATGGTGCCATTAGAACGTACAACTTATCCAGCAAAAAACAAGCCCTTATTGTGTGAATATCTAAGTTTACAATGTTTTACTTTTAGACAGTATTAGTAAATCTGCCCAATAGTGTATCTGTGTTATATGTGTTTGCTTTCTTAGACATGGGAAGATTTTACTGGATAATGATTTAGAAGAGAGCAGTAGTGTCATCTGGCTGGATGACGTCACCTGTACAGGCAAAGAGCCCACGCTCACCCAGTGTAGCAAGAACGACTGGGGCAAGAATGACTGCAGTCACCAGGAAGATGTCCACATAGTGTGTTATCCAGATATTGACCAGCACAGGACATTATCTGGTAAGTAATCTGTAACTTTCTTCCCTCACTTTCTTCTTATCTGTTATTTATTGATTACAGTCATTACTTATAAGTGATCTTCCTCTGCAGTGAGGGATGTGCTTATTTTTTGGATATTTCTACTGACTTATAAGGAAAGACTGTTGCTTCTTTTCATATATGAGATTGCTGGGGCTGCTTCCAGCTTTACTTTTGGACATATGCAGAAGATAGCAAGAATACATTGTAGCCCTGTTAACAGTTGATTGATACTGTACTTCCTATCTCTTGGTTCTCTAATATATCTTTCACAAGTATACATAGTCTATAAAATGTAATATGAACTGAATTTCTTTTTGTGGTGGTGGTGGGACCTTTGACTGTAGTGTCCCTGGCTAAACATATGGCATGTCCACTCCGATAGTCCATTTATGCACTTAGATTGCACTGCTCAAATTTATTAGGGCACCATTTAAATGTTTTCATCTGAAGTAAGGATGAACAAACAAGTTCGGTCCGAACTTTGCCATTTTTTGTATGGCAGATGAACCTAAATCTTTCTTAGTTAGTTTTGGATGAACCAACTAAAACGGCAAGTAGTGCCATTGTAGTGCACATGTCAGTGGGAAAAAAGCACTAGGGAGGTAGAAGACTGGTTCTCACATGACCCTGAGAGGAAGTGTGTGTGTGGGGGCTTGACCAAATTGGCTCCCAGGCTGACAGACATCTTGGATGAGCCAATCAGTCCTGCAGCAGTCAAGGAGGTGCCTTAGCAGAACAAGCAGAATGGCATTCTGTGCTGGTCTGTGAAAGAGGGTGGTTGGGTGTTACAGTGTCTGCCAGGAAAACGAAGGAAGTTACGGACAGTGAATAATCAATCAGGGACAGCCAGAAATCAATCAATCAAGCTTATTGCCAGGGACAGTGAAGGGAAAGGCTAGGATTCCAGAGAAGAATTGTGTGTGTTATATACAATAGAGATATGCAGGGCATCTGACAGACAGGGAAAGAGGAGACAGGACCTGTGGTTGGCTGTGCCTGCTATCAGAACTGCAGGTGCACCTCAAAAGCAGCTACCTGCAAGAAAATACTTTCATTCTTTTTCCCCATTTTCACAGAAATCTTTTTTTTTTTTTTTTGGTGTTTAATACATATACTGTATATATATATATATATATATATATATGTGATTACAATCTACCTGTGTGTGTTAAGTGGAAATTGAGTGTCAAGCCTCAATCGTAT
Organism: Bufo bufo; assembly: GCF_905171765.1. Classification (NCBI taxonomy): domain Eukaryota; kingdom Metazoa; phylum Chordata; class Amphibia; order Anura; family Bufonidae; genus Bufo; species Bufo bufo. The sequence goes on from NC_053390.1 coordinate 591,030,144, forward strand.
TTTTCCGTATTTTCAGTTTCCACACGGGTGAAATATAATTTTTTTTTTTTTGGGGGGGTCTTTCAATTTAACTAAGCAGCATATATAAGTGACTACTGTAGCAATATCCATGGTGTACCAGCGATCTACCTGTGTGTGTTAAGTTGAACTCAAGCGTCGTCCATTTACGTATCCACACGGTCGCAATTTTATTTAAACTTTTTGGGGGGATTGTTAAATGTAATTAAGCCAGCATATATTTTTGATTACTACAAGACACAAGGTAGAGCACCTGTTACTGATAAAGAGAAATTGAGCCTCAGGCCTCAATTGTCCATTTCCGTGAATTTCCACACGGTTAAAATGTAAATGTTTTTTCGGAATTTTTTAATTTAATTAAACCAGTATATAGGTGATCAACACCAGTGGACAAGGATAACGAATTTTAGCCTAAATCAGTTTCCCTTTATTTCTGTGTTCACAAACACTTCACAAAATCAATTTATTTATTTTTTATTTTGGACTCATTATATTGAAACTACAGAATATACTTGATTACTACACCAATATACAGGGTTGCACATAAAAGTATCTGGGAGTGATAATGAATTGGGGCCCTAATCCGTTTTCCTATTTCACACGTTTTATTTTTATTTTTTTGGGGGGTTGTTGATTATATTCAAACTAGCAGCATATATATGTGTTTACTACACCAATACCCGAGGTAGTGCAAAACATTCTATGAGAGGCCCAAAAATATGGCTACTTGGGCACGCCGGCCAGAATGGACATTTGTATGCTTGCTTGCTTACTCAGTGACTGTCCTATTGTTGACATCAAGCAGTCTAATGGTTACTGGATAGCCATGCTTTTAGACCCTCACTGCCAAGGCAAAATGGGGGGAATGTTTTCCTCTGGCAGAAAGGGAGGACAAATTACATTACTACCAGGAAACACTGTGTACAGAGCTTGCTGTTGTCATCATCAGCATCATCTTCTTCTCCTGCTAAGACTACTCTTTGTCCTAGGCTTCATGAGACATCTGTAATGGCCATGAAAAAACTTTTCTCCACCAGCAATTAGCTTGTCTACAAACTGAACCACCACCTGGCCATGATGCTGGCGAAGCCCCACCTGCCATTGTAGTAGAGCCTTGTATTCTCTGCGCATCAAACTGCACTCCATGGTGGATACCTGGAGCAGCTGTTATGGGCAAGGGTAGTACATGTCTTTCACGGCCCACTGGATCAAAGTTTTTTCTGGCAGTAGAGGAGCAACACCCCAGCAACATGGCCAGGTCCTTTTGACCACCTACCACCATATAATAGGGCTGGCTCCCACAGAAGGAACTTATCTGCCTCCTCCACCTCCTCCGTCATGGACATGATCCCGTCCCCAAAAGCAGCAGGGCACAGGGTCACTCGCATTACCCCTCCTTCCTATCATGTCAGGTCAAGCATTGCCACGCCTTTTTGGAACTGATCAGCCTGGGAGAGAGTAGGAACACTGGCGAGCAGTTGCTCAAGTACATCAAGCAGTAAAGATCCCACTGGCTGTCACCCCGCTCAGGGCCGGCCTTTGGGGTGTGCGGGCTGTGCGGCCGCACAGGGCGCCATAGTAACAGGGGCGCTGGGCGGCCGACAGCTCGCAATGTAATCTGCGGCAGGCGAGGCTGTACTTGTGTTCTCCCTCAGGGCGCCCCCTCCATCTCCCCCTCCCCTGTCTGACCTGCCTGCTGCCCCCGCCGCTGCCAATAAGAAGAGAGACAGGAGGAGGAGGGGAGGGGCTGTGGCCACTGCGCCACCAATAAAGAAAACTGACCTGAATACAAATACAGGAGGCGGGTGCCGCAATCAAATAGCCGGCACCGACCTCTGTGACAGGGAGCTGCGATCAGCGGCAGTTGAGTTAACCCTTCAGGTGCGATACCTGAGGGGTTAACTGCCGCTGATCGCAGCTCCCTGTCACAGAGGTCGGGTGCCGGCTATTTGATTCCGGCACCCGCCTCCTGTATTTGTATAAGAAACGTTGGTGGCACAGTGCGCCCCCCCCCCCAAACACCCCAGTATAAGAAACAAACATAATTGGTGGCTCAGTGCGCCCCCCCCCTAGTATAAGAAACGTTGGTGGCACAGTGCGCCCCCCCCAGTATAAGAAACATTGGTGGCTCAGTGGGAAGTGCCAATGAGGGTTAAAAAATAATTTAAAAAAATTAACTCACCTCCTCCAGTTGATCGCGTAGCTGCCGGTCTTTCTTCAGGACCTGTGGTGACGTCACTGAGCTCATCACATGACCCATTACCATGGTGATGGATCATGTGATGTATCATGTGATGAGCACAGTGATGTCACCACAGGTCTATTGACAGGTCATGAAGAAAGAACAGAAGACGATCAATTGGAGGAGGTGAGTTAATTATTTTTTTATTTTTTAACCCTCATTGGCACTGCCCACTGCGCCACCAATGTTTATTATATTGAGGGGGGGCGCACTGCGCCACCAATGTTTATTATATTGAGGGGGGGCGCACTGCGCCACCAAAGTTTATTATACTGAGGGGGGGCGCACTGCGCCACCAATGTTTATTATATTGAGGGGGGGCGCACTGCGCCACCAATGTTTATTATATTGAGGGGGGGCGCACTGCGCCACCAATGTTTATTATATTGAGGGGGGGGCGCACTGCGCCAATGTTTATTATACTGGGGTGTTGGGGGGGCGCACTGCGCCACCAATGTTTATTATACTGGGGTGTTGGGGGGCGCACTGCGCCACCAATGTTTATTATACTGGTGTGATGGGGGGGCGCACTGCGCCACCAATGTTTATTATACTGGGGTGTTGGGGGGGCGCACTGCGCCACCAATGTTTATTATACTGGGGTGTTGGGGGGGCGCACTGCGCCACCAATGTTTATTAAACTGGGGTGTTGGAGGGGCGCACTGCGCCACCAATGTTTATTATACTGGGGTGTTGGGGGGGGCGCACTGTGTCACCAATGTTTATTATATTGGGGGGGCGCACTGCGCACAACGATGGGTTAGGGAAATTTCACAGCAGAGTGCGCATGCGCTGGGAGCCTCGCCGGCGGTTAGGGTAGGGAAAAATTATGGGCCAGTGCACAGGTGCGGTGATCGGATGGATGTTCTCAGCAGGACACCGGCCGACACTGCGCATGCGCTGGGAGCCTCACCAGCGGTTAGGGTAGGGAAAAAGCACTGGCCCGTACAGCCAGACAGCTGAGAAGCGCTCACAGGAGCTTCTCAGATCCTCCTCCTTGAATTTCTTTGTTTTGGTTTAGTTTCTCATCTCGTTAGTCTATCTCAGCTGTCATGCAGTCAGACTGATCGCTACCCTTTAAGTTCCTCCCCATAATGCAGTAGTGTGCGGCTGATACAACTTCCTGGAGTGTGTGTGCATGCTGTTCCCAGTTCCCAGTTCTCAGTCGTCAGTCGTCTGCAGATAAGTGCTGTTTATGTATTTATGTTTTTGTCTTTTCTGGATCCAGGTGACCCTGACTCCCTCCGTGTCAGTTTAGGGAGCCGGTGGTCGTGTCCCTTCACTATTGTAGGGTCTTCAGGTAATAGATAGCCGAGGAACGTGGATATGCGGCCATCCACCTTTGGGGTGTTCGCATAGGCTGAGCAGTGAGGGAGAGCGGCAGCTCTATTGCAGGGGTCTCCCTTTGTCCCTTAGTTGTGGATCCAGAGAGACATTGTTTATATGGTATTGTCTTGTTTCCTGTACACCATCCGTGACATTATCAGCCGCCAAAACCGTCTCAAGCATGGATCCGGTTTCACTTTTGGCTGAACGCCTCCAGGGTCTTTCATTGGAGGTAGCTGATCTCCGTAGGATTTTTTCTCAGTTTCAAGTGACCGGTTCAGCTTGCGTTCATGGAGTTTGTGCTGAGCCCAAGATCTCGCTCCCGGATACGTTCTCTGGGGGTAGTGAGAATTTTGTGCGTTTTAAAGAGGCTTGCAAACTCCATTTTCGCCTTCTTCCCCATTCTTCTGGTGATGAAGAACGGAGGGTGGGGATCATTGTATCGCTGCTCAGGGGTAACGCTCAGTCTTGGGCCTTTTCGCTACCGGAGGGGGCACGGCCCCTCCGCTCAGTGGATGAATTCTTTTTAGCCCTGGGTCAGATATATGATGATCCGGATCGTATTGCTCTGGCTGAGTCTAGACTACGTCTGTTATGCCAGGGTAAACAATCCGCAGAGATATACTGCTCCGAATTTCGGAGATGGGCAGCTGATACTGGTTGGAATGATGCTGCACTCCGAAGTCAATTTTGCCATGGTCTTTCAGAGGGATTGAAAGATGCATTTTCCTTTCATGAGAGGCCTATCTCCTTGGACTCTGCTATGTCTCAGGCCGTTCGTATTGACAGGCGTCTTAGAGAGAGACGAGAGATCTCTCCTTCCTGTCCTACTCAGTCTCGGAACAGTGCAGCGGTCTCATTCTGTGCGCAGGAGTCTCAGTCGCTGTCAGCCCCTTCTGAGCAGGAGCCCATGCAGCTGGGGTTGATTGCCTCTGACAATAGAAGATTCAGCCCGCATGGGAGGGTTTGTTTTTGTTGTGGAGATATAAATCATTTGGCAAATGTTTGTCCCTCAAGGAGATTCAGGCAGTTTTCTGGGAGTAATAAAGAGACAAAAAGGAAAAAATCTTTTAAAAATGTTCCGTCTGTTACTATTGGCAGGGTTGAGGCGGAAATTGAAGGTTTTCCGTTTGCTTGTAGTTCCCGTTTTGTCCTGCCTGCTAGGGTGGCGCTAGAGAGCAAGAGCATTTTTTGTGAGATTTTTGTGGATAGTGGAGCAGCTGTCAACCTCATTGATAATCAATTTGCAATAACTCATGGTTTCCAGGTATGCACTTTGGGAAGGGATATTCCTGTTTTTGCTATTGATTCAGCTCCACTTTCTCAGAAATCATTAAAGGGCATAGTTCACAATATCCGTTTAATTGTGAGTGATGCTCATGTTGAGGATGTGTCATGTTTTGTCCTTAGCGGTTTGCCTACTCCTCTAGTGTTGGGGCTACCCTGGCTCACTAAACATAACCCCACCATTGATTGGCAAGCGAGGCAAATAAATGGTTGGAGTAACTTTTGCAGAGAGAATTGCCTCACAACATCTGTTTCTGAGGTTTCTACTAAGACTGTACCACCTTTCCTCTCTGAATTTTTGGATGTCTTCTCTGAGAGTGGAGTTCAGAGTTTGCCTCCGCACAGGGAGTATGATTGCCCTATTATTCTCATCCCAGGCGCCAAGCTGCCTAAATCTCATTTATACAATCTCTCCCAACCTGAGAGGGTCGCTATGCGGGCTTATATCTCTGAGAGTTTGAGAAAAGGACACATACGACCCACGAAGTCACCTGTTGCCGCTGGTTTTTTCTTTGTTAAGAAAAAAGATGGTTCTTTAAGACCTTGTCTGGATTTCAGAGAGCTGAACAGTATCACTATTCGTGATCCTTATCCGCTTCCTCTGATCCCGGACCTGTTTAACCAGGTTGTTGGGGCTAAAGTCTTTTCCAAATTAGACCTAAGAGGGGCATACAACCTGGTTAGGGTCAGAGAAGGAGACGAATGGAAGATGGCTTTCAATACCCCTGAGGGCCATTTTGAGAATTTGGTTATGCCTTTTGGTTTGATGAATGCCCCAGCCGTTTTTCAGCATTTCGTCAACAGCATTTTTTATCATTTAATGGGAAAATTTGTATTAGTGTATTTGGATGACATTTTGATTTTTTCTCCTGATTTCAAGACTCATAAGGAACACTTACGTCAGGTCTTGCTCATTCTGCGGGAGAATAAATTATATGCGAAACTGGAAAAATGTGTGTTTGCGGTTCCAGAAATCCAATTTCTGGGGTTTCTTGTCTCCGCTTCTGGTTTTCGCATGGACCCCGAGAAGGTCCGCGCTGTGCTTGAGTGGGAGCTTCCTGAGAACCAGAAGGCGCTGATGCGTTTTTTGGGCTTTGCCAATTATTACAGGAAATTTATTTTTAATTATTCCTCTGTTGTTAAACCACTCACTGATATGACCAGAAAGGGGGTAGATTTTTCTTCCTGGTCGGTAGAGGCGCGTAAGGCCTTTTCTAATATCAAGGAAAGTTTTGCTTCCGCTCCCATCCTAGTACAACCTGATATTTCGTTACCCTTCATAGTTGAGGTTGATGCTTCTGAGGTAGGGGTGGGTGCGGTCTTGTCTCAGGGTTCCTCTCCTGCCAAATGGCAACCGTGTGCCTTTTTCTCAAAGAAACTCTCCTCCGCAGAGAGAAATTATGATGTGGGAGATAGGGAATTGTTGGCCATCAAGTTGGCTTTTGAGGAATGGCGCCATTGGCTAGAGGGAGCCAGACACCCTATTACCGTGTTTACTGACCATAAAAATCTGGCCTATTTGGAGTCAGCCAAGCGTCTGAACCCGAGACAGGCCAGATGGTCTTTGTTCTTTTCAAGGTTTAATTTTGTTGTTACGTTCCGCCCTGGGGTTAAGAATGTGAAGGCAGATGCCCTGTCACGTTGTTTTCCAGGAGGTGGGAATTTTGAAGACCCGGGTCCCATTTTGGCTGAAGGTGTGGTGGTCTCTGCTCTTTTTCCTGAATTGGAGGCAGAGGTGCAGGCAGCCCAGTCAGAAGCTCCTGATCTTTGTCCTCCTGGGAGGTTGTTTGTGCCTCTCGCTTTGAGACACAAGATTTTTAAAGAACACCACGACACGGTCCTTGCTGGGCACCCGGGGGCAAGAGCCACACTGGATCTCATCGCTCGGAGATTCTGGTGGCCTGCGCTTTGTAAGTCGGTTGAGGGTTTTGTGGCAGCTTGCGAGACTTGCGCTCGTGCCAAGGTCCCTCATTCACGGCCATCAGGTCCTCTCCTTCCTTTGCCCATTCCTTCCCGTCCTTGGACACATCTGTCCATGGACTTCATAACGGACTTGCCTCGTTCCTCGGGGAAGTCTGTGATTCTGGTGGTGGTGGACCGATTTAGCAAAATGGTGCATTTTATCCCTTTCCCTGGTTTGCCCAATGCTAAGACGCTGGCGCAGGCATTTATTGACCACATTGTCAAATTGCATGGGATTCCTTCAGACATAGTCTCTGATAGGGGCACGCAGTTTGTTTCCAGATTCTGGAAGGCTTTCTGTTCTCGCTTGGGGGTTCGGTTGTCATTCTCTTCTGCTTTCCATCCGCAGTCGAATGGCCAGACGGAGCGCGTCAATCAGAATCTGGAGACATATCCGCGCTGTTTTGTGGCGGAGAATCAGGAGGATTGGTGTTCTTTTTTGTCCCTTGCTGAGTTTGCTTTAAATAACCGTCGTCAGGAGTCCTCTGATAAGTCACCATTTTTTGGTGCATATGGGTTCCATCCGCAGTTTGGGACTTTCTCTGGAGAGGGCTCTTCTGGTTTGCCTGATGAGGACAGATTCTCCTCGTCTTTGTCATCTATTTGGCAAAAGATTCAGGATAATCTAAAGAGCATGAGTGAGAGATATAAGCGTGTGGCGGATAAGAGACCTGTGCCTGGTCCGGACCTGAATGTTGGTGATCTGGTGTGGTTGTCTACCAAGAATATCAAATTGAAGGTTCCCTCCTGGAAGTTGGGTTCTAGGTTTATTGGGCCTTACAAGATCCTGTCTGTCATCAATCCTGTTGCCTACCGTCTTGATCTTCCTCAGACTTGGAAGATCCATAATGTTTTTCATAAGTCCTTATTGAAACCTTATGTTCAACCTATTGTACCCTCGCCTTTGCCTCCTCCTCCGATTATGGTTGATGGAAATCTTGAATTTCAGGTCTCTAGGATTGTGGATTCTCGTCTTGTCCGCGGTTCCCTCCAGTACCTCGTTCATTGGGAGGGTTATGGTCCTGAGGAGAGGATGTGGGTCCCAGTGATGGACATTAAGGCCTCTCGTCTCATCAGGGCTTTCCATAGGTCCCATCCTGAGAAGGTGGGCCCTGAGTGTCCGGAGTCCACTCCTAGAGGGAGGGGTACTGTCACAGCCAGACAGCTGAGAAGCGCTCACAGGAGCTTCTCAGATCCTCCTCCTTGAATTTCTTTGTTTTGGTTTAGTTTCTCATCTCGTTAGTCTATCTCAGCTGTCATGCAGTCAGACTGATCGCTACCCTTTAAGTTCCTCCCCATAATGCAGTAGTGTGCGGCTGATACAACTTCCTGGAGTGTGTGTGCATGCTGTTCCCAGTTCCCAGTTCTCAGTCGTCAGTCGTCTGCAGATAAGTGCTGTTTATGTATTTATAATTTTGTCTTTTCTGGATCCAGGTGACCCTGACTCCCTCCGTGTCAGTGTAGGGAGCCGGTGGTCGTGTCCCTTCACTATTGTAGGGTCTTCAGGTAATAGATAGCCGAGGAACGTGGATATGCGGCCATCCACCTTTGGGGTGTTCGCATAGGCTGAGCAGTGAGGGAGAGCGGCAGCTCTATTGCAGGGGTCTCCCTTTGTTCCTTAGTTGTGGATCCAGAGAGACATTGTTTATATGGTATTGTCTTGTTTCTGTACACCATCCGTGACAGTGAGGCTCCCGGTGCATGCGCAGTGTCGGACGGTGTTCAGCTGAGAACATCCATCCGATCACTGCGCCTGCGCACTGCCCCATAGTTTTTCCCTACCCTAACCGCCGGCGAGACTCCTGGCGCATGCGCACTCTGCTGTGAAACTTCCCTAACCTGACGTTGTGCGCCTGCGCGGCGCTGCACACCTCCTCACGTCATGTCCGGTGCGACCGGAAGTGACGAGGGTAGGGAAATCTCACGAAGTAGGGAAGTATGACATTACACCGGCCTTTGGGGTGTGTGGGCTGGTAACTACTTGGTTGGATAGTCAGCCAGCCTATGCCATGATGCCAGCAACAAGCAGTGTTTTTTTTTTTTTTTTTGGGGGGGGGGGCGCCACAAGGTTAGCTCGCACAGGGCGCCTGGACACCTAAGGCCGGCCCTGACCCCGCTGACTCCAACTGGGCAAGGTGGTTAGTGACAATGGGCGCAACATCGTGGCAGCCCTGAACCTGGGCGAAATAACACATGCTCCCTGCATGATGCACGTCATCATCCTAGAGGTGCGCAGCACTTTCTAAATAAGTACACTGGCTTGTGCAAGGTGCTGACAAACTCCAGGAGACTGTCCAAGCAATTTAGCCACTATTGTGTGACAAGGAACCCTCTCCTGGACCTGCAGGGACAGAACGGCCTGACACTACACTGCTTAATCCAAGACTTGCCAACTCTCTGTACTTTGACATTGCACATGCTCAAGCATCTGTACAAGCAGCTGAAAACCGTTAATGATTTTGTCATGCACCAGACAGCCTCAGCAGCATGGAGTATGTGTTGCTCCGAGGTCAGACAGTGGCAGCTCATCCGAGACGCCTGTCAGGTGCTCAAGCCCTTCGAAGAGGCCACAAAGTTTGTCAGCAGAGACAACTGCGGTATAAACAATGTCATCCCTCTCATATTTTTCTTAGAACAGACAATGACGCTCATGCAGTAGGGGACCATAGCATTAGAAGAGCAGCTGAAGCCCATACAGTCCACTCTATAGCTGTTGGGGATGCACAAAGGGAATCTGGCATGGAGGAGGATGATGACGAAGAAGGAGAAGGAGTTGGAGGTGGAGGGGCAAGAGGACAATGATGAGGATGGCAACAAGACACCCAGTCGTCTCAGTGGGTGGTGGAACTGGAGAGAAGTGGCTTCTCGGGCACGACGGCCAGAATGGTTTTCCGTATGCTTGCTTGCTTACGCAGTGACTGGCGTATTGTTGACAGCAAGCAGTCTGATGGTTACTGGATACAGAAAAGAAGAAAAAGAACACAGCCACCAAAAAGGCGCCAGAAATAAAAATAAAAAAATGTAAAAAAAAGTGTTTTTAATAAAAAATAACGCTTCAAGTAAGAAACACCCCTTTCCCCTGATTTTATAATGAAAAATTGAAAGAAAAGGGGAAAAAAACACATATTAGGTATCACCGCGTCCGTAACAACCGATTCTATAAATATATCACATGATCCACCCCGTCCGATAAACACCATAAAACATACATCACAAAAATTGCAACACCAAGCGATCAAAAAGGCGTATGCCCCCCAAAATAGTACCAATCAAACCGTCACCTCATCCTGCAAAAAATTAGACTCTACCTAAGGGCTCTTTCACACTTGCGTTCTTGTCTTCCGGCATAGAGTTCCGTCGTCGGGGCTCTATGCCGGAAGAATCCTGATCAGGATTATCCTAATGCATTCTGAATGGAGAGAAATCCGTTTAGGATGCATCAGGATGTCTTCAGTTCCGGAACGGAACGTTTTTTGGCCGGAGAAAATACCGCAGCATGCTGCGCTTTTTGCTCCGGCCAAAAATCCGGAACACTTGCCGCAAGGCCGGATCCGGAATTAATGCCCATTGAAAGGCATTGATCCGGATCTGGCCTTAAGCTAAACTTCGTTTCGGCGCATTGCCGGACCCGACATTTAGCTTTTTCTGAATGGTTACCATGGCTGCCGGGACGCTAAAGTCCTGGCAGCCATGGTAAAGTGTAGCGGGGAGCGGGGGAGCAGTGTACTTACCTTCCGTGCGGCTCCCCGGGCGCTCCAGAGTGACGTCAGGGCGCCCCAAGCGCATGGATCATGTGATCGCATGGATCACGTCATCCATGCGCATGGGGCGCTCTGACGTCATTCTGGAGCGCCCCGGGAGCCGCACGGACTGTAAGTATATTGCTCCCCCGATCCCCGCTCCTACTATGGCAACCAGGACTTTAATAGCGTCCTGGGTGCCATAGTAACACTGAACGCATTTGGAAGACGGTTCTGTCTTTAAATGCTTTCAGTACACTTGCGTTTTTCCGTATCCGGCGTGTAATTCCGGCAAGTGGAGTACACGCCGGATCCGGACAACGCAAGTGTGAAAGAGGCCTAAGACAATCGGTCAAAAAAAATTAAAAAACTATGACTATTAGACAATGAAGACACTAAAATGTTTTTTTTTGCTTCAAAACTGCTATTATTGTGTTAAGGTAGACTGATTAGGTATTGCCTCATCCATAACAACCTGCTCTATAAAAATATCACATGATCTAACCCCTCAGGTGAACACTGCCAAAAAAGCTATTTTTTTGTCACCTAACATCACATAAAGTGCAACACCAAGCGATCAAAAAGGCGTATGCCCCCCAAAATAGTACTATTCAAACTGTTACCTCATTCCACAAAAAATTAGACCCTACCTAAGACATTCGGTCAAAAAATAAAAAATCTATGGCTCTCAGACTATGAAGACACTAGAACATCAGTTTACGACCACATGTGGGGTGCTTATGTAAACCGCAGAATCAGGGTAATAACTACTGAGTTTTGTTTGGCAGTTAACCCTTGATGTGTTAAAGAAAAAAATGGATTAAAATGGAAAATCTGGCAAAAAAAAGAGAAATTTAGAAATTTCACATCCATTTTCCTTTAATTCTTGCGGAACACATAAAGGGTTAACAAAGTTTGTAAAATCAGTTTTGAGTAACTTGAGGGGTGTAGTTTCTACAATGGGGTCATTTATGGGGGGTTTCCACTATGTAAGCCCCACAAAGTGACTTCAGACCTTAACTGTTTCTTAAAATGTGGGTTTTAGAAATGTTCTTAAAAATATTAAGAATTGCATCTAAAATTCTAAGCCTTCTAACGTCCGAAAAAAAATTAAATAACATTTACAAAAATGATGCCAACATAAAGTAGACATATGAGGAATGTTAAGTAATACATTGCTGCCCATAATTATTTATACCCCTGGCAAATTTTGACTTAGTTACTTTTTTTCAACCAGCAAGTAATTTTTTGACGGTAAATGACATAGGTGTCTCCCAAAAGATAATAAGACGGATGTACAAGAGGCATTATTGTGGGAAAAAAAAAAATTCTGCTTTTATTTACATTTGAGCAAAAAGTGTCCAGTCCAAAATTATTCGTACCCTTCTCAATAATCAATAGAAAAGCCTTTATTGGCTATTACAGCAATCAAACGCTTCCTATAATTGCAGACCAGGTTTTTGCATGTCTCCACAGGTATTTTTGCCCATTCATCTTTAGCAATGAGCTCCAACTCTTTCAGGTTGGAGGGTCTTCTTGCCATCACCCTGATCTCCCTCCACAGATTCTCAATTGGATTCAAGTCTGGACTCTGGCTGGGCCACTCCAAAACCTTAAAGGGACACTGACAGGGCCAAAAAGCATATTAAGGTATATATATGACCGTACAGGTCTTATAAAGTGTATAAGAATCATATAAGTATCCCCCCTGTCCACCTTATAACTACAGTAATGTGAAGTTTTATAACCTGCTGGAATCGGGTTCAATCTGCCCAAGGGGCGGTGCTTTACCTCAGCTTGCGCCCAGCCAGCTGAGGTGAAGCACCGCCCCTTGGGCAGATTGAACCCGATTCCAGCAGGTTATAAAACTTCACATTACTGTAGTTATAAGGTGGACAGGGGGGATACTTATATGATTCTTATACACTTTATAAGACCTGTACGGTCATATATATACCTTATTATGCTTTTTGGCCCTGTCAGTGTCCCTTTAATGTTGTTGTCTGCTAACCATTTCTTCACCACTTTTGCTGTGTGTTTTGGGTCATTGTCATGCTGAAATGTCCACTGGTGCCCAAGGACAAGTTTCTCTGCAGACTGCCTGATGTCGTTGAGAATCCTCATGTATTGCTCTTTTTTCATGGTGCCGTTTACTGTGATTAGGTCCCCTGGTCCATTGGCTTAAAAACACCCCCAAAGCATTAGGTTCCCACCACCATGTTTGATAGTGGGGATGGTGTTCTTTGGGTTGAAGGCTTCTCCTTTTTTACTCCAAATGAAGGAAACATCATTGTGACCAAGCAATTCAATTTTTGTTTATCTGACCATAACACAGAAGACCAGAAGTCTCCTTCTTGGTCCTGATGAGCTTTTGCAAAGGCCAAGTGAGCTTTTGTGTGCCTTATCTGGAGAAGTGGCGTCCTCCTTGGTGTGCATCCGTGGAACGCAGCAGTGTGCAGTGTCCGTTGGATTGTCTGCCTTGAGACATTGCCACCAGCAGAGCCCAGATTCACCAGGATGGCCTTGGTGGTGATCCTTAGATTCTTTTTCACCTCTCTAACTCTCCTCCTGGCCAACACAGGTGTCACTTTTGGCTTCCGACCACGTCCTCTGAGATTTTCCACAGTGCGGAACATCTTGTATTTTTTTAATAATACTTTGCACTGTAGCCACTGGAACTTGAAAACATTTAGAAATGGCCTTGTAGCCCTTTCCTGACTTGTAAGCAGCCACAATGCGCAGCCGCAGGTCCTCACTGAGCTCCTTTGTCTTAGCCATGACTGTCCACAAACCAACTGCAGAGAGCTGCTGTTTTTCACCTGCTGAGTTGATTAAAACAGCTGTTCCCAATTAATCAGGTTAATTAGGATGCTTTAGAACAGCTTGGACTATTTGGAATGGTATATAACTTTTGATTTTCCCACAGACTGTGACAGTTTTTGAAGGTTATGAATAATTTTGGACTGGACACTTTTTGCTCAAATGTAAATAAAAGCTGAGAAATGTTTTTTTCCCACAATAATGGCTCTTGTACATAGTCTTATTATCTTTTGGGAGACACCCATGTCATTTCCCGTCAAAAAATTACTTGCTGGTTGAATAAAAGTAACTTTAAGTCAAAATTTGCCAGGGGTATTAATAATTATGGGTAGCACTGTAAATATTTTATGAGGTATCACTTTCTGTTTTAAAAGCGGAGAGATTGAAATTTTGAAAATTTCTCTAAATTTTGGTTAAATTTGGTATTTTTTTTATAAATAAAGGTGAAATATATTGACTCAAATTTATGACTATCATGAAGTGCAATGTGTCACGAGAAAACAGTATCACAGTGTTCCAAAGTTATTACCACATAAAGTGACACATGTCAGATTTGCAAAAAATGGCCTGGGCAGGAGGGCGAAAACTGGTAGAAAGGGTTAAATTCAGAGTCCTATGATGCTATAGGAGGTTATATACCAACTTTTAGGGCAATTGGAGTAACTTTGGTTCGGCCCAAAACGATTCCAACCATTTCGAAAATTTGGCAAACCAGACCCAAAACAAATCCAGACTGATTCCCTCATCTCTAATCTGAAGGCATGATATTGTAATGACAGGTTCTTTAATAGCCTAAGTAGGCAAGAGAGGTTTTGGCTGACACAACCTATTTGGAGCACTGGTGGTGGCAAAACTGTTTTTGATATATCGGTCTAATAAGCCCAATTAGGTGATAAATGCTGTAAAATGCTACGATCTGAACATTAACTCAACGAATAAAATCTCTTATATAAACCAAAGTGATAACTACAAAGTATAGCCATTGGAACCAGGAGACATCTTTGCACCTATGGTATAATGGTATGGTTATAGTGTCCCTTAGGCACTAGGGACCGTGTGGGACTACAACATCTGCACCCTCTACAGTTATGCCCCAGTGGATGAATAGATGGATAAATATATACGTAAAAAATAGGTAGATATGATATTAGGTGCCAGGGCAATAATTCACACTAGTTTAAAGTGCCAGAGGAAGCGCAAACCAGCGCGAAACGGCTGTCGCTGCTTCACTTGCTGTGAAACTATGCATGTTGTTTCAGCCCCAAAGTTTTAATATGTGGAAGAATAAAGGAACGTATATTCTACAGTGGTGGGTGCCGCGTTCTTTTACTTCTATATACAACTATTTTAAAGTGCCTTTGCCTGATGCAAAGTTAAAGGGGGCAAATGATTTTATCATGATTATTTGTCCCCCATTCACTTTCAATATTGTCAGCAGCATATCACCTGTTGGCACATGGGGATATACTGCAGACAAATGTCAATTTAAAGGGACACTGACAGGGCCAAAAAGCATATTAAGGTATATATATGACCGTACAGGTCTTATAAAGTGTATAAGAATCATATAAGTATCCCCCCTGTCCACCTTATAACTACAGTAATGTGAAGTTTTATAACCTGCTGGAATCGGGTTCAATCTGCCCAAGGGGCGGTGCTTCACCTCAGCTGGCTGGGCGCAAGCTGAGGTGAAGCACCGCCCCTTGGGCAGATTGAACCCGATTCCAGCAGGTTATAAAACTTCACATTATTGTAGTTTAAAGGTGGACAGGGGGGGTACTTATATGATTCTTATACACTTTATAAGACCTGTACGGTCATATATATACCTTAATATGCTTTTTGGCCCTCTCAGTGTCCCTTTAAGGTGCTGCACGTAAGACGCGATCACCCGTTTTGAGCTTTTGTTGGGTGATCAGTCGTACTAACATCAACATACAGTTATACAGAGGTTAGTTTGTAATAATAATTGTCCAGATCCTCAGTGTAAAAGGACCCTTAGTTGGGCAGATATTAGATTGATGATAGATAGATAGATAGATAGATAGATAGATAGATAGATAGATAGATAGATAGATGATAGTGTGGGGATTCGCTCTGGTAGACAGGACAAGCGGATGCAGTATAGAGGCAAAGACCAGTTTGTAATTCAAAAACTGAAGTGTTTTATTCACACTTATGGCAACAAAACAGTACGACAGTCCATTTGCAGTTTTGGTGTTCGTTCACACCTAGACAGTTCATACAGCAAAAGAGTCACCTGTTATTCTAGGTGTTAGTTCACACCAGGTTGGCATTGCTCAGGACAGAGCAGACCTTCCAAACTTAGGCCTCCAGGGTAGCACACGGCTCAGATCCTAATCCAGCGATTGCCAGAGCTCCTCTGTCAGAGAGAGAGGTAATTACCACCAGCTGACACTGCTGGCTGGGTTTTTTATATAGGCCAGTCAAGACCCAGCCTGGAACGGGGGGAGTAGTCACCCACCCAGTACTTTGACTACTCCCAGTAAGAGCCATCCCGGATCAGCTATTACAGCTATACTAAATAGCTAGGTGTCAAACAGCAACTGCTGCTGACACATGAAAACTGGCTCTTACTCCACCGAGGCCAGGAACCTCGGTGACACATACCTTCCGTCAACGACGTTCCCTTGCACCTTCCTACAATAGATAGATAGATAGATAGATAGATAAACATACATACATCGATAAATAAGATATCATAGGTAGATACTAGGATAACATAGAAACAACGAGACAGTATGGGGAAGAGTGATGGCATTAGCGTTGGCTCTTCCCCATACTCTGGAGGTGTAAATGCACTGGTCTCCTCCGCTAGCGATCCTTCCCGACAATCTGCTTGTACATCAACATGTAAAGGGACCTTTAGATGGGTAGATATTGGATAGATAGATAGATAGATAGATAATAGATTAGATAATAGATGGATAGATAGATTAGATGATAGATAGATAGATAGATAGATAGATAGATATATTAGATAATAGATAGATAGATAGATAATAGATAGATTGATAGATGATAGATTAAATAAAATAGATTGGATAACATAGATAGATGATAGATATATAGATAGATAGATAGATAGATGATAGATAAATAATAGATAGTAGATAGATAGATAGATAGATATATGATAGATGATAGATATATATAGATAGATGATAGATAGATAGATAGATAATAGATAGATAGATAATAGATAGTAGATAGATAATAGATAGATAGATAGATAGATAGATAGATAGATAGATAGATAGATATTAGATAGATTGATAGATGATAGATTAAATAAAATAGATTGGATAACATAGATAGATGATAGATATATAGATAGATAGATAGATGATAGATAGATAATAGATAGTAGATAGATAGATAGATCGATATATGATAGATGATAGATATATATAGATAGATAGATAGATAGATAGATGATTGATAGATAGATAGATAATAGATAGATTGATAGATGATAGATTAAATAAAATAGATTGGATAACATAAATAGATGATAGATATATAGATAGATATTAGACAGATAGATAGATAGATAATAGATAGATAGAATATAGACAGATAGATAGATAGATAGATAGATAGATAGAATATAGATTATAGATAGATAGTTAGATAGATAGATAGATCCTCATTGTAAAAGGACCCTTAGACAGGTAGATAATAGTTAGGTAATAACAAGAAGCTAAACAATAGCTTACAGTATATGACAGATACAAAGGTTTAGCTCCTTTTGCCTAGTGCATAAGCTTGCAGATTCTGAATTATTTCTCTTTTACCATCTGGGACAGGGTGATTATAAATTGTCATATATTCGTTTCTGGTGAGCCTAGGAGTATTAGAGGTGACATTTTAATGCTGCCATTCATTGTGCTTCTGGCTGGATGCCTCCTTCCACTGTAAAAGAAATTTAAGTAGCAGCCACTGTGATTTTATATGAGCTTGAACAGAAAGAAAGTGAAGCAAGCAGAAAACAAGGCATAGAAGTGAGGAAAAAGACTATTCTTTACTGCAGTAGATAACAATATGGATGCCATAGAAAAAGAAATCTAATGAGCTCCTACCTATTATTAATGAAAGCCTCTTACAACTAATGAAGTGTACAATCCTAATAACAGACCCGATCTTGTGTATAAGGGGATATACTGTATCTGGAAGCAGGATTTAAAAATGCAGTAATTAATTAGAGAAAAGGTAATTAGCCTCATTTCATTGTAAGCACGTATTTCACGCACATCCTTTGTGATTTGATGATTTAGTGCGAAGACTAAAGACACAAGGTAATTTTGTCTCTCGTGCTGACTCAAAGAATCATTTCATTTTATCGTCCCATTTTAACAAATCCCAAGTCTCTTCTTCCTTTAATCGTGTAAAATGTGAAACCAGCAGGTTCATTATATGAACTTCAGTAACAGACAGTGCCTTGAAAAAGTGTTCCTCTCCCTTGAGCGTTTCCATGTTTTCACATTTCACCCACAAACTTAAATGTATTTTATTGGGATTTTATGTGCTAGACCAACACAAAGTGTAAAGTGAAAAGAAAATGATACTTGGTTTTCCAAGGTTTTAATAAATAAAAATCTGGAGAGCGTGGCGTGCATTTGTGTTCAGCCCCCCTGAGTCAATACTTTGTAGGACCAGCTTTCGCTGCAATTACAGCTGCAAGTCTTTTGGTGTATGTCTCTTCCAACTTTGCACATGTAGAGGCTGAAATTTTTGCCCATTTTTCTTTGGAAAATAGCTCAAGCTCAGTCAGATTGGATGGAGAGCGTCTGTGATCAGCCATTTTCAAGTCTTGCTGCAAATTCTCAATGGGATTTAGGTCTGGACTTTGACTGGGCCATTCTAACACATGAATATGCTTTGGCCTAAACTATTCCATCTCTGGCTGTATTTTAGGGTCATTGTCCTGCTGGAAGGTGAACCTCTGCCCCATTCTCAGGTATTTTGCAGCCTCTACCAGGTTTTCCTCCAGAATTGCCCTGTATTTAGTTCCATCCATCTTCTCAGCAACTCTGACCAGCTTCTAGTGTCGGACTGGGGTGCCTAGGGCCCACCAGTGAAATTTATTTTGGGCGCCCACCGTACAGATAAATTCAAATATTACCTGCTCACACAGCAGCAAGATGCTACCAGATGGTTGAATATGGGGGTCCCTGCAGCAACTTTGTGAAGGTAGGTCCTGGGGAAAAGAGGACACTGGTAGGTTTCCTCTATACCTAGAAGACATCTCAGCTCTGATCGTGTCTATAATAATAAACTGGAGAGTTTCTTTAACCACCTCAGCCCCTATAGCTTAAACACCCTTAAAGACCAGGCCACTTTTTACACTTCTGACCTACCCTACTTTCACCTTTTATTTCTCGGTCATGCAACTTACCACCCAAATGAATTTTACCTCCTTTTCTTCTCACTAATAGAGCTTTCATTTGGTGGTATTTCATTGCTGCTGGCATTTTTACTTTTTTTGTTATTAATCGAAATTTAACGATTTTTTTGCAAAAAAATGACATTTTTCACTTTCAGTTGTAAAATTTTGCAAAAAAAACGACATCCATATATAAATTCTGCTCTAAATTTATTGTTCTACATGTCTTTGATAAAAAAAAAATGTTTGGGTAAAAAAAAAAAATGGTTTGGGTAAAAGTTATAGCGTTTACAAACTATGGTACAAAAATGTGAATTTCCGCTTTTTGAAGCAGCTCTGACTTTCTGAGCACCTGTCATGTTTCCTGAGGTTCTACAATGCCCAGACAGTACAAACACCCCACAAATGACCCCATTTCGGAAAGTAGACACCCTAAGGTATTCGCTGATGGGCATAGTGAGTTCATAGAACTTTTTATTTTTTGTCACAAGTTAGTGGAAAATGATGATTTTTTTTTTTGATTTTTTTTTCTTACAAAGTCTCATATTCCACTAACTTGTGACAAAAAATAAAAACTTCTATGAACTCACTATGCCCATCAGCGAATACCTTGGGGTGTCTTCTTTCCAAAATGGGGTCACTTGTGGGGTAGTTATACTGCCCTGGCATTCTAGGGGCCCAAATGTGTGGTAAGTAGTTTGAAGTCAAAATGTGTAAAAAATGACCGGTGAAATCCGAAAGGTGCTCTTTGGAATGTGGGCCCCTTTGCCCACCTAGGCTGCAAAAAAGTGCCACACATGTGGTATCGCCGTACTCAGGAGAAGTTTGGGAATGTGTTTTGGCGTGTCATTTTACATATACCCATGCTGGGTGAGATAAATATCTTGGTCAAATGCCAACTTTGTATAAAAAAATGGGAAAAGTTGTCTTTTGCCAAGATATTTCTCTCACCCAGCATGGGTATATGTAAAATGACACCCCAAAACACATTCCCCAACTTCTCCTGAGTACGGAGATACCACATGTGTGACACTTTTTTGCAGCCTAGGTGGGCAAAGGGGCCCATATTCCAAAGAGCACCTTTCGGATTTCACCGGTCATTTTTTACACATTTTGATTTCAAACTTCTTACCACACATTTGGGCCCCTAGAATGCCAGGGCAGTATAACTACCCCACAAGTGACCCCCTTTTGGAAAGAAGACACCCCCAGGTATTTCGTGATGGGCATAGTGAGTTCATGGAAGTTTTTATTTTTTGTCACAAGTTAGTGGCATTTTCCAGGGGCCCTAATGTGTGGTAAGTAGGTAAATGACCTGTGAAATCCTAAAGGTGCTCTTTGGAATGTGGGCCCCTTTGCCCACCTAGGCTGCAAAAAAGTGTCACACATGTGGTATCGCCGTATTCAGGAGAAGTTGGGCAATGTGTTTTGGGGTGTCTTTTACATATACTCATGCTGGGTGAGAGAAATATCTCGGCAAAAGACAACTTTTCCCATTTTTTTATACAAAGTTGGCATTTGACCAAGATATTTATCTCACCCAGCATGGGTATATGTAAAATGACACCCCAAAACACATTGCCAAACTTCTCCTGAGTACGGCGATACCGCATGTGTGACACTTTTTTGCAGCCTAGATGCGCAAAGGGGCCCACATTCCTTTTATGAGGGCATTTTTAGACATTTGGATCCCAGACTTCTTCTCACGCTTTAGGGCCCCTAAAATGCCAGGGCAGTATAAACACCCCACATATGACCCCATTTTGGAAAGAAGACACCCCAAGGTATTCAATGAGGGGCATAGAGAGTTCATAGAAATTTATTTTTTTGGCACAAGTTAGCGGAAATTGATTTTATTTATTTTTTTCTCACAAAGTCTCCCTTTCCGCTAACTTGGGACAAAAATTTCAATCTTTCATGGACTCAATATGCCCCTCACGGAATACCTAGGGGTGTCTTCTTTCCGAAATGGGGTCACATGTGGGGTATTTATACTGCCCTGGCATTCTAGGGGCCCTAAAGCGTGAGAAGAAGTCTGGAATATAAATGTCTAAAATTTTTTACGCATTTGGATTCCGTGAGGGGTATGGTGAGTTCATGTGAGATTTAATTTTTTTACACAAGTTAGTGGAATATGAGACTTTGTAAGAAAAAAATAATAATTTCCGCTAACTTGGGCCAAAAAAATGTCTGAATGGAGCCTTACAGGGGGGTGATCAATGACAGGGGGGTGATCAATGACAGGGGGGTGATCAGGGAGTCTATATGGGGTGATCACCACAGTCATTGATCACGCCCCTGTAAGGCTCCATTCAGACGTCCGTATGCGTTTTGCGGATCTGATCCATCTATCAGTGGATCCGTAAAAATCATGCGGACGTCTGAATGGAGCTTTACAGGGGGGTGATCAATGACAGGGGGGTAACCAATGACAGGGGGGTGATCAGGGAGTCTATATGGGGTGATCACCACAGTCATTGATCACGCCCCTGTAAGGCTCCATTCAGACGTCCGTATGCGTTTTGCGGATCCGATCCATCTATCAGTGGATCCGTAAAAATCATGCGGACGTCTGAATGGAGCTTTACAGGGGGGTGATCAATGACAGGGGGGTAATCAATGACAGAGGGGTGATCAGGGAGTCTATATGGGGTGATCACCACAGTCATTGATCACGCCCCTGTAAGGCTCCATTCAGACGTCCGTATGCGTTTTGCGGATCCGATCCATCTATCAGTAGATCCGTAAAAATCATGCGGACGTCTGAATGGAGCTTTACAGGGGGGTGATCAATGACAGGGGGGTAATCAATGACAGGGGGGTAATCAGGGAGTCTATATGGGGTGATCAGGGGTGATCAGGGGCTAATAAGGGGTTAATAAGTGACAGGGGGGGGGTGTAGTGTAGTGTGGTGCTTGGTGCTACATATTGCTGAGCTATCTGTGTCCTCTGGTGGTCGATCCAAACAAAAGGGACCACCAGAGGACCAGGTAGCAGGTATATTAGACGCTGTTATCAAAACAGCGTCTAATATACCTGTTAGGGGTTAAAAAAATCACATCTCCAGCCTGCCAGCGAACGATCGCCGCTGGCAGGCTGGAGATCCACTCGCTTACCTTCCGATCCTGTGAACGCGCGCGCCTGTGTGCGCGTGTTCACAGGAAATCTCGCGTCTCGCGAGAGGACGCACCAGCGCGTCCACCCAGAAGAGCAGGGCCGCCGCAAAGACGCAATCCTGCGTACGGCGGTCCTGAGGAGGTTAAAGGGGTTGCATCACTTCGGCAAATAGCATTTATTGTGTAGAGAAAGTTAATATAAGGCACTTACTAATGTATTGTGATTGTCCATATTGCTTCCTTTCCTGGCTTGATTCATTTCCCATTGCATTATACACTGCTCTTTTCCATGGTTATGACCACCCTGCAATCCAGCAGCAGTGGTTGTGCTTGCACAGGATAGAAAAAAAGCACCGGCCTATGTGCACCCCCCCCCCCCCCCCCCCCCCCCAGTCACCAGAGAGGCTGGCACTTTTTCTTATAGTGTGCAAGCACAACCACTACTGCTGGATTACAGGGTGGCTGTAACCATGGAAATGGGCAGTGTATGGTGTGATGGAAACATGAATCCAGCCAGCAAAGGAAGCAATATGGATAATAACAATACATTAGTAAGTGCCTTGTATTAACTTTCTCTATATGATAAATGGGGTCAGGTAGGTGTTAGCTAGCACGGTATGCAAGGATGTTAGTATGTTAATGGAACCTACTTGGGGGTGGTATCCCTAATTCTGGCCCTTATGTAGTGGCCCTACCTAATTACGGAATAGCCGCCCCGATAGGGGCGATCCCGTTTCTCGTGCCTCCTAGTGTCCCTGGTTAGCCCTGGATCGGGGTAAACCTATGTAATGGGGGACCCTAGAGAAAACACCTGGGCTAATCTACACACAAGAAAATAAAAAAATGATAATAATGAACTTATATATAGTAACCCAAGATGGGTAACAAACAGCACCCTTGTTATCAAACTACACAAATAGGATAGAGAAAAATAGAATAGTAGAGTGAAATGTCCAATAGTCCCTACGCGTTTCGCCTGGTTGGTGTCAGGCTCATCAGGGGACACAAATGACAAGAATAACCTATCACCATAGATATAACTATATATATATATATAGATAAATTTATTTTCTTTTTAATATTTAATTTTCCTCTAAAGATACATACACGGATGTTCACATAAGATAGGCCAATAGCTAGGAACAATACTCATCAATCAGTTCAATAACAATATCAGACCACTTATAGACAAGCTAATAACTGGAGAGAATACTGATCAATCAATTTAATACAATTATCAAGTAACGTATTGTTACCAAGAAATAGTCAATGGAAAAAAAAAATAGATAAATAAGGGTTATCACTAATGATAAAATCAGAGACAACCCCACTTTGTTCAATATCTCATACTTGAAGATTTGGCCAAACTGGGATATACCAAATCATATATCTTGGTGTCTAATCCTCAGTCAGCTAAATATGAGCTATGCCTATATATTAGAACCACATCACAAAATCATGTCACTGACAGGTGTCAGATAGGACACATAGGTAAGTCTGTCAATTATAGCAATATGATATCTACTATTTGGTCAACTCTCAATGGTGAATAACAATATATATCACCAATATAGTAAAAGGGGTGTCACCAATCAATAAGCAGTATGAATAATGGCAAGTGAAAATACTATAAGAACCACCTCACACAATGATACTTCTGAAAGATGTCAATTGAGACACATCGATAAGTGTGTCAGTTGTAGCAACATACTATTAACTATTTGGATGGATCTCAATAATAAATAACGATGTTTAACGTGACCCCAGCATATTGGGTGTCACCAATTGGCATATGGTGTAGGTAGTGACGGATAAAATCCGTTGATAATACTTGCATGCCCCTTTTGCAGCTAGACAGGTAAGTGCAGCTAGTAGCGATGTAGGCATCAGAGTGACCCAGAATAGTTGCGTCCGTCAGATGAGCGGACGCAACTATTCTGGGTCACTCTGATGCCTACATCGCTACTAGCTGCACTTACCTGTCTAGCTGCAAAAGGGGCATGCAAGTATTATCAACGGATTTTATCCGTCACTACCTACACCATATGCCAATTGGTGACACCCAATATGCTGGGGTCACGTTAAACATCGTTATTTATTATTGAGATCCATCCAAATAGTTAATAGTATGTTGCTACAACTGACACACTTATCGATGTGTCTCAATTGACATCTTTCAGAAGTATCATTGTGTGAGGTGGTTCTTATAGTATTTTCACTTGCCATTATTCATACTGCTTATTGATTGGTGACACCCCTTTTACTATATTGGTGATATATATTGTTATTCACCATTGAGAGTTGACCAAATAGTAGATATCATATTGCTATAATTGACAGACTTACCTATGTGTCCTATCTGACACCTGTCAGTGACATGATTTTGTGATGTGGTTCTAATATATAGGCATAGCTCATATTTAGCTGACTGAGGATTAGACACCAAGATATATGATTTGGTATATCCCAGTTTGGCCAAATCTTCAAGTATGAGATATTGAACAAAGTGGGGTTGTCTCTGATTTTATCATTAGTGATAACCCTTATTTATCTATTTTTTTTTTTTTTTTCCATTGACTATTTCTTGGTAACAATACGTTACTTGATAATTGTATTAAATTGATTGATCAGTATTCTCTCCAGTTATTAGCTTGTCTATAAGTGGTCTGATATTGTTATTGAACTGATTGATGAGTATTGTTCCTAGCTATTGGCCTATCTTATGTGAACATCCGTGTATGTATCTTTAGAGGAAAATTAAATATTAAAAAGAAAATAAATTTATCTATATGTATATATAGTTATATCTATGGTGATAGGTTATTCTTGTCATTTGTGTCCCCTGATGAGCCTGACACCAACCAGGCGAAACGCGTAGGGACTATTGGACATTTCACTCTACTATTCTATTTTTCTCTATCCTATTTGTGTAGTTTGATACCAAGGGTGCTGTTTGTTACCCATCTTGGGTTACTATATATAAGTTCATTATTATCATTTTTTTATTTTCTTGTGTGTAGATTAGCCCAGGTGTTTTCTCTAGGGTCCCCCATTACATAGGTTTACCCCGATCCAGGGCTAACCAGGGACACTAGGAGGCACGAGAAACGGGATCGCCCCTATCGGGGCGGCTATTCCGTAATTAGGTAGGGCCACTACATAAGGGCCAGAATTAGGGATACCACCCCCAAGTAGGTTCCATTAACATACTAACATCCTTGCATACCGTGCTAGCTAACACCTACCTGACCCCAGTTTTTTGATTTATTTTTCTTCTTTTTCACTTATTAGTTACTATCTTATTACCTTTAAGGGTTGTATTGACACTTTTATGTATTACTATTAAAAGTTATATTTTAGATTGATGGTACTACTGTGAAATCCTAAGTTGATAACCATTCTCTATTATAGAATCCCGTGAACAGGATTATGTTCAAATCTGTGAATTCTATATGATAAATGCCACTTGCTGAATTGACACAACCCCTTTAATAAGCTATCAAGTTTCTTATATGAACTTAGGCTGGTTGAGGTGCTGTACATTGAATATATATATGTCGTGCAGTAAGTCTACTGTGATATGTGCCACTTGTGCAGAGGGTGGGAGACTAGGGGTCCACTTTTCTCAGGGGCCCACCGAGGATTCACCTGTACCCCTGTGGGCCAGTCCGAGCCTGCCAGCTTCCCTGTCCCTGTTAAAGAAAAGCATCCTCATAGCATGATGCTGCCACCCTAATGTTTCACATTTGGGATGGTGTGTTCAGGGTGATGTGCAGTGTTAGTTTTCTGCCACACATATCGTTTTTCATTTAGCAAACTATTCAACTTTGGTCTCATCTGACCGGAGCACCTACATGTTTTCTGTGTCCCCTACATGGCTTGTGGCACTGGCAAACTGCAAACAGAACTTCTTATGGCTTGCTTTCAGAAATGGCTTTCTTCTTTCCACTCTTCCATAAAGGCCAGATTTGTGGAGTACACGACTAATAGTTGTCCTGTGAACAGATTCTCCCACCTGAGCTGTGGATCTCTGCAGCTCCTCCACAGTGACCATGGGCCTTTTGGGACGTCCATGTCTTAATAGGTTTGCAGTTGTGCCATGATGGATTGAACACTGCTCTGTGAGATGTTCAGAGCTTGGCGTATTTTTTATAACTTAAACCTGCTTTACACTTCTTCACAACTTTATCCTTGACCTGTCTGGTGTGTTCCTTGGTTTTCATGATGCTGTTTGATCACTAATGTTTACTAACAAAGTCCTTCACAGAACAGGTGTAGTTATACTGAGACTAAACTACACACAGGTAGACTCTATTGTGTGAAATTATTGGTCACACTGGATTTTATTTAGGGGTATCAAAGTACAGGGACTGAATACAAATGCACGCAACATTTTTCAGATTTATTAAACATTTTGAAAATCATGTATAATTTTTTTTCTCTTTACACTACACATACTTGCCAATTTGTGTTGGCCTATCAACATACAATCTCAATAAAATACATTTAAGATTGTGGGTGTTCAAGTACCGGCAGGCACTTTTTCAAGGCACTGTATGTACCATATAGTGCACACATTCAGTTAGATAATGAATTTGTAACTTTCCATTAACAAGTATCCATATGTGTGAATATGAGATTCCATAGGTGTGATTGTTTGCAGAAGTTTTATATTTCATGATTATGTAACATTTCTCAGGTAACCTCATGATCTGTAAGTATTGATAATGTAATCATTACTATTTATTTAATGTAATAAATCATTAAAACTTGGAAAAAGAAGATAAGACATAATTAGGACATCGAATATAATAGATGATGTATAGGTATTTGGAAAAGTCCTCAAATTCATTTATGCTTGTAGTCTTTGTGTGGGCAACTCCCTGCCTTGTGAAACCCACATAGATCAAGGAAGCTGACATTTGGTGGTGGGAGTAGGTGTTGTGACACTCTACAACTGCTTTACTAGTCCATGTGCTTATCTATGATATGAGGAAACAGAATAATCCTGAAGGAAAATCACTGGTAATCAGGGGTAGACTGACCATTGAGACATTAGTGAAATACTGTAGTATGCAAAGCCAAAGGGGCCCAGAGGCTTTGTCAATATGTGCACTCCAAATTGAAGTATAGGATGCAAACACAATTCATAAGTCTTCTGACGCACATGTTATTAACCATGTCATGAGTAGAGACAGCTGGAGCAACTATGCAGTGTGATGACACTACCAAAAACTGTTATATCTCATCTTTCTTGATATTCATGAGTGTGATGTTCTCTTCTACTTTTTAACCCCTTATTAATCACACATATATCTTTCTAAAGCTTCTACTTTTTAACCCCTTATTAATCACTCATATATCTTTCTAAAGCATTCACTAATGGACCTTAGGCTAGACTTCCACGCTTTTACGACAACCTGTCTAAATGTTACTCGGATGTCTTGTGTTTGAAGGAGCAGGCTTCTGCTGTAATAGCAGGGTTCTGAAAAACCTCTCATCCCAGATGTTTAACTCTTTAAATTCAGTGGCAACAACCACTGCAGTATGTAAGTGGCTTCAGAGGGTGGGAGCTCACTCTGTCATCACTAGGGCTGCAATGATTAATCGACATTATCGATAATATTCGATAACGGGATTCGTTGTCAACGAATCCCGTTATCAAATAATCTGTCGATTCGTTGCTATGCGGGCGGGAGCGGGCGGCCAGGCACTATGCCTGCGGGTCCTTGAACTTTAAATCACTGCATCTTTATTACCTACAATGATGCTCCAGTAACAGGCAGAACGGGCAGCAGCGTAACGTCACTTACTCACGTGATGCGCATGCTCCGCCTGTTTCATTCATAAAGTGGGCAGAGCAGGCGCGTCATGTGGGTAAGTTACGTTACGCCGCCGCCCGCTCTGCCTGTTACTGGAACTTCATTGTAAGGTAATAAAGATGCAGTGATTTAAAGTAAAAGTTACTGCCGGTTAAGAAATACTGCTGTGAGCGGCGGGGCCGGGGCTGTTATGGGAGGAGGATCTGGATGGCACTGTTATGGGAGGGGGATATGTGCACTGTTACGGGGAGGGGGATCTGTGGATGACACTGTTATGGGAAGGGGATCTGTGGATGACACTGCTATGGGGGAGATCTGTGGATGAGATATATAGCATAAGATGCTATATAGTGTCATCCATAGATCCCCCCATAGCATGGTCATCCACAGGTCTCCCTCCCATAACAGTGTCATCCAAAGATCCCCCATAACAGTGCCATCCACAGATCCCCTCCATAACAGTGCCATCCACAGATCCCCCATAACAGTGCCATCCACAGATCCCCCATAACAGTGCCATCCACAGATCCCCCATAACAGTGCCATCCACAGATCCCCCATAACAGTGCCATCCACAGATCCCCCCATAACAGTGCCAACCACAGATCCCCCCTAACAGTGCCATCCACAGATCCCCCAAAACAGTGCCATCCACAGATCCCCCATAACAGTGCCATCCACAGATCCCCCATAACAGTGCCATCCACAGATCCCCCATAACAGTGCCATACACAGATCCCCCATAACAGTGCCACCCACATATTGTTTTAATATGGCCTTTGAACATAATTTTTCAAGTAAAATCATATAAACCCCTTTTTTTCCTCATTTTGTTGTTTTTTCCTGATTAATCGATGAAATTATCGACAACTAATCGATTATTCAAATAATCGTTAGCTGCAGCCCTAGTCATCACCCAAACCCCCCCCCCCCCCCCCATGCGATTTCATCACCGGGTGCAGGGGCAGACTGGGAACTTAAAGTGCACTGAAAAAAACCTAAAAGAGACCCCATGCTGTAGGTAGGTGCAAATTGACAGAATGCGGTGATACACAAGTACGCAAAGACAACACAAGTAGACGGGACCAGTAATACCATAGTGCAGCACAAAATACCAACCCAGCAGAACCAATTACCACAGTGCAGCAGAAAATACTGCCACTCCCGCTTCAGTATTCTACTGTATAACAGTCCTGAGGATGACAATACAGTTGAATTCAGGAGTGCACCTGCAGCTGCCAGACAAGTGCATAAGTACCTGATGCTCCTAGCATTAATTACTACTGACTGAAAGTATGATATAATTATGAATCCAACTAGCAGCCATGAGGAGGGCTAATATCCCTTTAGGGTCCATGACCAGTCCACCCCTGACTGTGTGCCAATGGTTGCTATGGAAGTTGGGAACCTAACAATGGCCTGCAGATCTGCCACGTACAAAAGTCTATAAGGCAGGGCCTAACAGGCTGCATGTTAGTGTAAAATGACAAGCATAATACACTGCACTACAAGTTGTACAGTGTATTATGTGACAGATCAAAAGATCGGGTGTTCAAATCCCCATGGAGTACAAATTTTTTAAATTTTTTTCCCCAAAAAAAGTAATATAGAAAGCCTAAATTTGAAAGAATCCTTATTATTATTTTTTTTATATAAAAATGACTGAAACTACCAAGCAAGATACCAAAAAGAACAATCCTAGAATTGCTGTTTTTTGTTCTACTGCCTCCCAAGAAACTGAATAAAAGCAATAAAAAGGCATATAAACCTCCAAATAGTATCACTGAAGACTACAACTTGTCCCAAAAGATTAAGCCCTGAAACACCTTTGTGTACATAAAAATAAAAATGGTCCTCAGAATATGGTGACATAAAAACTTTTTATAGTGTTTTTCTGTGGAGTTACAACTTAAAAATATATATGTACACTACGTGCAGAATTATTAGGCAAATGAGTATTTTGACCACATCATCCTCTTTATGCATGTTGTCTTACTCCAAGCTGTATAGGCTCGAAAGCCTACTACCAATTAAGCATATTAGGTGATGTGCATCTCTGTAATGAGAAGGGGTGTGGTCTAATGACATCAGCACCTTATATCAGGTGTGCATAATTATTAGGTAACTTCCTTTGGCAAAATGGGTCAAAAGAAGGACTTGACAGGCTCAGAAAAGTCAAAAATAGTGAGATATCTTGCAGAGGGAGGCAGCACTCTTAAAATTGCAAAGCTTCTGAAGCGTGATCATCGAACAATCAAGCGTTTCATTTAAAATAGTCAACAGGGTCGCAAGAAGCGTGTGGAAAAACCAAGGCGCAAAATAACTGCCCATGAACTGAGAAAAGTCAAGCGTGCAGCTGCCAAGATGCCACTTGCCACCAGTTTGGCCATATTTCCGAGCTGCAACATCACTGGAGTGCCCAAAAGCACAAGGTGTGCAATACTCAGAGACATGGCCAAGGTAAGAAAGGCTGAAAGACGACCACCACTGAACAAGACACACAAGCTGAAACGTCAAGACTGGGCCAAGAAATATCTCAAGACTGATTTTTCTAAGGTTTTATGGACTGATGAAATGAGAGTGAGTCTTGATGGGCCAGATGGATGGGCCCGTGGCTGGATTGGTAAAGGGCAGAGAGCTCCAGTCCGACTCAGACGCCAGCAAGGTGGAGGTGGAGTACTGGTTTGGGCTGGTATCATCAAAGATGAGCTTGTGGGGCCTTTTCGGGTTGAGGATGGAGTCAAGCTCAACTCCCAGTCCTACTGCCAGTTTCTGGAAGACAGCTTCTTCAAGCAGTGGTACAGGAAGAAGTCTGCATCCTTCAAGAAAAACATGATTTTCATGCAGGACAATGCTCCATCACACGCGTCCAAGTACTCCACAGCGTGGCTGGCAAGAAAGGGTATAAAAGAAGAAAATCTAATGACATGGCCTCTTTGTTCACCTGATCTGAACCCCATTGAGAACCTGTGGTCCATCATCAAATGTGAGATTTACAAGGAGGGAAAACAGTACACCTCTCTGAACAGTGTCTGGGAGGCTGTGGTTGCTGCTGCACGCAATGTTGATGGTGAACAGATCAAAACACTGGCAGAATCCATGGATGGCAGGCTTTTGAGTGTCCTTGCAAAGAAAGGTGGCTATATTGGTCACTGATTTGCTTTTGTTTTGTTTTTGAATGTCAGAAATGTATATTTGTGAATGTTGAGATGTTATATTGGTTTCACTGGTAAAAATAAATAATTGAAATGGGTATATATTTGTTTTTTGTTAAGTTGCCTAATAATTATGCACAGTAATAGTCACCTGCACACACAGATATCCCCCTAAAATAGCTAAAACTAAAAACAAACTAAAAACTACTTCCAAAAATATTCAGCTTTGATATTAATGAGTTTTTTGGGTTCAT
Source organism: Bufo bufo (assembly GCF_905171765.1). NCBI lineage: Eukaryota > Metazoa > Chordata > Amphibia > Anura > Bufonidae > Bufo > Bufo bufo. Next base: position 591,061,293 of record NC_053390.1, read on the forward strand.
TGAGAACATGGTTGTTGTTCAATAATAAAATGAATCCTCAAAAATACAACTTGCCTAATAATTCTGCACTCCCTGTATATGAATTTGGTATCACCCTAATCTTGTTGATCTGCCAAATACAACCTACAAATATATATGTATATAAATTTGGTATCACCCTAATCTTGTTGATCTGACAAATAAAGTTATCATGCTATTTATACTGCACAGTGAACACTGTAAAAAAAAGTACATCAAGCCCAAAACTGCACCAATAAAAACAAAAGCAACAGCTTGTTTTGCAGAAGACGAGCCCTACATTGATGGAAAAACAAAAATGTTACGGGACTTTGAAAGCAGAGACACAAAAATTATAATTAAAAATGATTTACCTTTAAATTTGGTATCGCTGCAATCATACTCTGCAAAAGTAAAACCTAAAAAAAATGGCAGAACTTCTGTTTTTTTCCGTACCCCCCAAAAAAGTAATGGTGCCATTTAAAAAAATATAAATTGTCCTGCAAAAAACAAGCGCTCGATGTTGACAAAAATAAAAAATGATGGCTCTTAAAATGTGACAATGAGAAAAGCATAAAAATGTCTTGGTCATTAGGGTCCAACATAGGTTGATCCCTAAGGAATACATTCAAAGCCAAGTGACAACCAGAATGGCTGACATTACTGTTTCCACTGCATTCGTCTATTTGCTTAGCCAGACTCCTGAGTGATGAATCTGCCTTTTTTGCAATGATATATGTAACACTTAGATTTGATGGAGTCTGGAAATCAGGGCACTACATATATTCTATAATTAGAGGTACTCAATCTACTAGTAATCATAACTTCACATTAAAAAGTAATCAGTTCAATACATTGACATTTTTGTGGAGCTTGAGAAATGTTATTCTGGAATGTCTCAGCCAACCGTGAGAATAAAATAGCTCAAAGCAGGGATGTCATGACCACGATTCTCTGGATTTAGAGTAGTGCTCTATAAAACACGTTTTAACTAAAATCACAAACCTAAATCATAACATCTAGAAGATATAATAATAATCTCTAATATTTAGAAGTCATGTTGGGTGATTTTTAAATAGAAAGAGCTAAAATCCCTGCATGAGTGGTTTAGAAATAGATTTTCCGTTAGTTAAGGGACTAAAAGGCACATGGAAATAGGACAGCTGGTCCAGAAATGATTGACACTTAGTCATCAGACCCAGGAGATTTACAGGCGGCCAATTTTCTGCCTGACCGGCGATTTATTGTATCCCTCCAATTACGTCAAGTAAAATATGCTCCAAAACTGCCACCAAATGGGACCTTGTCTATACTGTAATCATAGACAGCTCAATAAATATTTCCTCAAGAATCCAATATGGACTATATGTAATAACGTGTACTCTGAAAATAATGTCCACGCTGTGCCGACCACAGCTCACATACATTAGTGTTAAATGGTTAATCGCTTTAAATCTGAAGTGTGCTTAGCAATGCTCCCGATATTCTGTTACAAATGATGTTCCCTTATAGAAGGGAAGACAAGGTGTCATCCCCTTCAAGAGCATCTGCTGGTGATTTGATTGATTCATATCATGCAAAACCTTGCAGCTGGTTTTGGGGAATGAAATGTTTTTTTCAGTACATCCCTTTTTACAGATAGGAATTGCAGATGTTAGTTATTCCACGTGAACACCACCACTGGCTTGGCAATAGTATGAATGACTTTTCTTTCTTGGGAAATACCAAGGGCAATAATTAACTGTGACCTTGATAAATAAACTTGGCTTACATCTACGTAACCTTAAAACATCACCGAAACAAAAATATGCTATCTGTCTGTGATGACATGAACCATCTGTGCTGACTGAACAAACAGACTATTGCAATTATACATGGTTCATTGCAGGTCATTCAAAATCAAGACTGATATTTCCCAAATTAGTTCTTTTTTACTTTACTGTCATTATTAAAGGGGTCGTCTTGCCATGAATAACTTTAGATACAGCTACAGTCTTCATTTTACGTAGTGAGCCTAAATAAGGCTATGCTCTCCTCTTTGTCAGAGCCCCCATTGCAGATTCCATGGAGCACTAATCTTCCCATCAAAATGTCAGAGCACCTATAACGGAAACTACAACGCAGATGTGAAGTCAAGTGAGACTTCAAGCAACTTTTACTTTGAAAGTGTTGTGTCACGAAACACATTCTACATTTTTCCAACCAGCATCTGGATCTGAATACTTTTGTAATTACATGTAATGATAACATTTAGTATAGCCAGTGTGCTATTCCAGAAAATGTAATGGCTGTGAGTGACCTGTCGCTGCTAGGGATGTGACCTGTGTCAATACGGATGTTGACATGAGGAGAGCTGGAACCTGCAAAGCAGGAGTTGCTGCGATGTAGCCAGAAGGAAGCGGCAGGGATCAGGTAAGTATGATAACCGCAGCAGGTCCAGCCACGCTGGGCGATCTGTTGAAACCATCCCCAGGGGTGATGCCTGGCTCCTAACTTTAGGATAGAGGAAAGAATACAGTAGGACAAAGATAGAAGGTTGCAATAACAAAAGGTACCAGTCTTACAAGAGGCAACAAGCTTAGTGGTTTCAGTCTTTTATCCCTTTAAGGATGCAGCTCAATTTGATGCTTAAAGAGTTTGTCCAACTTTAATCACTTTCAACTACACCCCTGAATGTCCCATGCACCACTGCCACTGCTGTACACACTTAAAGCTCCTTGTCGCTGCTGGGTTATGTGTCACTTGGGGACACATCACCATTGAGGCCAGTGAATGGCTGAAACTACTTATATTTTTAATGTCACTGTTTTGGGATACCTCTAATGTATTGACCAAATTTTGGGGGGGACAGTGCGAAAAAACAATGCAATTCGTTTTTACTGTGTTTACTAAGCGGTAAAAATTGCATGTTAAATTTATTCTATTGGTCAGTATGATTATGTTGATACCAAGTGTACATGTTTTTTTTTTTATGTTTTACTACTTTTAAAATGTTAAAAAAGCTTTTTTTTTCATTGCTTTATGTTGCCATATTCTGATGCCTATATATTTTTTTCTGCTGATGGAGCTGTGTCAATTTATGTGATACGAGCTATGTGTCACGGCTGAGGATGGGGGAAATCCTCAGCCGTGTGGAGCCCGGTGATGTTACGGCTGCTTGGCCATGAAGACAGGATTAGGGAGCAGGTCACCTCCTAAACGCATCCCTAACCTGACCCTGGCTCCTAGCTACATGAGCCAACCTTGATGGTAGGAGGGCCCATGCTCCGGAACCTAAAAGTCCCTGCTAGCCCTCAAGATGACCCTCACCTAGGAGCTGAGTAAGACAAGCCCACTCCTCCTAGACACGGAGGAGCAGGAGTCTCAACGGCCAAGCTGCAGGAAAAGGGGAGACATAAACAGCTCTATGGATATGGCAGGTGAACAAAGAGTTCCACCTACCTGCCACAGCCTTGCTGACTGGATCCCTGTGTTAGCAGGGTGCAGATCACAAACGCATCCCCACACAGGGACCCAGATCCATAGCTGCACAAAATCACATATAAAACATCACACGGACATCACACATAACTAGAAATAACTTAAAGCGACATTATGGTTATGACCACAGGGGTGGCTCTTACTGGCAGGTAATAAAGACATGAGGCTGCTCTCAGCTAAGCATGGCTGAAGCAACCTGCAGGCCTGCAAAAGCAGTGAGGCTTTATAGGCCAAGAAGCCACACCCCACAGTCGGACACACCCAGTGCACACACACACTAGGAAGGAGATTAACCCTTCCAACACCAGGGAAGGGAAAACACCACTTAAAGGAGACGTGCACACAATAACATAAAAAGGAAGTGCACACATACACACATAACTCAAAACCGCATGCACAACGTAGCGAGCTGCAATGGCACAGCTCAGCCTGCTACGCTGCCACATACACACTGTTGCCAGCGGCAACCACAGGTGAGGCAAATACCACAGCCCTCACCTGTGATTGAACACCAAAGAAAACCGCTGACAACCGCATGCGGTTCAGGAGTCACGGTCATAGCCATGGCCGTGACACTATGGTTTTAATTGATACCATTTTCAGGCAACTTCTTGATACATTTTTATTACATTTTGGGGGAAGATGAGGTGACCAAAAATGACAATTCGGTCATTATTTTTTATTGTCTTCACTATGGTGGTTATTATTGGGATAATTTATTTCACTGCACAGTGACGTAGAATTTGTTTAAAATTTTCCATAACAGAACATGGTAGCGAGGAATGATGAATTAGGGTCGAGTTGGTGGAGCAATTTGCCTGGTAATACCGTCATACAATTGCAATAACGACGCAGACAAATTTTTTCGCTAAAAGAATGTATTAGCTATATTGAATTTGGGTCGAGTTGGTGGAGTGAATTGTGTGGTTTATTCCAATAACCAACGACATTCCTCCCTTATGGCAATAGTCAAGCTGCCAGGTTTGATCCATCCAGAAAGTTCGGACCATCTGGTTTTAACCTAATATCAACTCGTGGGCAACTCTGCTGTGTGAAGAATCAATTTATTTGCACTGCTCACAGGGGGTTAAATAAGACCGCTCTGTAACACTAAATCACAGTAACTGTTTTGCTAACAGAAGTAGTTAAATATCAATGTAGACATACCACAAACAGTAGAATGAGACAGGTGTATCGCCCAATTTCTGAATCAAGGCCTAATAGAATTGCTTATCTATTAATCAATGTAGATACGCCACAAACAGTAGAATGAGAATGGCATATCACCACAATTTGTAAATCAGGGCCTAATAGAATTTCTTATCTATTAATCAATGTGGACACACCACAAACAGTAGAATGAGACAGGTATATCACCCAAATTTGTGAATCAGGGCCAATAGAATTGCTTACCTATTAATCAATGTGTTTATCTATAAAAGAACAGATTAAAGGGGTTGTCCGGGTCCAGAGCTGAACCCCCCTGATATGAGCATCATAGCATTTCATATTCCAATGCTCTCCTTTGCCCTGCGCTGAATCGCTTAGGGCAAAGGCATTTTTAGGAGATCCGGTGACGTACCGGGCTCTCCATAGGGACTACTAGATACAAGGTCCATGTATAAATTTTATTCTATGGATGTGTGAAGTAATGATAGTGAAATATGTGCTGTATCTATTAAACACATTAGAGAACTTATTCAAACAGTAATTTAGAAATATAAGAATAGGGGAAAAGAAAAATTAAAAACAATAACTTGAGCAGGTCTTATGAACACTCATCAGTTTTATGGTTGGTTATTATCATAGACCAAGTTGTATAGTATGTTATTCCCATAATTTAGATTGCATAATTAAATGGGTGGGTGGCAAAATTGAAATTTTTTCCTAATTATTAAAAAAAAGTTTTACACTTATGTTTTACTTGTATTAATGCAATTACCAAAATATTCAGATCCAGATATTCGAAAAATGTAGAATATTTTCCATGGGACAACCCTTTAACACTTTATGTGCTCAAACTATACAGCATCACTACTGCAAAAAGGTCAAAAGTAACCCATAGCAAGGCAACTCTAAGAGGGATAAGGCTGTTTTTAGCCCTCTGACAAGCTACCAGCCTGGCGACTTTTGTCTTTAGGGGAAATAAAAATGTTCCACAGATGAAATCTGGCCTGCTAGGCCCCATAGACATTAGATGCCATCTGATTAGAACTAAACCAACAGGAGTTTACATGGGAAAATAGAAATGTTATTTTGTGGGATAACATGGCTATCGAATGGCATGACCTATTCCAAGTGAGAGTAGAATCAGAAAAGATAAAAAAATGCAGTGTGGGTCGTCCATCATGGGTTAAGTTGCTAGCTGTTGTTTTCACATCTCTTTCCCCCTTGGCATAGGAGTATAGTCGTAGTTGGGGTCACAGGTAACATCCCACATAGGTTCGGCTCCTGGAGTCAGAGTTTAGGAAATTTGACACTAATATCGTTTGGTGCAGCAAAACAATCAGGTTTACTGACCAATTTGCAACTTAAAAATGGGTTCTTCTGTGATAGCAACCATCTGGCTAATTTAGGAGACAAACAATCGTCTCTTTCAGAAAGGCACAGTCCATGAATATCATACAGTCCAATTTGTAAGACAGCAGTGATAGTTTTCATGTGGCACAGATGCAAAATGTGTGATTCTTCCCTTGTTTAGGGGTATCTACAGGCAGGGCTGGACTGGCCCATCAGAGTACTAGAGGTTCCTCTGGTGGGCCCAAGCTCTGACAATAATGAAGCCTTAACAAAGCAGGGCCCTAAAGGTCCTGTATACACAGAGGATGGGCCCTCAGAAACATTTCCTCTGGTGGGCCCAATGGACTTCAGTCCGACGCTGTGTACAGGGCTGTTTCAGGCTGCCCTAGGAAGGCATTTAGTATGCCCCTATTAAATTGGCTGCCACATTTCCAAATCGAATTATCCCATAAATAATGTAAAAAAAAAGAAAATCAGATATCATATAGTACTGACAGTACATATCTAGATTCTCTTCAGGCTAGCAGCTCAGGAGAGGCATGTCCATTTATACGGACTGTGTCTTTTTTTCACGTGGCATGTCCTTTCTGCTACAGCTCTCTCCCTGTAACCATCACAGCTTCTAAAAAAAGATAGGGCTGGTGGCAGTTGAAGGACGGAACTGAGCATGTGTGTCCACCTCTGCAAGTTGGACAGAGAAATAAGGAAAATAAAAATAGCAGATGGCACCACACACATATTTACTGCATACATTTGTACATGTTCAGTGTGCATATGAACACTCACTAGATTCAGCCGTACATACTTGCAATGCAATGGCAACATAATGGACAGATGGTAACAACTAATTTGAAAAAAAAAGAGAAAGGCATCTGTCATAGTCCTGCCTCCTAAATTCTGCTGTCCTAGGCACGTGCCCCCAGGTGACTAGTGACAAATATGTCATGGGTCTGTAGAGTCTACCTAAGATCTGCTAAAGTTGTAACAGACCTCTGCAGAGTCCCGCAAGACCTGCTTATAGGGTAGGCTCTCTCAGCCACTGGTCCAGTCATTGTATGGTTGCCACCAAAGTGTGTTGTGCCACAGCCTAGACATTGAGTAACTGCTTGGCAGATATCTTGAATAGAAATGTTGTCTGAAAGTTTCTGTGATAAATAATTACATTGGAGTTTCCCTTGAATCATTTAGTACTATTTTATTTCTGGAACACTCATGTCTCACAGCCCGAGGTAATTTTTTGTCTAAGTTTACTGGGTATTTGTTGATTCTATACAGAATCCTTTCTTTCTCTGCATCATGAAAGATTTCGATTTTCCTTACATACTTCTGTAATAAGATGAGAATATGCAAGGGAATAAATCAGTTTTAGTGCATATGAAATGTAGTAGTTCTTGTAATGAACTGCATAGTCTCAGTCTGTGTCCCTTTGTCTTTATCTCACTATTGCCTTTCTTCCAGGTCCTCCTCTGAGGTTGATGGATGGTGAAACAAAGAAAGAGGGGCGTGTGGAGATTTATCTCAATGGTCAGTGGGGGACAATCTGTGATGATGGATGGACCGATAAGGATGCGTCTGTTGTGTGTCGGCAACTTGGCTACAAGTAAGTCCAGTACAGAAAATGTAGTACTTCCTTGACAGACAATATATTTCCAGATGGCAGCAGGAGGTTTTCATGTTTCTGGAATTTGTACGGTAACAATTAGGGATGAGCGAATCAACTTCGAATGAAGCATCCGAAGTCGGTTCGCATAAAACTTCTTTTGAATAATGTATGGATCAAGCACAGCGTACAGTATTAGACTGTATTGGCTCCTATTAGCCGAAGTTATAACTTTGCGAAGTCTCGCGAGACTTGGGATAATAACTTCATAGATTGATTTCTACTGTAAAAAAATATTTCCCGAACTCGGGTTCGGTTCCAAGGTACCACTAGGAACCGAACCTGAGTTCGGGAAATGTTTTTTCACAGTAGAAATCAATTTATGAAGTTATTACCCGAAGTCTTGCGAGACTTCACAAAGTTATAACTTCGGCTCATAGGAGCCAATAAATTCTAATACTGTACAGAGCGCTCGCTCCATACATTATTCAAACCACGTTTTATGCAAATCGACTTCGGACGTTTCATTTGAAGTCTATTAGCTCATTCCTAGTAATAATCATAAATTACTATACATGTGGAAATAGATTTGTAGAAACCAGTGTCAATGCAACTGAGACCTTAAAATGCCAAAGCTTATTGTTTAAATCATGTTTTTATGTCTAACATAATGTTAAAGAATTTTTGATAGTTTTTTTTATTTTCCATGTAAATATTTATATTTAAACTAAAACCATAAAATCCTAAAATTTTCGCACTGGACACTAAGCTTAATAATAGGAGCCACTTCTTGGTCTGTACAGATCACTTTACTGCTGTTATCTGCTTATCTGTCATTCTAATCCTGCCTGTAATGATATCCCCTCTATGTATGGATAAGACAGGATACATCATTCACAGTAGATGATTTTCAAATCTTATCTATTCTTTCCTTGTACAATGACCTCTGCACGGGACACAGAACATGCCTAGAAAACTCTCCCATAAGGTCCTCTCCTGACCATTGTGTCTGTGGCCCATAGGGCTGGCGTAAAGCAATTTTCCTAATGCTTTGTAAATGCTTAGAACAGCTCAGGCAAGATGGCAGTCCCCATAATCATGTTCAGTAAATAGAATAAAAAATCTGTAATCAGATAATAAAATCAGATTAGAAAAAAAGGATACAATTGTATCAAAACTGATACGTTATCCCACTAGCTTATCTCACTAACTTAGTTTAATTATGTGCAAAGCTTCTAAAGTTTAAGGCCCCTTTCACACAGACGTCACCGATTTGGTCCGGATGCGCCGTGGGAAACACGCGCAAGTGTTTTCAGTCAGTTTTGGGTGCGATTGCGTTGCGTTAAGTTTTTTTCCGCGTGAGTGCAAAGCGTTTAAATGCGTTTTGCATGTGTGTGATAAAAAAACTGAATGTGGTACCCAGACCCGAACCTGGACTTCTTCACTGAAGTTCGTGTTTGGGTTCAGTGTTCTGTAGATTTTATTATTTTCCATTATAACATGGTTATAATGGAAAATAATAGCATTCTTAATACAGAATGCTAAGTAAAATGTCCTTTGAAGTTAAAAAATAATAAAAAAAATTACTCACCTCATTCACTTGATGGCGCAGCCGTTATCGTCTTCCTTCTTCTTCTTGCAGGACCTGCAAAAGGACCTGCACTGACGTCAGCGCAGGTTCTTTTTGCAGGTCCTGCAAGAAGAAGAAAAAAGTGTTGAGCGCGGTGACGTCAGCGCAGGTCTTTTTGCAGGTCCTGCAAGAAGAAGAAAGAAGACGATAACGGCTGCGCGATCAAGTGAATGAGGTGAGTAATTTGTTTTATTATTTTTTACTGACAACAAGCAAAGATCTACAGTTGCAAGAAAAAGTATGTGAACCCTTTGGAACTATATGGATTTCTGCACAAATTGGTCATAAAAGGTGATCTGATCTTCATCTAATTCACAACAATAGACAATCACAGTCTGCTTAAACTAAAAACACAGAAAGAATTAAATGTTACCATGTTTTTATTGAACACACCATGTAAATATTCACAGTGCAGGTGGAAAAAGTATGCGAACCCTTGGATTTAATAACTGGTTGAACCTCCTTTGGCAGCAATAACTTCAACCAAACGTTTCCTGTAGTTGCAGATCAGACGCGCACAACGGTCAGGAGTAATACTTGACCATTCCTCTTTACAGAACTGTTTCAGTTCAGCAATATTCTTGGGTTGTCTGGTGTGAATCGCTTTCTTGAGGTCATGCCAAAGCATCTCAATCGGGTTGAGGTCAGGACTCTGACTGGGCCACTCCAGAAGGCGTATTTTATTCTGTTTAAGCCATTCTGTTGTTGATTTACTTCTATGCTTTGGGTCGTTGTCCTGTTGCAACACCCATTTTCTGTTGAGCTTCAGCTGGTGGACAGATGGCCTTAAGTTATCCTGCAAAATGTCTTGATAAACTTGGGAATTCATTTTTCCTTCGATGATAGCAATCCGTCCAGGCCCTGATGCAGCAAAGCAGCCCCTACCACCATACTTCACAGTTGGGATGAGGTTTTGATGTTGGTGTGCTGTGCCTCTTTTTTTCCACACATAGTGTTGTGTGTTTCTTCCAAACAACTCAACTTTGGTTTCATCTGTCCACAGAATATTTTGCCAGTACTGCTGTGGAACATCCAGCTGCTCTTGTGCAAACTGTAAACGTGCAGCAATGTTTTTTTTGGACAGCAGTGGCTTCCTCTGTTGTATCCTCCCATGAAATCCATTCTTGTTTAGTGTTTTACGTATTGTAGATTCGCTAACAGGGATGTTAGCATATGCCAGAGACTTTTGTAAGTCTTTAGCTGACATTCTAGGATTCTTCTTCACCTCATTGAGCAGTCTGCGCTGTGCTCTTGCAGTCATCTTTACAGGATAGCCACTCCTAGAGAGAGTAGCAGCAGTGCTGAACTTTCTCCATTTATAGACAATTTGTCTTACCGTGGACTGATGAACAGCAGGGCTTTTGGAGATACTTTTATAACCCTTTCCAGCTTTATGCAAGTCATCAATTCTTAATCGTAGGTCTTCTGAGAGCTCTTTTGTGCGAGGCATCATTCACATCAGGCAATGCTTCTTGTGAAAAGCAAACCCAGAACTGGTGTGTGTTTTTATAGGGCAGGGCAGCTGTAACCAACACCTCCAATCTCATCTCATTGATTGGACTCCAGTTAGCTGACACCTCACTCCAATTAGCTCTTAGAGATGTCATTAGTCTAGGGGTTCACATACTTTTTCCACCTGCACTGTGAATGTTTACACAGTGTGTTCAATAAAAACATAGTAACATTTAATTCTTTGTGTGTTATTAGTTTAAGCAGACTGTGATTGTTTATTGTTGTGACTTAGATGAAGATCAGATCACATTTTATGACCAATTTGTGCAGAAATCCATATCATTCCAAAGGGTTCACATACTTTTTCTTGCAACTGTATATAATTTATTTATTTTTTATAACTTTCTATTTTACAAGAAATGATGGAGAAGAACCATTGCTTTGCTACACAGAGAAAGTTTTGACCCCTGAATCATCTTCGCCAGATCAGTTGTGAAGCATTCTGTCAATTACATTGTCATGGTCCATTGTGCGTCACTTCAATTATATAGCTATAAAACCAAACTTTTTACATCTTATAAAGTTGTATTCTCTGTTTGTCTCCTAAAAATGTGAATAATGAAGTGTGAAAATATAGCTTTTCTTCCCACTTCATAGCTGATAGAAAACACAGGCATCAGGGATTTTATTCATAGATGCTTCATACTTAAAGGGAATACAGCCCTCCCCAGACAGCACTGTGCATTTCAATACTCTTTCCATACACGCACTTTGGGTTATTACTGCAAATAAGCATTGTTAAGTCAGACGTGCACAAAAATTTTCTGGACTGCAATCAATTGCTGCAGGATGGAAACTATTTTAATAAAAGGATATCCCCCTCCATCCAACCTTGAGAAGGGTTACTGCAGACTGAAGCTTGTTTCCTGCGGCCAACAATGTCATTATATGTAACTGAGAGGACGTGAATGGCCTAAATCACATTAAAGGACTGTCTTACAAATTAGAAAAGACCCATTAAGACGCTAAATATATCAAGATATTTCAGTGCAGCCAGGCATTACGTAAGCTCATACACATTATCTGATGTATTACATCATGTCTGGAGACTGGCTACATGATATGACAATATTTAGACAGTTGAAGGCATGAGTGAAATCCGGAGATGATAAGATGTTGACTTGGTAGACACTGAACGCAATAGATGTCAAAGGGCTATTGTATGGGAAAATGCAATAAATCTTATTCTGCGACGCTACTGGGGTTTACAGAGGCTTCAATAATTTCACTGTGCATATTATTCATTATGAAATGTTACAGTTTATCCTAATATTTTAATAATAATAAGCATTATTTATACATTTGGCCTATTTATAGTACAACCAAAAGTAGCATCACCATTGATATTTGGCCTCCCATATGGATTTATTCTAGCTTTGTGATCTAATGTTATGTCGTTTGTGCTGTGCAAATTCATATACCGTATTTAACCCCTCCCCGCTCAGTGACATACTATTACCTCACCGAGTGTAGATAGTTAATGCTCAGTGCTGTAATAGTATGTCATGGTGATGGCACAAGCTCAGGAGCTGGGTCTGCACCATCACTTGCTGTTGGCGGCTGTGTTATACACCTGGTACTTGGCTGTTCCCGTCGGGATCTGAGAAATTAAAGGAAGAAAGCTCCCTCTGTGCTCTGAAAGACACCCAGTGAATGTTAGCTAATGGCCTTCTCAAAGCCCCCAGGCCTGCCATGTCCTGTCTGCTGTTACACTCTATTTAGTGTAATGCAGAAGTATTTCAGTGTACAGGGAGTGCAGAATTATTAGGCAAGTTGTATTTTTGAGGATTCATTTTATTATTGAACAACAACCATGTTCTCAATGAACCCAAAAAACTCATTAATATCAAAGCTGAATATTTTTGGAAGTAGTTTTTAGTTTGTTTTTAGTTTTAGCTATTTTAGGGGGATATCTGTGTGTGCAGGTGACTATTACTGTGCATAATTATTAGGCAACTTAACAAAAAACAAATATATACCCATTTCAATTATTTATTTTTACCAGTGAAACCAATATAACATCTCAACATTCACAAATATACATTTCTGACATTCAAAAACAAAACATAAACAAATCAGTGACCAATAACCTTTCTTTGCAAGGACACTCAAAAGCCTGCCATCCATGGATTCTGTCAGTGTTTTGATCTGTTCACCATCAACATTGCGTGCAGCAGCAACCACAGCCTCCCAGACACTGTTCAGAGAGGTGTACTGTTTTCCCTCCTTGTAAATCTCACATTTGATGATGGACCACAGGTTCTCAATGGGGTTCAGATCAGGTGAACAAGGAGGCCATGTCATTAGATTTTCTTCTTTTATACCCTTTCTTGCCAGCCACGCTGTGGAGTACTTGGACGCGTGTGATGGAGCATTGTCCTGCATGAAAATCATGTTTTTCTTGAAGGATGCAGACTTCTTCCTGTACCACTGCTTGAAGAAGGTGTCTTCCAGAAACTGGCAGTAGGACTGAGAGTTGAGCTTGACTCCATCCTCAACCCGAAAAGGCCCCACAAGCTCATCTTTGATGATACCAGCCCAAACCAGTACTCCACCTCCACCTTGCTGGCGTCTGAGTCGGACTGGAGCTCTCTGCCCTTTACCAATCCAGCCACGGGCCCATCCATCTGGCCCATCAAGACTCACTCTCATTTCATCAGTCCATAAAACCTTAGAAAAATCAGTCTTGAGATATTTCTTGGCCCAGTCTTGACGTTTCAGCTTGTGTGTCTTGTTCAGTGGTGGTCGTCTTTCAGCCTTTCTTACCTTGGCCATGTCTCTGAGTATTGCACACCTTGTGCTTTTGGGCACTCCAGTGATGTTGCAGCTCTGAAATATGGCCAAACTGGTGGCAAGTGGCATCTTGGCAACTGCACGCTTGACTTTTCTCAGTTCATGGGCAGTTATTTTGCGCCTTGGTTTTTCCACACGCTTCTTACGACCCTGTTGACTATTTTGAATGAAACGCTTGATTGTTCGATGATCACGCTTCAGAAGCTTTGCAATTTTAAGAGTGCTGCATCCCTCTGCAAGATATCTCACTATTTTTGACTTTTCTGAGCCTGTCAAGTCCTTCTTTTGACCCATTTTGCCAAAGGAAAGGACGTTGCCTAATAATTATGCACACCTAATATAGGGTGTTGATGTCATTAGACCACACCCCTTCTCATTACAGAGATGCACATCACCTAATATGCTTAATTGGTAGTAGGCTTTCGAGCCTATACAGCTTGGAGTAAGACAACATGCATAAAGAGGATGATGTGGTCAAAATACTCATTTGCCTAATAATTCTGCACGCAGTGTATAAGTCTCCCATGAAGTGGCGTAGCTAGAAATCACTGGGCCCCACAGCAAATTTTTGAATGGGGCCCCCCTCCCTCAATCCCTTCTTTTCATGCCGCTCCCATTCCTGTAGCTAGTAAAGATCGCTCTCTCAGACCAGGCCCGGCAGCTGTTCCATCCGTTTTCTACACTGTCTATACTGTCACTGTATATAATTTCATTGTGTAATACTGTTGAGGGGGCCCTGACACAATCTTTTAGTCCTCCTCCTCCTGGATGGGCCCCTTCTGGTTCAGGGCCCCAAAGCAGCCGCTTCCCCTATAGCTACGCCCCTGCTCCCATGGGACTAAAGCATATGAAAAACACATGAATAATGTTTCTTAAAAAATATCTAAAAGTATTTTTCTCTCTACAGTATACACAAAATTGGCATAATCATATTTGTAACAATCTGATTTATTAAGTTATCCTATTATTTAACCTGCAAAATGAACACCGTAAATAATCCTCAGTGCCAGAATTGTTGGGTTTTATTGGTCACACAGCCTCGCCCCTAGAAAATTTGTTAAGAATGTATCTAATGTTTGCACGTATCCCAAAATGGTATCTAATGGAAAAATGCATTGGTGATGTGCTGGTATACGTGTGACAGCTGCAGTCAATCACTGTCCTCAGCATTGGGCCTCATGCACACGACCGTTTTTCGGGTCCACATCCGATCCGCAGTTTTTGCGGCTCGGGTGCGGACCCATTCACTTCAATGTTCTGTCTGCATCCATTGCTCCGTTCCGTGGCCCAGCAAAAAAATATATAGCATGTCCTATTCTTGTCCGTTTTGCAGACAAGAATAGGCATTTCCACAATGGGCCGCCCGTTCCGTTCTGCAAATTGCGGAAGGCACACGGGCGGCTTCCGTTTTTTTTTGCGGATCCGCGGTTTGTTTGCGGACCGCAAAAAACGGCATGGTCGTGTGCATGTAGCCTTAGACTGCCGAATACATTGATCGGCTGCAGTAGTCACAGATTCGAAGTCCATTCGCTCAAAACTTCGTTTGAATGCTGTATGGAGATTCGTCTCTGTGCAGCATTCAACGGCAGGCTTGTTGCTTTGGCTCTCATCTCACATCCTAAGCCCCCTGCTCGAGTTCTTAATTAGAAAATACTGGAGGAGGAGGATGACAGAAGAAGGCAGCACTGGCCACCTCAGAAGGGAAACTTCTAGGGCAATATTTTGTGTTGCACTGTGGTATTTGGTTCTTCTGAGGCAGTATAAAAAGTCTTACATAACCCAAAAATGTTATCAATAAAAGACTGCAGCTCGCATTGCAAAAATAGAAGCCTCACACAGTCTCATAGGCAGAAATATCAAAAATATTGGTGTCAGCAAAATAAAGGTAATGTGTTATTATTACTGCACAGTAAATGCCGTAAAAATGAAACCCATTTTTTCCAGCTTCTATTACATTGTATGTAATATTAAAAGGTGTCAATAGAATGTACAGCATGTCCTAAAAATAAAAAAGTCCTTATATGGGTAGATGAATTGAAAAATAAAAAAGTTATGGCTATTGAAAGGCAGGGATTAAAAGATGAAAATGCAAAAACTGAAAATGGCTGCAGGTGGAAGAGGTTAAAACTCCCATTCTAGCGACTGATGAGGGCCCCAGCAGTGGGTGCTCCAGTAATCAGTCTGTATCAGCTATCCTGCCATTTGTGGCCATACTCCTTTAACTCTAGTGCCCTTTTACAGGAATTATATTCATGTCTTCACAGTCATGGCAGGTTTTCAGCATCAGACAGGTACATTTTCGTGAACGTACCATTATGAGGCAGTGATGGTTTATAGGCAACTGTCCATCAATCATCAAACAGCAAACTTTTCAGTCCAAATTGCATCCTCTTTCTTTAGCTGACTGAATAAATTTGGAGGAGTGGAATTCACTCAAGCTCCACAAACAGAGTATAAGTAGTAAATCACCATGAGACGGGTGGAAACACTTTATAGCAGAGGGGACTAAGAAGAAAGACAACGTGGAATGGAAGGAGGAAGTGGGAGAGCATCAGTGCTTGTCAGGATGGAGCAGATTGCACCTCTTCCTCCATCTATAGCGAGGACATACTTGTCAGCTGGCGGGTGGGCCGCCTAGCCAAATTATTTAAAGAAGAAATGTCAGCTCCTTCACATGTCTTCTTTCGTAAACATTTGTATTCTTCATGAAATAGTATGCCGGGAGCATATTTTCTTCTTGTTGTGCAGTTCTCTGCTATTCCGCTAAGATAGTTTTGAATACATTAACAACTAGGCGTTATCAAATGAAAGGGTGTGTACCACATACTCTGACACTGTCCAATCAGTGGTGCCAGATTGCGTGTGGGCACACCCCTTTGACAAAGAGAATAATAACACCATTCTGTCCCCCAATAAGAAGGTTAATCACCTGACTTGTACGGTACAATTTATTGGAAGAATTTTACAATTCAGAAGGCATCCTACTGCTAAATACAGCAGTTTTAGCAGTTGGAGAGGAGCTGAAAAATATTTCCATCTTGTCACACAAAGACTGTATAATTATGTCATAGTCGTTACAATATTTGACAGACAGCATGCAGCTAGGGTACACTGCTTTAACCCGTCTGCCAGTGACTGCCAGTTGTGATCAGAGAAGTTTTGTAAAATTCGATTCGGCTGCTCCCCAAATTTTACAAAAAAAATCGTCACAAACTGCATTTCTTTGTAGGTAGTGGGTGCAATGACAGTGAGCAGCGATTGCACCAATCCCCGTCATTTTACCCTTCAGATGCCTTATTGATTGCTGATAGCGGCACCCAAGTTTAATATTAAAGCAGGGATCAGCAACCTTCGGCTTTCCAGCTGCTGTGAAACTACAACTCCCAGCATACACACTTCTTTCATCTCCCATAAAAGTTAAAGGAGGATTCTGAGAGTTGTAGTTTCAGATCAGCTGGAGTGCCAGAGGTTGCTGATCCCTGTACTAAAGTATATAATTTAAAAAAATAAAATCATACTTACTTCATCTATTTGATCGCGAAGACCCGGCTGCCGCCATCTTGATTGAAGATCCAGAGTAAAATCTTGCGCGGCCTGTGATGATGTTATCACGTTGGCCGCTGTGGTGGCACATGGGATTATGCATGGGATCTTCAATTAAGATGGTGGCAGCCGGCTCTTCATGTTCAAACGGATGAGGTATGTTTTTTAATCTTTTTTAACCCATTTCAGGGAAAATCAATTCGTTACCATGAAGCACACGGAAAACCGGCTTTTTTAATCTAATTTCCCCTGAAATTCAGATCGAAGTCACTTAACACTAACTGCCAGTATGCAGTGGTCACTAATGGGCCTTAGGCTAGGCCACCACCTTTTTTGGCACTGCACGTGTCTCTCAGGCAGCAGAGAGTGGGGTCACAGCTTTTAAATGAGAGCCAGGCAACTGCTCTAATAGCCCAGATTGGCAGAAGCACTATCTGGGCCATTTAACCTCTTAGATACCGCAGTTAAGAATGTGAATGTGATCGCGGGGTGCTGATACATTTGCATGGCAGCCTGGTGCCTAATGAAGGCCCCAGGCCTACCTGCTGTATATTTATATCAGGCTGCACATAAGCAGTACAGTGCATTATAGAAGCAATCAAAACATCGCCTTTCAGAGTCCACTTTTGGCACTAGTAAAAGGTTAAAAAGAGTAAAATAAAGTTGTATTAAATAAAAAACTAAATAAAAATACACCTATTTTCCTAAAAAAAGACATTTCAATGGAGAGAAATTCAGAAATAAAATCCCCAACACATATTTGGTATTGCTGTATCCGACCTGCACTACACAATTACCATGTCATTTATCCTGTACAATGAAAGCCATAAAAACAAAAACAAATGAAAAAGTCATTCTGCAAAAATCGAGCCCTCACATAGCTCTATAGAACGAAAAATAAAACTATATGCATTTGGTATCGCTGTAATCATATTCTCCCAGAGAGTAAAATAATCAGGTTATTTATGCTGAAAAATGTATAATGTAAAAACTCACTGGCAGTATTGCTGTTTTTTCCCATCCCCCATAAAAGAGTTTATAAAAGTCAATAAATAAGTACTGTATGTGTACACCAAGATGGTGCCATCAAACTTAGCTGTTTGCTGTTGGAATGTGACGATGAAGTAATGAAAAAAAAAATGCTTGGTCTCTAAGGCCTAAAACACGCTGGTCATTAAGCGGTTAAGGGTGTCTGGTAAAGATTGATGAATTCTGGTCACACAAGTTGCTTTCTGTCATTGTCTCTCAATGGCACTGTCCACTTCTCTACTTTTCCCTCTTATTCATCTTGTGCCAACCTTTCTGCTTTATGGCCTTTCTGAGAGCAGTATGTAGAGGCAAGTATCAACATCAATGCAACTCTAATTCTTTTTCTCCCTAGAATTTTAATCCATCTTCCTATCGTTCTAACATTTTACAATATTTTCTACTAGGAACGATAAACAGCAATGGTAAGGTTGGCAAATGCACAGGTGTCCTTTAAAATGTAATTTATAAATTGAATGCATTTCTGCCATTGGCTCTGAAGAAGGTAATTGCTTGGAAAGTTCTACTAGAGGATAAAAAAGCATAAGAACCAAATGTGTTCATTAATTGGTGTGTTGTAATTAAAGGGGTTGTCCGGGTTTAGAGCTGAACCTGGACATACCTCAATTTTCACCCCGGCAGCCCCCCTGACTTGAGCATCGGAGCAGTTCATTTAGCGCAGGGCAAAGGCATTTTTTGGAGATCCGGTGACGTACTGGGCTCTCCATGGGGCTGCCAGGAAGCCCAGTGACGTCACCGGCACTGATGGGTGGGATTTAGCGCTGCCCTAGCCAGTAAAACAGCTAGGGCAGCGCTAAAGCCCGCCCATCAGAGCCGGTGACGTCACCGTGCACACTGCCGGGCGGAAGTTTCCGCCTGACAGTGTGTTATGATAAACAAAAGAACGATTTAGCGCAGGGCAAGGGAGCGCATCGAAGCATGAGATGCTCTGATGCTAGCCTCAAGGGGGCTGTCTGGGTGAAAATAAGGGTATGTCCGGGTTCAGCTCTGAACCCGGACAACCCCTAGCAACTTATCTCACAATTAATATTCATCAATGATGTAATAAACCATTCTAAGCTCATTAGTAATGACATTTGAAAGCATAGATTTTCTCATTCAGATAACTTCTGTCCATTCTCCCTGTCATTGAGTTGAATTGCAATGGAAGGCCAGTTTCACTCAAGAGTAATATGAGCACTCACATGTGAACTAATATACAGCATCATAAGGACCTATGGTTAGCATCTTAGCTGAAATCATTTCTAACGTGTATTCCTTCTACTGTAAGTAAAGCAATGAATATATCTGAATTATCACTCCATTATATACAGTATCTGTAATCCCTGATAATGAACTATTACTATTTCAGAGGTCCTGCAAAGGCCAGGAACATGGCTTATTTTGGAGAAGGTAAAGGGCCGATTCATGTGGATAATGTTAAATGTACCGGAAATGAAAGATCCTTGGCAGACTGTATCAAGGAAGATATTGGAAAGCACAACTGTCGTCATAGTGAAGATGCCGGAGTGATCTGTGATTATTTAAGCAAGAAAACGACAGCTGTAGGACTTAAAGGTGGGTTCTTCTTAACGTTAGGCCTTTCTTGGGACCTGGCATGGGATGTATGAAATGAGACCTACTGCACTCATAGATCTGATCCTTAAAGGGGTTGTCTCACTTCAGCAAATTGCATTTATCATGTAGACAAAGGTAATACAAGGCACTTACTAATGCATTGTGATTGTCCATATTGCTTCCTTTGCTGGCTGCATTCATTTTTCCATCACATTATACACTGCTCGTTTACATGGTTACAACCACTCTACAATCCATCAGTGGTGGTCGTGCTTGCACACTACGGGAAAAAGCGGCGGCCTCTCTGGTAGACGGGACCGCAGGGGTGCATATAGGCCGGTGCTTTTTCCTATATTGTGTGCAAGATCTGCCGCAGCTGCTGGTTTGCAGGGTGGTCATAACCATGGAAAAAGGCAGTGAAAAATGTGATGAAAAAAATCAATCCAGCCACAAAGGAAGCAATATGGACAATCACAATATATTAGTATCTTATACTAACTTTGTGTACATGATAAATGCCATTTGCTGAAGTGAGACAACCCCATTAAGGATAAAAGTACAGTACTCAATCCTATATGAATAAAGTAATACCTAAAAACAAGTACAAAAAGTAAAGAAAAGTTCAAACACAATCTAAATCTTGTGTTATTATGTACAACCATACAAAATGAATATACATATTACAGAAACAATAGGAAAATAGCATGGTCCATTTGATTTTTGTGGCATGCAAGAAGATAGGAGAAAAGCTCATTAACATCAGAGCAAAGTATTATAAATGTACCTTCTATTTTTGATGAGAGCAAAAGCACCTTCCTACATCTCTCAACCAAATGGAAATGTTTTTTTATTAAAAATGGCCCTGTCTTTTCTCTCTGTGCCTATAAGAAGTCCACAGGCAAATGAGTTCACTGTGTCTAGAGGAAGGTCAGAAAATTCATTTACTTGACATTCTCCTTAGTCACAGCCACAGCTGTTCTGCTGAAGCCTGTGGAGTGAAGAAACAAGAAGATATATTATTAACAGCCTCAATCAGAGAGAAGTAGGCAACTGCCAAGTTACAGTACCAATTAAGACTTGGGGGATGCTATGGGTGCCGTTGCTAAGCAATGATCCTATTTTCTTAGGAGAAATGAAGTTTTGCAGATCTTAGATTTCTGCAAACAATAGAACTCCGAGGACAGAAGAAGCCATTCAGTTCACAGCATAAATAATTATCAGACTTTACAATTTCACAGTTAGTCGTAACGTGTAGAAAGTTGGAGAAACCAATTTAATTGTCATGGGAAAGATTTCTATGACAATATAGGCACACAACTTATCCAGAACTATGGACTTTATGCCCAATATGTATGACCCTAATGCTGATCAGTGTTCCCTTACATGTTCCTCTGTCATCCTTTACGTCCTAGTTAGCATGCTTTCTTTCTGGATTTTCAGTTGGCCAACCATGCTATTTGACAGTAGATGTATTAGATTGTCACTAATGTACCCTGGATGCCCAGTCTCTCTCTTTTTCGGATATTACCTCCTGGTGCATTAGGATAGTTCACTACCACTTAGAGTTGAGCGAATTTATTGAAGTTTGTTTTGTGTCCAAATTTTATAAAAAATAAGTTGATTTGAGTCAGAATAGACTCTACATGAATCAAAGTTTCTCCAATTGCACTGAATATTGGTATATAACATCCTCTAGTCTCCTAGTGCTCAGATTTTCTATTTTACAAAAATGTTATTTTTTTATTATTAATTTTTTACACATTTTTGCTCTTTCGCTCCCCCTTCCCCATGCTCCTAAAGGCATTGACATCAATAACAAATTATGTGAGACTGACATATATAGCTATCGGTAAACTTGTGTTAAATAGCATGTTTAAAATCACACTGCGCAGTCATGTGTTATTCGTTTTTATATTAGAAATCTTCAAAAAATTGGAAAGACACATGGTGTTATAGGAAAAAAATAGTGGCTTGTTTGGACTAAGTGTTCGAAAAATTATGTCTCAACAGGAGCAGGTCCCTGCCCCTGTTTATACACACACACACACTTTGTCCTTCACAGCAGCCCGCCCCTTGACATTGAGTTTCACAGCACCCCACTCCCTTGACAGTGACCTCCTCAGGGACCCGCCTCCTTAACAGTGACCTCCACAGTACCCCGCTGCCTTAACAGTGACCTCACAGTACCCTGCTGCCTTAACAGTGACCTCCACAGCAGTTTCCCCTTTAATAGTGGACCCTGCCCCCTTAACAGTGACTTTCACAGTGTTTGCCCCTTTAAAAGTGACCTCCACAGTGGCCTGCCCCCTTAACAGTAACATCCCCAGTGAACGCCTCTTTAACAATGACCTCCACAGTGCCCGCCCCTTTAAAAGTAACCACAGCACCCTGCCCCTTTAATGCTATGGCTACATTTTGTCTCAACAATTTTTATAATGATAGGCTATGGTGTCGCACTGCGACATGTGACATGCTGCGTCTGTAACACGACATGGATGTTTCTGCGTCCATGTCACATGTCGCAGTGCAACACAATAGACTATAAAAATTGTTGCGCGACATTGGTGCGACATCAATGTCGCGCGACACATGTGGCAGTGTAGTTGTGCCCTATGTGTCGTGCGACTTATTGTCACGTGACACGTGTCGTCGTGTAGCCCTAGCCTGAAACTGACCTACAGCAGTGAAGAAAAATGGCTGGTTTGTTATGGAAACCTGGAGTAAAACTGTGTGTATGTGGAGACTAAGGGCCTGCGAGCTTCTATTGGCTGATAAGGGACATGTGACCGTGTGTATGGCAGTCGGGATTTGAAGAGAAAGACTTGCAGGCTTGTATTGGCAGGTCATTTTTTGGGAATATCTCAGGAACGGTACGTCCTAGAGAGCTGAGACCCCCACAAGATTTCTCTCCAGGTAGCGAGGAATGTGTATACCAAGTTGGTTGCATTTTTAAAAGATCGTGGAACATACATACACACATATTTACGTCCTTCTTTTTATATATATATATATATATAGATAGAATAGATAGAAAGTACACCCTGCTATATAAGTAATTTTGTGCTTCATAATTGAATCTTTTTCAGTTTTACCTCATAATAACACCCAGAAATGTGTGTCACTTTCACACTGAGAAGCCTCTTCTCATAGCGTTGTCATGTGCAGGCCGTCTCCTCTCTGATATAAACAAGAGACTGGAGAGCAATGGGTTAGATCGGGCAGAAAGTGGAGGGCTGCTTTACATGCTGCTATCTCCTGAATGGTAGCAGCTAGAAACATGCAACATACAATAATGACAGCTAAAGGCCAAGCAACAGAGAAGAAATCACTGTTAGAAATCGAGAATAATTGCGGGTAAAAACTGCTTTTACTTTCAGCTTCATTCACTGCATCGCGATTTCTCTCGGTGATATCTTCCCCTGTACTGAACATATTGCTGTCATTCTGGTCGACATGACTTTGTTTCCGTCCTGCTTAACGGAAACCAAACAGGTCCCTTATGCTTGCCCATAGACTTCTATTAGGACGGCGCAAAAAGGAATGCCTCTTAAAGGCTTCCATTTTGCATTCCATCTGGCCATTTCATTATATTCCGTTATAAATGAAACCTATAACGGAATGGCATACCGGTAGTGTGAACCCACCCTAAGGCTGATTTATTATTCAGTTTGATAAAAGAGGCCTAGTTGTGTCAGAACGATGGTGTTCTCCCTGGAACAGCGAATGCTCATTGTGGAAGGCTATGTGTGAAGCAGATCGATTAAGGAAATGCAAGAGACTTTTGCTGACAAGTACCCAGGAACCAAACCACCAGCTAAACGTTGTATTTAGAGTCTGGTTCGGAAATGGCATCAAACTGGCTCCGTTGCAAGCATGAACAAACCGAGGCCTCCATCGATCAGGACAGCTAAAGTTGTGCATGCAATTGAGTAGCGGATTGCAAGTAATCCCCAAAAAACAACTCAAAGACTATCTTAGCAAGTTGATGTATCATGAACGACGGGTCAGCGAGTGCTGAAATCTCTGAACCTGAAACCGCACTGAATATTGTGTGTGCAGGAACTGAAAGAGTCTGACAAAGCTAAACACCTACATTACTGGACTTAGTGATGACTATGATTGTAACAGACATTTGGACCCATTGCTATACTTCATGATGGGCAAAGCTTGGTTTCATTTATTAGTTAACATAAATTCCCAGAATACGAGGTCCTGTTCTGCTGAAAATCCCCACAACCAGAAAATTGGCGTCTGTGTGCAGTGTCAGGAACACGAATAGTGTGCCCAATTTCCATTCAAATCAACCGTGAATACTGCAATTTACCTGGACATCTTTGAACAGTTTTACAACCAGCAAACACCAGAAGAAAAAATGTCCTGCTTTTTTTAACAAGATAGGGCAACATACCACACTTCAGGGAACTCACTGGCACGGGTTAATGAATTGTTGACGGAGGAGCGAATTATGAGCAAGGGGTTATGGCCACCATGTTCCCACATGTGATTTTTATCTGTGGGGAAATTTCAAACAGAAAGTATCCGTTGACAATCCCCATACCCTGGATGAACTGAAGGAACACATCACAAAGACTATCTGTAACATCACTGTTGAAGAGCTGCAAGCAGTATCAGCCAACGTGCCCAAAGATGCATAGATGTGAACAGGGACCAGTTTCAGTATCTTTTGTGACTTGTGGGTAATTAAAAAAAACAGTCCACTTGCTCGTTCATCTTTTCATACTATCACTGGAGGTGGCTACTTTTTCATGGGCCCACCCTGTACAATGCAGAATGGTGTTTTGCCTTGTTCTGCACAGGCACTTCCCTGCCTTCTGCCTCCCTGATTGGCCGATCCAGGCTGTCTGTCCACCTCTAAGCCAATCAAGACAACCCCTCTCCTCTTCCTCCCTGTGTCATGTGACCAGACCACCCTTCTTTTTCCTCCCTCAAGGTTTTGCCCACCAACATAGACAGTAAAATTTATTTATCTGAAAGGAACTAAAAAATCTTCAAATCCTTTTCGCGGATGAATTTTTGTGAAATTTGTAACAAATCTAGTTTGCTTTGAACCGATTCGTTCATCCTTACGACCACTGCTAACTATACCCATACCCTACCACTACTCTCTCTAAGCTGTGCACTCTGGAAATGAAATTCAAAACTCCAAACCTAGCAAATAGACACAGGGTTGCTCTTGTGCTCATCAACCTCATCAGAAGTTCTATTATTATTAGAGTTGAGCGAACACCTGGATGTTCGGGTTCGAGAAGTTCGGCCGAACTTCCCGGAAATGTTCGGGTTCGGGATCCGAACCCGACCCGAACTTCGTCCCGAACCCCATTAAAGTCAATGGGGACCCGAACTTTTGGGCACTAAAAAGGCTGTAAAACAGCCCAGGAAAGAGCTAGAGGGCTGCAAAAGGCAGCAACATGTAGGTAAATCCCCTGCAAACAAATGTGAATAGGGAAATGAATTAAAATAAAAATAAAAAAAATAAAAATTAACCAATATCAATTGGACAGAGGTCCCATAGCAGAGAATCTGGCTTCACGTCAGCAGAGAATCAGTCTTTTCATGCCATAGCAGAGAATTTGGCTTTATGTCAGCAGAGAATCAGTCTCTTCATGCCATAGCAGAGAATCTGGCTTCATGTCAGCACAGAATCAGTCTTCATGTCATAGCAGAGAATCAGGCTTCACGTCACCCACCACTGGAACAGGCCACTGTCACACATTTAGGCCCCGGCACCCAGACAGAGGAGAGGTTCGTTCAACTTTGGGTTACCCCGCAATATAATGGTAAAATGAAAATAAAAATAGGATTGAATGAGGAAGTGCCCTGGAGTAGAATAATATATTTTTAAGGGGAGGTAGTTAATATCTAATCTGCACAAGGGATGGACAGGTCCTGTGGGATCCATGCCTGGTTCATTTTTATGAACGTCAGCTTGTCCACATTGGCTGTAGACAGGCGGCTGCGTTTGTCTGTAATGACGCCCCCTGCCGTGCTGAATACACGTTCAGACAAAACGCTGGCCGCCGGGCAGGCCAGCACCTCCAAGGCATAAAAGGCTAGCTCTGGCCACGTGGACAATTTGGAGACCCAGAAGTTGAATGGGGCCGAACCATCAGTCAGTACGTGGAGGGGTGTGCACAGGTACTGTTCCACCATGTTAGTGAAATGTTGCCTCCTGCTAACACGTTCCGTATCAGATGGTGGTGCAGTTAGCTGTGGCGTGGTGACAAAACTTTTCCACATCTCTGCCATGCTAACCCTGCCCTCAGAGGAGCTGGTCGTGACACAGCTGCGTTGGCGACCTCTTGCTCCTCCTGTGCCTTCGCCTTGGGCTTCCACTGGTTCCCCTGTGACATTTGGGAATGCTCTCAGTAGCGCGTCTACCAATGTGCGCTTGTACTCGCGCATCTTCCTATCACGCTCCAGTGTAGGAAGTAAGGTGGGCACATTGTCTTTGTACCGGGGATCCAGCAGGGTGGCAACCCAGTAGTCCGCACACGTTAAAATGTGGGCAACTCTGCTGTCGTTGCGCAGGCACTGCAGCATGTAGTCGCTCATGTGTGCCAGGCTGCCCAGAGGTAAGGACAAGCTGTCCTCTGTGGGAGGCGTATCGTCATCGTCCTGTGTTTCCCCCCAGCCACGCACCAGTGATGGGCCCAAGCTGCTTTGGGTGCCACCCCGCTGTGAACATGCTTCATCCTCATCCTTCTCCACCTCCTCCTCATCCTCGTCCTCCTCGTCCTCCTCGTCCTCCAGTAGTGGGCCCTGTCTGGCCAAATTTGTACCTGGCCTCTGCTGTTGCAAAAAACCTCCCTCTGAGTCACTTCTAAGAGACTGGCCTGAAAGTGCTAAAAATTACCCCTCTTCCTCCTCTTCCTCCTGGGCCACCTCCTCTTCCATCATCGCCCTAAGTGTTTTCTCAAGGAGACATAGAAGTGGTATTGTAACGCTGATAACGGCGTCATCGCCACTGGCCATGTCGGTGGAGTACTCAAAACAGCGCAACAGGGCACACAGGTCTCGTATGGAGGCCCAGTCATTGGTGGTGAAGTGGGGCTGATCCGCAGTGCGACTGACCCATGCGTGCTGCAGCTGAAACTCCACTATGGCCTGCTGCTGCTCGCACAGTCTGTCCAGCATGTGCAAGGTGGAGTTCCACCTGGTGGGCACGTCGCATATGAGGTGGTGAGCGGGAAGGCCGAAGTTACGCTGTAGCGCAGACAGGCGAGCAGCGGCAGGGTGTGAACGCCTGAAGCGCGAACAGACGGCCCGCACTTTATGCAGCAGCTCTGACATGTCAGGGTAGTTGCGAATGAATTTCTGCACCACCAAATTCAGCACATGCGCCAGGCAAAAGATGTGCGTCAAACCGGCTAGTCCCAGAGCTGCAACGAGATTTCGCCCATTATCGCACACCACCAGGCCGGGCTTGAGGCTCACCGGCAGCAACCACTCGTCGGTCTGTTGTTCTATACCCCGCCACAACTCCTGTGCGGTGTGGGGCCTGTCCCCCAAACATATGAGTTTCAGAACGGCCTGCTGACGTTTACCCCGGGCTGTGCTGAAGTTGGTGGTGAAGGTGTGTGGCTGACTGGATGAGCAGGTGGAAGAAGAGGAGGAGGAAGCTGAGTAGGAGGAGGAGGAGACAGGAGGCAAAGAATGTTGCCCTGCGATCCTTGGCGGCGGAAGGACGTGCGCCAAACAGCTCTCCGCCTGGGGCCCAGCCGCCACTACATTTACCCAGTGTGCAGTTAGGGAGATATAGCGTCCCTGGCCGTGCCTACTGGTCCACGTATCTGTGGTTAGGTGGACCTTGCCACAGATGGCGTTGCGCAGTGCACACTTGATTTTATCGGACACTTGGTTGTGCAGGGAAGGAACGGCTCTCTTGGAGAAGTAGTGCTGGCTGGGAACAACATACTGTGGGACAGCAAGCGACATGAGCTGTTTGAAGCTGTGTGTGTCCACCAGCCTAAATGACAGCATTTCATAGGCCAGTAGTTTAGAAATGCTGGCATTCAGGACCAGGGATCGAGGGTGGCTAGGTGGGAATTTACGCTTTCTCTCAAATGTTTGTGAAATGGAGAGCTGAACGCTGCCGTGTGACATGGTTGAGATGCTTGGTGATGCAGGTGGTGGTGTTGGTGGTACATCCCATGTTTGCTGGGCGGCAGGTGCCAACGTTCCTCCAGAGGCGGAGGAAGAGGCCGAGGCGGCGGCAGCAGCAGAAGAGGCCGAGGCGGCAGCAGCAGAAGAGGTAGCAGGGGGAGCCTGAGTGACTTCTTTGTTTTTAAGGTGTTTACTCCACTGCAGTTCATGCTTTGCATGCAGGTGCCTGGTCATGCAGGTTGTGCTAAGGTTCAGAACGTTAATGCCTCGCTTCAGGCTCTGATGGCACAGCGTGCAAACCACTCGGGTCTTGTCGTCAGCACATTGTTTAAAGAAGTGCCATGCCAGGGAACTCCTTGAAGCTGCCTTTGGGGTGCTCGGTCCCAGATGGCGGCGGTCAGTAGCAGGCGGAGTCTCTTGGCGGCGGGTGTTCTGATTTTGCCCACTGCTCCCTCTTTTGCTACACTGTTGGCTCGGTCTCACCACTGCCTCTTCCTCTGAACTGTGAAAGTCAGTGGCACGACCTTCATTCCATGTGGGGTCTAGGACCTCATCGTCCCATGCATCGTCTTCCACCCAGTCTTGATCCCTGACCTCCTGTTCAGTCTGCACACTGCAGAAAGACGCAGCAGTTGGCACCTGTGTTTCGTCATCATCAGAGACGTGCTGAGGTGGTATTCCCATGTCCTCATTATCAGGAAATATAAGTGGTTGTGCGTTAGTGCATTCTATCTCTTCTACCCCTGGGGAAGGGCTAGGTGGATGCCCTTGGGAAACCCTGGCAGCAGAGTCTTCAAACAGCATAAGAGACTGCTGCATAACTTGAGGCTCAGACAGTTTCCCTGATATGCATGGGGGTGATGTGACAGACTGATGGGCTTGGTTTTCATGCGCCATCTGTGCGCTTTCTGCAGAAGACTGGGTGGGAAATAATGTGAACGTGCTGGATGCACTGTCGGCCACCCAATTGACTAATGCCTGTACCTGCTCAGGCCTTACCATCCTTAGAATGGCATTGGGCCCCACCAAATATCCCTGTAAATTCTGGCGGCTACTGGGACCTGAGGTAGTTGGTACACTAGGACGTGTGGCTGTGGCAGAACGGCCACGTCCTCTCCCAGCACTAGAGGGTCCACTAACACCACCACGACCATGTCCACGTCCGCGTCCCTTACTAGTTGTTTTCCTCATTGTTACCGTTCACCACAATAAGAAAAATATTATTCGGGCCAATGTATTTAATTAAAATTCAGGCCTTTACAGACACCTAACACTGTCTGGCTATCTATTTAGGTACCGTATTACACTAATACAGGCACACAAGTAATGACAGATTTGGTTGAATATAAATGTGAGGCCTATTTTTTACGCGCTGTGTGACAGATATACCTTTAATCACAGAATTAAACTTGTATCTGCACGGTAGCGTGTGTGTTGTTTTTCAGAATGACACTATCAGCACCTTGAATCTAAGATATCCTTTTTGGGATAGATTTAAAGTAGGCCTGATATAACAGAAACTACTAATTTTGAGAATGGCAAATTTGGGAATAGTTTTTCAACCCAGAACAAAAACTGTGCTTTTACGGTCACTAAATATAACTTGACCAGCTAAAACAGTACAGATTTGGTTGAATATAAATGTGAGGCCTATTTTTTACGCGCTGTGTGACAGATATACCTTTAATCACAGAATTAGACTTGTATCTGCACGGTAGCGTGTGTGTTAAGTTTTTCAGAATGTCACTATCAGCACCTTGAATCTAAGATATCCTTTTTGGGATAGATTTAAAGTAGGCCTGATATAGCAGAAACTACTAATTTTGAGAATGGCAAATTTGGGAATAGTTTTTCAACCCAGAACAAAAACTGTGCTTTTACGGTCACTACAAATAATTTGACCAGCTAAAACTGTACTGATTTGGAGGAATAGAAATGTCAGGCCTATTTTTTAGGCGCTGGGTGACAGGCTCAACTTGCCCCTGATGTAGTATATGGCCAAAAAATAACCACACTATTGATGGTTAAATGCACTTGGGTGACACAGGTTCAGCCTGCACCTGATGTAGTATATGGCCAAAAAATAACCACACTGTTGATGGTTAAATGCACTTGGGTGACACAGGCTCAGCCTGCACCTGATGTAGTATATGGCCAAAAAATAACCACACTGTTGATGGTTAAATGCACTTGGGTGACACAGGCTCAGCCTGCACCTGATGTAGTATATGGCCAAAAAATATCCACACTGTTGATGGTTAAATGCACTTGGGTGACACAGGCTCAGCCTGCACCTGATGTAGGATATAGCACAAAATAACCACACTATTGATGGTTAAATGCACTTGGTGGTAGCTTGTGCTGGCGCACCACAAGCCACAGAATGGCCGCCGATCACCCCAGAAAAAAGTGATATAAAAACGCTCTGGGCAGCCTAAAAAAAGTGAGCAATTTAATATCAGCACTTCAATGATCCACAGCTGGAGATCGATCACTGAATTAAGTCTTTTGGAGGAGTATCTGCCTAATCTCGCCCTAACGTCACAGCAACAACCTCTCCCTATGCTTGAATCAGCAGAGTGACGTGCAGCGCTACGTGACCCAAGCTTATATAGAGGCTGGGTCACATGCTGCACTGGCCAATCACAGCCATGCCAATAGTAGGCAAGGCTGTGATGGCCTCTTGGGGCAAGTAGTATGACGCTTGTTGATTGGCTGCTTTGCAGCCTTTCAAAAAGCGCCAAGAAAGCGCCGAACACCGAACCCCAACCCGGACTTTTACGAAAATGTTCGGGTTCGGGTCCGTGTCACGGACACCCCAAAATTCGGTACGAACCCGAACTATACAGTTCGGGTTCGCTCATCCCTAATTATTATCTGTTAGGCTAGTTTCACGCACAGCGATTTTCTTCCTGACGATTCTCTGCATATTTCCCCAGTTGCGGCCAGATCGCCACCAGTTCCCATTATAGTTAAAGGGGCTGGATTGTCAATATTTAAGCTTCCAGGTATGTAGAGAAATCCAATGTGCAGAGAGATTCGTCAGGATGTTTTCTGCTGGAACAGCCTGACAGATACTAAGAGCTAGTGTAAAACTAGCCTTATATCAAAAATTGTATATAAAGGATTTCCAAAAAAGGTTAGAAAATGACTTGTCATGAGGCATACAGTTTTACCATTTCAGATGTTATTTCTATTAATTATCTATAAGCATCAAGCTAAAGCTACGGAATGGACATTTGCCGGACATTGCACAGTGAACGTTTATAAAAATATCAAAGTGCAGCACAATTGGGAAAGGCATCCACAATAAGGAAAAATCATTCACCATTATTATAGAAGGAGATGAAAGGCAGTGATACTAATGCAGTTTCTGACACAGGAGTTTGTAATAATTAGACTAGAAGAACAATGTATGCAATATAAATTATGAATTATGTTGACCCAAGACATGAGGGGGGAGGGAATTCTTGACACAGGGATGCTCTTTTTGATGGTCTTTGATTCTCTTCTTCATGCTCTTCAGTCCCTGAACTAGATATATTGCAATGCATAGGTATTGTTTGTCTTTAATCTCTTGAAGGGGTTCTCCAGGACCCATGTACAATTTTTTTAAGCTGCACACTTTCACTCCATAGAGCCTAGATATTGCCCACATACCTTATTTTGCAGTTCACTTCCCTGCATTACCAGTATCACATAGCTTGAATTTTTTAGCTTGAGCCAGGACACAGATCATAGCTGTGCCTACGCATGCACCAAAGATGCGTTACTTCTTCATGGAGTCTTCAGACCTACAATGTATATGGCATGATGCCTGTACATTAATTAGGCCACACGAGAAGAGCAGGGAGAATGGAACAACACGACACCAAAAGAAGAGAAAAGTGAATCGGCAGCACTTTGCTTGGTAAGTATATTAGCAATACTGTTTTCATTTTCACTGGTTACAACAATGTTTTTTTAAAGTGTCCCAGAGAACCCCCTTAAGCATTCCATTGATGTAGCTGAACGAGGTCTTGTTTGTTGTGGAATATATGCCACAAAAGTGATTTAAACAGTCACAGAATGTGGCCAAAAAGTAGATTTTCCTATAATTTATTCCAGAAACTGAAGTGAATTATAGCAGATATCTAACAAGTGCAAATTTCAGGTTTGGCCACATGGACAGCCAGAAGATGCACCACATTTTTTAAGAGGTCCATGTCTCTTAATACATTTTGCAGCCAGCCTTAGTAAATCTGCCACACTGTCTTTTTTCAACCTTACTATTACTTTACTTTATAACCACACTCACTATGACATGTCATCCAAAAATGACCTATTGTTTAACAAAACAATTTATGTTAAATATTTGTAAAGAATTTTGGTGGTTATTTTTAATTTTCCATATCCCTATCTATATAAAGAATAAAATAAAATATATTAATTAATGCAGTTTTCATATTGGCCACTAAGCCTATCAATAGGCCCAACTTCTTGGTCTTTACAAATCAGCTTTCAGCAGTCATCTTATTACCATCACAGGCAGGATTACAAGGACAGATACCACCTATACAGATAACACAGGATCCACCATTCACAATACTTGATATCACAGCTTGTCTACTTCCTCCTGACCTCTGTACAGGTCATGGAGCATGCCTAGAAAACTCTCCTATAGAAGTCCATGAGGTCCCCTCCTCTCCATTGTGTCTATGCTGCTGTAAAGGTGGTAACAACAGCTCAGGCAAGATGGCAGCCTCAATCATTATGCTCAGGAAATAGGATTAAACAAAAATCTTATCCTAAAATAAAATAGTTTAGAATGAAAGAATATGTGTCACTATCGAAGTTAGACTGGCAGAAAAAATATAGTGACATATTCCCTTTAATAACAGGCAGGCCACTTTACACTGTACATGCCAGTTCCATACAAACCCAATGTGATGGAACAAGAGCTACAGCTCACAACCTCCATTATTAGTAATGTTTTTGCTACATCTGCAAGTTTAACAAAGCAGTTAAATTGAAATATGTGTTTTATAGTCCATAAAAGACCTTACTTTTAAGGGGGTCAGGAATTGCGTAAATGAAACCCCCCAGGACTGCTGTTAAATTGTTTCTTTTGTTTTCTGTTTTAAATTGTTTATTAAGGCCTATCCGGGAATGAATATGTACAATATCGTAGCAATTTTAACAAAGCCAGCAGGTTTCCTGCTTTATTTGGTAATTACATACATGGACGTCTCATTCTGCGGATGGAAAGTGCTATTAAAATGAATAATATAAGGCTGTTGAGAGCAGGTTTGCTTGTGCACTGGGTATTATTACCGAACCAAAATAGAGATGGGAAGTACAAATGTGTTTACAAAAAATCTCTTATGACACATGCGGAAAATTGCCAACCAGGGCTTCATTTCGCGTCCATAGTATAACAGCAGTCTTATAGTCTGCTTTTAAGGTTGCATTTCAAATCTGTTTGTACATGTAATGCAAATAGAGAGCTGCCTAGAGGTCGACATTTACTCTTTTTGACTATACAGCAGCACATTTATTCACATGCCCTACAGATAAGGTAAGATGGAAAATAATTGATCACATTATTTCTAATCATTTTCCACTTTGTATGTAATTATACCATGCACCAGTGTTACGTAGGGTAAGACCACAAGGCTGCCAATGTTATGGCAAGAAAGGGGATTATAATATTTTTATGTTCTCTCTACACTTAGTGAACGTTTTTATACTTGCGTACTTTAAAGCCAAGTTTGATTAGCGTGAATTATTGTAAAGGTGAATCACTGTGTAATGAAAAGTTCGGCATTTTGCTTCTATGAAAAGTTCGGCAGCTTTCTCATATATTTTATTAGTTCCATGCAGTTTTCAAGTTCTCTGCTGGAAACATTCTTGTCTACAATTAGAGTAGAAATAAAAAAAATAAAAATAAAAACATCTGTTAATTTACCTGAAATCACCAATTAACTGGCAGTGGTTAATATTTTACAGAATCCACCGCTGTATGTGGGGTGCGGTTATTACATCGTCGTCCCAAACGTATTATCGGTGGGAGGAATTCTTTACGGTAAGAGGACTCACTTTTGGGTTGACAGTACCAAACAAAATAATGCATTGTGTTAAGTTAAGCATGGCAGGTAAGACTGAGGAAGGGTCTGCACTGGCTGTCAAAATAAAAATGTGTGGCTGGCCGGGAACATACACATGGAAAGTGGAGGTTTCAATAAATAGCCTGCACTGGGAAGGAAGGGTCCATTTGTCCTTCGTCCTCAGTGTACACCGGGACCCAGTAAGGAAGGATGAGTTCACACTAGTATTTCTTTTAGATTCTCTGCTTTTATGTGTCGATGGAATCGCATGTCTCTCCACATGAAACCATATGCATTACCTTATGTTTTCTTTTTACATTAAACTCAGCAGAAGACAGATTAGACAGCTGATACAAAAAACATATGGTCTAAAAAAGAACAAAACATAGAATTTTTCTATAATACACCGTAAGACAATGCTAATGCTACATTTCCTTTAGAGTAAATAGAAGTCAATGACAAAAGTAGACACTGTCAGTCTGGTGGAATTCTTTCATCGTCTTGAAGCAAACAGCCTTGAAGAAATCTCACAGAAAACACACTGGTTAATTCTTCTTTTTTGTCAGGGGGCTAAGGATGTTTTTTTAAAGAGTGGGACTTACAGTATTGTACTTGGTCTCCCATCTTGACAAGGTGGTGGGAGAGAACCCTTTTTTAGACAGTTTTCTTGCATCAAGATGCAGGTTTAAATAGGAGAGGGTGGAAAATGGTTGACACCCCATTTCCTATATATTTTTACAGTTTTGGTTGCACTATGAGACAGAATAGGATAAAAGAGATTTTTAGTTTTTTTGTGTTTTTTCAAACTGCTGTAGACACAGCAAAAGCTTTTCTGAAGGAAATTGGTTGGAATGACGTTTTCAAGCTTATTGTGTTTCTCTTCTTTGATTTCTTATCTATAAAAATACAGACTTAGGCTTAATGCACACAACCGTTTTTTGGGTCTGCATCCGAGCCGCAGTTTTGGCGGCTCGGATGCGGACCTATTCACTTCAATGAGGCCGCAAAAGATGCGGACAGCACTCCGTGTGCTGTCCGCATCCGTTGCACCGTTCCGTGGCCCCGCAAAAGAAATATAGCATGTGCTATTCTTGTCTGTTTTGTGGACAAGAATAGGCATTTCTGCAATAGGCCGCCCGTTCCGTTCCGCAAATTGCGGAAGGCACACGGGCGGCTTCCGGTTTTTTTGCGGATCCGCGGTTTGCGGACCGCAAAAAACTGAACAGTCGTGTGCATGAGGCCTTATTGAAAATGAAGCAGAGTTTTGGCTGAAAGGGAGGAAGAATGCTGGTGCGCAGGCAATGTGCCACGTACATTAAGTGTCTTATTAAGCCCGACGAGCTTAGCAAAAAGGTGAGTGGCTTGTCAGCAGATGGATTGTGAGGGTTCAATGCTCCAATGTGTCAAAATCCTGTTGCAACCTTCTAGCACAGGGATGGGCAAACTAGGGCTCTCCAGCTGTTGTAAAACTACAGCTCCCAGCATGCCCAGTCTGCCTACAGCTATCAGCCTACAGCAGGGCATGATGGGATTTGTAGGTTTACAACAGCTGAAGAGCCGCAGTTTGCCCATCACTGTTCTAGCACAAAGTAAGCCATCTAATAGGTGGTTTTAACGTCATCCTACATCAGCCGCTGTGACAAATCTGCTACATTATTTACGCTGTCTTAGCCAGATTTGGTAATTCTGCCTTTGTTTTCTAGTATAACAATCTGTAATAGATAAATCATGTAAAACGCAGATAAGAGTAAATTAAAGATGAAAGTTAAAAGATTCACTGTACAAAATATGTACAGTATGTTGTCCAGTGCGACATTTCTGTACAAATGAATGGTTTTCCAGCTGCCTGCACACTGTTGATTATATAGAATCTCACTAGCAGCCTGTATTTTCCAGAATAGTATTTTCATCCCGTTTAATAAGAGACCGTTATTTTTTTCCCACATAGGGGTGGCTGGCCCTGGCAGGTTGCTCTGCGGCTGAAATCTTCTCACAGTGATGGAAGGTTGTTATGTGGAGCCACACTCATTAGCAGCTGCTGGGTGCTCACTGCTGCTCATTGTTTTAAGAGGTAAGTTGGCAACAGCAATTAGGTCAGTGCAGACAAATGCAAGGCACATCGGGGTGGATTTGGCGTAATAATCTGACGGTCTAGTAATCACTTTTCTTATAGATGTCAACTATTTGTTAAACTTAATATAGAATTTAAAAAGATGAGAGAAAGAATGCATAGAGTTTAGTAAAAGAGTCATATCTTCAGTACAGGATGCATGAGGCTGACCAGCCAAGGCTTTATACGTAAAACAGAAAAGGCATAAGATGATCAGAAACATGGAATGTGACAGTGGAATTGGCAGTGTAATCATGACCAGTATAGGCAAACTGTTAGTTACATGGTGCAATTAAAAAAAGACAAAAGTTTATTAATTTCAATGAAGGGATGGGAGGGAATGTGGGTTAAGGGAGTGGGAAAACAGAAGCCTACCCATTTCCATAAGCTTTAATGTTATTTAGTATTAAAATCATGAGTTGTTCTTGTTGTGGCCACGTTCTGAGGTAGACTATTCCACAGATTCACAGCTCTTATGGTGAAGAAACCTTGACGCCTCTGGACACTGAACTTTTTCTTCTCCAGATGGAGGCAGTGCCCGCTTGTCTTTTGTGGGGATCTTACATTGAACAGCTTTTCACCATATTTTTGTATGGGCCATTTATATATTTTGTGACACAGTCACAATGGTCTGGGAAAACAGGTATTTTCCTCCCAGCGTGTGCTGCTGGGCTGATTTGCAGCCAGGTGGGGTCAAATACCAGACTGGAATTTAATTGCCGGTCCGGGTTTTTGGCAGCACCTGACTGTCCTTAAATAGACAGCTGGGCTCAGCAGCAGGATCTCTGTGTTGGGATCTGAGGCTTGGTGCCAGGTTGGAGGGCTGAGACCCATGGGCTGAGGAAACAGGCCCCCTAAAGCCTGCCTTGGACTGCTGGAGGCATAACTGATATCAAGGTGACTTGTCTTATATGAACTTTCCAATTTGTGTGAAGTAACACCAAGATGTACTTTCCATTGTGTAAAGACTGTAAGACTGTAAAGTAACGTATTGTTTTGTGCATTTGCCTCAAGTGTGAATAAACACTTAAGTTTTGCGTTAAGAACTTGTCTTTTGCCTCTGTACTGCGTCCGCTTACCCTATCTACCAGAGAGAAACCCCACAAATGGTGGAGGATCCGGGAAAGCGCAGTGAGGCAGGCGTGATTGCCGAACTATTGTTGTTTTTCATTTTTGCTCCGGGCATGGTTGTATGTCTTGCATTAAACCCGCTAAATTTCAACCCGTGACCCTCGACAAAATGGAGGCCATAATGAAGGCTCTTCTGGAGGCTAACCAGCAGCAGCAAGAAACCAACCTGCAACAACGGGAGGCTTACAGGCAGCAGCAAGAAACAAACCGCTGCTGTTACAACACGTGATGGCTATACAGACGGTAGGAACATCCCAAAGCGTCCATGATGTCCGGAAAGCAGTCCGTGCGGAAATCCCCAAGATGACACACTTAGATGACATTGAAACCTACCTGGTGATGTACGAGAAGGTGGCCACAAGGGAGAAACTATCCCGAGACCAGTGGGCTGAGGTTGTCGCTCCGTTCCTGGCATCCGATTCTCAGCGGGTGTATTTTGATTTGCTGGAAGATCAAGCGGCCAACTACCAGAAAGTAAAGGGTGAGATTCTCGCAAGACTGGGGGTTAATGTGTTGGTCCAGGCCCAGCGGGTACATCAGTGGGGGTTTAACCTGGCTGGGCACGTGAGACCCCAGTATTATGACTTATTTCAACTCTTGCAAAAGTGGCTACAGCCTGATGTGCTGAGTCCCATGGCTATGCTGGATCGACAATTAGCTGATATGTTGTGGAGGGCTTTGCCACCCCCTCTCCAGCACTGGATCGGCCAGGTGTCTCCTGGCAATGCCCTGGCGTTGGTGGACCTGATGGAACGCTATGAGGCTACTAAGAATCTACAGGGGGCTTCTTTTGGGAGGAGGGCAGTTAAACCCCAGAAATCTCGACCCCAGACCTGGAGATTTCAGCCGATGAAACCCACCCAGGGTTTACCCACTATGGGCCTGGCTCCGTTAGTCTGCTGGCAGTATCAGAAGCCTGGCCATGTAAGTGTTGACTATCCTCATCGGGTTGAGCCCATGGAGACAAATTGTGGTTACCGTCAGTTGCTATATACCAGGAAACTGTGTGCAACAGATACCCCAGAATCTCTAGACCACTTGTGCCAGGTGGAAGTGGGAGACACTCAAGCGGAGGCGCTGCTGGACTCAGGGAGCCTGGTGACTCTAGTAAGGGCTACCCTAATGCGGTCCACTGAGTATACTGGCCAGAAAGTCGGGGTGATGTGCATCCATGAAGACTTAAAAGACTACCACAACGTGCTTGTACTTCTCAACAACATTGTCACTGACTTGTTTGGAGAGTTCCTTGGTCTTCATGGCAGTGTTTGGTTTAGTGATGCCTCTTGCTTAGGTGTTGCAGCCTCTGGGGCCTTTCAAAAAAGGTGTGTATATGTAATAACAGATCATGCGACACTTAGATTGGACACAGGTGGACATCATTTCACTAATTATGTGACTTCTGAAGGTAATTGGTTGCACCAGAGCTTTTAATGGGCTTCCTAACAAAGGGGGTGAATACATACGCACATGCCAATTTTTTGTTTTCTATTTCTGAACAATAGTTTTATTTATATATTTTTCTCATTTTACTTCACCAACTTAGACTATTGTGTTCTGGTCCATCACATAAAATTCAGATTAACAAAACATTGAACTTAAGGCTGTAATGTAACAAAATATAAAAAAAAGTCAAGGCATTGTATATGGAGTGAACAGATTGTGTTTGTCACTTGAATACATATACATAAGGGTATGACCCGATGAATTATAATATATTCATATAGTCATATACAGCAATGCTAATCCATACACTTCATATGGGTCATCACAATGTCTAATATAGGAATGAAAATATCTGCATTAGAACTGCACTGGAAATACAGGAAATTCTTTTAGCATTCCTGCAAAAGATACTTGGCTGACTTGTTATAAGGTGAATATGAAACAGATGTGCTGTTTTGGGTGGAAAATAAAACTCTCTATCCCAAGGAGTCATCTTCCATGCATACTGCACTCAGTTGGTATAATACAACCATTTACATTCCAGTACTTACACTGCAGTCTAATACAATTCTGTTTTGTTCTAAGAGAAGTGTTCGTAAACAAAATGAAGATCGCCATTGCTTCTTTGAACAAATTCCAAACTTTTGTCAAGAACATTATAGGATCAAGGCCACATCTGCTAGTGGTAGAGACATTCTGCTAGCTTCCAGTTAAACAGTAAGACATTCTGCAATTACATACTTGCTTTTCAATTGCTTTAGCTTTAATTGTATCCTTCCTCTTCTACCGTACAGGAAATCTTTGTAAGCCTTTCTCCACTTCAAGGTGAACAGTAGGACAACAGCCTCGCCACAAAGTTTGTTAGGAATTCATTACTAATGGAGAAATAATTTAATTTGTTGATGCAGACTTTTCTTTTTGTACTGATTTAGATTTCTTGGCTGGTTTTAGAAGTGTAGTTCCTGGAAAAACTGAATATGGTAAAATACTGTACCAATGATGCCATTGATTTCTGTAGGCTGATGAAAACCTCATCTGAACAAGTTTAAGGTTGTAAATTGGTGTACAGTACTTAGATGTAAGGTGCCCCATAGAAACGATAAAAACGATCCCTCTTTATGGCACTGGGTTTTGCCATATAAGATAGAGCTCTCCCTTTAGGCCCTTGGGCCAATTACCCAATTTATTATTTGCAAACAATGTTTGTAATGCTAATGCTATGTACTGCACACTCAGTTGTTCCAGTATGAGCCAGACAAGGCCAGAGTCAACAATCCTGGCCCAGCCCCCTCTGAAGCTTAGAGTGTGGGCTCGCTCCACCTCCTGGTTTCAGAAGATTCTAGTTAGTCAGAGTAGCTGTAGAGAGGGAGGAAGAGGGAGCAGTCTCCATGTGCTCTTCTTCCATATAATCCAGTTTAAAGCCCTCGAGGCTCTGTCACCTCCATGAGCTCCAGTTTAGCAAGCAAGAACTAAATAAAGCAGGAAGATTTGCATGGCTTGAACGAGAGAGAGAAAGAGAGACATCAAAATAACCCAGCCTAATGCGATCCAGACCCTGTTGCTGTAGAGGGAAAACAAGTTAAGACTTCCTATGCACCCCCAAAATAGTAGACACTAGAGCCTTGGTTGCCAAAGCACAGCTACTAGACAAAGATCCCTTTAGCAGATATTTTAGCCAGGGCCAATGTTCTATTCATCTGCTTAGCTCATGCTGGGGCATCTGGGACTTTGCACTGTATACAAACTACTGCTGGATGTACTACAACTAAGTTAAGTTTTATCTGGCCTGGTCTCTCACTCTCTTAATACCTCATGCTGCCATTGCATTTTCAACAATATTGGCCCATACTGTACCTGTTGTACCTGATTTTATACACACAGACGCTCAGAGCCTGCCAAATATTAAATTGCATTTCATATTACAGAGGGGCTCATACCTTAGAATCATTGATGTGGTGGTCCATACTGCTACATGGACCCACACTTCAGTCCATGCATATAAAACGTTTTAAACGTTTAGCTTTTGCTGTCTCTTTTCAGAGACATTACATCATCCACATTAGGTTTCTCTTAGAGATTCCTCCAATTTGTATCCTTCAATGCGGATTTATCAATATGATCAAGCACCTTATTTCTCTGTTAAAGTACTCTTACATCATGTTTGGCCATATTCCTAATTGTTTCTGCTCTAGAATATTTAAAATAATATCACTAAAGCAGTAAAATGTTACTATGTCAGCATATCAACTATAAATCTAGAAATAGTATTGTGATGATAGTGTAAGAGCCCCAGAATATTTAGGAGGGCCCTGTCTAATATCTGTGTTTTTGACTTATACATGTTAAAGAATAAGTACTATTAACTCAGAAAAAAGAATTCCTTTTTGAAAATGTTAACTCTGCAAGCTTTATGGAAGGTTGTAAAAGTGAGGTCCTCCAGAAAAAATAAATGATGGAACCTTAAATTTTTTAGCCATGGTCAGAAAACCTGATTCCAACTGTTTTAACATTCAGTGAGGACACAAGGTCTGATCCCATGTGCACACAGAATCTTAATTATTTCTGCACATTGGACTTAGTTTCCCTCTTTCTTCCTTGCCATGACTTAAACCTGGCTACTATCCAGACAGTGATTACGTGAAATTAATATTTTCAGGACTGGTTGCTATTACCTGATGACAGCAGCAATTTTTCATGGGTAGCAGCTCTCCAAGAATAATTATTCTGGTGTGTTTTGTCTATTTTGCCCTCCTCTTCAATGCCAGTTTTAGACTGATTGATTTTCTTTTGTTTTATGCTGTGCAGTGATGCCAACACATCCTGAGCTTCAACATATTTTTGTGCAGGACATAAATATCATTTTTAAATTCGAAGCTACTCCATGAGTTATGGTTTATTTTATCAGCACTAGGTATTTATAGTTAGAGTTTGACTTTATCCACAGCAAAAATAAAAGAAATGCTTCCAGTTGGGTATATGATGATAGGACAAAGCAATTTTCAGTTAGAGATAGCATCTAGCCTCCCTAACTCTTCATTCCTGGAACACACAGTTTCAAAATGATTACATCACTTTTCTGTTCTGGATCGCTGTGTTGTGCCAATAAAAGATTCAGCAGAGTGCCAGAAGGCTGAAGAGCAATCTCAAAATTAGAATCAGCCTGCTGTAAAACCTCGGTAAAATCCCAAATAAGCCACTGATAAAAGTCTAAGTGATTCTTGCTGGTCTTATGGCAGTCTGTGCACTACAAAAGCTAATCTATGCTAGCTATGAGCTGGTGTGGATTTGCGCTTTAATTTATGTACATTTCTGGTGTAAGTTTCTCCTGCTAAGACCTGCCCACCTTTTGTTCAAAAGCTGGTGTACAGCCTTTAATTAATTTCCCAAAGAGGACATTTAATGAAGTTACTTATCTAAAGTAATCTACTCAAAAACTAATAAGAATTTAGCTGGAAAATTATCCAAAATTGCATATGTCCAGATGCTGTGCAACTACCATCTTTAACAGAGATACTGTTACATATTTAGTGGAACCACTGTCCCAGACTTGGAATAGTAATGTCAGGAACCCAGACAGACTTGGACTAGGAACCCAATACAGAGACATGGACTAGGAACCCATTCAGACTTGGTTAAGAACTTCAGCAAACCAGACATACAGAGATATGGACTTGGAACTTGCTCAGACTTGGATCAAGACTTCTGGAACCCAGACTTAGGGCATTTTCAGTGTTTTGCGGGCCGTTTTTAACGGATCCGTTTAAAAATTTTTTTGTCTCAGTAGTGTTTCTGGTTCCGTTTTTCCTTCTGGCATATACAGTAATTACATAGAAAAAATTGGGCTGGGCATAACATTTCCAATAGATGGTTCCGCAAAAACGGAACAGATACGGAAGACATACGGAGTACATTCTATATGTGTTCCGTTTTGTTTGTGGACCTATTGACTTGAATGGAGCCACGGAACGTGATTTGCGGGCAATAATAGGACATGTTCTATCTTTGAACAGAACGGAAATACGGAAACGGAATGCACATAGAAACACTTCATGTTTTTTTTGCTGACCCATTGAAATTAATGGTTCAGTATAAGTAACGCATACTGAACTAAAAAAACGGCCAGTATACTGAACGCAAAAAACATTCGTGTGCATGAGCCCTTACAGAAACATGGACTTGGAACTTGTTCAGATTTGGGTCAAGAGTTGTGGAACCCATGCATGGACTTGGAGCTAGTTCAGACTTGGGTCACGTCTTCTGGAACTCAGACAAACAGATGCAACCAGCCTAAACTGTAACAACTGCAGGGACCAGTGCACACATGACAATATCTTCTGTAACTCAAACATACCATAAATAGCAAGCAGACATGATGATGACTTCTGGAACCCAGATACACTAGGCAGTGATAGTCAGGTACAAGACAAGGCTTCAGGAACAGGAACAATGGAGCACAGTGAACAGATGAGTAACACATACATTTTGCCTTTAGTATCATATTACACATTAACCGTGATTACAGCTGCCTGGATCTGGCAGGGTATAAGCTTGGCACACTTGTTTTTAGGCTTTTTTCCTCCCTTCCTTTTCCGCAGATCCTCTCGAGCTCTGTCAGGATAGACGAGGATCAATGCACAGCTACTTTCATGACTCGCCAGAGATCAGGTTCAAATCTGGGCTGTGCCACACAAGCACATTTACATACACTTGTTATGAAGTTTTTCATGTGTGGTTAAGCACAGAGTCTGAGGTACAAAGCACTTTGAAGCAGGTTTTTATCAAGGATCTATCTGCTCTGTTTATCTTTTCCTCAATCATGCCTAGTATACCAGCTGAAAAAGAAGCTGCTTCCAATTCTTGTCTTGATAGGCATAGTATTAGTCATTTGAGTGGTGCCCGGTTTCCTCAAAAGATGACATTTGGAATTAAGACCTAAGAGTTCAATCTTGGTTTCAAAACTGTAGCATAAGAGAAGTGTGTATTTAGTACTTCCAGTACTCACCAACAATATTCAAAATATGTAATCTAAACCTCTAGAATAATTAAAAAAGCACACATGGTTCATCCAAAAAAATCTGTGGAGACACTGATAAGCCCCAAACTCTTGCATCCCACCAAATAACCCATGACAGTATAAAGTAGAAGGAGACTCCAGCATGAAAGTCTGCACAATTTTACCTAAGCAAATTTCAAAAATGTCATGCACAGAAAGGATGTAATTCCCAATAAGAAAAAAATATTATTATGAGCTGGGAGCCAACCAAAAGGAGGGTTAGTAGACAGAGCCCCAATGTATCGCCACTAAGCAGTGGCTTCCTCAGGGGCAAGATTTTCTAAGATACTGTAAGCTACATTTTGTAATAACAATTTAGAGGTGTGAATACACTTAACAAAAAAGGAATTACCTCAAAGGAACACATTGCTTATGGCGGTCCAGTTGGCACCCAACTCTCAAATTCTTGTGAACTGAGAGTGCTTTAGTTTCTTTTTGACATACTCCAAGCAGTTTCTCATATACATTTTATTGAGGACTGGCATTCATCTGGCAACTTCAATAATCAAGGCCTGATTGGAGAATGCTGGAAAAATGCATATCCACATGGAAAGTTTTCTTGCCTCCTCTTGGCAACCTTACTGTCGTTTCTTCTCTGATTGCTCAAATTGGGTTTGGGGTGGGCTCCAGGAATCAGTCCTGATGGTTCTGAAGTTATTTCATATAAGAATGATAGGCCTTTGTGTTCTTCCAGACTTGCCATGCACTAGCAACTATTGGGCAGTTTGGGGCTTGCATAAATAATTGTCCCACATGTATCACTGAGCCCAGTGGCTTCCTCAGGTGTCACTTGAGGGGTCATAGAGGGGGTGGACCACTCTCCATAAAGGGGACGGGTCCCTGCACAAAAATATGTGGGGTCCACATGAAAGGGAGCTGAGCCTGATAAAAACGGTGTGCACCTCACTATGCAATTTCCTGAAAACCGAGCTGGAAAAGTTAGCAAGTATGGTCTAACATGTGATTTTATATTGTCCCATCTG
This sequence comes from Bufo bufo, assembly GCF_905171765.1. Lineage (NCBI taxonomy): Eukaryota > Metazoa > Chordata > Amphibia > Anura > Bufonidae > Bufo > Bufo bufo. The sequence continues at coordinate 591,105,902 of NC_053390.1, forward strand.
CTATTTGTATTTATTTTATTCTATCTAATCTCCAGCAGCAAGGGTGCACCACCAATGAGGCCAGGTGAGGCGATTGCCTCAGGCAGCACCAGCTAGAGGCAAGAGGGGGGCAGCGGAAGGGCCACGGGCAATGAGAGCTTTCATTGTGGCAAAGGGGTTAGGTTAAGAAATTGTAGGGGGCATTGTTTCAGTTTTTGCCTCAGGTAGCAGAAAGGCTAGGTGCACCCATGTCTAGCAGAACTGTTTTACAGCATTCTTACCCCTATAAAAAACATTATTCTGTACAGTGGTGCAAGAGAAAATGGAAAATGTATATATTTGTATTTTCTTTAGAGATGATTATTAGAGAAAAAATAAATTTTTGTGATAATTACAATAACTTATTTTACATGTAAAAATTACATAACGTATTTTTCACCCAATAAGATGCATTTTTCCCCACCAAAAGTGGAATTATGGAAGTGTTCATTAGTACTGGAGGACCAGGAAGCGGTGAAGGCTCTGTACTTCCTGGTTCTCGACTGTCGTCTGTGCAGTCGCTGTGCACAGCATGAGGGTGCTCTGTGACGACGGCAGGAGGAAGAGGATTGTGCTGGAGGAGAGGAGAGGCGGCGTCCCGAACATAAGAGGTAAGTGGGGGCTAAAATATGGTAATGGACGTTTGAAATCCACTGCAGCCCATAACGAAGGACTCCTTTCACTATGCCATTCACAAAACAAAAAAAACCTAACAAAAAAAACTGCACATCCTTCTCTCCTTCCCCAACTATGGCCCGTGCTTCAAAAGCCTGTCTTTTAAAAATGCAGCATGTGTTCTTTTAAATGTAATAATCCTGAGAAAGGGGGCTGTTCGTCCTTGAAACGCGTCAACCATAAATAAATAATTAACTGCCCTTACCAATACTTACCTGGTACTGCATCCCTGCTGACAGCGCCCATACAGAGGTTCCAACTTTTCTTTTATTCCTCTCACTGACCGCTTCATCCTTACGTTCGCATCCCCGACACGGGTAGGAACCCAGGCAGCAGCGTAGGCACTCCGTATGCTGGTCGGATAATACCAGCAAAGTGAAATATAACTGTTGTGACTCCTCACAACGGCAGAGGGTAAGCGCAACTATTTTGGATATCACTATTTCAATTTCAAACAGCATCACACATGAGGCACTGCCTCCCATGTCTTTCTTCTCTTAAATCATCCGTCCTGACATACAGTATGTAAACCACCCACACTGATATGGAACCCTGGCAGGGCATTACTTGTTAGGAAGGCATTCTTCAGTGATAGGAAGAAGTTAGCATTCCATAGCTCAGATTATTTCCTTGAATATAATGTTGGTGGATATGTTACTAATGCATTGAGGACACTGTCTAAACTTGCAACCTTCTCGAAGCTTACTTGTACTGTAAGTTATGTCTTCGGTCAAAGATACATCCTAATTATCAGTTTATTTATAGGGTTAAACGATTGTGATAACATTCAAATCAGCTTAATTTAATTGCAAACAAATCACCTTTAATGCTAACAAATATAATTACAGAGCTATTCCAGTTATTGCAAACATACTGTGATTATGGAGCGTGGTCTAGGTCCCTACTTAAAGTTACATAGATAGATTTAATAGCAGTGCCACTCAAAGTGGCAGTGTTCAACTAGGGTGCCTAGGGCCCAACAGTAAAATGTATTCTAGGGGCCCATTGTACAGCTACATGCAAATATTACCTGCTCACACAGCAGCAGACAGAGATATGATGCTTAAGATGATTAATTATGGCGGTCTCTGCAGTGACTTTGAGAGTGCACGTCCCTGAGGAAAGAGGATATTTGCTGGTCAGCCTCTGTATGTAGACGTCACCTCAGCCACCTTATGCATCTACAATGATAAACTGCACAGTTTGTCAAATAATCTACCTAGTGTTTTTTATATGGACATAGGCTGATTGAGAGGCTGTATGCTGTCCATCTATATGTAGAGCAGTCAATATATTGTACCATATATGACTTCTGCAGGGGATAGGGACTGGAGGCCCACGGTTGCTCTGGAGCCCATCGAGGAATTCACCTGTTCACCTTTGGGCCAGTCTGAGCCTGCAAAGTGGTGAACAACCGAGCCAGTGATAATGTGGTCACCTACAGTTGAAAAAGGAGAAAATGCAGATTTCAGCCATTTAGCCAATCAACAGCAAGAGTATTATGAAAAAAAGAGGGGCTTATCTGGGGAACTGGCCTTTAGTAATGAATACATTACCATAATACAAGGCAACTTCATCTGATTGAATGCAAAGAGCAGAAAATGAAAACGATGTTCACTGCCCTAAAATTGTTGTCTCATGGAAACAACTCCAGTCAATATGCCCTATTGGGGCATATGGCCATCACCGAGGACCCATAGGCCGCCTCTATGTTAAAGAATGTAGGTCTTGTTCTGGAAAACTCAGCTAGACCATGTATTATATTTGTGGCCAGGCAATTAATCTGGAAGGCCACAAAGTCTGACTTCCCTTGGCAAAATCAGCTTCAAATAGAAAAGGGTTATGTCTGAGGAGACAACGTATTCTTGAATGAAAATGGCTGCAACCTAAAGGGGTCAGGTAAGGGTACTTTCACACTTGCGTTGTTTGATTCCGGCAGGCAGTTCCGTTGCCTGAACTGACTGCCTGATCAGGCAAACTGTATGCAAACGCATGTCATTTCTTCTGACTGATCAGGCATTTTTCAGACATGGATCAGTTTTTTTTTTAATCCCATTTAAGATGGATCTGATGGCCAGAACAGATATCTTTAAAATCATTAGGAATTAATGCGGAGGGTATGTTGTAAAATGTTCTAACTTTTCATTATAGAAATGATAATTACAGGAGAAAATTTCAGTTTATAGTCCTTACTGTACTGGTTCTTTGTTGGCACCAGCTTATGCTGGGTTCCTGCTATTTCCACTTATCTATGTCACAAATTAAAAATTATCAGCGTATATGTAAAAAAAGCTGCTAAGGTCACTTTCACATAGTCAGTATTTTGTATCAGTATTTGTTAGCCAAAACCAAGAATGGAGTATTTTGGCAACAATTCCAATAATTTTAATGGAGGCGACGTTTAATAAGACAGGTGTTTTAGATGCCGGTGTTAATAAAGCCCCATTGCTGGAGGTGGATCGCCGAAGTTATGAAGAGGCGCCGGTCTAAATGTAAGACATCGTCCTAGAAAATGGTAACTTAAACGGGCCTGCCGACCTGTCCCCTTCCCTGCCCACACCACCCCACTTTTTTAGCCCTGGTGTGAGCAGGGAGAAGTCACAGATTGCGGCGCAACTAACCATTGTACCACAATCTGCACCTGATTTACGCCTAATTTAGGCGTATTTTAGCTTGATAAATGACCCCCTATGTGCTTGCCATCAAACCAACCCCATTCAGAAGTATGGAACTTCTTTTTAGTTGCAGAAATTTCTGGCATCGTAAAGCGACCTTACAGTTTGTCCCCCTTTTTCTGGCACTGAAAGTTAATTCATTTTTTGTTTACAATAAAAATGTTCTCTTTCTTTTTGACAAACATGCAAATCTGGAACAGTCCCTTGATGGTGACCTGCAAGTAAAATATCACACTATGTCATTTCCTAGGTATGGTAACAATACTCGCAATTATGTGATAAGAGTGGGAGATTATCACACACTTGTTCCTGAGGAGTATGAGGAGGACATGGGAATCCAACAGATCATAATACACAAAGATTACAGACCTGATGGAAGTGACTATGACATTGCTCTCATAAGACTATATGGATCTTCAGAACAGTGTGTACCATTCAGCACCCATGTCTTACCAGCCTGTTTACCAATGCGACGAGAAAGACCTCAAAAATCAGCATCAAACTGTTATATCACAGGATGGGGCGATACAGGTAAGACATCATATTATCCAGTTATCATATAGAGCCATTGTAATAGCATTCATTGAAAAGCTTTCACACATTATGTGCCATAATTACTCACTAGATGAATAGAAATGAGTGCCTGATGAAAACTCATGTTTTTGCTAGGTATAAAAACTTTGCATATGTGTAAACATATTTTATATATCTAAATTTTACATAGTTTTTGTTGAAGAGATTTCTACACTGGTCCCCATTCAGTGGGCCAATCGCAGAAGTCCATGTGCCTGCTGTAATAACAGCAGATAATAAGGTAAAACATTTTACAGTATAAGTAAATGAGAAAAGAATACCTGGAAAACAATACGTTAGAGCTGAGATTGACAAAGTATTATCTGCTAATAGTGCTTGGTCAATGATCACACAACTAAGGTGGTTCATACTTAATTTTGGGTTCTCCAGCAGGGTATATGTTGAGGCAGCATCAGATTAATACTGGGTGGCATCTCTTCATGCTGCAATATAGGTTGCCACACTGGCTTGATAACAGTTATACACTGCGTGCAGAATTATTAGGCAAATTAGTATTTTGACCACATCATCCTCTTTATGCATGTTGTCTTACTCCAAGCTGTATAGGCTCGAAAGCCTACTACCAATTAAGCATATTAGGTGATGTGCATCTCTGTAATGAGAAGGGGTGTGGTCTAATGACATCAACACCCTATATTAGGTGAGCATAATTATTAGGCAACTTCCTTTCCTTTGGCAAAATGGGTCAAAAGAAGGACTTGACAGGCTCAGAAAAGTCAAAAATAGTGAGATATCTTGCAGAGGGATGCAGCACTCTTAAAATTGCAAAGCTTCTGAAGCGTGATCATCGAACAATCAAGCGTTTCATTCAAAATAGTCAACAGGGTCGCAAGAAGCGTGTGGAAAAACCAGGGCGCAAAATAACTGCCCATGAACTGAGAAAAGTCAAGCGTGCAGCTGCCAAGATGCCACTTGCCACCAGTTTGGCCATATTTCAGAGCTGCAACATCACTGGAGTGCCCAAAAGCACTCCATCTCAGAGACATGGCCAAGGTAAGAAAGGCTGAAAGACGACCACCACTGAACAAGACACACAAGCTGAAACGTCAAGACTGGGCCAAGAAATATCTCAAGACTGATTTTTCTAAGGTTTTATGGACTGATGAAATGAGAGTGAGTCTTGATGGGCCAGATGGATGGGCCCGTGGCTGGATTAGTAAAGGGCAGAGAGCTCCAGTCCGACTCAGACGCCAGCAAGGTGGAGGTGGAGTACTGGTTTGGGCTGGTATCATCAAAGATGAGCTTGTGGGGCCTTTTCGGGTTGAGAATGGAGTCAAGCTCAACTCCCAGTCCTACTTCCAGTTTCTGGAAGACACCTTCTTCAAGCAGTGGTACAGAAGAAGTCTGCATCCTTCAAGAAAAACATGATTTTCATGCAGGACAATGCTCCATCACACGCGTCCAAGTACTCCACAGCGTGGCTGGCAAGAAAGGGTATAAAAGAAGAAAATCAAATGACATGGCCTCCTTGTTCACCTGATCTGAACCCCATTGAGAACCTGTGGTCCATCATCAAATGTGAGATTTACAAGGAGGGAAAACAGTACACCTCTCTGAACAGTGTCTGGGAGGCTGTGGTTGCTGCTGCACGCAATGTTGATGGTGAACAGATCAAAACACTGACAGAATCCATGGATGGCAGGCTTTTGAGTGTCCTTGCAAAGAAAGGTGGCTATATTGGTCACTGATTTGTTTTTGTTTTGTTTTTGAATGTCAGAAATGTATATTTGTGAATGTTGAGATGTTATATTGGTTTCACTGGTAAAAATAAATAATTGAAATGGGTATATATTTGTTTTTTGTTAAGTTGCCTAATAATTATGCACAGTAATAGTCACCTGCACACACAGATATCCCCCTAAAATAGCTAAAACTAAAAACAAACTAAAAACTACTTCCAAAAATATTCAGCTTTGATATTAATAAGTTTTTTGGGTTCATTGAGAACATGGTTGTTGTTCAATAATAAAATTAATCCTCAAAAATACAACTTGCCTAATAATTCTGCACTCCCTGTACAGATGCTGGATATCCTCCTGCGGTATGACATTCCAAGCTCTTTCAACTTGGACTCGTAGTTCAGCCAAGGTGGTTGTTGGCTTCTCTGCATGGAAGATCCATCGCCCAATCCAGTCCCAGGCATTGTTGATAAGGGAGAGATCTGGTGATTGAGTTGGCTATGGCAACTGCTGGATACACTGAAGGGCACATTTTGTAGTGCGAACGGGCATTATCTTGTTGAAACACCACGTCTCCTGAGTCAAAACAGACATCAGGACCGGTTCTGTGAGGTCCTGGACAAACTGAAGACTAATCAATGTTCCCACCAAGAATACTAGGTGGCAATGCCATTGTAGCTAATGACGCCCTACTCCATGGCAGCTGGTGGTGGTCCTGTGTGTCTCTGCACTATGCAGAATGGCAGTAGGCTCTCTCCCCCCCCCCTGCAAACTCTAATGCAGCCATCATTACTATCAAGACACAACCTGCTTTCATCACAGAACACTATTGTTTGCCATTCATGCCTCCAATGGGCTCTCAGTGGCAAATGAGCTAGTGGGTTGTTAGAATGCAGACCTGTTCAAGTAGATGCTTTCTTACGGTCCGGGTAGTTGCTGCAGGGGCTACTACAGAACAGATTTGTGATGCCATGGATGTCCTTTAAGCTATAGCAGCTTCTCCTACATGGCAAGCTTGGCATGCATCTGTCAGTCTTGATCATTCAGAACCTACTCTATGAGTGTTGGAGCCCTCCTCTCAGCACTCTCAACACCACCAATGCACCACAGAAACTTCTCATCCAACTCTTTATGAGATTTAGAATTGACTGATGGACAGTTTCTTGAGCTCTCACTGTTCGACCCTTTTTAAAATTCCTTAACTGCACAAATGATGCATGCTTGTCTAGCAAAGTAACACTTCAACAAAATCCAATCAACAGCCTTGTAAGAGCGAGAGAGAGAGAGAGAGAGGATGAAAAACAGTGCTGTCTGACAAAAACACAACAGTGATGCCAGACAAAAAAATTATGTGGAGCATCTGTATGTAAAGAAAGAATCTTGGTACTTTGATCACTACATGTAACTCCAACTAGTATTGCCATATTATAAACTAGGCTTACTATCTGAACTCCTTCTAGGTGTTCTTTTTTCATTTTCCGGTATTGTACACTGCTCAAAAAAATAAAGGGAACACAAAAATAACACATCCTAGATCTGAATTAATTAAATATTCTTCTGAAATACTTTGTTCTTTACATAGTTGAATGTGCTGACAACAAAATCACACAAAAATTAAAAAATGGAAATCAAATTTTTCAACCCATGGAGGTCTGGATTTGGAGTCACACTCAAAATTAAAGTGGAAAAACACACTACAGGCTGATCCAACTTTGATGTAATGTCCTTAAAACAAGTCAAAATGAGGCTCAGTAGTGTGTGTGGCCTCCACGTGCCTGTATGACCTCCCTACAATGCCTGTGCTTGCTCCTGATGAGCTGGCGGACGGTCTCCTGAAGGATCTCCTCCCAGACCTGGACTAAAGCATCTGCCAACTCCTGGACAGTCTGTGGTGCAACGTGACGTTGGTGGATAGAGCGAGACATGATGTCCCAGATGTGCTCAATTGGATTCAGGTCTGGGGAACGGGCGGGCCAGTCCATAACATCAATGCCTTTGTCCTGCAGGAACTGCTGACCCACTTCAGCCAAGGTCTAGCATTGTCTTGCATTAGGATGAACCCAGGGCCAACCGCACCAGCATATGGTCTCACAAGGGGTCTGAGGATCTCATCTCGGTACCTAATGGCAGTCAGGCTACCTCTGGCGAGCACATGGAGGGCTGTGCGGCCCTCCAAAGAAATGCCACCCACACCATTACTGACCCAATGCCAAACCGGTCATGCTGGAGGATGTTGCAGGCAGCAGAACGTTCTCCACGGCGTCTCCAGACTCTGTCACGTCTGTCACATGTGCTCAGCGTGAACCTGCTTTCATCTGTGAAGAGCACAGGGCGCCAGTGACGAATTTGCCAATCTTGGTGTTCTCTGGCAAATGCCAAACGTCCTGCACGGTGTTGGGCTGTAAGCACAACCCCCACCTGTGGACGTTGGGCCCTCATATCACCCTCATGGAGTCTGTTTCTGACCGTTTGAGCAGACACATGCACATTTGTGGCCTGCTGGAGGTCATTTTGCAGGGCTCTGGCAGTGCTCCTCCTGTTCCTCCTTGCACAAAGGCGGAGGTAGCGGTCCTGCTGCTGGGTTGTTGCCCTCCTACGGCCTCCTCCACGTCTCCTGATGTACTGGCCTGTCTCCTGGTAGCGCCTCCATGCTCTGGACACTATGCTGACAGACACAGCAAACCTTCTTGCCACAGCTCGCATTGATGTGCCATCCTGGATAAGCTGCACTACCTGAGCCACTTGTGTGGGTTGTAGACTCCATCTCATGCTACCACTAGAGTGAAAGCACTGCCAGCATTCAAAAGTGACCAAAACATCATCCAGGAAGCATAGGAACTGAGAAGTGGTCTGTGTGCACCACCTGCAGAACCACTCTTTTATTGGGGGGGGGGGGGGGGGTCTTGCTAATTGCCTATAATTTCCACCTGTTGTCTATCCCATTTGCACAACAGCATGTGAAATTGATTGTCACTCAGTGTTGCTTCCTAAGTGGACAGTTTGATTTCACAGAAGTGTGATTGACTTGGAGTTACATTGTGTTGTTTAAGTTTTTCCTTTTTTGAGCAGTGTATTATCTGGTTGACATATGAAGCCATTTTTTTTATTATTCATTGAATATCTTTCCCACTCTACATCAAATATTTACTTGCTAGATGAATATAAGAATTTAAGAATAGAAACTTATGTTGAATAAAAATTTCACGCAATTTTCAATTTAGGGGCAAGCATAATATATTCATTTATGTTGCTTACGTATATATGGTGAATATGATTATAAGACTATGCAGCAGCAGGCACATGAAAGTGAATTAAGATGCATTGTGATCCCATCTTGTCACATATAAAACTATCACATCAACCTTGAAACATTGATCGATCGATAACATTTGAGAGGTGTATGTGAGTAATGCCAGGATGACATTTTGAGGCTTAGATGACAAGTCGTCAATGGATGTTACACTCTACGTTTTGTTATCTGAACATTTTTAAGTAAAATGCATTAATAAGTAATCCTCATTGTACATCTCCAAGACTGACATTAAATACCATAAAATATCCCTGGAAGCAGACCTGTCAATCACAGTAGTGTTTTCTGAAGTCATGCCTGTTCAGGAAGTGCATCAGTCACTGACAGGTCTGCTCTGTCTAATGCTTTTCTAAACTATCTTTTTTTACCTCCTGCAGGGACTCAAATCCCTGGAATAACAGCTATACTGAAGTCAGATTTCCACTTGTATAGAATGTGATAGATGAAAAAAACATTTATCAAACCATAAGCATTATCATTTGTATGCACTTTTAGGTCGGGCGTATTCAAGGACTTTACAACAAGCTGGAGTGACATTGCTACCCAAGCGAATCTGTGAAGAGCGCTACAGAAGTCGGTTTACAGGAAGAATGCTTTGTGCAGGAAGTCCTCCAGAACAGAAGCATGTAGACAGTTGTCAAGGGGACAGTGGTGGCCCATTGGTCTGTGAACGTAACGGAGGCAGCTGGGTAGTCTTTGGAGTTACTTCTTGGGGCTATGGATGTGGGATGAAGGACTCTCCTGGAGTATACACAAAAGTGGCTTCTTTTATACCATGGATAAAGAGTTTGACCAATTTATAGAACCCAGAAGACTTCAAATGTTTCCAAGGAAGCTAGACCAAATTCTCATGTATGTTATATTGACAACAAGGCACTGAGGAGCTAGTATAACATAATGTTTCTACCTGTGTACAAATAGTATTAGCTGAATCGTGTGGATGAAATTACCTTAAGGGGACTTTAGGAAGGCAATGACAAGTAGCAGCCAAACAATTGGACTATTATAATGATACTGCCTTGGGCAGCAAGTTTTGAATCGAAAGTAAAAAAATAAAAAAATGTATGGCATTTTATTAATTTTTTATTGTTTTCTTAATTAAAAGTTTTATCTTGTTAATATGTATGTGATTATAATGACATCTGTATTTACTTTGTACACTTTTTTTTTTACTATAGGGGTACTCTGCAAAAATACCATGCTGGAATGTTGTGGACCCCTTTTTGGTCCAAGCAGGAACTTTGTTTTTTTAATGTAGAGGCACAATGCTTTTAGTGTTACTATCACATTAATTGGTACACAAATTTATGGTGACATTCTCTATGAAAGGTACACACGGTGGGCACAGTCACTTGAAGGAAATGCATCACCAGTTTTATGCTGCCTTAAAAAGTAAATCCAGACAGTTCCAGTGTATGCCAAAGAGTCCTGATATTCATGAGCTCCCGTCTCTTCCCACGCCCCATGCCGCTGATTGACAATTTTTTTTTTCAACTTAAAGCAGCTTCAGGAGGGAGGGGAGAAAAGAAGCTCCTGAATATCAGGACTCATTGTCATGTGCCAGAGCTGTTCAGTACAAAATTCTGGCTGGGACAGTTAAAGAAAGTGACCCAGCATTTTGCTAAGAGGATTACTTGTTTATGCAGCCCATAGTGAGAACACCATCAAACTGGGGTTGCACCATTCTCTTGTTTATGAAGCCCTGACACCTCCAGGGTTTTCTGTATTGAGTAAATCACTACTTTTTTTTTCCAGATTCATAAATACTAGCCTCCACTATGTAGCATGCACCAATAACAGTTGGTACCGTTGGTACAGTTCAAGTCCACAGTTCACACAGTCTATAAACAGGGTTACTGCAGCACACAATATAATTTGACAGTAACTTTCCTATAAACCACTTGACTCTCTGTGCCTTGTGTCTCTACTTGCAGGAGAAAGCTATTTTACAGACACTTATTCTGTATACGTCTCTCACTTGTGTGGTCACCTGTAGTTGCATTATTTTGCATCCTCCATTCAGAGCATGCTCTCTTACACTGTCTAGTTGATTTTATGTCCAGGTCATGGGGCAACCAGTCATAGCACCATGCTAAACTTGCTGAGCCTTAAGGAAGACTCTTAGCAGTTTTGACCCTGCAGATCTACTGACAGAGCAACGGTAGATAGGGACCAGGGTGAGATGGGCAATCAAATGTTTACAGTAGGTTTTATTATTGTTACTTTACAGGCGCCTTTCCTACAAGTGCCCAGAATACAGTTCCTGTGAAGTGCTCTCTGTTCTCTGCAATTAACTTTTTCAACACCTCTCCCCTCTGCTCTGATGTAGAGTCCAACCAAAAAACAGCCACAGTAGTCACTCACTGCAGAGAAGAGCAGCTGGGAAGCACATGATGTGGGACAATATGCAGCCACTGGGTCCCTTGCAACAATTTCTTGGACTCACCAACCTCTGCGACTCTCTCTAACTCTCTTGAGTAAACGCTTCAAGTCAGTGCAATGCACCAAGTATTGCCCTCTCTGACTGACACCTCCTCCTCCTACAAGATGGCATCAAGGAACACCATAAACCAAAAAAAATTAGATCATGAGTAAGAAACGGCTGGTTCGAAACATGTCGATCTGACGGGAGGTGCTGGGAGGTTTGTCCTTTGTACCCTAGTGATGATGTCTTTTATGGAATAAAGAGGATGCAATTTTCCTACCTACTACATGCTGGAAGTTTTTTTTCTTTGAAGTTAAGGAACACCGTTCAGTGTTCATCATCACATATCAATTGCATAAAAATTTTCAACAGTGCGTCACAATGCTACATATACCGTATGTCATTTGCAGTACACTCTCCTTAAACTGTTAGAATTTAGACAGGTGATATCATTGTTGATAGCTTTAAAGACAGGATAGTTAGTGTTCAGCTTATTAATTGTGGGTGCTAGGAGAGCAGTCAATTTTAGGTTTCTATTTTTCCTAATGAATCATAGAATATTTGTTCTACTACAGGGCCATAGTCATTGCCTCCATATATTTGAGTGCCTATGCAATTGTTTCTGGTGTGAAAAACCTAAGAACCCAGAAAAATCAGTGATAGTGAACAAGACACTAGTGTTGAGCGAGCATGCTCGGCACATCGCAGTGTTCAGCCGAATGCTATTTATTGCTGAAGCACAATTGAAAACAATGAAAATCTATTTGAGACCCAAGCATTAAATCAGGCACCCACTGCTCTGAAGAGGAGAAGGTGTCTGGTTCACAGAAAAAGGTTAGATATTGATGGAAACAAGACCAAACTAGTTTGGAAATAGCACAGGGAGGACATCTGGATGCATCTTGGATTCCGATTACATACAATAGACGACCACACAAAGGATATGCCAAAAGCCGGGTATGTGCAAGCCAACAATCTATCCATGAGACAGATACAGTCAGCATACCTTACAATGGCAACCTTGTACACTATGAGACATTCAAAACCAGCTCTCATCTGACTGAGAGACAGTAAGCCTCAAAGTTGCTTGATATCTGTTGGATGGCTTGGGTAGATCTGTGCACCTAGATCAATATCATTAGGGTGACAAAAGGTTTTCTGATTTTCAGCTGAAAAACCATTTGCATGGAAAATTTGCGATAAAAATTCGCGATTAGAATATTCGCAATCTACACTACTCATGAACAGCACCATCTATTGGTTTCATAGTCTTCTCATAAGCATTTTAAATCAATAGACGGCGCTGTTCATGAGTCATGAACAGCGCCATCTATTGGATTGATAGTCTTGTCATAAGACTATGAAACCAATAACATATAAAGCATCATCAATCCTTACATAAAGACGCACTTGTCACGACTGTGACTGATCCAGACAGGTCTGGGAGGAGAAGGTCGCAGCGACTTGCTACTCGCGATAGCTTGTGAGTTTGCTCCGTGGTTCAGGGTATGTCATCCAGGTTTTGCCTTGTGAACCTTTTTGTCCTGACTGGGAGTTTGTAGGCATCCTTCTCAGGTGAGTCCTGTCTGCCACTCCCAGATACTATATTAGTTTCAGTTTCACTTGCAGTCATTGCCAGATATAGTCCTTACTTCCAGTGCTACTCTGACCTTTGAAGGAGATCGTTTGATGGTGTTGCTGTGGAGCTCTTATCCGGCGTGGACTGTCGTGTTTGGGATCGTCTTCTCTGCTCGTGACTGGATAAGTCTATCTCTGCTGTTGTTTGTTTGTTGCTGTCTTCCCCTGTTGTTTTCCTAGACGTGAGTGATGGTGACTAGCGCTCCCATCGGCCTTTCCCCAGTCCAGTCTTGTTAGGGCGACTGAGGGTTTAGGCATCCTGCTCGCCGCACGGGTTCACACCCCGTCTAGGGTATCAGGGCAGACAGGTGCCAGCTTAGGGTTAGTCAGGGGTGGCCATTCTATTTCCCATCCGTAGATAAGGGTCCCCCTTCCCCTCCGTCTGGTGCGACACGACTGCTGCTGGGATAGCGGTCGTGACAGTATATCTGGCCTTTAAAAAAAAAAAAAAAAAAGTGACATTTCTTTTTTTTTTTTTTTTTCTTGCTGTTTTTCTTTGTATTTTGTCTGTTCCACTATGGATCCGGTTTCGGTTTTGGCGAAACAATTACAGGGGTTATCCCTTGAAGTGGCAGGATTAAAAGCAACAGTGCTGCAGCAGCAATCCTTGGGTTCCACCGTTGCTACGGGAAACCAAGGTACTCCTGAGCCAAAAGTGGCTTTACCTGATAGGTTCTCAGGAGGGAGAGACCAATTTGTAACCTTCAGAGAAGCTTGCAAATTGTTCTTCAGGTTACGCCCTAAATCCTCCGGCGGTGAGGAACAACGGGTGGGCATTGTAATTTCTCTCCTGCAAGGAGATCCGCAGGCTTGGGCTTTCTACCATCAGACTCTCCGGCCTTACGATCAGTGGAGGAGTTTTTTGAAGCCCTGGGTCTCATATATGATGACCCGGACAGGGTCTCACTGGCTGAGTCTAAGCTACGTAGAATTCGGCAAGAGAACCGGTCTGCTGAACTATATTGTTCCGAATTCCGTAGGTGAGCTACTGATACGTTATGGAACGACTCGGCCCTTAGGAGTCAGTTCTGCCAGGGGTTGTCTGAAAAATTAAAAGACGCGCTGGCGGTATACGAGGTCCCTGGGTCTCTTGAGGCTGCTATGTCTCTGTCCATAAGAATCGACAGACAACTCAGGGAGAGACTATTAAATTTTACGGAGGCCTCTATAGGGCAGGGATCGGTCTGTTATGGTCCAGTCGAACCAATGCAAATAGGGGGCGCCACTAGACGGGTGAATCCTCCTAAGTTCCGCTGTAGGTCAGAGGTTTGTTTTCGTTGTGGGGGGAGGGGTCATTTTGTAAAGGTTTGTCCCTCAGAACCCAAGAGACCACAAAGGAGCCGCCGGAAAACGTCCCCAGATTGTGCGGAGGAGAACAGTCTGGGCGTATTCGTTTCCTCCATACCCATGTCTCAGTTTTTGTTGTCCGCTACCGTTGAGGCGGGCAATAAAACTGAGATCTGTTCCGTCTTTTTGGACAGTGGGGCGGGGGTCAACTTGGTGGATTCACGGTTTGCTCAGGCTCTGGGTTTTACTCCGGAACCGGTATGCAGAACTCATCCTGTTTTTGCCATCGACTCCTCCCCTCTTACTCAGAGAGAGTTAACTCAGATCATCCATAATATCCATCTGCAGGTAGGGGACCTCCATAAAGAGCATATCTCTTGGTATGTCCTGGACGGTCTTCCGGCTCCTATGGTATTGGGGCTTCCCTGGCTGGTGACTCACAATCCAGTGGTGGATTGGCAGGCTGGGGAGATTGTGGAGTGGAGTGAACATTGTAAGGACAACTGCTTGAGTAGTCTGTCAGATTTTATGGATGTGTTCTCTGCGAAGGGTTGTCAGGGGTTACCACCTCATCGTCCATATGATTGCCCGATTAATCTATTACCTGGGGCAAAACTACCTAAAACCCGGTTATACAATCTTTCCGGCCCGGAGAGGAAGGCTATGCAAGATTATATTTCGGAGAGTTTGGCTAAAGGACACATCAGACCCTCTTCTTCACCCGTGGCTGCAGGGTTCTTTTTCGTTAAAAAGAAAGATGGGGGCCTGCGTCCTTGCCTGGATTTCCGGGAATTAAACCGGATAACTATCCGAGATCCCTATCCTTTTCCTCTCATTCCCGACCTCTTTAATCAAGTTGCTGGTGCTAAATGGTTCTCCAAAATGGATCTCATAGGAGCCTATAACCTGGTTCGCATCAAAGAGGGGGATGAGTGGAAAACGGCTTTTAATACTCCGGAAGGGCATTATGAAAATCTGGTCATGCCATTTGGTCTTAGTAATGCGCCTGCGGTGTTCCAACATTTTGTCAACTATATTTTTAGTCACCTTATCGGGAGATTTGTTGTGATATATCTTGATGACATCCTGGTCTATTCCCCGGATCTGGATACACATAAGATCCATGTGAGACAAGTGCTGCAGATATTAAGGTCCAACAAATTGTTTGCTAAATTAGAGAAGTGTGTGTTCGCCGTAAAAGAACTGCCATTTCTGGGGTATGTGTTGTCAGATTCAGGTTTCCGCATGGATCCAGAGAAAGTCCGGGCGATTATGGACTGGGATCTGCCTGAGAACCTGAAGGCATTGCAACGCTTCCTGGGGATTGCCAATTTTTATAGAACGTTTATAAAGAACTATTGCTTGGTGGTCAAACCACTGACGGACATGACCCGAAAGGGATCCGATTTTTCCAAATGGTCCCATGCAGCCAAGACTGCCTTTACATCTCTGAAGGAGAGATTCATCTCGGCCCCTATTCTCGTACAGCCAGATGTCTCGCTTCCTTTTATTGTAGAGGTTGACGCATCAGAGGTGGGGGTGGGAGCGGTACTATCTCAGGGCCCGTCCCCTGGTGAATGGCGTCCGTGTGCTTTCTTTTCGAAGAAGTTGTCTACTGCAGAAAGGAACTATGATATTGGCAACAGGGAACTTTTGGCTATTAAGTTGGCCTTTGAGGAGTGCCGTCATTTTTTGGAGGGGGCTGTTTATCCCGTCACGGTGATTACTGATCACAAAAACTTATTATATCTGGAGTCTGCTAAACGTCTCACCCCTAGACAGGCTCAAAAAGGGGAAAGCAGTCGGCACTCCTCTGGCAGAGTCGTGGTGCACGCGTCCAGGGTATGAAAAGCCCACTTACAATATGGAACAGAAGACCGGCACTTCACAGGTGGAATCTTCAAACTTTTATTTCAGCATAGGAGGAAATAGCACAGATGCGACACGTGTTTCGGCTCAGGTGTGAGCCTTTGTCAAGCATAATGAACTATTGCATGAAACACATTTAAATAGGCCGCCTACATGGGCGTCGAACGTGATGAAGTCACATCACCATGGGAACGGAGATACAAATCATAAGGTGCAACAATTCTCTACATTGTTGCAACAAGGTACTATGCTGTATGTGATACAATTACATCTTTAAGAGTATTACAGAAAAGAGAAATCAATAGTAGACATGGGATACAATAAATCTAGAAATTACAATAAACATATTCAATGTAATGATAATAATAATCATCTGAGAACTAAATAACCCACTGGCTGTCTCAAAATATCAACATATTAAATCTTGCTGCTCTTTTTTCTTTTTTCAGATGCTTCATTATTTTCATTTTCTCTGTGACTGAATGAATAAAGAATATATATAGTACATTAAAAATGTAATTACAGTAGAATTTCCTATTGGATCTTACAGGAATGCACTCAAATCATATTCTCGATTTAAACCTTTCGGTTCAATGGTCTGCAGGGTGTGAATCCAAAAACTTTCACGTTTTTTCAGTAATAGCAACCTGTTGCCACCTCTGCGTGGTGGCAGTACCTGCTCAATTATTTGAAACCTTAATTGTGAGACATTGTGAGCACACCTGTCAAAATGAAGGGGAACAGGCAATAGCAAATTTTTCTTACGTATGGTGGATTTGTGATTACTGAACCTGTCCTTCATTCTGACAGATGTCTCACCAATGTACAATAAGCCACAAGGGCATTTTAGCAGATATACAACAAAATTGCTATCGCAAGTGAAGAAACCTTTTACTGGAAATTTCTTACCAGTGTGGTCGTTATTTTTTACTAGGTTTAATTTTGTAATAACCTATCGCACGGGGGCAAAAAATACTAAGGCGGATGCATTGTCCCGAAGTTTTCCTGGAGGGGGTGATGTTGATGTACCAGAGCCCATTTTGCAAAACGGGGTGGTGGTCTCTGCATTACACTCAGGTTTGGAGGGGAGTCTGTTGGAAGCTCAGGGGGACACCCCGGCCTCCTGCCCCTCGGGTAAACTGTTTGTGCCAGAAAATTTACGACTGGAGATACTAAAAGAACACCATAACTCCACACTGGCAGGACACCCAGGTAGTAGGGCAACCTCTGAGTTAGTGTCTCGTCGGTTCTGGTGGCCTAAATGGCGCCAGGAGGTGTTGAATTTTGTGTCTGCATGTGCTACCTGTGCTCGTTCTAAGGTAGATCATACTCGTCCGGCAGGGCGTCTTTTACCTCTGGCCATCCCCAACAGGCCTTGGACGCACCTATCAATGGATTTCATTACGGATCTACCAGTATCAGCGGGGAAGACTGTTATTCTTGTAGTTGTTGACAGATTCAGTAAAATGGTGCACTTTATTGCTCTTGCCGCATTGCCTAATGCTAACACACTGGCTCAGGTTTTTATTGATCACATCGTGAAGCTTCACGGGGTCCCTTCCGATATTGTTTCGGATCGTGGTACCCAATTTGTTTCTAAATTTTGGAAAGCTTTTTGTTCTCGTTTAGGGGTTCATCTGTCGTTTTCTTCATCTTTCCATCCACAATCCAACGGTCAGACTGAACGTACCAATCAAAACCTAGAGACATATTTGAGATGCTTTGTTTCCGAAAATCAGGAGGAATGGTCATCTTATTTACCGTTAGCCGAGTTTGCCATTAATAATCGTCGTCAAGAATCTACCGATAAGTAACCATTTTTTGGTGTGTATGGTTTCCATCCTCAGTTTTGTACGTTTAGTGAGGGGGGGCCGTCTGGGATTCCCGAGGAGGAACTATTTGCGTCTTCACTTTCTTCAGTGTGGCAGAGTGTGCAAGAAAGTTTGAAGAGAATGGGTGGTAGATACAAACGTGTGGCTGATAGGAAGCGCTCTGAAGGTCCGGACCTTGGGGTGAATGACTTGGTGTGGTTGTCTACCAGAAATATCAAGTTGAAGGTTCCCTCGTGGAAATTAGGTCCGAGATTTATTGGTCATTATAGGGTAATTAAGATCATTAACCCGGTGACTTTTCGTCTGGAGCTACCTCAGACTCTAAGGATCCATAATGTCTTCCACAGGTCTCTGCTTAAGAGATATGTAGAACCTCCTGAACCATTGCTGCTACCGCCTCCACCGGTGGTTGTTGATGGCAGTCTTGAGTTTCAGGTAGAAAAGATTGTTGATTCACGATATGTTCGCCGCTCTCTTCAGTACCTGGTGCACTGGAAAGGTTATGGTTCCGAAGAGAGAATGAGGGTTCCAGCATCAGAGATAAAAGCGGACAGACTCATTCAGGCTTTTCATAGCTCCCATCCGGAGAGGCCTGGTCTTGAGGGTCCGGGGGCCCCTCGTAGAAAGGGGGGTACTGTCACGACTGTGACTGATCCAGACAGGTCTGGGAGGAGAAGGTCGCAGCGACTTGCTACTCGCGATAGCTTGTGAGTTTGCTCCGTGGTTCAGGGTATGTCATCCAGGTTTTGCCTTGTGAACCTTTTTGTCCTGACTGGGAGTTTGTAGGCATCCTTCTCAGGTGAGTCCTGTCTGCCACTCCCAGATACTATATTAGTTTCAGTTTCACTTGCAGTCATTGCCAGATATAGTCCTTACTTCCAGTGCTACTCTGACCTTTAAAGGAGATCGTTTGATGGTGTTGCTGTGGAGCTCTTGTCCGGCGTGGACTGTCGTGTTTGGGATCGCCTTCTCTGCTCGTGACTGGATAAGTCTATCTCTGCTGTTGTTTGTTTGTTGCTGTCTTCCCCTGTTTGTTGTTGTTTTCCTAGACGTGAGTGATGGTGACTAGCGCTCCCATCGGCCTTTCCCCAGTCCAGTCTTGTTAGGGCGACTGAGGGTTTAGGCATCCTGCTCGCCGCACGGGTTCACACCCCGTCTAGGGTATCAGGGCAGACAGGTGCCAGCTTAGGGTTAGTCAGGGGTGGCCATTCTATTTCCCATCCGTAGATAAGGGTCCCCCTTCCCCTCCGTCTGGTGCGACACGACTGCTGCTGGGATAGCGGTCGTGACAGCACTACCATGAGACTACACAACAATAAATCCACATGAACTCCGAAATGAGACACTGTACACCTCCAGGAATACCTATAATAAAAAGAAAACTTTAAACCACATCACCTGTATAGAAGGGGGAGGGTTAGGGGGGAAGGGAAATGTTTAGGGAAAGGATTATTGCAGTGTTTATATGTGTTTTACCTTTGCTTTCACTGCACATATCTGTAAAAAAGGAATATGACCTGTAATTTGTTCCAATATGTACCTTTGAATGTAAATGTGCAAATTATATCAAAACCTAATAAAATGTATTTAAAGACTATGAAGACTATGAATCCAATAAATCATGAAAAGACTTTGAAACCAATAGATGGCGCTGTTCATGATTCATGAACAGCGCCATCTATTGGTTTTATAGTCTTATGACAAGACTATGAATCCAATAGATGGCGCTGTTCATGACACATGAATAGCGCCATCTATTGGTTTCATAGTCTTATGACAAGACTATGAATCCAATAGATGGCGCTGTTCATGAGTAGTGTAGATCGCGAATATTCTAATCGCAAATTTTTATCGCAAATTTTCCATGCAAATGGTTTTTCGGCTGAAAAACAAGGCAGATTCTGCTCATTTGCATGTCTTTCCCTCATTTGCATGTCCATGTTTATGCAAATGAGTTTACATGAGAAAACTGTAAAGAAAGGTTATTGAATATTATATTAGGACAATAAGAAAACTTTTTGTCACCCTAATGATATTTATCTAGGTGCACAGGTCCACCCAAGCCATCCAACAGATATGAAGCAACTTTGAGGCTTATTGGCTCTCAGTCAGATGAGAGCTGGTTTTAAATGTCTCATAGTGCACAAGGTTGCCATTGTAAGGTATGCTGACTGTATCTGTCTCATGGATAGATTGTTGGCTTGCACATACCCGGCTTTTGGCATATAGCCTTTGTGTGGTTGTCTATTGTATGCAATACGAGTCCAAGATGCATCCAGATGTCCTCCCTATGCTATTTCCAAACTATTTTGGTGGTGTTTCCATAAATTTCTAACCTTTTTCTGTGAACCAGACACCCTCTTCTCTTCAGAGCAGGGGGTGTCTGGTTTAATGTTCGGGTTCTCCCATTGACTTCCATTATACTCGGGTGCTCTACCGATGTTTTCGGCCAGAGCACCCGAGCACCAAAGTGGTCGATCAACACTACAAGACATTTCTTATTGAGTTATCCATTATATTGAAATAATCTAGCTATGTTCTTTACATTAATGTTATTTTCAATGTTTGCAATGCTTAGTCAGCACATGGGGAATTATATTAAAGGGGTTGTTCGGTTTCAGAGCTGAACCCGGACATACCTCCATTTTCACCCAGGCAGCCCCCCCTGACTTGAGCATTGGATCAGTTCATGCTCCGATGCTCTCTTTTGCCCTGAGCTGAATAACGCAGGGCAAAGGCATTTTCCGGAGTTCTGGTGATGAACCGGGCTCTCCATGGGGCTGCCAGGAAGCCCAGTGACGTCAGCAGCACTGATGTGTGGGCTTTAGCACTGCCCTAGCTAGTAAAACGGCTAGGGCAGCGCTAAATCCCGCCCATCATAGCCGGTGACGTCACTGAACACACTACTGGGCGGAAGCTTCCGCCCGGCAGTGTGTTGTTGTAAACAAAGGAGCCCTTGTCCTGTGCGAAATATAGCACAGGGCAAGGGAGCGCATCAGAGCATGAGATGCTCCGATGCCAACATCAGGGGGGCTGCATGGGTGAAAATGGAGCTATGTCCGGGTTTAGCTCTGAACCCGGACAACCCCTTTAAGACTGGTAACATAGTAACATAGTACATAAGGCCGAAAAAAGACATTTGTCCATCCAGTTCGGCCTGTCATACTGCTAGTTGATCCAGAGGAAGGCAACAAAAAAAACTGTGAGGTAGAAGCCAATATTCCCCACTTTAGGGGAATAAAATATACCTTCCTGACTCCAATCAGGCAATCAGAATAACTCCCTGGATCAACGACCCCTCTCTAGTAGCCATAGCCTGTAATATTATTACGCTCCAGAAATACATCCAAGCCCCTCTTGAATTCCTTTATTGTACTCACCATCACCACCTCCTCAGGCAGAGAGTTCCATAGTCTCACTGCTCTTACCGTAAAGAATCCTCTTCTATGTTTGTGTACAAACCTTCTTTCCTCCAGACGCAGAGGATGTCCTCTCGTCACAGTCACAGTCCTGGGGATAAATAGATGATGGGATAGATCTCTGTACTGACCCCTGATATATTTATACATAGTTATTAGATCTCCCCTCAGTCGTCTTTTTTCTAAAGTGAATAACCCTAATTTTGATAATCTTTCAGGGTACTGTAGTTGCCCCATTTCAGTTATTACTTTAGTTGTCCTCCTCTGGACCCTCTCCAGCTCTGCTATGTCTGCCTTGTTTTCAGGAGCCCAGAACTGTACACAGTACTCCATGTGTGGTCTGACTAGCGATTTGTAAAGTGGTAGGACTATGTTCTTATCACGGGCATCTATGCCCCTTTTGATTAGTGTTGAGCGTGAATATTCGAATGGCGAATATTAATCACAAATTTCGCAACTTCACAAATTCGCAAATATTACGAATATAGTGCTATATATTCGCTATATCGAATATTCGTCATTTTTTAACATCTGAAAGCATGATTCCTCATTGCTTCTTTCTTGTGGGTCAATGAGTCATTAGCCCACAAGCAACTTAAGCAGGAAGGAATCATGTTTTCATATGGAAAATAAAATGACGAATATTAAAGAAAAATATATATAGCAATATAGGGAATATATTCGTTATTTAGAATATTCGTCTTATTTTTTTTCCAATCTGTTCGGTCGTTCGCATACTCCTCCCCGACAAGTGTCCCCGTCACCATGGGAACGCCTGTGGGTTAGAAAATACCATCGGATCTGAGTTTTCCCTGAGATCGTGAAAACTCAGATCCGATGGTATATTCTAACCCACAGGCGTTCCCATTGGTACGGGGACGCTTGTCGGGGAGGAGTATGCAAACGACCGTACAGATTGGAAAAAAAAAAGACGAATATTCTAAATAACGAATATTCGCTATATTTCTATAACTTAGTTTTTTTTTAATATTCGTCATATTCGTCATATTCTAAAACACAAAGGTATAGCAATATAGCGAATATTCGTGAAATACACATATAGACTGCAATTTAGCTAATATAGTGCTATAGTATATATTTTAATAGTGTAAATTTTTTCCAAATCTGAACTTCAGAAGAGACAAAAAAAAATTAGACTATAAAAAAAGACTATAGCACCATATTAGCCAAATTGCAGTCTATATGTGTATTTTACGAATATTCCCTATAAAGCTATATATTCTTGTTTTAGAATATTACGAATATTCTAAAAAACATAGTTATAGCAATATAGCGAATATTCGTAAAATACACATATAGACTGCAAATTAGCTAATATAGTGCCATAATCTTTTTTTTTATAGTCAAATTTTCTTTGTCTCTTCTGAAGTTCAGATTTGGAAAAAATGTACACTATAAAAAAAAAATTGGAACGCCTGTGGGTTAGAATATACCATCGGATCTGAGTTTTCACGTTCTCAGGGAAAACTCAGATACGATGGTATTTTCTAATCCACAGGCGTTCCCACGATTTCGCGATATTTCACGAATATTCTATTGAATATTCGTCTTATATTCGTCGAAATCGAATATTCGTCATTATTCTATTTATCGCAAATAATATGCGATTTAATTATTCGCGTATTGCGATTTTCTTTTAACGGTATAAGGCAACTTTCCTATTGGTTGGCTATTTAGAATATTCACATTTTTTTTCCAATCTGTGCAGTTGTTCGCATACTCCTCAGGGATGCGAACAACTGCACAGATTGGAAAAAAATTGTGAATATTCTAAATAGCCAACCAATAGTAAAGTTGCCTTATACAGTTAAAAGAAAATCGCAATACGCGAAT
This sequence comes from Bufo bufo, assembly GCF_905171765.1. Classification (NCBI taxonomy): domain Eukaryota; kingdom Metazoa; phylum Chordata; class Amphibia; order Anura; family Bufonidae; genus Bufo; species Bufo bufo. The sequence continues at coordinate 591,129,177 of NC_053390.1, forward strand.
AATTAAATCGCATATTATTCGCGATAAATAGAATAATGACGAATATTCGATTTCGACGAATATAAGATGAATATTCAATCGAATATTCGCGAAATATTGCGAAATCGAATATGGCACCTCCCGCTCATCACTACTTTTGATGCAACTTATTATCTTATTGGCCTTGGCAGCAGCTGCCTGACACTGTTTTTTGCAGCTTAGTTTGCTGTTTATTAAAATTCCTAGATCCTTTTCCAGGTCAGTGTTACCGGGTGTTTTACCATTTAGTATGTACGGGTGACTTGCATTATTCCTTCCCATGTGCATAACCTTACATTTGTCAGTGATAAACCTCATCTGCCACTAATCTGCCCAAACCTCCAATCTATCCAGATCCCTCTGTAGTAGTATACTGTCCTCTTCAGTGTTAATTACTTTACACAGTTTAGTTTCATCTGCGAAAATTGATACTTTACTATGCAAGCCTTCTACAAGATCATTAATAAATATATTGAAGAGAATAGGGCCCAATACTGACCCCTGAGGTACTCCACTAGTGACAGTGACCCAATCTGAGTGTGTACCGTTAATAACTACCCTCTGTTTTCTATCATTGAGCCAGTTACTTAGGCTACATGCACACGACCGTATGTGTTTTGCGGTCCACAAATTGCGGATCAGCAAAAAAAAAGGGTGACGTTCCGTATGGCATCCGTTTTTTTTTGCGGATCCATTTTTTTTGCGTATCCATTGTAATAATGCCTATCCTTGTCCGCAAACTAGAAAAAAATAGGACATGCACTATTCTTTTTGCGGAGCAACGGAACGGACATACTGATGCGGACAGCACACGGTGTGCTGTCCGCGTTTTTTGCGGACTTATTGAAATGAATGGGTCTGTATCCTATCCACAAAAAAATCGGATCGGACACAGAAACAAAATACGGTCGTATGCATGAGGCCTTACCCACATACAGACATTTTCTCCCAGTCCGAGCATTCTCATTTTATATACTAACCTTTTTGGTGTTTCTGATGTCAGTCTAAACAGTAGAGCTCATTAATGTATGGTACACCAGAATTATTAACAGACTTTAACAATTTTGGCGCATTCACGGGAGGTCCATCTGTCACAAACTGAAAGCTACAGTATTATCTGACAAAGATTTCCGGTGTGATGCGCACCAATTTTCTGGTGCAGAATTTGTAAAATATGTCAGGTTGCAGAGGTACTGCCCGATGACCACCTCCTCCCCCAACGCACAACCCAAGATGTTGAAAAATGGCTGAACTTCTAAAATCTGAATAATATTAAATGTTATATGGTCAAATTATTGCAGTGTTGGGTCAATGCAGAAGTGTTCACCCTGTAAAACTTTATAACTTCCAGAACTTCTAATACTTACTATTGTGTTCTTAATGGTGCTCAGTGCTCACTAATTGTCAATATAAGGCTCTCTATACACAGTGTTAAAGCCTTCTGTCAGAGTTACACACTTACATGGGGTCATTTATCAAACTGGTGTAAAGCAGAACTGGCTCAGTTGCCCATAGCAACAAATCAGATTCCACCTTTCATTTTTCACAGCTCCTTTGGAAAATGAAAGGTGGAATCTGATTGGTTACTATGGGCAACTAAGCCAGTTCTAGTTTACACCAGTTTCAGAAATGACCCCAACAACATTTACCTCCAAAGGAAGTCTCCGATGTTTCTACCTCCAATGGAAGTCTCTGACATACAGTGCCATTAGTTGCCCATTGTTTTTACAGTGGACTTTTGGATATGATAGGACACTCTTGTACATTTTTTAACATATATCTTGTGGGTCACTTGATCTGTTAGTCACAAAAACTCCTATAGGCCAATGAAGGTGGGATCCATAGGCTAAGTTGCGGTTGGTTGATCCCGCTTCCATGCAGGCAGTGAGATTGTTTGCATGCCTTCACCACAGTTAATGGTTCAAAGAACACAGTGCTCTACTTTATGCAAGCAAATAGGAAAGCCAGCAAGGTGATGTGCAGTGCAATAAACCTTTAAAGGGATCCTTTCTTAGAAAAATGGTTAGCACATACTAACAACCTATATTGTGAATATTCTGTGCATTTAGTTATTTTTTTTAAATGCATGGAAGGTTTTCTGGATAGAATTATTTTAAGTCACGCCATCTATTCTATTTCTTGTCCTGGTTCTTTAACTTCTTCTTGTGTTTGAACTTGTTTGACTTTCTGATTCAAACTATTTACTACAGCCAGAGAGAACCCCCCCCCTCCCCGTAGTGACTCATATAGAGTATCACACATTACCCTAATCAGTGCAGTGCTCTTGTGTTGGCATCTTATCTAGGCCTACAGTATCAAGAGAACAATAGAGCTGTCATAAGGTTATCCTCATTCTATACCTATTATTACCACACCACGAGGATTACCTTCCAGATAACACCTTCCCCTCACAGCAGCAGTAAACTGATATCGAATAACTTATCTATATATACAATATTTTCATTTGTGTTGACTGCTACAGACAATAATTTTTATTTGATTTTAATGGTATAGTACAGCGAAATGAAAAATAGGAAAAACAAAGTGGGTTGTTTAAGATGCCAGTCTTAATAAAGCCCCATAGCCGCTGAAGTTATGAATAGGTGCAGGCCTCTCCATAACTTTGGCACATCCAGCGCCAGTCTAAGCTGTCCGAGCTGTCTTACATTTAGACCAACAGGCGTAGAAACTGAACAGACCAACAATGATGAATGAGATGGGCCTGCTGGCCCATCCCCTTCCCTGCCCACACCACGCCCACAATTTTAGAGGGGAATAGTTGCAAAAGGTGTATTTCAGTATAATAAATGACTCCCAAAGTTCTTCAAAAATGTTTCCTATGACAATTGAGTTAAACAAATGCCCTAATTTGATGGAAATGTCCCTTTCACAAAAGGTTGGGGGGATTTAACACTTTTTATGTCCTCCTAATGTAAATTGTTATGATTGTTTGTGGAAAAGGAGCTTAAAGACAGGTTGGAGCATGCCAAAAAATTCTGTTTCCTCTTTGATTTGGGTGTATCTTCTGTTCACTACCATAATACATCTACCATCTTAGTTGATAATGTTGCAGTGTGTGGAGAATGTTAATGTGAAATGTATAAGGGTTGTCTTTAGAATGTAAGATAGCCTACAGAATATGATGGAACTATGGATCACAGCATGTGAGCCTAGATAGTATGGCAAAAATAAAATGTGGAGTAGAAACATAAAATGTGTTAATTGCTTTACGTCTATAGAAAACTATAAATTTATGTAAACTCTCACAGGAGAACTTATATTTCCCTGTAGCACTGTGCCCCAGCTGCCACCTTCCTGTCCATGGCATGTATTATACAGTCGTGGCCAAAAGTTTTGAGAATTACTTAAATATTGGAAATTGGAAAAGTTGCTGCTTACGTTTTTATAATAGCAATTTGCATATACTCCAGAATGTTATGAAGAGTGATCAGATGAATTGCATAGTCCTTCTTTGCCATGAAAATTAACTTAATCCCAAAAAAACCTTTCCACTGCATTTCATTGCTGTCATTAAAGGACCTGCTGAGATCATTTCAGTAATCGTCTTGTTAACTCAGGTGAGAATGTTGACGAGCACAAGGCTGGAGATCATTATGTCAGGCTGATTGGGTTAAAATGTCAGACTTGACATGTTAAAAGGAGGGTGATGCTTGAAATCATTGTTCTTCCATTGTTAACCATGGTGACCTGCAAAGAAACGCGTGAAGTCATCATTGCATTGCATAAAAATGGCTTCACAGGCAAGGATATTGTGGCTACTAAGATTGCACCTCAATCAACAATTTATAGGATCATCAAGAACTTCAAGGAAAGAGGTTCAATTCTTGTTAAGAAGGCTTCAGGGCGTCCTAGAAAGTCCAGCAAGTGCCAGGATCGTCTCCTAAAGAGGATTCAGCTGCGGGATCGGAGTGCCACCAGTGCAGAGCTTGCTCAGGAATGGCAGCAGGCAGGTGTGAGCGCATCTGCACGCACAGTGAGGCGAAGACTTTTGGAAGATGGCCTGGTGTCAAGAAGGGCAGCAAAGAAGCCACTTCTCTCCAAAAAAAACATCAGGGACAGATTGATCTTCTGCAGAAAGTATGGTGAATGGACTGCTGAGGACTGGGGCAAAGTCATATTCTCCGATGAAGCCTCTTTCCGATTGTTTGGGGCATCTGGAAAAAGGCTTGTCTGGAAAAGAAAAGGTGAGCGCTACCATCAGTCCTGTGTCATGCCAACAGTAAAACATCCTGAGACCATTCATGTGTGGGGTTGCTTCTCATCCAAGGGAGTGGGCTCACTCACAATTGTGCCCAAAAACACAGCCATGAATAAAGAATGGTACCAAAACACCCTCCAACAGCAACTTCTTCCAACAATCCAACAACAGTTTGGTGAAGAACAATGCATTTTCCAGCACGATGGAGCACCGTGCCATAAGGCAAAAGTGATAACTAAGTGGCTCGGGGACCAAAACGTGGACATTTTGGGTCCATGGCCTGGAAACTCCCCAGATCTTAATCCCATTGAGAACTTGTGGTCAATCCTCAAGAGGCGGGTGGACAAACAAAAACCCACTAATTCTGACAAACTCCAAGAAGTGATTATGAAAGAATGGGTTGCTATCAGTCAGGAATTGGCCCAGAAGTTGATTGAGAGCATGCCCAGTCGAATTGCAGAGGTCCTGAAAAAGAAGGGCCAACACTGCAAATACTGACTCTTTGCATAAATGTCATGTAATTGTCGATAAAAGTCTTTGAAACGTATGAAGTGCATGTAATTATATTTCACTACATCACAGAAACAACTGAAACAAAGATCTAAAAGCAGTTTAGCAGCAAACTTTGTGAAAACTAATATTTGTGTCATTCTCAAAACTTTTGGCCACGACTGTAGATACTTCCAGCCTTTCATCTCAATTAGTGTTGAGCGAATTGAAGCTAAACAAATTTACTCCGATCCAAATTTCAGGTAAAATTCAATTCACTGCAAAGGCGTATTTCCTGGCTTTGAATCAATCTTTCCTGGAAAAAAAAACCATACTCACCTCATGCATTTGCTCATGGAGGTGCAGTCGTGGCCATCTTTAGTGAAGAAAACGCGCCAAATATTGCACTCACTGACGTGTGAAGTCACTACGTCATATTGTTGGCTGGATGTGGTGACGTCATCGGTGATGACGTTTCCGCGTCTGCCCAGCTTGATGACATTATCACGTCAGCGTGCAAGATATTTGTTGCGTTTTCTTCAATCAAGATAGCCACGATGGCCTCTCTGCAAGCAAATGGATGAGGTATGTATTTTTTTGCTTTTAACCCCTGATTAACCCCTGAAAGGCCTCAATGTGACTGTCAGATGCTGCTATCAGCATTGAACGCAGCATCTGAGGGGTTCAATGCCGCTCCCAATTATTGCGGCCACTACATACAAATGCAATTTGTGACGAAGTAATGCATAACAAATCAAATTTCATTGTGAACTTTGGAAAAGCAGTCAAATTTTATTTTTTATAACTTTGCTCATCTCTAATCTCAATGCAGGAAACAACATTAGATCTACTTAAGGCATAAGAAAACTACAACATAAACTTAAGCTGGATTCACACGGTCTGATGTTCAGGCCAGTTATCCGGAACAAACTTTAATATGAAAGATCATCTCATTCCTGATAATCTGCCTGTCTAAAGGTGCCACAAATTACTTGATGAACAATCAAAACATTTATTCATCGGATAAAATGATCTGAGGTACGGACACCTCAATCATCGTTCCAGCAGCATATTGTGCTGTCTAAACAGTGCTCGACTGCTCAGGAACAGTGATTTTGTATGGGGATGAGTGATAGCAGCAGTGACTGCTCGTCCTCATACTGTGGAGGTGATCACTTCATGTAAATACAGTCTCCTCCACTGAACCAGCGGCCGATTGTCAGGAACGAACACTTCCTTCTCGACAATCATCTCTTCCTTGCAGCATCTAAAAGTGCCTTTACTTGAGCCAACGGTGGAAGCTGAGACATTATTCTTAAAGGGTTTCTGTCCTGAGAAATAACGTTATGTAGTTGACTGACATTAGCGATGTGCGATGTGCTAATGTCGGCAGTACATAACGGTATGCTTTATAACTCCCTGCCTGCCGCCGTTCTCTTAAAATAAAGACTTTTAAAATATGCTATCGAGCCTCTAGGTGCTATTAGGGCGTTGCTTCAGCACCTAGAGGCTCGGTCTACTCACCTTTTGGCACAGCCAAGTCCGCGCCTGCGCCGTCCCGTTTAGTATTCCGCGCAGGCGCAGTGAGTGACGGACGTGCTCCTGGTGCCGGCTTCCTTCCTTCGGCGCAGGCGCAGTGACCTGGGCCTGGGCGTGCCAAAGGGTGAGTAGACCGAGCCTCTAGGTGCTGAAGCAACGCCCCAGTAGCACCTAGAGGCTCGACAGCATATTTTAAAAGTCTTTATTTTAAGAGAACGGCGGCAGGCAGGGAGTTATAAAGCATACCGTTATGTACTGCTGACATTAGCACATCGCTAATGTCAGTCAGCTACATAACGTTATTTCTCATGATAGAAACCCTTTAACGGAGTCTGAAAAAATAATTTCAACCAGACAAAACACCAACATAGCAAAACATATAAGTCACCTATTTAGCTGTAGAATCTCATTACCGTAAGTAACATGTGTTGTGAAGATTTCAGTCAACCATTTGTTCTACATATTGTAATTATTAAAAGACAGAAATCCTAAATAAGATTTGTAGAACCCGTGAACATGTGTATAAATCATGGTTTATTTCTCAAGATTCACCGAAGGATTTGCACTTGCAGTAAGTATCTTCATTTAGGACCATTACAGAGAAAAGTGTAATAGTTGCCAGCAAAATTGAGCCTGCCTTCATTTACAACCCTGAAAGCATATATGTCAAAGCTGTAGATATTGTAAATGAAGTTGTAAGAGTGAAGAAAGATTCTGGACATTTCTAGACCTGTTCAATAACAACTGTCAGGTGTCATTACAGGTCTGATAACACCATAAGAGCAAGATAGCTTCTAATCTTACCAAAGCTGCTCAGAATGCTGTACAGCTTCAAACGCCTGAGTTCCAGGGCAAAATATGTAACTATATCTATCATCAATCTACACTAAAGCCATTTCATTCAGCAGGCTAATGCACAGTGCAATGATATTTTACAATTAAACTATTTTCTCAGTACATTATCTTGTCTATATGCCATTCTAAGACATATGGATATCATGGAGGGGGGCCCAGAGGAAATGCATGGCGCTGAGTACGGTAATAGCTGATCAGCTTCCTTTCAAAAATTGAGTTTCTTCATGAAACAACCATATTAATATCACATAATTGTATTTCTGCAAGCTCCATTTATAGCCACCTTGTCCTGTGGCGCAGGTCCCTGTGGGCTCTCCAAGGCTTAGGGGTGTGAGTGTGATGGAACTCCTACATTCCATGTTGGCTACACTACTGAGCCTGACATTATGTTGCATACTAACCTAGCACATACATTTAAACAACTGAAAATCCAGATATTGATGGACTATCCTCAGGATAGTCCATCAATATGTGGTCTTCAGGGATTCAAAAGCTCGCAACTCCACCAATCATCAAAGTCACCACTGGAAGCTTTGTCCATTGTGTAATTAGCTCCTATATAATAGGTGTCCCTTCTAAATAACCCAAAGCAGTTTAATTAAATTAGCAAACACCTATAAAACTTCCTTGGACCAATTCTCATAAAAGTGAAGAAAACCCATATTATATATAAAAATAAAAATAAATCATCTTTATTAATGTATGAATGCAAAACAAAACCAATAACCCAGGGGTGTCAAACTCAAATTCATCGGGGGCCGCATCAGCAGTTTGGTCACCCTCAAAGGGCCGGAAAACTTACAATTACTTGGCTTGGCCCTTGGGGATCTTGGACGCCACTTCCACACTTTGGCCGGGGGCTCGGTGGAGCTGATGAGGTGTTTTATCCTAATGAGAAAGATTTCATAATAAGTATTTGGAGAAGGTGCAGAGGGATAGCAGAGCAGAGAGAGGCTTGTGCTGCTACTAGGGGGTCATACCATGGGGGAGTAATAAAGCCCACCATAATGCCCCCCCCCCAGTAGTAATAATTCTCCTTATAATGTGACAGTGCAAAAAATACCCCCTTGTAATGCCCCCATTTGAGCTAATGTCCTCATAGTGCCCCCATAATGTGCCAGTATAAAATGCTCCAGTAGATGCCCTCAGTGTCCCCCATAATTTGCAAGTATAAACTACCCCTTCTTAGTGTCCCCCGTAGATGACCCCATAGTACTCCTCTCCCCCCTTCCCCATAGTACCCACGTGTCCCAGTATAAAATTGTACTGTACAGAGAGCCCATATAAAATACCCCTTCTTTGTGGCCTCAGTAGATGCCCCTATAGTGCCCCCAATCATGTGCCAGTATTAACAGCCCCCCCTGTGCCAGTAATAATAGCCCCCTATGCCAGTAATAGCAGCCCCCCTGTGCCAGTAATAGCAGCCCCCAGTAATAACAGCCTCCAGTAATAACAGCCCCCAGTAATAACAGCCCCTCTGTGTCAGTAATAACAGCCCCCAGTAATAACAGCCCCTCTGTGCCAGTAATAACAGCCCCCAGTAATAAGAGCCCCTCTGTGCCAGTAATAACAGCCCCCAGTAATAACAGCCCCTCTGTGTCAGTAATAACAGCCCCTCTGTGCCAGTAATAACAGCCCCCAGTAATAAGAGCCCCTCTGTGCCAGTAATAACAGCCCCCAGTAAAAAGAGCCCCTCTGTGCCAGTAATAACAGCCCCCAGTAATAACAGCCCCTCTGTGCCAGTAATAACAGCCCCCAGTAATAAGAGCCCCTCTGTGCCAGTAATAACAGCCCCCAGTAATAACAGCCCCTCTGTGCCAGTAATAACAGCCCCCAGTAATAAGAGCCCCTCTGTGTCAGTAATAACAGCCCCCAGTAATAACAGCCCCTCTGTGCCAGTAATAACAGCCCCCAGTAATAACAGCCCCTCTGTGCCAGTAATAACAGCCCCCAGTAATAAGAGCCCCTCTATGTCAGTAATAACAGCCCCTCTGTGCCAGTAATAACAGCCCCCGCCAGTAATAACAGCCCCCTTTGCCAGTAATAACAAACAGCCCCCCCTTTGCCAGTAATAACAGCCCCCGCCAGTAATAACAGCCCCCACCAGTAATAACAGCCCCCCCTTTGCCAGTAATAACAGCCCCCCCTTTGCCAGTAATAACAGCCCCCCCTTTGCCAGTAATAACAAACAGCCCCCCCTTTGCCAGTAATAACAGTTCCCGCCAGTAATAACAGGCCCCGCCAGTAATAACAGGCCCCGCCAGTAATAACAGCCCCCCCTTTGCCAGTAATAACAGCCCCCCCTTTGCCAGTAATAACAAACAGCCCCCCCTTTGCCAGTAATAACAGCCCCTCCTTTGCCAGTAATAACAGCCCCCGCCAGTAATAACAGCCCCCCATTTGCCAGTAATAACAGCCCCCGCCAGTAATAACAGCCCCCCCTTTGCCAGTAATAACAAACAGCCCCCCCTTTGCAAGTAATAACAAACAGCCCCCCCTTTGCCAGTAATAACAAACAGCCCCCCCTTTGCCAGTAATAACAGCCCCCCCTTTGCCAGTAATAACAGCCCCCCCTTTGCCAGTAATAACAGCCCCCCCTTTGCCAGTAATAACAGCCCCCCCTTTGCCAGTAATAACAGCCCCCGCCAGTAAAAGTATCGTACATAATAAAAATAATAATAAAAAAAACCCCACATACTTACCTCCTTGGCAGCGATGCGATGCAGGCCTCTTCTGGCCTGTGTCCCACGCTGTATGGCTCAGGCAGCGCGATGACATCATTGCGCCGCCTGCGCCGGCCTCTGATAGGCTGCAGGCACTAGGCCGGCAGTCTATCAGAGGAAGGGAAAGGGACACGCCTCTCCCTCCCCTACCGCAGCACAGGCAGGCATCTGAATCGCTGTCCTGAGGACGGCGATACAGATGACTGGAGATGAGCGCTTCCACAATGGAAGCGCTCATCTCCCTGTGCTCCGCCGCCGCCAGCTCGCTCGCCTGCCGCATATCGGCGGCGGCTGCGCGGGCCACATGACGAGGTCTGGCGGGCCGGATTCGGCCCGCGGGCCTTGTGTTTGACACCCAAAACATGGACAAAGCTACTAACAGTATATAGATTATATATATATATATATATATATTTATTTACCAAGACATAAAATATATGCTGGCCAGTAATAGAATTACATTTTTCAATGTCAATTCGTGAATATATAAGAAAAATATACTAGAGTATATATAGAATTACATTAATTTATGATAATTGTCATACATGCGTATATGCAATGATGTAAAGCCAGGGGCTATCGGCCTAATAAATTTGCAATATGGCAGGCATCGCCAACCTGTGGCTCTCCAGCTGTTGTAAAACTACAACTCCCACCAAGCCCTGCTGTAGGCTGATAGCTATAGGCAGTCTGGGCATGCTTGGAGTTGTAGTTTTGCAACAGCTGGAGAGCCTCAGGTTGGCCATCCCTGCAATATGACCTCCATAAATAACTCAAATAGTTAAAGAGGTTCTGCTGTCAGTACATATTGATAACTAGGGATGAGCGAACCCGAACTGTATAGTTCGGGTTCGTACCGAATTTTGGGGTGTCCGTGACACGGACCCGAACCCGAACATTTTCGTAAAAGTCCGGGTTCGGGTTCGGTGTTCGGCGCTTTCTTGGCGCTTTTTGAAAGGCTGCAAAGCAGCCAATCAACAAGCGTCATACTACTTGCCCCAAGAGGCCATCACAGCCTTGCCTACTATTGGCATGGCTGTGATTGGCCAGTGCAGCATGTGACCCAGCCTCTATATAAGCTTGGGTCACGTAGAGCTGCACGTCACTCTGCTGATTCAAGCATAGGGAGAGGTTGCTGCTGCGACGTTAGGGCGAGATTAGGCAGATTAACTCCTCCAAAAGACTTCATTCTGTGATCGATCTCCAGCTGTGGATCATTGAAGTGCTAATATCGAATTGCTCACCTTTTTTAGGCTGCCCAGAGCGTTTTTATTTCACTTTTTTCTGGGGTGATCGGCGGCCATTTTGTGGCTTGTGGTGCGCCAGCACAAGCTACCACCAAGTGTTTTTAACCATCAATAGTGTGGTTATTTTTTGCTATATCCTACATCAGCTGCAGGCTGAGCCTGTGTCACCGAAGTGCATTTAACCATCAACAGTGTGGTCATTTTTTGGCCATATACTACATCAGGTGCAGGCTGAGCCTGTGTCACCCAAGTGCATTTAACCATCAACAGTGTAGTTATTTTTTAGCCATATACTACATCAGGTGCAGGCTGAGCCTGTGTCACCCAAGTGCATTTAACCATCAACAGTGTGGTTAATTTTTGGCCATATACTACATCAGGTGCAGGCTGAGCCTGTGTCACCCTAGTGCATTTAACCATCAACAGTGTGGTTAATTTTTGGCTATATACTACATCAGGTGCAGGCTGAGCCTGTGTCACCCAAGTGCATTTAACCATCAATAGTGTGGTTATTTTTTGGCCATATACTACATCAGGGGCAAGTTGAGCCTGTCACCCAGAGCCTAAAAAATAGACCTGACATTTATATACCTCCAAATCAGTAATGTTTTAGCTGGTCATGTTATTTGTAGTGACCATAAAAGCACAGTTTTTGTTCTGGGTTGAAAAACTATTCCCAAATTTGCCATTCTCAAAATAAGTAGTTTATGCTATATCAGGCCTACTTTAAATCTATCCCAAAAAGGATATCTTAGATTCAAGGTGCTGATAGTGTCATTCAGAAAAACTTAACACACACGCTACCGTGCAGATACAAGTCTAATTCTGTGATTAAAGGTATATCTGTCACACAGCGCAAAAAAAATAGGCCTCACATTTCTATTCAACCAAATCTGTACTGTTTTAGCTGTTTTAGCTATTTGTAGTGACCGTAAAAGCACAGTTTTTGTTCTGGGTTGAAAAACTATTCCCAAATTTGCCATTTTCAAAATTGTGGTGAACGGAAACAATGAGGAAAACATCTAATAAGGGACGCGGACGTGGACATGGTCGTGGTGGTGTTAGTGGACCCTCTGGTGCTGGGAGAGGACGTGGCCGTTCTGCCACAGCCACACGTCCTAGTGAACCAACTACCTCAGGTCCCAGTAGCCAGCAGAATTTACAGGGATATTTGGTGGGGCCCAATGCCGTTCTAAGGATGGTAAGGCCTGAGCAGGTACAGGCATTAGTCAATTGGGTGGCCGACAGTGCATCCAGCACGTTCACATTATCTCCCACCCAGTCTTCTGCAGAAAGCGCACAGATGGCGCATGAAAACCAAGCCCATCAGTCTGTCACATCACCCCCATGCATATCAGGGAAACTGTCTGAGCCTCAAGTTATGCAGCAGTCTCTTATGCTGTTTGAAGACTCTGCTGCCAGGGTTTCCCAAGGGCATCCACCTAGCCCTTCCCCAGGGGTGGAAGAGATAGAATGCACTAACGCACAACCACTTATGTTTCCTGATGATGAGGACATGGGAATACCACCTCAGCACGTCTCTGATGATGACGAAACACAGGTGCCAACTGCTGCGTCTTTCTGCAGTGTGCAGACTGAACAGGAGGTCAGGGATCAAGACTGGGTGGAAGACGATGCAGGGGACGATGAGGTCCTAGACCCCACATGGAATGAAGGTCGTGCCACTAACTTTCAGAGTTCGGAGGAAGAGGCAGTGGTGAGACCGAGCCAACAGCGTAGCAAAAGATGGAGCAGTGGGCAAAATCAGAACACCCACCGCCAAGAGACTCCGCCTGCTACTGACTGCCGCCATCTGGGACCGAGCACCCCAAAGGCAGCTTCAAGGAGTTCCCTGGCATGGCACTTCTTTAAACAATGTGCTGACGACAAGACCCGAGTGGTTTGCACGCTGTGCCATCAGAGCCTGAAGCGAGGCATTAACGTTCTGAACCTTAGCACAACCTGCATGACCAGGCACCTGCATGCAAAGCATGAACTGCAGTGGAGTAAACACCTTAAAAACAAAGAAGTCACTCAGGCTCCCCCTGCTACCTCTTCTGCTGCTGTCGCCTCGGCCTCTTCTGCTGCTGCCGCCGCCTCGGCCTCTTCCTCCGCCTCTGGAGGAACTTTGGCACCTGCCGCCCAGCAAACATGGGATGTACCACCAACACCACCACCTGCGTCACCAAGCATCTCAACCATGTCACACGGCAGCGTTCAGCTCTCCATCTCACAAACATTTGAGAGAAAGCGTAAATTCCCACCTAGCCACCCTCGATCCCTGGCCCTGAATGCCAGCATTTCTAAACTACTGGCCTATGAAATGCTGTCATTTAGGCTGGTGGACACAGACAGCTTCAAACAGCTCATGTCGCTTGCTGTCCCACAGTATGTTGTTCCCAGCCGCCACTACTTCTCCAAGAGAGCCGTGCCTTCCCTGCACAACCAAGTGTCCGCTAAAATCAAGTGTGCACTGCGCAACGCCATCTGTGGCAAGGTCCACCTAACCACAGATATGTGGACCAGTAAGCACGGCCAGGGACGCTATATCTCCCTAACTGCACACTGGGTAAATGTAGTGGCAGCTGGGCCCCAGGCGGAGAGCTGTTTGGCGCATGTCCTTCCGCCGCCAAGGATCGCAGGGCAACATTCTTTGCCTCCTGTCTCCTCCTCCTCCTACTCAGCTTCCTCCTCCTCTTCTTCCACCTGCTCATCCAGTCAGCCACACAACTTCACCACCAACTTCAGCACAGCCCGGGGTAAACGTCAGCAGGCCGTTCTGAAACTCATATGTTTGGGGGACAGGCCCCACACCGCACAGGAGTTGTGGCGGGGTATAGAACAACAGACCGACGAGTGGTTGCTGCCGGTGAGCCTCAAGCCCGGCCTGGTGGTGTGCGATAATGGGCGAAATCTCGTTGCAGCTCTGGGACTAGCCGGTTTGACGCACATCCCTTGCCTGGCGCATGTGCTAAATTTGGTGGTGCAGAAGTTCATTCGCAACTACCCCGACATGTCAGAGCTGCTGCATAAAGTGCGGGCCGTCTGTTCGCGCTTCCGGCGTTCACACCCTGCTGCTGCACGCCTGTCTGCGCTACAGCGTAACTTCGGCCTTCCCGCTCACCGCCTCATATGCGATGTGCCCACCAGGGGGAACTCCACCTTGCACATGCTGGACAGACTGTGCGAGCAGCAGCAGGCCATAGTGGAGTTTCAGCTGCTGCACGCACGGGTCAGTCGCACTGCGGAACAGCACCACTTCACCACCAATGACTAGACCTCCATGCGAGACATGTGTGCCCTGTTGCGCTGTTTCGAGTACTCCACCAACATGGCCAGTGGCGATGACGCCGTTATCAGCGTTACAATACCACTTCTATGTCTCCTTGAGAAAACACTTAGGGCGATGATGGAAGAGGAGGTGGCCCAGGAGGAAGAGGAGGAAGAGGGGTCATTTTTAGCACTTTCAGGCCAGTCTCTTCGAAGTGACTCAGAGGGAGGTTTTTTGCAACACCAGAGGCCAGGTACAAATGTGGCCAGACAGGGCCCACTACTGGAGGACGAGGAGGACGAGGAGGAGGGGGAGGTGGAGGAGGATGAGGATGAAGCATGTTCACAGCGGGGTGGCACCCAAAGCAGCTCGGGCCCATCACTGGTGCGTGGCTGGGGGGAAACACAGGACGATGACTATACGCCTCCCACAGAGGACAGCTTGTCCTTACCTCTGGGCAGCCTGGCACACATGAGCGACTACATGCTGCAGTGCCTGCGCAACGACAGCAGAGTTGCCCACATTTTAATGTGTGCGGACTACTGGGTTGCCACCCTGCTGGATCCCCGGTACAAAGACAATGTGCCCACCTTACTTCCTACACTGGAGCGTGATAGGAAGATGCGCGAGTGCAAGCACACGTTGGTAGACGCGCTACTGAGAGCATTCCCAAATGTCACAGGGGAACCAGTGGAAGCCCAAGGCGAAGGCAGAGGAGGAGCAAGAGGTCGCCAACGCAGCTGTGTCACGGCCAGCTCCTCTGAGGGCAGGGTTAGCATGGCAGAGATGTGGAAAAGTTTTGTCACCACGCCACAGCTAACTGCACCACCACCTGATACGGAACGTGTTAGCAGGAGGCAACATTTCACTAACACGGTGGAACAGTACCTGTGCACAGCCCTCCACGTACTGACTGATGGTTCGGCCCCATTCAACTTCTGGGTCTCCAAATTGTCCACGTGGCCAGAGCTAGCCTTTTATGCCTTGGAGGTGCTGGCCTACCCGGCGGCCAGCGTTTTGTCTGAACGTATATTCAGCACGGCAGGGGGCGTCATTACAGACAAACGCAGCCGCCTGTCTACAGCCAATGTGGACAAGCTGACGTTCATAAAAATGAACCAGGCATGGATCCCACAGGACCTGTCCATCCCTTGTGCTGATTAGACATTAATTACCTCCCCTTAACAATATATTATTGTACTCCAGGGCACTTCCTCATTCAATCCTATTTTTATTTTCATTTTACCATTATATTGCGGGGCAACCCAAAGTTGAATGAACCTCTCCTCTGTCTGTGTGCCGGGGCCTAAATGTGTGACAGTGGCCTGTTCCAGTGGTGGGTGACGTAAAGCCTGATTCTCTGCTATGACATGAAGACTGATTCTGTGCTGACATGAAGCCTGAATCTCTGTTACGGGACCTCTCTCCTCTGCCTGGGTGCCTGGGCCTAAATGTGTGACAGTGACCTGTTCCAGTGGTGGGTGACGTGAAGCCTGATTCTCTGCTATGACATGAAGACTGATTCTCTGCTGACATAAGGCCAGATTCTCTGTTGACATGAAGCCTGAATCTCTGTTACGGGACATCTCTCCTCTGTCTGGGTGCCGGGGCCTAAATATGTGACAGTGGCCTGTTCCAGTGGTGGGTGACGTGAAGCCTGATTCTCTGCTATGACATGAAGACTGATTCTCTGCTGACATGAAGCTTGAATCTCTGTTACGGGACCTCTCTCCTCTGCCTGGGTGCCTGGGCCTAAATGTGTGACAGTGGCCTGTTTAAGTGGTGGGTGACGGGAAGCCTGATTCTCTGCTATGACATGAAGACTGATTCTCTGCTGACATGAAGCCTGAATCTCTGTTATGGGAACTCTCTCCTCTGCCTGGGTGCCTGGGCCTAAATATGTGACAGTGGCCTGTTCCAGTGGTGGGTGACGTGAAGCCTGATTCTCTGCTATGACATGAAGACTGATTCTCTGCTGACATGAAGCCTGAATCACTGTTATGGGACCTCTCTCCTCTGCCTGGGCCTAAATATGTGACAGTGGCTTGTTCCAGTGGTGGGTGACGTGAAGCCTGATTCTCTGCTATGACATGAAGACTGATTCTGTGCTGACATGAAGCCTGAATCTCTGTTACGGGACCTCTCTCCTCTGTCTGGGTGCCGGGGCCTAAATATGTGACAGTGGCCTGTTCCAGTGGTGGGTGACGTGAAGCCTGATTCTCTGCTATGACATGAAGACTGATTCTCTGCTGACATGAAGCCTGAATCTCTGTTACGGGACCTCTCTCCTCTGCCTGGGTGCCTGGGCCTAAATATGTGACAGTGGCCTGTTCCAGTGGTGGGTGACGTGAAGCCTGATTCTCTGCTATGACATGAAGACTGATTCTCTGCTGACATGAAGCCTGAATCTCTGTTATGGGACCTCTCTCCTCTGCCTGGGTGCCTGGGCCTAAATATGTGACAGTGGCCTGTTCCAGTGGTGGGTAACGTGAAGCCTGATTCTCTGCTAAGACATGAAGACTGATTCTCTGCTGACATGAAGCCAGATTCTCTGTTACGGGACCTCTCTCCTCTGTCTGGGTGCCGGGGCCTAAATATGTGACAGTGGCCTGTTCCAGTGGTGGGTGACGTGAAGCCTGATTCTCTGCTATGACATGAAGACTGATTCTCTGCTGACATGAAGCCAGATTCTCTGCTATGGCATGAACAGACTGATTCTCTGCTGACATGAAGCCAGATTCTCTGCTATGGCATGAAGAGACTGATTCTCTGCTGACGTGAAGCCCGATTCTCTGCTATGGGACCTCTGTCCAATTGATATTGGTTAATATTTTTTTTATTTTATTTTTTAAATTCATTTCCCTATCCACATTTGTTTGCAGGGGATTTACCTACATGTTGCTGCCTTTTGCAGCCCTCTAGCTCTTTCCTGGGCTGTTTTACAGCCTTTTTAGTGCCGAAAAGTTCGGGTCCCCATTGACTTCAATGGGGTTCGGGGTCGGGACGAAGTTCGGGTCGGGTTCGGATCCCGAACCCGAACATTTCCGGGAAGTTCGGCCGAACTTCTCGAACCCGAACATCCAGGTGTTCGCTCAACTCTATTGATAACCTATCCTAAAGATAGCTCCCCAATATCTGATTGTATGGGGTCTGACTACACTCCCTGCTGATCAGCTGTTTGAAGAGGAGGCAGTATTTCCTCTTCAGATTATACTGTGCATCATCTCGGAAGTCTCAGAAGTGCAGTGTAATTACAAGTGCTTGTGCTAGTCACGTTAATGGGGCGAGCACTTGTAATTATAATGCAAAGCCGCTGCAAGTGAGACAATGCACAGAATAATCTTGCAGAGAAAGCAGTGCTCATACGAGTTCCGCGTCCTCTTCAAACTGCTGATCGGGGGTGTCGGGAGTCGGACACCCACCGATCAGATATTGATGACCTATCCTAAGGATAGATCATTAGTATGTACTGACAGCACAACCCTTTAATATCATAATATAGTGCCATAAAATTAATATTAGTAAGAAGCTAATGAGATATGAGGGTAGTTACTAGTGTTGAGCAAATCGAAGCATCCGAAGTGTAATTTAATCCAAAATTTTGGAAAAATTCAATTCACAACAAATTCTAATTTCCTTGCGCTTCGCAGTAACGAATAGTTTTTTTTTAAAAGATGGGGGCTACACATGTTACAAACTGAAAGTAAGAAGCCTAGGAATGTGATATGACCGATAATGCTATGCAGCCAGCTAATCAGCAGATGGCCATCCCCTGTGATGTCACAGCTCTTAAAAGCCTCATTCCGTGAAGTCTTTGCTATTTCACTATCATCCGAGCTGAAACCCAGCTAACAGCGGCAGCAGGAGATGGGATCACGGCTGAACCGCAGGCTGTCACTCTCAGGCAAGAGGGGGCATGGTTACCTTGACTTGAAACAAGGAGATCGCTGCCCCCTTGACTTCAAGCTGACTGCCACTATAGCGCTGATAGAGAATAAAACAGCGTTTTTTGAGCTTATGCAGCATCGGACTACAAGAGGAAACATATGATTATTATCAGACTGCTACTGATTATTATCAGAGGGCTACTATGAGGTACAGCTGGCAGGTGCATTTTTGAGGTGACAGGTTCCTTTTAACTGTCATTGGGGTGCCAACGTCGTTTAATAGATAAGCAATTCTATTACTCCTTGATTCTCAAATTGGGGTGAATAAGCTGTCTAATACTACTGTTATTGGGGTGTCCACCATGTTTAATATATAAGCAATTCTATTACACCTTGATTCTCAAATTGGGGTGAATAAGCTGGCTTGTTCTACTGTTATTGGGGTGTCCTGTCCACCTTGTTAAATAGATAAGCAATACTGTTACATAGTTAAGATTGTAAAAAGACAATAGTCCATCTAGTCCAACCTGTAATCCTGCTATATTGATCCGCGGAACAAATCCCTGGATCTGTGTCGATCTTCCTTTTAAAAAGGGGTTGGGCCAAAGCAGTGGCGTAACTACCGGGGAAGCGGCTGCTTCGGGGACCGGCGCACTGTGTGTAACAGTTTATTTTCAAGTTAGTTAAATATGATCGACTCTTGTCTTAATGTTCAGCACCCCTTCACAGCAGCAGTGGCGGCGGACCAGGCCCCCTTGCTGATGTGATCTTAATGTCTCCCGATGTGTCTGGGATTCGAACCCACAACCTTCATGTATCAGAGGCAAAGCATTTACCCACACAGCCATAAAGACTTCTACTGTTGGCTAAGTGTACATCTATACACATGACAGCTGCCCCAACACACCCAGCACTGCTATATCTCTATATGACAGCTGTCCCAGCACACTCAGCTCTGCTATATCTCTCTATATGATAGCTGCCCCAGCACACACAGCACTGCTATATCTCTATATGACAGCTGTCCCAGCACACTCAGCTCTGCTATATCTCTATATATGATAGCTGCCCCAGCACACCCAGCTCTGCTACATCTAATACACATGACAGCTGCACCAGCACACTCAGCTCTACTATATCTCTATATATGACAGCTGCCCCAGCAAACCCAGCTCTGCTACATCTATACACATGAAAGCTGCCCAAACACACCCAGCTCTGCTACATCTATACACATGACAGCTGCCCCAGCACACTCAGCTTTGCTATATCTCTATATATCTATCTACTGTATAGCAATACTTTGAGATATATAGATGTAGCAGAGCTGGGTGTGCTGGGGCAGCTGTCATATATAGAGATATAGTAGAGCTGAGTGTGTGGGTTAGTGCTTTGCCTCTGATACAGAAGGTTGTGGGTTTGAATCCCAGCAGAAACCTTTCTGAAATACAAGCACTGACTCCATATATGGACATACAGGGCGGGACACAGGAAGAGGCTGAATCACATCGCTGACATGGAGGTAAGTATAAGTGTTTATATATTTTTTTAATACCCGACTGTTACTGCCATGGGGGAGCGGGAGGCCCTTGATACTGGCACATGGGGTGAGGGGGATTGGCACCTGATACTGGCACATGGGGGGGGGAGAGGGGTTGGCACCCGATACTGGCACATGGGGGGGGAGAGAGGCACTTGATACTGGCACTTTTTTTTGGGGGGGGGAGATGGCACTATGATACTGGGACATGGGGGGGAGGAGAGAGGCACTTCATACTGGCACATGGGTGGGAGGGAGAGAGACACTTGATACTGGCACTTTTTTTTGGGGGGGTGGCACTATGATACTGGGACATGGGGGGGAAGAGAGAGGCACTTGATACTGGCACATGGGGGGAAGGAGAGAGGCACTTGATACTGGCACATGGGGGGAGGAGAGAGTCACTTGATACTGGCACATGGGGGGGGGTTTGGCACTTGATACTGGCACATGGGTGGGTTTGGCACTATGATACTGGCACATGGGGGGAGAGGAACTTGATACTGCCACTTTTTTGGGGGGGAGATGGCACTATGATACTGGGACATGGGGGGGGAGAGAGAGGCACTTGATACTGGCACATGGGGGGGTTTGGCACTATGATACTGGCACATGGGGGGTGGGAAGGAGAGAGGCACTTTACACTGGCACATTGGGGGGGGGGGAGATGGCACTATGATACTGGGACATGTGGGGGGGGGGAGAGAGGCACTTGATAATGCCCCCCAATAATGTGCCAGTATGGGGGACACTAGGCCGGCAGCCTATCAGAGGCCGGACACTGAGGGGCATCTACTGGGGCACTATATATGGGGCATTTTATACTGGTACATTATGGGGGGCACTAGCAGGAAGGGGGAGAGGAGCACTATGAGGGAATTTACTGGGGGCACTATATAGGGGTATTTTATACTGGGACATTATGGGGGCACTATGGGGGCACTATGGGGACATTAGCTCAACTGGGGGCATTACAAGGGGGTATTTTTGCACTGTCACATTATAAGGAGAATTATTTCTCACCAGCAGGCCCTCAACCCTAATGTTTTAGAGGGTAAGCTCGCCTGCAGGCCCTCACCTATAATCTTTTAGAGGGTCAGCTCACCTGCAGGCCCTCACATATAATGTTTTAGAGGGTCAGCTCACCAGCAGGTCCTCAACTACAATCTTTTAGAGGGTCAATTCACCTGCAGGCCCTCACATATAATGTTTTAGATGGTCAGCTCACTGGCAGGCCCCTTACCTACAATCTTTTAGAGGGTCAGAGGGCCTCGCATGCAATGTTTTAGAAGGTCAGCTCACCAGCAGGCCCTCAACCATAATGTTTTAGAGAGTCAGCTCACCAGCAGGCCCTCACCTACAATCTTTTAGAGGGCCAGCTCACCTGCAGGACCTTGCATGTAATGTTTTAGAGGGCCAGCTCACCAGCAGGCCCTCACCTACAATCTTTTAGAGGGCCAGCTCACCTTCAGGCCCTCGCATATAATGTTTTAGAGGGTCAGCTCACCAGCAGGCCCTCACCTACAATCTTTTAGAGGGTCAGCCCACCTGCAGGCCCTTACATATAATGTTTTAGAGGGTCAGCTCACCAGCAGGCCCTCACCTACAATCTTTTAGAGGGTCAGCTCACCTGCAGGCCCTTGCAGACAATGTTTTAGAGAGCCAGCTCACCTGCAGGCCCTCGCATGTAATGTTTTATGAGGTCAGCTCACCAGCAGGTCCTCACCTACAATCTTTTTGAGGGCCAGCTCACCTGCAGGCCCTTGCATATAATGTTTTAGAGGGTCAGCTCACCAGCAGGCTCTCACCTACAATCTTTTAGAGGGTCAGCTCACCTGCAGGCCCTTGCATATAATGTTTTAGAGGGTCAGCTCACCAGCAGGCCCTCACCTACAATCTTTTAGAGGGCCAGCTCACCTGCAGGCCCTCGCATGTAATGTTTTAGAAGGTCAGCTCACCAGCATGCCCTCACCTACAATCTTTTAGAGGGTCAGCTCACCTGCAGGCCCTCACATATAATGTTTTAGAGGGCCAGCTCACCTGCAGGCCCTCGCATATAATCTTTTAGAGGGTCAGCTCTCCAGCAGGCTTTCAACCATAAAGTTTTACAGGGTCAGCTCACCAGCAGGCCCTCACCTACAATCTTTTAGAGGGTCAGCTCACCTGCAGGCGCTCACATATAATGTTTTAGAGGGTCAGCTCACCAGCAGGCCCTCACCTATAATCTTTTAGAGGGTCAGCTCACCAGCAGGCCCTAGCATATAATGTTTTAGAGGGTCAGCTCACCAGCAGGCCCTCACCTATAATCTTTTAGAGAGTCAGCTCACTTGCAGGCCCTCGAATATAATGTTTTCAATGGTCAATGCTCAGCAGCAGGCACTCGCCCATGAATTTTTCGATGCTCAGATCACTAGTAGGCACTCGCCCCTAATGTTTTAGAGTGTCAGCTCTGCAGCAGACCCTCACCCCTAATGTTTTAGATGGTCAGCTCAGCAGCAGGCCCTCGCCCGTAATGTTTTAGAGTGTCACCAGCAGGCCCTTGCTCCTAATGTTTTTGAGGGTCACCAGCAGGCCATCAATCATAATTTTTCAATGGTGTATGATGCCCTCCTTTATGTGTAATAAAGGGTGTATTGGAGTGCCGATTCCTTGTAATTTTTGGAAGACCTTTCACTTAGTGCATAGGTTTTATTAGTGTAGGAGTCCCACTACCTGAACAATTGTACCACCATGTGAATGAGGCACTCCATTATGTGATATACAGGTTGTATCGGAGTGCCTCTTCCTTGTAATTTTTGGCAGCACTTGCACTTTATATACAAGTAAATATACATGAAAAAATGTTTCCTAACAATTTTTCCTCCATCTAAAATCGATATTATCTTCGGTTTTGTGTGTATTATTGTCAGTCTGTAAAAGTGGCATACTACTCGGACAAAATCGTTCCCAGCAGCGACCTGGGAGTCCAAGATGCAACCAAGCATCCGCCCCATGCTATTCCTGAACCATTTTGGTGGTGTTTCCATCAATTTTTTAACTTTTCTTATGAACCAGACACCTTCCCCTCTTCAGAGCAGGGGGTGCCTGGTTTAATGCCCGGGTTCTCCCATTGACTTCCATTGTGCTCTGGTGCTCAGTAGAGCACCCAAGCATCCCGAGGTGTTCGACCCTAGCACCCGAACACTTTGGCTCGATCAACACTAATATGCTGCATGCAAATTTTTTGCCCCAAGATGCATAACATTACATTTATCTATATTGAACCTCATTTGCCAAGTGGAGGTCCAAGCCTATTAAGCCTTGATTCTCAAATTGGGGTGAATAAGCTTTCTCTTTAAACTGTTATTTGAGTGTCCATCTTTTATAATACTTAATTCAATTAGGCCTTGATTCTCAAATTGGGGTGAATAAGCTTTGTTATTTAACTGTTAATGGGGTGCCCACCTTGTTTAATAGATAAACAATTCTATTAAACCTTGATTCTCAAATTGGGGCGAATAAGTTGTCTATTTTTACTGTTATTGGGGTGTCCACCTTGTTAAATAGAGAAGCAATTCTATTATGTCTTGATTCTTAAATTGGGGTGAATAAGCTTTCTCACTTAACTGTTATTGGGGTGTCCACCTTCTTTCATAGATAAGCAATTCCATTTGGCCTTGATTCTCAAATTGGGGCGAATAAACTGTATTTCTACTGTTATTGGATGCGTCCATCTGTTAAATAGATAAGCAATTCTATTAGGCCTTGATTCTCAAATTGGGGTGAATAAGCTTTCTCATCCAACTTTTATTGGGGTGCCCACCATGTTAAATAGATAAGCAATTCCATATGCCTTGATTCTCAAATTGGGGTGTCTAATACTACTGTTATTGGGGTGTCCTTATTGACATTGAATCAGCCATCAGTTCTCTGAAATGTTACATATACTGTTACTGTTACTTTATAGCAAGTCCAACAAAGAGGTGCCAGGGCCCGCCAAAAGAATAGACAGTAGCAAAAATGTTGCTATAGCTGGCAGAAGTAGCAGCAGAAGACAGGGGGTGGTAGCAGCAGCCACAGCAACAGGCCAGAGCTGCTGGGGTCATCTAGGGGTCGTGTTTTGACGACCACTCCCTCTGTCCTGGAATGGTTGACTTGGTGTTCAACATCAACGCAAATGACATCAGACACCCACAGGCAGGGGTCAGTAGGTTCGTCTGATATGACACTTAGCTGGCATGGCCAAGGAACAAGCTCTGTTCCCTCACCTATTCTAAACCTGCCTCTTTCCTTTACTGCTCCTTCTGCCAGCCAAGTAATGTATGCCCCCTGCTCTGCTCCACTTTTCAGCGAGGAAGATATTATTGAGAACATTCAGTAGTTACTGTCCAGCCCAGATTTGATGGAGAGGTCTGCTGCTTCCTCCTGTAGCCATGCAAGTAGTGACGATGAGAGTCACAAGGGAGCAGGTGTTGCGAGCGATCAGGGAAGTGGCCATGAGACTGGTGAGGGTGACATAAGTGAGGATCAGACAGTAGTGGATGATGCAGGGTGAAGGGAAGGCTTCATCATCATTATTCTCAGAGGGTGAGGATAGCAGCTTATTCATGAGAAAGCAGTAGGGTGGCAGCGTGCGGCTGAGCCAGCAGGATGCAAGCGTGGCCCTGATCCAGCAGGGTGGCAGCAGTGTGATCCAAACATCTGGAACCAAACATGCCTGCTACTCAGGAGCCCGCCTGTCCGGAAACAACTAGCAGTGCACAGCTTCATAGAGGCAGAGGCAGGTAGTCATCACAAAGTAGTGGGTTTAAAATGCCATACTCACCATTGTGACTCAAGTCGCTGGAGGACGTCAGCGTGGCTGTATGTAGGATCTGTGGGCAGAAGGTGGAGCACGGCAAAGGTGCCAATGTTGGCACGACGGCCCTGCGTCAACATATGGATCGTCACCATAAAGTGGTCTGGGTTAATGACTATGGTCAAGGACAATATTCTGTATGTCCTTTACAGCCCACTGGGTAAATGTGGTTCCTGCCCAGGCATACCATCAAATTGGCTAGTTGGTGGCAATGCCACCTCCCGTGTTCTCATGCTGTGGTTCTTTCATGCTGTGGTCAATGTCCTCTTCTGCCTCCTCACCCTTTGTCTTGTCCTCAGCCTCCACTGTAGGCATAGTTCGGAGTTGTCCTCCAGCATACCCCCTATGCAGAGCATCGCGGTGTCACGCTGTTCTGCACCTGGCAAGCCTGGGCAAACAGAGTCACACCGGGGAGGAACTGCTCTGTGTTCTTCATCAACAAATACATTCTGGCTGTCTCCTTGTCAACTGAAGATCGGAACCATGGCCACCAATAACGGGAAATAAATTCTCTCTGCATTGCGTCAAAGACGGCTGACCCATGCACCCTGCATGGCACATGTCTTTAATCTGGTTGTAACCCGGTTACTGAAGTTTCCACCCAACTGCAAGGCGTCTTGAAAATGGCCAGGAAACTGAGCATGCAGTTCAGCCAGTTCCTCCACCTGTAGAGGCAGAATGGTGTTCCACAACATCACCTCATATGTCATGTTTCCACACATTGGAACTCCACCCTCCACATGTAGGACGGACTATATGAGCAGAGGAAGACTGTTTGCTCAGGCCCTTTGAGGAGGCCACTTTATTTGTCAGTTGCCACGACTACGGGATGAATAATGTCATTTCACTCCTTCATGTTCTGAAGCAGATGCAGATAAATCTGGCTGCCCACAGGACAGGAGACATGGTGCCTAAATCTTACAGGCAACCTGAGCCCTGTTGGGGCTGAATTGGCACAGGAGGAGGATGAAGAAGAGGAGGAGGACATTAACGCCCAGAAATTGTATGCAGAAATAGGTGGTTTATCTGCCCAAGTGACAGGAGTGGAATAGAAGGAGCAGGAGGAGCATGCAGAGCTGGAAGACCAGGCAGATGACCCTGAAAGACCATGGCAGTATGCAGTGGAGATGGAGCAGGGAGTCCCTCTAATTCCCTGCTTGCGTAGTGACAGCCGCATTATCACCATTTGGCAGAGGGATAACTACTGACTCTCCACAATGTTAGACCCTCACTACCAGGCCTGAATGAGGGCCTTTTTTAGCCCTGCTGAGAGGAATAATAAAATCAACTACTGTGGTGACATCCTTTGTAGTCGGTTGGCATTATCGCCCATCCTCACGAAGGTCTGACTGAGGGAACCCTCTGCACTCATGTTCCAATGCCATGACTGCTGGAGGGGGTGGGGCAGGAGCAGCACCAGCTCCGTCAGCAGTAACTTGAGTTTTGAGTCTCTGATGAGCATGTTTCTTCACCCGCCAACTGAAGAAACCAGCCAGCAGCAGGACATGGAGCAGAACCTGAACCAGCAGGTGGTGGCATACTTGGAGTGCACCCTGTTACCCCAGTTCTTGGAGAACTGCTTTTGTTAAGCCCCTGTGCTCTGCACACTCCCCCTCTCCTTGATTGACAGGGTGAGACAACAGCATGCTGAGGGCAGAGCTGTGTCCTAGCATGTACACAGTGTTTATGATATGTACTATAGATTTACCATAATGAGAAGAGTGGATTTTGTATCTTTAGAAAGCTAATATAAATATTACTGCATTATTCACACACAAAATATATGATTATAAAGACACCAATAATATGTATTAGCTTTCTAAGTATAAAAAAAAACATAGCCTTCTATATGATAAGGCTATGATATGCCTTGTGATAAGCCTTGTGTGTAGAGATCCCAGGTTTGAATCTTGGGAGAGATTTTCTGATTTATTTCCCTCAGATATATTTTGTTCTCCCTCATTCAACCCATAATAAAAGTCTATAGCCTTATCATATTGAGAATAATGCATTTATACTTAGAAAGCTAATACATATTATTGCTGGTTTCTTTATAATTATATATTGTGCTGTGAATAATAATAAAAAAAAGTTTTAGATTTAATTTTCTAAGCATAAAATCTATTCTCAATATAGTACTGCTATACTGCCTTTTACTTTGTTTTAAATAAGAGAAAAAATAACAGAATATAAGTCTCTCCTGGGACTTGAACTTAGGATAATCTATATGCAAGGCTGACCACTTTTCACAATGCTATAGCCTTATCAACTAGAAAATAATAGTTCTTCTATACTAGTGTTTTTTACTATGCCCATAAAAAATCCAAATATGGTAAAACATATCTGTTGCCTTCATTCTCCAGGTCAGTACGATTAAAGCAATAACACATTTATATAGTTTTTCTTGTATTTTAATGCCTGAGATTACGGTTCCTGGTGACCAACAAAGGTGTTGAAGTCTAGTGCTTTTGAGATTCTCCTGCATACCATATTGGTGTAGGTTATTAGCAGAGAGAGTTCAGGGCAGGAGCTCACATAGCACATTGCTCCTCTTTTGCAGGACAAGGTATACTTTTTAATTCCACCATTTAATATTGCATATATAAAATTCCAAATGAGGTGAAATTCAAAGAAAAAAGGCAATTCTGCCACAGTATTATGGGGTTTGTTTTTATGGCTTTGCCTATGCATTAGTATAGTTTTTCTTGCATTTTAATACTGAAAAAAAAAAGTGCATTTTTTTTTCTCTTTTCATCACCATTAGAAATGAGCGAATCGAATCCCACGAAGTGAAATTCGATCCGAATTTCTGGATATATTCAATTCACCAAGAAGACGAATTTCCTCGTGCTACGTGTTAGTGAATCGATTTATCCTGAAATAGTATAAAAAACAAAAAATTTCAAACTTACATCCGGCCTCCATCTTGCTTGGGGATCACGTGCGGCGCAAGACTGCATCCGGTGTGATGACGTAATTTAACGCCGCTCCGGATTTCGGCCGAGATCTCCAAGCAAGATGGCGGCGGCCGCGAGCAAATGGAGGCGGTAAGTTCTATGTAATTTATTGTTAATTTTACACCGTTTTTAAACTCAGATGCCGCGATCATGTATGAACGTGACATCTGAGGGGTACAATGACAGGGGCGGCGCTATCACTGCTTCCTGTCATTGCACCCGTTACTTACAAAAAAAATGCGCTTTGCGATGAAGTGATTTTTTTTTTATTCGGCGGAGCAGTCGGATCAAAGTTTGAAGAAATTCGCTCATCTCTAATCACCATATTCATCACCATATTCTGACTCCTAGAACTTTTTTGTAATTATGTGTATGGAGATGTGTGAGGGCTCCTTTTTTGCAGGACGATCTGTACTTTCCATTGATACCATGTTGAGGTGTGTATGAATTTTTGATCACTTTCTATAAAAAAATTTGGTGAGGAGTAGCGACCAAAAAATTTTAAATCAGCCATTTTGATTTATTTTTCCATGGCTGTTCCATACCATATGGGATAAATATTTTTAGATTTTAATAGTACAGGCCTTTTCACGTGTGGCGATGCCCATGACGTTTTTTTTTTTATTGTTTATCTATTTTGATTTTGAGGAAAGGGGAGTGCTCTACCTTTGGAGTCTATGAGAATTACATTATGTTCCTATGGAGCCCTGCGGCAGCCTCGGATCATTCAGGAGGATCGAAGATACTGCACACTATCCAGCACATCCCGATCCCCACTAGGGAGAACCGTTGCAGGCCCAGGAGCACGCACATCTGAGTTTTTGAGCTCCCAGATGCCATGGTCAAATTTGACCTTGGCATCCGAGGAGTTAAATGCCTGCATTCGACCTTATCATCGATCGCAGTTATTAGTGCAAGGTGTCTGCTGTTTAAAACAACATGCCCCGGTGGCTATAGTGCTTGCTGGCTTGCGAGAGGGTACGATCTTTAAAGAACCACCCATCACCGTACACGTAGGGTAAATATCCAAGAATGGGAGGTATCTTCAATCCTATCCATTGCAAGAAAGTGTCAGATGTATAACATGACAGGAACCCACACAGAGCATTCTGAGTTCCTGAGCCCAATTTATACTTGCCCTTCTGAATTCTTCTATATAAGTACAGTGGAGGTTAAGAACGGGGTTACTGATACAAAAAAAATGCACCTTTGCTAAATATTGCTGTTAAATACACATCTCTAATTATAGTACAGATTTAAAAATTTTAATATCTTCTAGTAACCATTTCATGGTTATTATTTTTGTGGAATTGCTGGTTGAGAACATTTAGAACATCTTGTAAAGCTAAGAAAGATTACATTCAGTGTAATTTACAAAGCTGTCACGTAATTTCACCTTGATATTGTGGCACATAATGTCTTATGGTGCTCGAATGTGACATGATTTATAGTCTGTGGTGACCTTGATAAGTCAGACTATCATTTTGTGCCTTTTGTTTCCTGCAGCTATGGCTTCTTTATTAAAAAAAATGGAAAAGGGTTACTTAAAGAAAGATCCCATATTAAATAATCTAGTGTAATAAAATATTTGCAATACATTTTTTACACAAAAGACCTATTAAACATAACTGTATTTTTTTACCATTTTATGAGCAGCTGATGTTTTTTGCATCATCTTTAATCTTCCTTCCATTAAATATATGACATGACGACTAAGTATCTTGCACTGTTGCTTACCTTCCAACTTTCAAAAAGGCCAAAGAGGGACATAACTAATTTATTTGACAGTAAATCATGCATTTAACTCTGCCCATTGCCTATCTATACACAGTCCCTATTTTACCCCCACACAGTGGTTATGTCCCCTTACTACCACACATAGTAGTTATCCCCTTAGTGCACCCACACAGAAGATATGCCACCTTAGTGTCCCATACGGTAGTTATGCCCCATAGTTCCCCATACAGAGTAGAATGCCCTTTGTGCCCCACACAGAGTACAATGCCCTTTTATGCCCCCTCACCCAACAGTAGAATGCTCTGACACATAGCAGAATGCCTCTGTGTAACCTTAAGCCTTTGTGCCCCCCACAGAGTAGAATGTCCCATTGTGACCCCACATACAACAGAATGCCTCACTGTGCCCCCATACAGTGTACAATTTACCATTGTGCCCCTACACACAGTAGAATGTCCCACTGTGCCCCCTCATACAGTAGAATGCCCCATTATACCCCTACATTCAGCAGAATTCCCCATTGTGCCCCCACAAAGAGTACAATGTCCCATTGTGCCCCCCACACAGCAAAATTCCCATTTGTGCCCCCACACATAGTAGAATTCCCCCCTGACAATAGAGAAGCTGTTCTGTTAGTAATGGTACTCATCCTGCTCTACCCAGCAGCAGGCGCAATAAAGGGACATCATCATCGCCCTCTGGGCTAAGCACAAAATCCTACAGGCCAGGAGATAGTGCCTGTTGTCTCATACATAAATTGAACTTGCAACTATTTAGCATAAGATTAATTATGTAGATTCTTGTCATGTAACTGCATTGTTACTGTTTTGCTCAGGGTGGTGGAAAAATCTTTTTCTTCTTATATATTACAAATTACAACCTGTTCTCATATTCCCTAATAGCTCAGTGTATTATAAGGTTGATTCCCAAGCGAAATGTCTACTGGTTAAAATCCAGGAGCAGCTTTTAAGAAGATTTCCCAGGAAAAACAGAAACAGCCTTATCCAGCTCATTGATAGTGGTATCTCGGCCAAGAAAATTGCCTATCTGCATCATATGAGTGCCATAAGAGTTGGAAAAATATGAAATGAAGTCTGTTCATCCATTCCAAAGCCAATAGGTGGACGTCCAGGTAAAGTATTGGAGTCAACAAGTCGGCTCCTTACAAGGTCTATCAGTTCTGGCACGACAAACACGTCAGTGGAGGTGGCTCGTATGATTCATAATAGTGAGATCATAGACGTCCATGTAAGCACCGTGCAACATGCATTACGTAAGTCTGGAATGGTGCCCGAAAAAAGGTGAAGAAGCCTTGACGGGTGATTTGGAGTGCTGTGACGAAAGTCAATATACTTGCCTCTGATGGGTGCAAATGGGTCTGGAAGAAACAAGGGAAAAGGGGGATGATGGATCAAGAAATTAAAGGAACTGTCAAGTTCGGTGTAGGAAGCCTGATGCTATGGGGTTGTTTCATAGCCAACGGCGTTGGATACTTGACCAGGGTAGATGGTGGTCTCAATGCTAACCTATATGTGAGTATCCTACAAGATGAGTTAGTTCATACATGGAGTACTATGGGTATGAAAAAGACAACATAGTGTTCCAGCAGGACAATGACCCGAAGCATATGTCGAGATTGCTGAAGAAATGGTTCAATGACAATGAAGTAGAGGCGCTAGATTGGCGCCCACAGTCCCCAGACCTCAAACCAATCGAACACTTGTGGGTTAAGATGAAGAAAAAGCTATACTTATACCCAAGTGAGTCGACCATTATGCACCACACATTAGGAACGTGTAGAAGAGATCTGGGGACAGATTTTGGTTAGGACATGCTTGAATCTGATCAAGAGCATGCCCAGAAGGAGTCAGGCAGTGTTTAAAGCCAAAAGTAGATTTACAAAATAATTCAAATAAAATTTTTAGGAGCAAAACAGCAACAATGCAGTTACATGAATCTGGAAAGAATCTAATCATATGCTAAATAGTGGTATGTCCAAGAGGATTGTCTATAAAATGATGGTAGTTTCAAATTTGAATCTGTAGTAGATGGTGAGATATGGAGCCTTTTGCTCATCAGTGCATTTTTAAGAGTATCCACACAATTTTTGAGCTTGTTTTCCCTGTCAAAGAGAGGGGTTTATTTATTTTTTATTTTTTTAACTACTGTTTTTATGCAAAAAATGAGAACATTGAACAGAGCATAAGTTACATTGTAAATTTGCACAACTGTCGCTGTTAGACCTGGCAAATCCATCTTGCAAGTAGATTCCCAATAATCATATGATCACTCTAGTCACCACCAATAGGATTATTAGCAGCCCTGTTATATGTGAAAACCAAGAATATGTTTTCCCAAGAGTAGACAACATCTATTTAAATAGAATAGTCCTTACCGGGTTAATAAGAGTTGCCAACAGGATGGGGTATTTGCCCTGAGCTAACTTCTGCAGTCAGTACTAACACATTCTGCATAAGTAGCAGTAGTCTCATATAAGACCTGGCCAGCAACAGGAAAATAATTTATTTTCCTGTGGCTGCTATGGTACAGCAGACAAACCCTTATGCATGTAAAAAAAAACTTTTTTTTTATTATATTACAGTTCAAATAGGTATTTGTTCTGATTCTATTCTACCTCTTCTAGCAGTAAAAGTTTTGATTTATAGTATCCAGTATTGTTACAAAATACTGTAAGTAATGCATTCATGTATGACATTTAGACCGATTTTAGAGCTTTTTAGTGTCATAAGATATTGTTCAGCCCTCTAGAAGTGGCAAGAACATTTTTTGCATTTTGTATTATCATTAACAATATCCCCGAATAAAAAGTTATTTATCTATAAAGTAGAATGATATAACAGGGACTTTTTTGTGCTGACTTTTGCTACTCCTGCAGCTCAAGGGATACAATTCACAGAGAAAGTACAAATAACTCTCTAGTGATTTTTCCATTTTGAAAGCTTTACAAGTGATACAAAGTTGTTTCTTCAATCCAAAGAAAAATAGCTCTCACCTCTAGTAAAGAAATGTCTCCTACTGGAAAAAAAACCCAAAACTTGGCGGCTTGAAAAATAGCTTGACATATTTTAGAGAATCTCTGCTGAAGAACAAATTTGCACATTGGTGTTGATACCACTAAAAAATAACACTACTGATAGACTGTGCACGGTTAAGAGATGTACACTTTTTTACTTGTTACTAGTGGCATTAAAAAGAGTGTTTTCCCATGGAAAACCATACATATTTTTGGTACTATTGCGCATTTCCATTAGTATACTATGCTTTTGTATCCTTTTTCCCATAATGTATATGTTAAATAGAATATGTAACCAGTTTTCTGCTCCTCTTACTTTTAAACCCTAATAGCACCAGCACTTGCCAATGAGTCCCCATATTTATGAGCTCATGGCTCTCCCCGCCCACCTGTCTCTGACTGACAGTTTTTACCATATGAATCAGCAGCAATTCGGTGGGGAAAGCTAGGAGCTCATGTTTATATAGCCCTTAGTAAGGACACCATAAAACTGGTAATAGATTCCCTTTAAATGTGGAGAAAAATCTTGATGTGAACACATCCTAAATGATACCAGTAACTACTGAAAAATATAAAGTATAAACAAAAGGTGTTCAAACAAATGAAGTAGATTTCCATTGTTCAGAATTGATCATTTTTAATACCATAGATAACAATTAACACTAATGATGCTACCAGTAGAAAAGATTGAAAATAATTTGACAATAGGGGCATGTTAAACTAAGGTATTTCCTGTAATTAGCATCACAGGTGTTTAAACTTGCAATCAGTCTGCCTATTTAAAGGGTCAAAAGTAGTTGCTGTGTTTTTTTTTATATCATGGTGGGTGCCACACTGAACATAGACCAATGAATGAAAGCTAAGGAGAGATTTGTCTCAGGAGATAAGAAAGAAAATTTTAGAAATATGTAAAGGTTATAAGACCATCTCCAAACAGCTTAATGTTCCTGTTACTATAGTTGCGCATATTATTCAGAAATGTAAGGTCTACCTGGATGTGGCTGCAAAAGGAAAATTGATAACAGATCGAAGAGATGGATACTACAGATGGTAACCAAAGAACCCAGAACAACTTCCAAAGAGCTTAGAGATAAACTTCAACATCAGTGTCAGATTGCTCATCCGTCGCTGTCTTAGCCAAAATGGACTTAATGGAAGTCAACCGAGGAGGAAACCATTGGTGAAAGAAAATCATATAAAAGCAAGACTGGAATTTGTCAAAATGCATATTGACAAACCACAAAGATTCTAGGTGAATGTCCTTTGGACAGATGAGACAAAACAGGACCTTTTTGGCAAGTCATATCAGCTCAATGTTCAGAGAATGAGAAAGATGAAGCATGCAAATAAAAGAACATTGTGCCTACTGTAAAATATGAAGGAGGCAAAGTTTTGTTTTGGAGCTGCTTTGCTGCATCTGTGCAGGATACAATGAAATCTCAAGACTATCAAGGCATTCTGGGGCGAAATGTGTTGCCCAGTGTCGGAAAGCTTGATCTCAGTCACACGACATTGGTCCTCCAACAGGATAATGACCCAAAACACATAGCTAAAAACATCCAAGAACGGGTAAGAGCAAAGCATTGGACTCTGAAGTTGCCTTCTATGAGCCCAAATCTAAATCCTATTGAACATCTGTGGAAGGAGCTAAAACACTCAGTCTGGAGAAGGCACCCTTCCAACCTGGGACAGATGGAGCAGTTTGCTCACAAGGAGTGGGCCAAAATACCTAATTGCAGAAATTGCTTGATTGCAATGATTGTCTCAAAAGGTTGTGCAACAAAAAGGTGGATTCACATCACCGTTTTGTTTTCCATTCTTCTGATCAGTCAGAAGAACAGAAAACAAGAATGTGGGTTTATCTTTCTTTAAATTACCAATTGAACTTTTGTTTCAGGATAGAATATCAATATATTTTCTTGTAGTTTTTGTACCCATCTTTTTGAGTTACTGAACTATATATCTTCAGGAAACAAAAGCTACAACTTTTGTTTCAAAAACTAACCTTTGTTTTGTTCACCTTCTATAATTATTTTTTTATTTTTTTATTGTGAAATTGCAATATATGCAGTATAATTTCTGTTATGTAGCATATTTTTATTTTAATACTAAACCATTTAAATATTTGGCCATACAGGGTTCACAATAAAACATCCGGAAATCTTTGTGGAAGACAGATTGGGTTCAGGTGGCTTACACAAACAATTGCTTAGTTTGCACTTCCACCTATCGTTTTCATCAGTTGAGAAATTCTCAATAAAGATCTTGATAAGATCTGGACATTGTATTGTACTTTTGTGTAGTTCTGTTTCTGCACAGGTAAGCAGACATGGAGTATTGGTGTGCTCAACCCCGCCACACCGAGCACGGACCACGCCGAGAACCACAGCATTACTTGAAAATAGGAAGAAAGCGGTCCAGCTTGGTTTAAAAATATTACCTTTATTTTTCAGTGCGATTAAGAGCCAGTTACAGTCTAGTCTACGCGTTTCAGATCAGAGACAATAGCGATTCTTACTCTTGATAATAGACAGACTAAAGAGAGAGTTAGATATATAGCGCCTCCCCTGTGAAACAGGTGGGCGCACTAACTACAAGCCACTCCTTCAAGTGAAATTAAGAACATGTGCAAAAAATGCATGATTAATTAAAACGGAGACACAAGTCATGGATCAAGGATTCAATAATGTAATATCAGATCATGTTTTCGATTGAGTCCACTTGGTGTGGTGGACACCATTTTAAAAATCGAATATGATTCCCGGTTCAAAAGCTTCTTTCTATAGTCACCACCCCTGGGTGGTGGAGTGACCCTTTCCAGGCCCTGCACTATTAAACCCTCTGTGTTGCCACTGTGCACCACTGAAAAATGCAGGCTAAGCGCAGACACATTTCTGGCATGTGAATCAGGGATGTCAGAAATGTGCCTGCACAATCTAACCTTGAGACCATTGGTGGTGCAACCAATATATTGAAGGGAACAAAGAGTGCATGAAATACAGTACACCACATAGGTGGTGTTACAATTGATGTATTGTTTGATAGAGAAACACTGATTCATGGCATAGGAGAAAACCTCCTTACCCGGTCGCATATAGGAACAACACGAGCAAATTTTATGTCCACATTTGTAGCTTCCGAGAAAACGCAACCACACAGGAGGGGCTTGCGCCCTCTCGGAATACAGGGAAGGACAAAGTCTATTGCTAAGTGTGGGCGCTCTACGATCTGAGCACAAAATGCCACCCATCACGACATTATGCCATTGATCATCCATTGAGAGTACAGGTAGATGTTTTTTTACTATGTGACAAATCTGCGAGTATTGTGCACTATAGTTGGTAACAAAAACGGGCAGACGGGAATGCTGTGATTGGTCCAAGTTCACAGAGCGGCGTGTGCAATTGTGGTGAGTAAATAATAATGATTGTCTCGATCTGGAGAGGGCTTCCTTCTGGGCGCATGCTAAAGTATACTTGGAGTATTGTCTCATGGAAAGGCGGAGGGCAGCAGACCGCATCTCCATGCAGCATGTCGCATCCTGTGTGCAATTTCGTATGATACGAATAAATTCACCCTTAGAGATATTTTTCGTAACATGGGGTGGATGACAGGATGCCACAGGGAGGGTTGTATTACCCGCGGTTTCTTTGCGAAAAGTATGAGTATTGATTAAACCAGTACATTCATCACCCTCCAGAGACAAGTCCAGAAGAAATACAGGTGGTGTGAAAGTGCACCACAAATTTTAAATTACATGCGTTGCAATTCAAAAACTCATCAAAGAGCGGTATGGCCGCCACATCGCCCGACCATACAAACAGCAGGTCGTCGATGTAGACTGGACTGTAACTGGCTCTTAATCGCGCTGAAAAATAAAGGTAATATTTTTAAACAAAGCTGGACCTCTTTCTTCCTTTTTTCTGTTTCTGCACGCATGCAATGCAGAACATTGGCATGAAATATTAGGAGCTGTTGATTTAGGCTGCATTCACATGGCTATGGATGGTCCACTACAGCCGTGGCTCATGTGAGCGAAACTTACCATGCCATACTGATCTATGATGCTATGATTTCCAGCCCAACCATGGATCTATTGTCCCGTTCTCACATTATGGTCAGTATAGGACAGTAGAGCTGTGGTTGAGCTGGAACTCACATGAGCCATGTTTGGACTGCACATACCATGTGAATGCAGCCTTAGCCACATAATTTTTCATATCAATTAGATTTGTGAACCTGCTGTCATCTCATTTCTTTATTCCACCACGTTCCTTAGACATGAACTGTTTTTCATATTTTGTTGTCAAATTTGCAGTATCCCATTCTTCTTGAATAACTGCTTCATCACAATAAAATGTCTATGATAACATCTGTTAATTTCTGTTTGTACTGTAAGTCTTTTTAAATTTGTGTCCATCTTGGCAGCCTTCCTTTTTTATCTTTTTGCTGCATTTAATGAGGATTCTTCATCGATGTTCAAATGTTTTGAGGTTTTTGTTGTTCTGAGAAACTTTGGAGAACTGTATCTTCATATGGACCTCCATAACCTGAGCAGTTTTATCACATTTTTGCTGGACAGGGGAATGTTTACATTGTCACCTAGATTTAGTATGCAAAGGAAAGATCTTGGTCAGATCAGATCCAGTGGGGCAGATTTACTAATAATAATGTGTCACATTTATTGTTAAATCTTAACATTTTGTGCTTGAGGTTGTGGCTTTTTGGGAAAAGGGCATGGCTTAGTGAGAATGTGGCAAGGCTAAGAGGCGACAGCATGTGCCACAAACATGGTGCACAATTCTGTATCAGAGTAAGACAACTAATAGTTTAAATTCTGTTGGGTGATTTATTAAAGTTAAAAATAAAAAAAGGTAAAAGTAAAAAACTGTCCTAGAAATGTTGCACATTTTTTACTTTTTACACAAAAAACTGTAATTTTTCTGTCACACAGACCTTTCAAGATGCACCAAAATTATTAAAGAAAATGTATCATCAGAAAATTATATATTGTTTATATTAAACATAGTTTTAAAAATTGAAAAATAGCTTGAGACATTTTAGAGAATCACTACTTGAGAACACATTTGCAATTTGTTCCTGATCTGCTAAAATTTACACTTCTGATAGACAGTGCATGGTTAAGTGAAAAAGTGACTTACTTGTCACTATTGGCATTAAAAAGGCTCTTTCTAATAGAAAAACATTCATATCTTGGGGATTATTTTTCATTGTCAGACATTTCACATATTTTCTTGAAAAAGATTCAGCTAAGGCTATATTATACTTTTTGACCGTTTACACTGACTGCGTGTAAAATAAAAATGCAATTTTAATTTTCCATATCCCTATATATAACAGTAACAGATAACACCTTTATATATAGATAACACAGGTTTGCGTAATAAAATAGATGATTGCCGAAGCTTATCTGCTCTCTTTTGACCTCTGCCCAGGTGACAGAGCCTACCTAGAAACCCATAGAAGTCAATGAGTCTCCTCCAGAAAACTGAGTCTACAGTATGACCCATGTTGGCTTCTGTAAAGCATATCTCTAAATGTTGTTATCAACAGGTCAGGCAAGATGACAGCCCCCATAATCATATTCAGGAACTAGAATATACAATCTGCAATTAGAAAATAAAAACTGAAAAATTTATATATGTTACTATCTGGCTTTAACTAGCAGCAAAATATAGGATACACATTCCCTTTAAGAGGTACATTTTAATAAGTTTGGTGCATTTCATGCCACTGAAGACCAGTCAAGCTCTCTTGGTACCCAAGCCAGGATTTTCCAGGTGAGCAACTACCGCTTATAAATTTCAACACCATAACTGTTGCACGGCCAGTCATTCTTTAAGTTACACTTTGCACAGCACAAAATCATGCTCATCCTACACAGCATTATGACCAGCTTGTTCACAGTGTGAAACCAATTATGCAATGTCATAAGGATGAGTGAACCAGCTTAGACCAAACAGAGTTTGCTATTTTTCAGACAGCAATCCACTAAAATGCAGGAAAAAAAGCACTAGGGAGGAAGGAGGATTCTCTTATGACCCTGAGAGGAAGTGGGGCGGTGGGGGGGAGCTTGCCCTGATTGGCTCCCAAGGCGGACAGACAGCCTTGATGAGCTACTCATTGCTGCAGCAGGCAAGGAGGTGCCCTAGAGCAGAACGTGCAGAATGCCATTTTGTGCTGGGCTGCGAGAGAGGGTGATTGTGTGTTATAGTGTCTGCCAGGAAAATATTCGTGGCGAATCACGTTAAAAAACAGCTTTTTCCTGGCTACAGAATGCCTGTATAGTGGTGTAGAACACTGTGCCTTGCAGTAACACACATAGGGAGTCTGCTGTGGTAGTGAAACAATATGACACGCAGATGACAGGCGTCGCTCTTAGAATCACTGCACACTTCACTTATTTGGGCAGTTATGGGTCCAAAACTGACCAACTAACTCAAGTTTGAACTCAGCCTTACAGGTCGATGTTAGCGTCAGGATGAAGCACACTCCTTTTACACCCTCATCAGCTGATTCCACATAGATTTCTATAGAACCTGTTCAATTAAACACCTATACAAGAAGAGCCCCCCGGACAGAGTGGATAGGGTGTCAGCAGCACTGCACTAAACACCCGCTCTGATGCCACACTGCTGGCCGGGCAAGAAAGCTTGTCCAGGGCAAACTCGGCCAGTTGCGGCCAAAAATCGAGTTTGGCCGCCCAGTAATCCAGGGGATCTTCGATAAAGGGTGGCAGGGTGCACTCCAAATATGCCACTACCTGCTGGTTCAGGTTATGCTCTATGTCTAGCTGCTGTTGCTGGTGAATAGCTTTTTCAGTAGGCGGATGAAGAAAACGACTCATCAGCGACTCTAGACTTAAGTTGCTGCTGATGGAGTTGGTATTGCTCTGGCCTCCCCCCTCTCCAGCCACCATGACAGTGGAACGTGAGCGCAGAGGGCCCCCCCGGGCAGACCTGCATGAGGATGGGCGATGGTGCACATGAGCAGCGGCCAACTGACTAAATAGGATGTCTCAATAGTAGTTCAGTTTGTTCTCCCTCTCAGCGGGTGTAAAAAAAGGCCCCCATTTTGAACCGGTAGCGAGAGTCTGAACATGGTGGAGAGCCAGTAGTCATCCCTCTGCCGAATGGTGACAATTTGGCTGTCACTACACAAGCAACTGAGCATGCATCAGGCCATTTATGCAAGTGAATCGAAGAAACTCCCTGCCTCCATCTCAACTGCATACTGCCACAGTGTGTTTGGATCATCTGCCTTGTATTCCTCTTGCCCTGTAGCTCCTCCAGCTGCTCCTGCTCCTCCTCTCCTGCCACTTGTGTAGAAAAACCACCCATTTCTCAACGCATTGCTTGTGTTCAAATGTCCT
The DNA here is from genome assembly GCF_905171765.1 of Bufo bufo. Classification (NCBI taxonomy): domain Eukaryota; kingdom Metazoa; phylum Chordata; class Amphibia; order Anura; family Bufonidae; genus Bufo; species Bufo bufo. The sequence goes on from NC_053390.1 coordinate 591,168,923, forward strand.
CCTCCTCCTCCTCTAGTTCAGCCCCCGATGTAGTCGCCACGTCTCCTTTCCCCTGGACAGAACTGTTCCAGGACATGAATCAGTGGAATGATGTTGTTCATCCCGTAGTCCTGAAAAATAAAGTGGCCTCTTCAAACGGCCCGAGCAAACAGCAGGTGTCATGCATGAGCTGCCACTAGCTAACATCATAGTTACATAGGGGATTACCTCTGTCTACTTTTATCATCAAGAAATCTTTTATGGCCTTTCTCTGTTCATATAATCAATATCAACATATGGAGGGTGGAATTCCAACTGGTGGAAACGTTGCATATCAGCCTATGTTGGGGGATGCCGTTCTGCCGCTGCAGCTCAAGGAGGGTGTGCTTTGCGGTGTATGAGTGGCTGAAGTGCATCAAAAGTTTCCTGGCCATTTTTAGGATGTCTTGCAGATGGGTGGAAGACTTCAGGAACTGCTTGACAACACGATTGAACACATGTGCCATGCAGGCCGCATGGCTCAACCCTCCTTGACGCAGCGCCGACACCATGTTCTTCCTATTGTCAGTCACCATGGTTCCGATTTTGAGTTGTCGAGGAGAAAGACAGGATTCGATTTATTGATAAAGGACTAGTGTTGGGTGCGAATATATTCGAATGGCAAATATTAATAGTGAATATCAGCACTTCGAGAATTTAATATTTAGAATATAGTGATATATATTCGGAATTTCTAATATTCTAGATTTTTTTTTTTCACAGTACACATGATCCCTCCCTGCTTCTAGCTTGAGGCCAAGGAGAAGGCTGCAATATCTCTGTCATAGCTTAGCAACATTCCTAGCAACCAATAGGAAAGTTGCCTACACCTTACTATATAAGAACCTCCCCAGCAGCTATTTTCTAAAGTCTATTGCAGTTATGAAAGAGACAGCAGTGTCATTGTTGTATTACATTACAGTTAACTTATATATATAATTAGGGTTGAGCGAACCCGAACTGTAAAGTTCGGGTTCGTACCGAGCTTTTTTATTTTTCGACCCCGAACCCGAACATTTCTGTAAAAGTTCGGGTTCGGGTTCTGTGTTCGGCGATTTATTAGCGCTTTTTGAAACAAGCATTTTACTGTGTGCCCTTAGAAGCCATCACAGCCATGCCTACTAATGGCATGGCTGTGATTGGCCAGTGCAGCATGTGATCCAGCCTCTATATAAGCTGGAGTCATGTAGCGCTGCATGTAACTCTGCTGTGCTTATGTAGGGAGAGGATGCTGCTGCTGTGAGGGAGAGAATAGGACAGAATCTTTAATCAGAACTCCAATTGAACTCAGCGATCTACATAGATTTAGTTGTGTGGGTGCAGTGCACAATCTTTTTACCCTGCCCTGAGCCAAGGGACAAAGAAAAATAACTTTTATCCGTCTGTTAGTTAGGTGGGCGGCGGCAGCCATTTTATGCAAGCTCAGTGCACCAGCACAGCATATGTGCTTTTGTGACATTGAAATCCAAGTTTGAAATACTGCAATAATTAGTGATGAGCGGCAGGGGCAATATTCGAATTTGCGATATTTCGCAAATATTTGGGCGAATATTCGCCATATATTCGAGAATTCGAGAATTTGTGAATTCGTGATCTCCAGGCATTATTTTCTTGATTGCTAAAGTTCGTGATTATGAATATATTTTGCGATATTCTAAATATTTGCGAATTCTCAAAGTGCCGATATTCGAAATTTAAATTCGCAATTAGAATTTTTGTGATCAACACTAGCAATAATAATCTGGTTTTAAAAAAACACCCTTTTTTGGCACTATCCTACATCTGGTGCCTTTGCAGCATTAGTCAGTGTGCAGTTTAAGCGAAAAATACAGCTATAATTTTCTGGGTTTTTAAAAACACCCTTTTTGGGCAAAATACACAATTTTACAGCCCTTGCTGCATCTGTCATATTCTGCACCTGTCATATTCTGTTAGTAAAAAAAAACACCCTTTTTGGGCAAAATACTTAATATTGCAGCCCTTGCTGCATCTGTGATTGCTAAAAACAAGTTTAGAATACTTCAATAATTTTCTGGCTTTGAAAAAACACCCATATTTGGCAATAACCTTCATCTTGGGCCTCTGCCGCATTAGTCAGTGTGCAATTTAAGCTAGAAATACAGCTATAAATTTTCTGGGTTTTAAAAAACACCCTTTTTGGGTAAAATACACAACTTTACAGCCGTTGCTGCACCTGCACGTGTGAAATTCAAGCGTTATTTACTGCTGTCATATTCTGTTAGTAAAAAAAAACCACCCTTTTTGGGCAAAATACTTAATATTGCAGCCCTTGCTGCATCTGTGATTGTTAAAAACAAGTTTGAAATACTTCAATAATTTTCTGGCTTTGAAAAAACACCCATATTTGGCAATAACCTTCATCTTGGGCATCTGCCGCATTAGTCAATGTGCAATTAAGCTAGAATTGCAGCTATAATTTTCTGGGTTTTAAAAACCCTGCATCTGCACGTGTGAAATTCAAGCGTTATATACTGCTGTCATATTCTGTTAGTAAAAAAACACCCTTTTTGGGCAAAATACTTAATATTGCAGCCTTTGCTGCATCTGTCATTGTGAGATACACCCTTTACATACTGTTGTTCTATTCTGCTATTAATAAAACACCCATTTTGGGCAAAAATCTTTAATTGCGGCCTAGTCTGCATCTGTACATTTGAGATACACCCTTTAGATACTGTGGTTATATTCTGCTATTAATAAAACACCCATTTTGGGCAAAAATCTTTAATTGCAGCCTAGTCTGCATCTGTACGTGTGAGATACACCCTTTAGATACTGTGGTTTTATTCTGCTATTAAAAATACACCCATTTAGGGCAAGATCCTAAATTTGAGAAATATGAGGAGAGCGTCAAATAATGGACGTGGCCCCGGTCGTGGTGCTGCTGGTGGAGCTCCTGTTGCAGGGAGAGGACGTGGTCGATCTGTGCCAGCTACACGCACAAGTGAAACACCTTCCTCAGGTGCGAGTAGGCGACAAAACCTGCAGCGGTATTTGGTCGAGCCTAATGCGGCTCTACGAATGGTGAGGCCAGAACAAGTACAGGCGATAGTAAATTGGGTTGCTGACAGTGCTTCCAGTTCATTCACATTGTCTCCCACCCAGTCTCCTGCTGAAAGTTCAGAGTTGGCACCTGCAGCCGATGTCCATCCGTCTTTCACCTCACCCCCTTGCAAATCAGCCAAGCAGTCTGAGCCCCAAGTCATGCAGTAGTCTCTTCTGCTTTTTGATGACTCTGTTAGCATGGTTTCCCAGGGCCATCCACCTAGCCCTGCCCCAGAAGTGGAAGAGATTGAGTGCACCGATGCCCAACCACTTATCTTTCAAGATGAGTACATGGGAGGACCATCGCAGCACGTCTCGGATGATGACGAAACACAGATGCCAACTGCTGGGGCTTTCAAAAGTGTGCAAGGAGGGCAGGGGTGAAGACTGGGTGGAAGATGATGTGGAGGACTATGAGGTCCTCGACCCCACATAGAATCAAGGTCATGCGAGTGACCTGTGTAGTTCGGAGGAAGAGGCGGTGGTCGCACAGAGCCACCAGCACAACAGAAGAGGGAGCAGGGTGCAAAAGCGGAGCGGCTGTCCCCTAGACAGCCCGTCTGCTACTGCCCACCACAGCAAGGGACCGAGCACACCTAAGCCAGCTCCAAGGAGTTCCCTGGCGTGGCAGTTCTTCAGACAATGTGCTGACGACAAGACACGAGTGGTTTGTACGCTGTGCAATCAGAGCCTGAAGCGAGGCATAAACGTTCTCAACCTGAGCACAACCTGCATGACCAGGCATCTAAGTTCAAAGCACGAGCTGCAGTGGAGTAGACACCTCAAAAACCAAGAAAGGTCTCTCGGCCTATTCATCCACCTCTGGAATGACAGTGCCACCTGCCACCCCGCAAACAGAGGATATGCCAGCAACACCACCACCTGGGTCACCAAGCATCTCCACAATGTCCCACGGAAGCGTTCAGCTCTCCATCTCCCAAACACTGGAGTGGAAGAGGAAGTACCCCCCTACCCACCTGCGATCCCTGGCCCTGAATGCCAGCATTTCAAAATTACTGGCCTTTGAAATGCTGTCATTCCGTCTGGTGGAGACAGAGAGCTTTAAAAGCCTTATGGCGGTGGCTGTCCCACAGTACGTCGTGCCCAGCCACCACTACTTTTCCAGGCGTGCCATCCCTTCCCTGCACAACCAAGTGGGGGATAAAATCAGGTGTGCACTGCGCAATGCCATCTGTGGCAAGGTGCACCTCACAACGGATACGTGGACCAGTAAGCGCGGTCAGGGACGTTATATCTCCATAACAGCACACTGGGTAAAAGTGGCGGCTGTGCCTGAGGCAGATAGCAGATTGGCGCATGTCCTTCCACCACCAAGGATTGCAGTTTGCCTCCTGTTGCTTCCTCCTCCTACTCCGCTTCCTCATCCTCTACCGGCTCCTCATCTGGTCAGCATAACACCTTCACCACCAACTTCAGCACAGCCAGGGGTAAACGACAGCAGGCAGTTTTAAAACGTATCTGTTTGGGGGACAAACCCCACACCGCGCAGGAGCTGTGGACAGGCCTTGAACAACCGACCGATGAGTGGTTGGTGCCAGTGACCTTCAAGCCCGGCCTGGTGGTGTGCAATAATGGGCAAAATCTCGTAGCAGCTCTGTGACTAGCCGGTTTCACGCACATCCCTTGCCTGGCGCATGTGCTGAATTTGGTGGTGCAGAGATTCCTTAAAAATGACCCCGATATGTCAGAGCTGCTGCATAAAGTGCGGGCCGTCTGTGTACACTTTCGGTGTTCTCAACCTGCTGCTGCTCCCCTGTCAGCGCTGCAGCGTAACTTTGGCCATCCCGCTCACCACCTCATATGCGACGTGCCCACAAGGTGGAACTCCACCTTGCACATGCTGGCCAGACTGTGCGAACAGCAGCAGGCGATAGTGAAGTTTCAGCTGTAGCACTCATGGGTGAGTTGCTCTGCGGAAAAGCACCACTTCACCACCAATGACTGGGCCTCCATGCGAGACCTGTGTTCCTTGTTGCGCTGTTTCGAATACTCCACCAATATGGACAGTGCCTATAACGCCGGTCTCAGCGTTACTATCCCACTTCTATGCCTCCTTGAAAAAACGCTGCTGGCGATGATGGAAGAGGATGTGGCACAGGAGGAGGAGGAGGAAGAGGTATCATTTCATAGGGTTTCCGGCCAGTCATTCACAAGTGGCTCCGAGGGTGGGTTCCTGCACCCACAAACGCCAGGTGCACATTTGTTCAGCCAGGGCACAGTTCTGGAAGATGACGAGGTGGAGGATGAGAAGGAGGAGATGGAGGAGGAGGATTCATGTACACAGCAGGGTGGCACCCAGACCAGCTCATGGCCATCACTGGTGCATGGCTGGGGGGATACAGAGGACACAGACGATACAACTCCCACAGAGGACAGCTTTTCATTGCCTCTGGGCAGCCTGGCACACATGAGTGATTACATGCTGCAGTATCTCCGCAACGACTGCCGAGTTGCCCACATTCTAACTTGTGCTGATTACTGGGTGGCCATGCTGCTGGATCCCTGTTACAAGGACAACGTACCATCCTTAATTCCCTCACTGGAGCATGATCGTAAGATGCGCGAGTACAAGCGCACGCTGGTAGACGTGCTGCTGGTGGCATTCCCACCAGACAGTGGGGGCACAGTGGAAGCGCAAGGCGAAGGCAGAGGAGGAGGAAGAGGTCACCAACGCAGCTGTGGCACCGCCAGCACCTCACAAGGCAGGGTTAGCATGGCCGAAATGTGGAAAAGCTTTGTCAGCACGCCACAACAACCAGCACCACCAGCCTGATACGGAACGTCTTAGCAGGAGGCAGCATTTCACCAACATGGCGGAGCAGTATGTGTGCACACGCCTACACGTACTGAATGACGGGTCTGCCCCCTTCAACTTCTGGGTATCCGAATTGGGCACATGGCCTGAGCTTGCCCTTTACGACTTTGAGATGCTGGCCTGCCCTGCAGCCAGTGTATTATCTGAACGTGTGTTTAGCACGGCAGGGGGCGTTATCACAGACGAGCGCAACCGCCTGTCCACAGCCAATGTGGACAAGCTGACGTTCATTGAAATGAACCAGGCATGGATCCCACAGGACTTGTCCATACCTTGTGCAGAATAGACATGTATACCGGCTTTAACCAGCCATTGTTATACTACAGCGCAATTGCTCATTCTTTTATTTTGGATATTTCACACTCTTTTGTAGAGTACCCTAATAAAAAAACAAAAAAAACAAAATTAAAACAAAAAAACAGTGTTGGCTACCTCGTCCTCCTCCACCGATGCTTCCACCTACACCGCTACGTCCACCGCCTCCTCAAACTCCTACTACTTATGGACCTGCACCTCATAAATCAAGTTTTTTATTTTTTATTTGTACGTATTTTATTTTATTTTATTTCATTTCACTACTTTGTTGAATTTTCATGTGAAATTCACCAATTTTTGGGTGTGATATACCACTGCTCTACCTAGTAGACATGTAAAAAAAATTCACTAATTTGTCTGTTACTTTTTCGGGTGAATTTAAGCAATTTTTGGGTGTGATATACCACTGCTATACCTTGTAGACAGATATTAAAAATTCACTAATTTGTCTGTTACATTTTCAGGTGAAATTCACCAATTTTTGCCTGTGATGTACCACTGCTCTACCTGGTAGACAGGTAAAAAAGCAAAAAACGAATTTGTCTGTTACATTTTTGGGTTAAATTCAGCAATTTTTGAATGTGATATACCACTGCTCTACCTAGTAGACAGGTAAAAAAATTCACTAATTTGTCTGTTACATTTTCGTGTGACATTCAACAATTTTTGGCTGTGATAGTCTTAGACCCCTGCTCTACCAAGTAGACAGGTTAAAAAATTTCACAAATTTTTCTGTTACATTCTTGGGGGACATTTTACAATTTTTGCCGTGAATAAACCCCTGCTCTGCATAGGTGACAGGGACCGAAATTTTTTAAAATAATCCGTTCCATTGGTGGGTGACATTAACCCTTTTCTGGCGATGAAAAACCCCTGCTCTGCATAGGTGACAGGGACATAAATTTCTAAAATTCGTCTTTAATTGGCCCTTTCAATCGATCCTTCTGCTTTAGTAACTTGTCCCACATTTCCGCTTCATACCATTGCAGCCATTGACCTCCCTTGGATGAGGTCTCCCTTTCTCACGCTCCAAATGGATGGTGGACGTCACAGGGACGTGCGATCAGGCAGAAGTTATCTAGAGTCAACAAAACGGCAGCAGGGCCTCTCCTGGCTAACGTTTCCAAATCCAAAATACCCCAGTGACATTCCCTATAATTTTTTATTAATCATTCCAATAACAGGGCATCTTAAGAGTCCTGTATTGTTATTTATCGTCAATACCTCCCCGAGTCGGGAGTGGGTAATTGCCGCGCGATCCCTCCTTTCCTTCAATTCTTCCGTTTTAATAGCTTCTCCCACATTTCCGCTCGATCACAATTAAATTTCATCCATTGATCTCCCTTGGATGTGGTCTCTTTTTCTCACGCTCCCTCTCCGGCTTGGAACCCTGATTCGCCACTAACCGTGATCAACGGCCGAACCCGTCAAACCCGAACATCCAGGTGTCTAAACATGATTCCTCCCTGCTTCTTGCCTGTGGGCCAATGACTCATTGGTCCACAAGCAAGAAACTGGGAGAAATCAATCTGTCACGGCGGACAGGATACAAGATACACAGAATATCAACAAACAAGTGTCTAGGCAAGAAGCTGGGGATAAAGGTCACCTCCTGACAATCCCTACCAGCTCACCCTAGACTTCTAAGCCCACGTTCAGACCCTGAAGGTGGGAATAAACATGTTCCCGTGCCTGGGCTGAATATTCCCTAAAATCCCTAAGATGGTGAAAGAGTGAAAGAGGCAGCCTGCTCCCTCAGACCTGGAGGGGGCCGGCGTCTCTCTAATAGCCTAGACAAACAACCACAAGAAAACAAAACCAACTTATCTTTCACTGAGCAGGAACAGCAAATCCTTCCTTCCTTCCTCTGAGCCAGACAGAAGCTATAACCCACACAGGACACTGGGAGTGGGCGTAATTTAAACTCAAACCAACGACCCCACCCAGTGCACCTGAAGGGAGGCGGATATAGCTCAAATCCAAAACAAAAACAAAAGGCTACACACGTGCTGCTAACCTGTCAGACCTCCGCACATAGCCTGAGCAGGGCATGACACAATCATGTTCAGATGAAAAAAAAAATACGACTATTCGAAAAAAAGAAAATAGCACTATATTAGCTATATTTCTCTATATTAGTTTTTTTTTAGAATATTCGCTATATTGGTATATATTCTTTTTTTAGAATATTACGAATATTCTAAAAAAAGAATATAGCACTGTATTAGCTATATTGCTTTATATTAATTTTTTTTTGAATATTCGCTATATTGGTATATATATATATTTTATTATATATAACGAATATTCTAAAAAACGAATATATAGTAATATAGTGCCCACAAGCTAAAACATATAACATATTCGCCCACAAGCTAAAAGTAGGAATGGATCAGTGTCCGCACTGATCCATCCCTACTTTTAGCTTGTGGGCGAATATGTAGAATATACTATCTTCTACATATTCGCCCACAAACTAAAACTCTTATAGGGCGAAAAATACGATATGACTGTGTGTGTATATATATATATATATATATATATATATATATATATATATATATAGCAATGTATCCAAGTGCGAACAAGTTAGCTTTATTCTCTTTTGGAGTTGGCTTTATCTTCCTATAAAGTAAATAGAGACACAGATCCTGCAAGAGTTTTGTCTAGAAAATGCAGGCCCCTAGTCATGTGATGGTTGCCGTAGCAACATTTACAAATAGGCTGTATGTGATATCAGCACTCCGGTCACCTGACCCTCCGACCAGCTGACTTGTAGATCAGGTGATACATTCGCTCATAGAAGACTGCCTACACCAGGATGATTGCTGAAGCAGCGTCGCGTAGGCGCAGTTGTTCCTACACCACGCCAGATCTCCATGTGTTGCTCGTATCCGAATCAGGTTACCATCGTTCAACTATTGCTTTTAATCATGTTAGTTATTAGATCACCTGGGTGTCAATAAATGTCTTAATTATCATGAAATATGACTTATAGTCTTTTAGGTATATACACTATTGCGGATATATATATTCAGGTCACTTATACACTCACCTAAAGAATTATTAGGATCGCCATACTAATACGGTGTTGGACCCCCTTTTGCCTTCAGAACTGCCTTAATTCTACGTGCATTGATTCAACAAGGTGCTGATAGCATTCTTTAGAAATGTTGGCCCATATTGATAGTATAGCATCTTGCAGTTGATGGAGATTTGAGGGATGCACATCCAGGGCACGAAGCTCCCGTTCCACCACATCCCAAAGATGCTCTATTGGGTTGAGATCTCGTGACTGTGGGGGCCATTTTAGTACAGTGAACTCATTGTCATGTTCAAGAAACCAATTTGAAATGATTCGAGCTTTGTGAAATGGTGCATTATCCTGCTGGAAGTAGCCATCAGAGGATGGATACATGTTCTCATTCTGTTTACGCCAAATTCGGACTCTACCATTTGAATGTCTCAACAGAAATCGAGACTCATCAGACCAGGCAACATTTTTCCAGTCTTCAACAGTCCAATTTTGGTGAGCTTGTGCAAATTGTAGCCTCTTTTTCCTATTTGTAGTGGAGATGAGTGGTACCCGGGAGGGTCTTCTGCTGTTGTAGCCCATCCGCCTCAAGGTTGTGCGTGTTGTGGCTTCACAAATGCTTTGCTGCATACCTCGGTTGTAATGAGTGGTTATTTCAGTCAACGTTGCTCTTCTATCAGTTTGAATCAGTCGGCCCATTCTCCTCTGACCTCTAGCATCCACAAGGCATTTTTGCCAGTAACTGAGCAGATTGTGAAATACTCAGACCGGCCCGTCTGGCACCAACAACCATGCCTCGCTCAAAATTGCTTAAATCACCTTTCTTTCCCATTCTGACATTCAGTTTGGAGTTCAGGAGATTGTCTTGACCAGGACCACACCCCTAAATACATTGAAGCAACTGCCATGTGATTGGTTGACTAGATAATTGCATTAAAGGGTTTCTATCACTTGGTATCACATATTTAGGTGTCAGACACTAGCGATCCGCTAGTGTCTGCTCTAACATACCATCCTAATATGATAGGTTTTGGGGCAGCCGTTTCGCTAAAATAATAACTTATATCTATATGCTAATGAGCCTCTAGGTGCTATGGGGGCGTCATTAGCACCTAGAGGCTCCGTCTACCTTCATAAACTGTCGCCGCCCAGCGCGTCCCTCCAGCCCGCCAATCTCCTGTTGAATGCGATCCTCTCCGTGCGCGTCTCTGTTCGGCGCATGCGCAGTGAATGTCTGGCTGCTTCCCTGCACAGACATCTGCACAGACATCTCCACTGCGCCTGTTCCTCGGAGCACTATGATGTCATCGGCGCAGGCCCAGTGGAGATGTCTGAGCAGGGAAGCGGCCAGACATTCACTGCGCATGCGCCGAACAGAGACGCGCACGGAGATGGGCGAGCTGGAGGGACGCGCTGGGCGGCGACAGTTTATGAAGGTAGACGGAGCCTCTAGGTGCTAATGACGCCCCCATAGCACCTAGAGGCTCATTAGCATATAGATATAAGTTATTATTTTAGCGAAACGGCTGCCCCAAAACCTATCATATTAGGATGGTTTGTTAGAGCAGACACTAGCGGATCGCTAGTGTCTGACACCTAAATATGTGATACCAAGTGATAGAAACCCTTTAATGAGAAATAGAACAGGTGTTCCTAATAATTCTTTAGGTGAGTGTATGTTGAATATGGGTTTCACTTGTCTTTGAATTATGTATACTTGGATTTTGAGACATATTTTTATAAATTGTATCACTTTTTGTACTCAATCATGTTATTGATTAATTGATATGGAACATGCTATATATATATGCTATCTGCTTGAAAAAGGTTCCAGTGTGCGAACCGAAAAGTTGTTATTTGGTGAATAAACTACACACTTTTACTTAAGGAAGTGCGGTTGATTTCCTTGGATTATATATATATATATATATATATATATATATATATATATATATACATATATTATGCTATCTCTATATTATTGTGGAAAGAAGAAAGAATGAAGTATTAAAGGGGTTGTTCTGGGGAAATACATATTTTTTAATAGTCAGGATGAGTTAAAAATAAAATATAAGTGTTACTCACCTCATAGTTCCCCCCTTCCCTGCCATACTGATATTCTTCTGCTCAATAATGCTCTGCAGTCATGGTCCTGGGCTGGCTTGAAACACAGCAAAAGGCTGGAAATGCTTGTTCAGCTAATCACTGGCTAAAGCGGTTTAGCGCTGTGGACAGTGATTGGCTGAGCAAGGTCAAGCCTCCCTCCTCCAACAGTTGCACAATGAAGATAAACAACCACAGATCAACCATAATGTTGTGTACTGTTAAAAAAAAAGAAGGAATATTCGTCATTACAAATATATAGCACTATATTCATTGAATATTGTGGCATATATTCGTAATGCCAAATATTCTTTTTTAGTTAATTTTTTTACACACAATGATGTGTTCTTTGTAAAAATAAAAAAATAATTATATTTCAAGTCAAACAAAATGAAGCACAACTGCATTCGTTATGTGGGGACATTTAAAAGGCAGTTTTATGTAACTCCAGAACACATGGTGCCTTCAGAACAGACTCCAAACTACACTCTGCAGAATGAAAGTGTAGGTGGTCCACTTTACCTGTCAGACCCTTCCTTGTGAAGTCTGCCCCGGCCTGTGTGACACTACTTTCCCCGAGTGAATACAAGCCTCGCATTTAAAGGCTTATTCTGCAACATGACCTGCAATCGATAATCCGGGCTGCCCACTGGAGGCAGCCGCCGAGGACCCCGCCAGCAGCCAGGGACCGCGGCTGAGTCTTCACCGATGGGAAGGTGAACTAATCCCGGTGGCTGAGCAGGGGACACTTCCACACCATGGCTGAGGCAAGCTGGCTCATTACTGCCTTCTGTGCTCAGACGGGCACAGGACAGATGAGTCCTGCCATTGTCCGGAGCACAGTGTGTGTGCGGTGCTGATCGTGTATGGGTGGGGAGAGCGGTGGATGATAGAGCCGCTGCTAAACACCGCCACTCCTACTGCCCTCTGGCTTAGAGAAATCAGCACACGGTGAGTCTGTCTGTCCTACCGTAGAGTTCTGCCACAGACTCAATGTGCCCGATATGGAAGCTGATAGCAGACCGATGCAGGCGGTGTGTCTAGCTAATTTAGTACAAATTTTTATTGTGGTTTCAATAAGTAAAAATAATGTAAAGAAAAATGTTACAATGTAAAATAGTGCTTTTTTTTGGGGCATGTTAATGCATTCCTGCTGCACACTTACAACATGCTGCTGTCAGAGGTGTCTTAGTTTATTTATGGTTTTGCCCTGGTCTGATGGGGGCCCATTCCTGGGAACACATTCCTGCTGCACAGTGCACTCTTAGAACCTGCTGCTGCTTGCCTGTCCTGCTGAGTTATGCCGAGCTATGTGTAGGCCTTATACCCGACCGTTACTATCTACCTGCTGCTGCTGCTGTCTGTCTGTCCTGACCCTGAGGAATTATGTGTGGGCTTTATACTTCACCGTTATAAATACCTGCTGCTGTATGTCCTGACACTGCTGAGTTATGTGTGGACCTTATTGGACAGTGATACCATGTACCTACTGCTGTCTGTCATGATCCAGATAAGTTTGACTCTGAACTAAAGGGGCCTTACAAATAAGTTATCAGTTAAAATTAGACCATAACATAACATTAAAAAAAAGAAGAAAGCACGAGTTATAACACTTCAAAAACTATTTATTAACCGCCTCACGTCCGCCCATAGGATATAAACGTCCTATGGGTGGACGTCTATTTCTGACAGCACGTTTTAAAACGTCCTGTCAGAAATAGCAGCTGCACGCTAATCGTGCAGCTGCTGATCGGGTTGCCCGCTGTCAGTGACAGCAGGGCAACCCTAAGACAAGGCAGGGACAGTGCCCAGGTGTCCCTGCCTTCACGATCGCTGCAGACACAGCGCTCACCGAGCGCTGTGTCTGCAGAGCAGGAAGCGCTGTGCGCTTCCTGTTCCGGCCCGGCGGTCATGTGACCGCCGGGACCGGAGAGTGCAGGAGCTGTGTGAGGTCTCTCAGAGACCTCGATCAGCCCTGCACTGAGGCTGTACAGCGCTAGATTGCTGCTGTACAGCCTCTATAGGGGTGCATTTGTCCTGTAACTGGGGCTACTATCTCAGCCCCAGTTACAGGAGAAATCAACTGTGAAAAAAAAAAGAAAAAGTGAAGCAAATGTCCCCCAGAGGTCTTGTATGACCTTATGGGGGACGAAAAGTGTAAAAAAAAATAAAAAAAATAAAGGGTTGAAAAAATAAAATAAAATAAAGTTTCACATGTAAAAAAAAAAAAAGTTCCCAAGTTAGGAATAAAAAAAAAAAAATTAAAATAGAAAAAATAAAGTAAAATAGACATATTTAGTATTGCCGCGTCCGTAAAAACCAGCTCTATAAAAATATCACATGACCTAACCCCTCAGATGAACACCGTAAAAAATAAATAAAAAAAACTGTGTCAAAACAAGCAATTTTTGTCACCTTGCATCACAAAAGGTGCAACACCAAGTGATCAAAAACGCGTATGTCCCACAAAATGGTACCAATAAAACCGTCACCTCATCCCGCAAAAAATGAGCCCCTACATAAGAAAATCTCTCAAAAAATAAAAAAACTATAGCTCTTAGAACATGGAGACACTAAAACATAATTTTTTTGGTTTCAAAAATGCTATTATTGTGTTAAAGTGAAACAAATAAAAAAAAGTATACATATTAGGTATTGCCGCGTCCGTAAAAACCAGCTCTATAAAAATATCACATGACCTAACCCCTCGGGTGAACACCGTAAAAAAAAAAAAAAAAAAAACTGTGTCAAAACAAGCAATTTTTGTCACCTTGCATCACAAAAGGTGCAACACCAAGTGATCAAAAATGCGTATGTCCCACAAAATGGTACCAATAAAACCGTCACCTCATCCCGCAAAAAATGAGCCCCTACATAAGAAAATCTCTCAAAAAATAAAAAAACTATAGCTCTCAGAACATGGACACATTAAAACATAATTTTTTGGTTTCAAAAATGCTATTATTGTGTAAAACTTTAATAAATGAGAAAAAGTATACATATTAGGTATCGCCACGTCCGTAACAATCTGCTCTATAAAAATGTCACTTGACTGAACCCCTCAGGTGAACGCTGTAAAAATAAATAAATAGAAACTGTGCTAAAACAACCAATTTTTTGGTCACCTTGCCCCATAAAGTGTTATATTGAATGATCAAAAAATCATATGTACCCAAAAATAGTACTAATAAAACTGGCACCTTATCCCCTAGTTTCCAAAATGGGGTCACTTCTTGGGAGTTTCTACTGTAAGGGTGCATCAGGGGGCTTCAAATGGGACATGGCATCTAAAAACCATGTGGAGTTCCTTTCCTTCTGCGCCCTGCCGTGTGCCCATACAGCAGTTTACGACCACATGTGGGGTGTTTCTGTAAACCGCAGAATCTGGGTAATAAATATTGAGTTTTGTTTGGCTGTTAACCATCGATGTGTTAGAGAAAAAAATTGATTAAAATGGAAAATCTGCCAAAAAAGTGAAATTTAAAAATTTGATCTCCATTTTCCTTTAATTCTTGTGGAACGCCTAAAGGGTTAACAAAGTTTGTAAAATCGGTTTTGAATACCTTGAGGGGTGTAGTTTCTACAATGGGGTCATTTATGGGGGTATCCACTATGTAGGCCCCACAAAGTGACTTCAGACCTGAACTGGTCCTTATAAAGTGGGTTTTGGCAATTTTCTTAAAAATTTGAAGAATTGCTTCTAAACTTCTAAGCCTTCTAACGTCCTAAAAAAATAAAATGACATTTCCAAAATGATGCCAACATAAAGTAGACATATGGGGAATGTTAAATAATAAATATTTTATGAGGTATCACTTTCTGTTTTAAAAGCAGAGAAATTGAAATTTAGAAAATTGCGATTTTTTTAAATTTTTGGGTAAATTTGGGATTTTTTCATAAATAAAGGTGAAATATTTTGACTCAAATTTATGACTATCATGAAGTACAATGTGTCACGAGAAAACAATCTCTGAATGACTTGGATAAATAAAGGCGTTCCAAAGTTATTACCACATAAAGTGAGATATGTCCGTTTTGCTAAATTTGGCCTGGTCAGGAAGGGGGCAAAGGGCCCAGATGGGAAGTGGTTAACATAATTAGAAAAAAAAAGGCCTCTAGGGCGACTTTTTAAGTTTCACAAGTAGCTCCCCCATTTCCTGCATCCCTTGTAGGTGGATTTTGTTCATGTGCTTAACCTTCCTGTTGACCCTAATTAGCAGCTTGTCAACTTCCTGCATGTTTTTACGGTGGTCACGCTGCATCTAGGCCATGCATTTAATGTCTTTCTTTATTACTGTTTGTAAAAATTAAAATTATTGCAATTTATGTTACAAGAAAATGAGTGCATTGTGTGGAGTATGTGTTTATTATTACTTCAGGGACCCTTTGGACCCGGGAAATTAATATTATTTTAATTCAATAGCCAAAGGCTAATAGGTTCGCATTTGTGGTCTCATTTAAAATGTAGCATTTATTTATCTTGATTTAAGAGAGTATCAAACGAAAAAGAAAAAAGAAAAATTGTTAAAAATAGAGTGCGGCTGGGCTCTGCGGCTGGGATATTATTTCATTTCTACTAGTCCTCCATTTGGAACATTGTATTTAAGATACAATAATATAGGGGAGAGCCTAAGAGAAATTGAACATTCCTCCCAGGCTATAAATATGTAACTTTTCTTTTGGGATACTCTATCGCAACAAACACTTGCCCCTGTATGTATCTATCAGTATCTAGGGATTATAGATATTATTGAGGTTCTTAGCTTTCTGGCTACTTGTCCTTTGACTATTGAAATCTTTGCTCTATATCCCTATACTTCATGAATAAAGGGGGCTGTTGTCCGGTATTGCTTGCCTATCCCTATACTTGCTAATTTTCCCCTATAAACACTTCACCCTGTCGTCTGTGTCCGCATACTATGTGTCTGCAGTGCACAGAGATGCGGACACTGAGGTCACAGCCGC
This sequence comes from Bufo bufo, assembly GCF_905171765.1. NCBI lineage: Eukaryota > Metazoa > Chordata > Amphibia > Anura > Bufonidae > Bufo > Bufo bufo. The sequence continues at coordinate 591,185,260 of NC_053390.1, forward strand.
ACTTTTCTAAAACCTAAATTGCAGCTCCCCCGACATGTTTCGCCACAACTGTGGCGTCCTCAGGGGAAATGGAGCTACTATCAATCTATTTTTAACAATTTTTCTTTCCGTTTGATACTCTCTTAAATCAAGATAAATAAACGCTACATTTTAAATCAGACCGAGTATGTGTTTAAACACTGCCGATTTGCATCTAAATTCAGTAGTTATAGATCTTTATGATTATTATAGAGTTGTTTGCTTAGTGATAGTTCGGCTAGAGTATAATGTTATTTCTTTGGTTGGTTAATATTTTTTAGGTAGTTTACAGAGTTAGGGTGAAGATTTGTTGCTTTCTAGTAATGTAGTTTCTGTTGACCCCTCATTGTTGTCACTTTTAAACAATTCACAACTGGCCCATAATAGTACGCCGCAGCGGGACGTGACTTGACGCACAGGAACATACTATTACGGACCAACAAACACCCGGCTCCCAGGCATAATCGCTTGGGAACCGGGGTGCAAAGGCTGCTCAGCTAAACAGGCAGACATGTTAACTAAGGGCTGCTATTGTTCGGATTCCTTACACATCTGCATTGCATCTCCGGAGATGCAGGGTGGTGGGGGGATCGTGGGATGTTTGTAAATATGTTATGTATACCAAATTATATTGATGTGTGCACATATTTACCCTCCTGCTGGGGGGTGTAGACATCCACCTCCTCTTCTGGAGGTGGGGGAAGGGAATCCCATGGCTGGAAGGGTCCAGGCTGCTCAGACTCTACCTCAAACATCTCGCCCACATCAGGTGGAGGAGGGGCCGCTACATTATCGGAGGGTCCGGGTGCTCTCCCTCTACCTCCGACATTTCGCCCACATCAGGTGGGGTAGGGGCCGCTACATTATTGGACGGTCTGGGCTGCTCTCCCTCCGCCTGCTCCTCCGACTCTTCCTCATCCATGGAGACCTCCACCACATTAAAATCCTTTTGGGATCTTCGGTGTCTGACCGATGGAATGGGAACCACTGTAATCACAGAATTTTAAGAATTTAAACAAACAACTCATAGATCATAACAAAGATAAAGATCCAGAAATTCCTATATGGAGGGATCTGCATGGGATTATGATTATCCACATGGTTTATTTGCCTCATTTTGGTGTTAAATAACATGCCAAAACTAGCCTAAGTTACAAGGTAGGATGAGGTCACATGGGATTTGTTAGGAAGGTGCCCTATAGGGTATTGTGGCTGGGTTATTGACGTTTAGGGAAACAAAGCAAAAGTTCGGAAATTAGATAAGGGGTTATTGGATGGTGTTATGTTGGGTATATATTTTTTTGTAGCTGCCAGCTTTATTCTGTCTGCCAAGCTGCATTTTGAAGATCTGCTGCCAGCCCTCCCTCCCTCCCTGCTGATTTAGTTGTCACGGTCACTTTTTTTTTTTAAAGGAGGGGTAAAGTCGCTTGCCGATAGGTAGCGAGCTGACTATATTTTTATATGCTAATTAGGCAGAGTTTATCTCTGGTCTATTCAGTGGTTAAAGGGAGTCTTTAAAGTAAAATCATCATTTTACACCACTAACATCATGATCTCCCTTACCTTCCCCCTATTACAATCTTACCTTTCATATTGCATTTAATTTGTGGTTTATGAGGTTAATTTACTGGGGTGTGTGTGTATGTGTATATATATATATATATATATATATATATATAAGACAAAAATCGGACTGCACTCCAAGCGTATCTTCAAAAAATGTGTTTTATTCACCCATTAGGTGGCAAAAGCGACGTTTCGGCTCAAGCATGAGCCTTTCTCAAGCATTGGTGAACAGTGCGTAGCAGGTATATAAAGGTGTGCCAATACATACAATCAAACAACATAATTGATGCATTAAAAGTAATACATACAATGTACGAATATGTGCAAAAACCGCATAATGGTCATGATTATTAAAGTGACTAGTGCATTACATACAATAAATTTCCAAGATACAGTAAATTACATGTAAAAATACCATAAGACATATAATTGGTTACACCTGTAACTCATCAATATATCATTCATGAATCAACTGTAATAGTGCACATGTGCAAATAGGGAAGACTAATGAATTACTACCTGGGGGAGTGATGGCGCCCACATATACAATAGCGCTGATCCGCGCGTCCTCAGGAGACCAGTGCGCATGTCCCAATCATTGCACGACATCCCGGAAGACCAACTGATGCATAACAGTGCCGCCTACTGATGACGTCAGCGGCGCACCCGATGGCATGTCACCGCCTTCTCCCATCGATGCCTCCACATCGCGGCGCATGCGCAATAGCTGCAGCAGGCTTGTTTGCCGCCATATTGAGTAGGGCGAATATCCGAGCAAAAGAGGAATATTCGTATGATCTGTCGTTTGCTACCCTCCTCGTTCTACATATTCAGTTGTTGTGGTTGAATACCACTATAGCGCAGGGTGGATGAGTGACCATCTTTTCCAAAATGGTATACCCTAATCCACTCGTCACCCCAATACCAGCGGCACGTCAGTGTCGTCAGCATTATAGGATCTTATCCTGCTAAAGCATACAACTGTGAGGGTACTCCTCATATAACTGAACGATTTAGGGCAAGCGGCAGTATATACCTACTGCAAGAACATATAAATTGCTCATTCCCAATTTTTATAAACTCATCTTAGCGGGACATACGCTTGGAAACCAGAGGAGAAAACTATATATATCTCAGCATAGTTATTTTTTCGTGGGCTCATCATCCACCAATCAGGTTCATCAGTTTTCTAAGGTGCCTTCTGTGCAGGTGTATCCAGAAAGATAATATGAAAGTGTCAGTGTCATAAAATAGTAAAATTACCCATAACATTAAAATCAATTTGTTACCCATAATTATGTGTTTACATTTTTTCTTATTCTTTTTTTAAACCAATGAATCTGTCAACCGCAGGAGGTATTTTGGAACCCACATCAATGAAACACAGGGGCAAAATGACCTCCTCACAGACCTCCACCATATCTATAGTCAATGTTTAAACCTTTGGGGTGCAGACTTTGTAATGTCTGAATCCAATGCATTTCTCTTTTTTTGAGTAGAGATACCCTATCTCCACCCCTTCGTGGCATATAATCCCATGCAAATTAAGTGGGGGAATGTATGTAATGGATGGGGCTTTCACTGGAATACTGAATGATGTTTGCAGTTTATGTATATATAAACAAAAAGACCTATATATATTTATGTGTGTGTGAAACGTATGAAATCATCCGGTGACATCATACATCTGTACCGCGCTGTGTGTATAACTATATATATACACTCACATCGAGGTAGAGATGTATGATGTAACCGGATGATTTTGTTCGTGTCACACCAGGTATTAAGTAATCATTTTTAAAGGGATGAAATACGGATGTAGTAGAGTTAACAAACATGCTTTAGGGGACGTGTTATGTAAACTAAATGCAATTGAATGCGTTAAGCTATTTTTAAAAAATGTCTTTTGTTTCAAGATAACACGATGAGATAAGAGATTTTAGTTAAGAGGTTGTGTGTTAACCATACTACATCTGTATGCATTAGCAGCATAACTGAATATATACATTACAGAGTGTTGTAGAAAGAGATACAAAAGTCATGTAAGCATTGTACCTTGAAATAATCTTTCACTCATCTCTTTGACCCCATCATAGTTGAAGCGCTTCAGATCGCACCATTTTTTCTGGACGGCGTCCTTTCTGTGCTAGATTCCATAATTTTGTGACAATTCAAACTGGAGAGCCTGGATGATGGCCCGCTTCTCCTCTCTTTTCCGGGTCCTGTCATAGCCCCGCACCAACATTCGCTGCAGTATAAAGATACAAGCATATAATCCCAATGTTTTTAAATACAAGTTTTCAAAAAAAAAATCCTCAATAAAACAGCAAAAAGTAGTTTGAAGGGGAAATATTAGATTTAATGTTACCGTTAAAAAATCGGATTGTATTGTGATTGTATGTGTGTGGGGTCTGAGCAATCAGATATTGGCCAGCTATATAGATATAAAGAAAGAAATAGGAGGCAGCGCCTCGTGTGTAGAACAGTTTTGTAGTTTAAAAACAACAGTACACTGATTGTGCTTACCGTTTTGGGTTGTGATGAGTCACAACTCCTTTGAATCACTTTTAGCTGGTATAAGCCCGTCCAGCTTGCGGGGGTGTCTGCTGCTGCTGCCCAGGGTCTTACCCATTGCCGTGGGATACAGTTGCAGGGATATGGAGAATAGTGGATAGATTGAAAAAAATGAACCTTATTTGGAAGCGGCGCTGATGCAGAAGAAGTCAGGACTCAGTAGATAAATAAAAGTGGATCTTTATTTGTAATCGTGTACGCGTTTCAGGGGCGGACTGCCCCCTTCATCAGGACAGACCTACTGTCCTGATGAAGGGGGCAGTTCAATCTATCCACTATATTGGCCAGCTAAGCAGAGATGTACCTGTCTAGTGAAGTGACGGTACGGTATGGGGTTGCTGGTTCGCCTCCGCGTGGTGCACCCTGGGTAATGCTAAATGAACCAGCAAATACTTACGGTCAGGCAAAGAAAGGTCATGGATATAAAATATCATCTATATATATATATTGTGTCTAGGTGTATGGTATATAGTGTGTGGTATATAGTGTGTGGTATATATTGAGTGGCAGGAAAATGGATGTGCTATGTGCATGCGAGAGATATTTATCTGTTGTCCATACATACATGCTACAGACAGTGCTGTGAAGTAACAAGAATACTTAGTGCACCAATCAGTAATAACTACTCTTACCAGACAAACAGTGTTGTTTGTATTACGAAAAATAAAAATTCGTATCAATATCGCTAATATTCATATGTACGAATATTTGGAAAGACTCGATCTACATATAAAAATTGTTCTGCCATGCATGCAATATGTAAAAAAAAAATGGTGCTGTAATATAATATTAATTACAGTTATCACGATTTCTTCCTCAGATTTCTCAAAGTAGTTGCGCACCATTTCTTCTTATCGGGCAGACGTAAATTACGTCATGCGCTCGCATACTCACTCGATCATTACGTTCCCGATTTTCTAGTAAAAATCGGGAAGTCAAATATAACGAATGTTCGAATTCACAAATATTCTACAAAATATTTGTGATATATCGCAAATTTAAATATTGCCCCTGACGCTCATCACTATTGGTCAATTGTGACACTGGCATCTGAGTGGTCAAATGTGGGCCCGAACGGCTCTGCTATGCCAATATCGGGAATGCTGTTTGCTTGTTATGGCAGCCTTGGTTGTTCTGACGGCTCAGAGGCCTGCCATAGTGAAGTTCCTGCCTGTGGCAGGGTTCTATAGGGAGTTTAAAGTAGGCACTCTGTTCTAACGACCAGTAGGATATAATATTGTAAAACAATGAAGTTAAAGAAGACCTTTCACCAGAATAAAGTATCTAAACTGACTATACAGACGTGTAGAGCGGCGCCCAGGGATCCCCCTGCACTTACTGTTATCCCCGGGCGCCGCTCCGTTGTCCAGTTATAGCCTCCGGTATGTTCATAGTTAGGCTTCACCCAGGGGAACCTGCTGCAGTCTCCTTCTCCTATGCTGTAGCGCTGGCCAATCGCAGCGCTCAGCTCATAGCCAGCGCTACAGCATAGGAGAAAGAGACGCCGGCAGGTTCCCCTGGGTGGAGCCTAACTATGAACATACCGGAGGCTATAACCGGAGAACGGAGCGGTGCCCGGGGATAACAGTAAGTGCAGGGGGATCCCTGGGTGCCGCTCTACACGTGTGTATAGTCAGTTTAGATACTTTATTCTGATGAAAGGTCCTCTTTAAAGTGCCCGGGATGTATGTGTTAATATACTATTATTTTTTAAAGTATATTTATATCCTATTCTCTACCCAAAGATTAAAACTGAGCATACCTCGCACTTAACATCCAGAGGAAAGAGGGAAGCTAAAGTAAAATGATATATGGCGTGGCAATCCCACAGGTACAGTATACCCCAGGCTTTGACGGATTATAGACATACAATGTATTCCTGAAAAGATTGTTCAATAGAGACCTTAAAATCATTCAGAGATGCATATCTATATATTTTGTCCTAAAAAATAAACGAGCTAGGGGTGTGATTCAAAAACTGGAGTCTTAGAGATACAGGGCTAAAATTGGTTCTATGGGTGGCATTATTGACTGGAAGGTGAACTACAACCTAATATGGTATATAAAAGAGTACCCCAAAAGAAGGGGGATGGGTCACCCAGGTCTTATTGACCCCCTACAGAAATAGAATGTGTATAAAGATCCTTTAATTGGCCTGAATAAGATTAGGTTTCAGGTGTTGAAAACCCTGTAAGCTGATGATAGAATGACGTCCGTATAAGCTCTGGTAGAGGGGCCCCTTTGGACTCTGTACGCCAGAACTGAGGATGATAAAAGTAGAGATATACTCAATGAATGATTGGGGTTAAAAAAGACTCGGCTTAATTGTGGGGTGTAATATGTACGATCTATTGTCCAGCCTGGGAGTAATACAGCACCCGTGGGATATGTCTATGATAATATTGAATAATGGAATCCTCCATAAAGATATGAATTATATTTGCCATAGATCGTATCAATAGATTTGTTGTCTTTTAAGTAGGGTCCGACTAAACTACATCTTTACTAATTATAAGATGTTTGCTGAAACCTCAGATCATGTGATCGGTATATACATATGATCGGGGAAAGCAGAAAAAGAGCAGAAGCGCATCGGGATAACGCCCCCTTTGGGTCAGGTGATAGGGTCATGTGACCTAGTCATGTGATTCGCAGGTCCTAAAAGAGTTAAGACAAAGGAAAAAGAAAATGCCAGATCACATGGGAAAGAAGATGTCACGAATGACGTCACAACGCATGCGCATTGTGTTAATGAAGATGCCAGAAACACAAGATGAAAAAATGCGCGAGGTATGCTCAATGGACGGATCCCTATGCCTGTGAATGGGTAAGAAGCAGAATTCATTACTTGAATTGCATATGGGGATGGTGATTATTGGATATAGGATGTTTTTAAATAAAGGGGGAGGCACTAAAGGTAATAGGAGGAGCTAGTATGAACCAATGATAGCACTCTGAAGACTATATATATATGTGTACATATGCTGTATAAGACTGAGCTTGATAAAGACCAGTAGGTCGAAACGTTGTGACTTTGGTGGAATAAACGTAAGAAAACATTGAAGAAATTGGAGTGCCGTGGTTTCCTTTTATAGTCAGGGTTCTATAGGAACACATCTCCCATAGCCTGCAGTGTTAAATAATTACAGTATATCAGAGCAGCGATCAGACGATTGCATGTTAAAGTCCCCCACCAAAAATAAATGGAAATACGTTTTTTTTATATAAAAAAAGGAAAAAATTAAATAATATATAAAATAAAAATAAATCAACCCCTTCCACCATAAAAAAAACCCAGCAATAACACCACCGCATGCCAAAACGTCAAAACTATTAAAATAAAAAATATTTAACGTGTATAGTCCATAGAGTAAATAAAAATCAAAATGGCCAAATTTGTCACCTTAAAAATAATAAAATGTGATGAAAAAGTCACACCCACCTTTAAATGGTATCAATACAAAGTACAGATCGTCCCACAAAAAAAATTAGCCATCGCACAGCTCTATAGACATAAATATAAAAAAGTTATAGTGGTCAGAATATGGAGATTAAAAATGCTTATCAGTTGTAATCAGTTGCTCCCTTCTGTCATAGGATCCTGACACACTCCCTAAATACAATAGCAGAGGTTGGTGGAAATAAAAGGCAGGTGAACAGGAGCACTACTAATAAAGGGAAATAACATTAAAACATATATAAAAATATATAAAAATATATATGTGTGACAGAATTTTGGGGAGGTCTTTCCCCTTCCCTAGGCACACACAAAGTGAAGGTCTGTATGCTGGTATTATACCAGCAACCTGGAAGGAAGTAATTAACAGTGATGAGCAAATTTTTTGAAAATTCGATTGGGCTGGTCTGCAGAATTTTACAAAAAAAAGTTCACTTTGTGCCGAATTACTTCATCACGAAGGGCATTTCTTTGTAAGTAGTTGGTGCAATGACAGGGAGCGGTGATTGCGCTGCTCCCCGTCATTTTATCCCTTAGATGCCGCGTTCACAGCTGTTTGCAGCATCTGACAGTAATAACACAGTGTAGAATACAAAAAAAATAAAAATCATACTTACCTCATCCATTTGATCGTGACAAGCTGGCTGCCACCATCTTGATTGAAGATCTAGTGCAAAATCTTGCGCCGCTTCTGATGACATCATCATGTCGACAGGCGTGGTGACGTCATACGTCACCGTGGACGGGATTTTGTGCGAGCTCCTCAATCAAGATGGCAGTTGCCGGCTCGTCGCGATCAAATGGATGAGGTAAGTCGTTTTTTTTTTTACCGCTATTCAGAGAAAATTGATTCAATACCACGAAGCACCAAGTCCACTTTGTGGGCTTTGATTCACTCAACACTAGTAATGATGACAAGGTTAATTATTAAGAATAGGTCTTTAAAATTTCCCATTTAAATTGCTCAGGTTCAAAAACAGAATTGGTGTAACTGTATTGAAGAAATGAGAATAAGCCTACAGCAGATAATTTTCTCAGTTCCAAAGTGAACAAAACACTTTTTAAGTGGAAAATACAAGTTATTGTGTAGGTTTAAAAATGTACAACATGGTGTAAGAAAATTAAGATTATACAAACAAGTGTTTTGTGTTAAAAAGTGAAAAAAAAAAAAATCTATATGTTTCAGTGCTTAATGACAATTGTGAGAAGAAAAGACAATTCCTCAGGGGTTGTCATGGAATGAGAGGCCACTCATGAAAGACCACCTTGATGGGGTTCGTCACTTGAGGCTGAATTGCTGTGATTCCTAAATTTTGTCACTCTGCAATACTCACACTTGGTTGGAATATCTAGGAGAGAAGACATTTTATGAACTGACTTGCAATGACAGCATCCTATTAAAGTACCATGCTGTAATTCCGTAAGGTCACCCATAAGTCAACCATTCTTTTATAAATGCCTGTAAAGGCAGACTACATGGCTAGGTGCTGGATTTTATACACCTGTGACAAAGTGACTGAATAAGACACTTGAATTGAATGATTAAGAGACGTGTCCCAATACTTTCGTACATATAATATACATTTGCCTTGAAATATTTATTCTGACCATGCAGCTGACCCATCAATAGTCATAGATTTCAGATTTAAAAAAAACAATGTACGGTAGTAGTGCCTTAAGGTATTCAGATTTTTATAGGTAGAAAATAGGGTTCTGGGTTTATGGTAGCTTGTGAAATAATTACTATATGTGGAGCATATATCAAGCAACCTGATACAGAGGTTTATTCTACTTATGTTTTTATATATACAAACTGAAAAGAATGGCGTGGTATTAAACAAGCAGGAAGTGCTCAAACCCACATGCAGTTGTGCATATATATAGGGGAGCAAATCCTGCACTTGTGGCCCGTTGCTAATGACGATCCCCAGCAAAAATGCATAGAGTGGAGGATGACCGCAGCGAACCACAAGTACCACAATAGACATCCTACACAAGATAGCAATTATGTGGATGTGATAATCAATATAACAATATAACAAAATAATAGCAAAGACAGGTGCACTCTGCGGTCTTACTAAACCCTCAAACTGATTTTAAAATTGAGAGATTAGCCAACATGTCCTACGGTGTAGGACATGTCTGAGCCCGAGCACCGCGCCAAGGTTTCTCAAGTAGCTCGGGACCTAACTCTCACCTACCTGTGCCTCGCAGACTCCTCCCTCCTCCCATTGCTAGCATGGTTACAGTTGTATGTGAGTCGGCATCATGCTCCTGTAATTTGCCCACTGGCTCCTGGTATTGCCCACATAGGCACAGGTAGATGAGTGTTAGGTCCCGAGCTACTTGAGAAACCTTGGCGCGGTGCTCGGGCTCAGACATGTCCTACACCGTAGAACATGTTGGCTAATGTCTCAATTTTAAAATCAGTTTGAGGGTTTAGTAAGACCGCAGAGTGCACCTGTCTTTGCTATTATTTTGTTATATTGTTATATTGATTATCACATCCACATAATTGCTATCTTGTGTAGGATGTCTATTGTGGTACTTGTGGTTCGCTGCGGTCATCCTCCACTCTATGCATTTTTGCTGGGGATCGTCATTAGCAACGGGCCACAAGTGCAGGATTTGCTCCCCTATATATATGCACAACTGCATGTGGGTTTGAGCACTTCCTGCTTGTTTAATACCACGCCATTCTTTTCAGTTTGTATATATAGAGATGCCTGGAGGTGTATAAACTCCAATTTAAATGTGCCTGCTTTCGATCTACAGGCTACATTTAGGTGCACCTGTGAGGCCTGGGCCATATCAGCCAGTCTTGAGTGGGACTCGCAGACTCCTCCCTCCTCCCATTGCTAGCATGGTTACATGCTGGAGGTAACTGGTGAGTTGTTTGTGAGTCGGCCTCATGCTCCTGTAATTTGCCCACTGGCTCCTGGTATTGCCCACATAGGCACAGGTAGGTAAGTGTTAGGTCCCGAGCTACTTGAGAAACCTTGGCGCGGTGCTCGGGCTCAGACATGTCCTACACCGTAGGACATGTTGGCTAATCTCTCAATTTTAAAATCAGTTTGAGGGTTTAGTAAGACCGCAGAGTGCACCTGTCTTTGCTATTATTTTGTTATATTACTTATGTTTTTAACCTGAAGCCATCTCCCAAGAGCTAAAATAAAACAATAAAAACAATATCAAAACTATTGAACTAGCTAACAACTCTTTTTACAGAGATAAAACAAGAAATAAATAATTGGCTTAGATTAAATGTTCTCTTTTATTTTAGTAAACCATAATCTTTACAAAGAGCTCCATGCAGGGAAATAAATGCTCCAGTAATTTTATGATGCCAAATCTCTGTGTAGTAATATACCTAACATAGAAAAATGGAGCAATTATACTTACAGCTCTTTAAGAGAACACCGCTTCTAAAAGCGCTTGTAATTGTGCTATCTCATAGAAATTAAGTAGTTAATTTCATCCGTTCTGTATGAATGTTTGCAGAAATTTTAATGAAGTATTGATAAAACAGTCTCTCTCTGTAATTGCATCATATAAATAAATGCTTTATGGTTCAGAGATAAAAAAAAAACATTAGCATAAAAACGAGCCATAAACCATATATAGAAGTACAATATCCATATGACATACACATTAAAAACATTGAGCTGCTTTTATTACTTTTCCAATGCTCTCCTATAAAATGTGAAATATGGTTACTCCCATTGTGGCATACATGCTCAGTTTAGTCGGACTCATATCATAAAACATGGATACTGCAATATTACAGGTGTATATAAGACCAAATATAGTGAAAAGAAACACAAATCTACTGACAATTAAGGCAATAGATAGATAGATAGATAGATAGATAGATAGATAGATAGATAGATAGATAGATCCCTATATGTCACGCTTCGGTGTGGGAGGGAAACACCACACCGAGCATAGGAGGGAAGGGGGGAACAGGGAATCAGGCCTGAAAACTATGGAAGGAAGATGGACACCTCCTAGTGAAAACCCTAACCATAATTGACTGACTGACTACCAGTATGAACAGACCCCAAAGGTAGGTGAGTTCATACGCAGGAATACCTAGAGTCCTATCTAGCCCTATATGACCCTGGTACTAATGGCAGGGACGAGACTACCTGTTCCTCCAAAAGGAAGGACAAACAGGAGTCTACTTCAGGCCAAATACAAACAATAGGGAAATGCAACACACATAATCCTAACAAAATACAAAAGGGAAAGGAAAGACTTGACTTCAAAGAGGCTATGGAAGCACCAGGAACTCAGCCGAGATCCAACCGCAAACAATCCATAGGCACAGAAGCTATAACCGCACAGCATAGTGGGAGAAGCAACTATAAATAAGGAAGGTTAAATGACCACATAAGCAACACCTGGAGGCAAGGGGTGTGGTCATTACCAGAAGCAACACAGACGCCTATTGATCCACAAGAAAAACCTGTCAGATCAAACCACATGTTGCCAGTCTCACAGATCTCCTGCCACTCACTGTCGCCGGGACATCCCTATGTCTCGGTACGTCCTTGACACTACAATAACATAATTGTCTAATAGTACATTATTGTGTACTACTTCATTCTTTCTGCTTCAGTAAAACAGATACTTACTTAGCTACAGAATTTTCTGACAATTCCAACTGCCAACCATATGTGGCACTGGTGCCTCTCCTTCAGGCTTTAATCTCCAGGGCTAAAGTTTCAATTTGTCCTTTATTTAAATATCCTAGTCAACGCAATGTAGCTTGTAAGCATCTCCTTTGGCACCTAGCAACCGGCTATCCATTATGCTTCATAATGCTAAAAAATGTTGCAGATGAACACAGAAATATCCGTGTGGAGAGTATTGAAAAAGGCTGGACTCACCAGCGTAGATAAAACGATCCTTTATTGATGCAAAAGTAAAATAGTCGGGCTGGAGTATACAGTGCAAGTAAACACAGATGGAGTAGGCGGCGATGGCCGTTTCGCGCTAACTTGCGCTTCGTCGGGCACCACCGTATGCGTTTTGGAAAGGGACAGGTAGTTGAGGACCGGGTACATATACTTGTGATGTCCAGCAGTGCTGCCTTACTCTTTCTACCATTGTTGGAACACAGAAATATGTCTGATCCCTGATGGTGAGTTAGCTGGTGTGTATCCTCGACCACCTCCATTAACCTCTTAAGGATGACCCATTCACCACCATACATAAACGGCGGAAGTCCAGGGTTTCAAACATGGTGTGTGCTCAGAAGCTTAGTGGTTGCCATAGCTTTGAGTTTCTGCTATTTTAAACAGCAGACACCCAGAGGTAATGTCCATGACCAGCAGTATAGCCGATCATGGACATTTAATCCCTCATGCTGTGTTCAATTGTGACTAGAGATGAGCGAATAGAAGTTGACGAAGTGGAATTCGATCCGATTTTCAGGAAAAATTTGATTCACACCGAATCCGAATTTCCTCATGCTTCGTGGTAACAAATTACATTTTTTCTAAAATGGCTGCTGCACATGTTAGGACATGGCGCAAGGAACTCTGGGAATGAGGGATCACCTACAATACCATGCATGCATGCAGCCAATCAGCAGCCAGCCAGTCCTGTGATGTCACAGCCCTATAAATAGCCTCAGCCATCTAGGATTCAGCCATTTTACAGTGTGCTTAGTGCAGGGAGAGATGTTAGCAGGCACTAGGGACAGTAGAAAAGACTTTAAAACTTTTATTTTGCTGTATCGAAGTTCAGGTAAAGAATAGGGATGAATCATTCCACAGTACTGAAGCAAAACAGGGATCAGTAGGGGAGGTTACAGCCTGGGTAATAGAAACAATCCAATTACACCTTGCTGCACTGACTGGGCATCCAAATTGCCATTACACAGCTCTGTAATTCCAGCAAACCATTCTTGTTATTGGGGTGCAAGTGCTGTTTGATACAGCCATTAAAAGGTTTTATTACAAGGAAATATTTCTATGTTTTATTTGCCCTTGTGCGGTGCAATTATATGTTCTAAATAGAGTTGAGCGAACACCTGGATGTTCGGGTTCGAGAAGTTCGGCCGAACTTCACGGAAATGTTCGGGTTCGGGATCCAAACCCGAACCGAACTTCGTCCCGAACCCGAACCCCATTGAAGTCAATGGGGACCCAAACTTTTGGGCACTAAAAAGGCTGAAAAACAGCCAAGGAAAGAGCTAGAGGGCTGCAAAAGGCAGCAACATGTAGGTAAATCCCCTGCAAACAAATGTGGATAGGGAAATGAATTAAAATAAAAATAAAAAAAATAAAAATGACCCAATATCAATTGGACAGAGGTCCCATAGCAGAGAATCTGGCTTCATGTCAGCAGAGAATCAGTCTCTTCATGCCATAGCAAAGAATCTGGCTTCATGTCAGCACAGAATCAGTCTTCATGTCATAGCAGAGAATCAGGCTTCACGTCACCCACCACTGGAACAGGCCACTGTCACACATTTAGGCCCCGGCACCCAGACAGAGGAGAGCGGTCCCGTAACAGAGAATCTGGCCTTATGTCAGCGCAGAATCTGTCTTCATGTCATAGCAAAGAATCAGGCTTCACGTCACCCACCACTGGAACAGGCCACTGTCACACATTTAGGCCCCGGCACCCAGACAGAGGAGAGCGGTCCCGTAACAGAGAATCTGGCCTTATGTCAGCGCAGAATCTGTCTTCATGTCATAGCAGAGAATCAGGCTTCACGTCACCCACCACTGGAACAGGCCACTGTCACACATTTAAGCCCCGGCACCCAGACAGAGGAGAGCGGTCCCGTAACAGAGAATCTGGCCTTATGTCAGCACAGAATCTGTCTTCATGTCATAGCAGAGAATCAGGCTTCACGTCACCCACCACTGGAACAGGCCACTGTCACACATTTAGGCCCCGGCACCCAGGCAGAGGAGAGAGGTCCCGTAACAGAGAATCTGGCCTTATGTCAGCGCAGAATCAGTCTTCATGTCATAGCAGAGAATCAGGCTTCACGTCACCCACCACTGGAACAGGCCACTGTCACACATTTAGGCCCCGGCACCCAGACAGAGGAGAGGTTCATTCAACTTTGGGTTGCCCCGCAATATAATGGTAAAATGAAATTAAAAATAGTATTGAATGAGGAAGTGCCCTGGAGTAGAATAATATATTGTTAAGGGGAGGTAGTTAATATCTAATCTGCACAAGGGATGGACAGGTCCTGTGGGATCCATGCCTGGTTCATTTTTATGAACATCAGCTTATCCACATTGGCTGTAGACAGGCGGCTGCGTTTGTCTGTAATGATGCCCCCTGCCGTGCTGAATACACGTTCAGACAAAACGCTGGCCGCCGGGCAGGCCAGCACCTCCAAGGCATAAAAGGCTAGCTCTGGCCACGTGGACAATTTGGAGACCCAGAAGTTGAATGGGGCCGAACCATCAGTCAGTACGTGGAGGGGTGTGCACAGGTACTGTTCCACCATGTTAGTGAAATGTTGCCTCCTGCTAACACGTTCCGTATCAGGTGGTGGTGCACTTAGCTGTGGCGTGTTGACAAAACTTTTCCACATCTCTGCCATGCTAACCCTGCCCTCAGAGGAGCTGGGCGTGACACAGCTGCGTTGGCGACCTCTTGCTCCTCCTCTGCCTTCGCCTTGGGCTTCCACTGGTTCCCCTGTGACATTTGGGAATGCTCTCAGTAGCGCGTCTACCAACGTGCGCTTGTACTCGCGCATCTTCCTATCACGCTCCAGTGTAGGAAGTAAGGTGGGCACATTGTCTTTGTACCGGGGATCCAGCAGGGTGGCAACCCAGTAGTCCGCACACGTTAAAATGTGGGCAACTCTGCTGTCGTTGCGCAGGCACTGCAGCATGTAGTCGCTCATGTGTGCCAGGCTGCCCAGAGGTAAGGACAAGCTGTCCTCTGTGGGAGGCGTATCGTCATCGTCCTGTGTTTCCCCCCAGCCACGCACCAGTGATGGGCCCGAGCTGCTTTGGGTGCCACCCCGATGTGAACATGCTTCATCCTCATCCTCCTCCACCTCCTCCTCATCCTCGTCCTCCTCGTCCTCCAGTAGTGGGCCCTGTCTGGCCACATTTGTACCTGGCCTCTGGTGTTGCAAAAAACCTCCCTCTGAGTCACTTCGAAGAGACTGGCCTGAAAGTGCTAAAAATGACCCCTCTTCCTCCTCTTCCTCCTGGGCCACCTCCTCTTCCATCATCGCCCTAAGTGTTTTCTCAAGGAGACATAGAAGTGGTATTGTAACGCTGATAACGGCGTCATCGCCACTGGCCATGTTGGTGGAGTACTCGAAACAGTGCAACAGGGCACACAGGTCTCGCATGGAGGCCCAGTCATTGGTGGTGAAGTGTGTCTGATCTGCAGTGCGACTGACCCGTGCGTGCTGCAGCTGAAACTCCACTATGGCCTGCTGCTGCTCGCACAGTCTGTCCAGCATATGCAAGGTGGAGTTCCACCTGGTGGGTACGTCGCATATGAGGCGGTGAGCGGGAAGGCCGAAGTTATGCTGTAGCGCAGACAGGCGAGCAGCGGCAGGGTGTGAACGCCGGAAGCGCGAACAGACGGCCCGCACTTTATGCAGCAGCTCTGACATGTCGGGGTAGTTGCGAATGAACTTCTGCACCACCAAATTCAGCACATGCGCCAGGCAAGGGATGTGCGTCAAACCGGCTAGTCCCAGAGCTGCAACGAGATTTCGCCCATTATCGCACACCACCAGGCCGGGCTTGAGGCTCACCGGCAGCAACCACTCGTCGGTCTGTTGTTCTATACCCCGCCACAACTCCTGTGCGGTGTGGGGCCTGTCCCCCAAACATATGAGTTTCAGAATGGCCTGCTGACGTTTACCCTGTGCTGTGCTGAAGTTGGTGGTGAAGGTGTGTGGCTGACTGGATGAGCAGGTGGAAGAAGAGGAGAAGGAATCTGAGTAGGAGGAGGAGGAGACAGGAGGCAAAGAATGTTGCCCTGCGATCCTTGGCGGTGGAAGGACGTGCGCCAAACAGCTCTCCGTCTGGGGCCCAGCCGCCACTACATTTACCCAGTGTGCAGTTAGGGAGATATAGCGTCCCTGGCCGTGCTTACTGGTCCACGTATCTGTGGTTAGGTGGACCTTGCCACAGATGGCGTTGCGCAGTGCACACTTGATTTTATCGGATACTTGGTTGTGCAGGGAAGGCACGACTCTCTTGGAGAAGTAGTGCCGGCTGGGAACAACATACTGTGGGACAGCAAGCGACATGAGCCGTTTGAAGCTGTCTGTGTCCACCAGCCTAAATGACAGCATTTCATAGGCCAGTAGTTTAGAAATGCTGGCATTCAGGGCCTGGGATCGAGGGTGGCTAGGTGGGAATTTACGCTTTCTCTCAAATGTTTGTGAGATGGAGAGCTGAACGCTGCCGTGTGACATGGTTGAGATGCTTGGTGACGCAGGTGGTGGTGTTGGTGGTACATCCCATGTTTGCTGGGCGGCAGGTGCCAGCGTTCCTCCAGAGGCAGAGGAAGAGGCCGAGGCGGCGGCAGCAGCAGCAGAAGAGGCCGAGGCGGCGGCAGCAGCAGAAGAGGCCGAGGCGGCAGCAGCAGAAGAGGCAGCAGGGGGAGCCTGAGTGACTTCCTTGTTTTTAAGGTGTTTACTCCACTGCAGTTCATGCTTTGCATGCAGGTGCCTGGTCATGCAGGTTGTGCTAAGGTTCAGAACGTTAATGCTTCGCTTCAGGCTCTGGTGGCACAGCGTGCAAACCACTCGGGTCTTGTCGTCAGCACATTGTTTGAAGAAGTGCCATGCCAGGGAACTCCTTGAAGCTGCATTTGGGGTGCTCGGTCCCAGATGGCGGCTGTCAGTAGCAGGCGGAGTCTCTTGGCGGCGGGTGTTCTGATTTTGCCCACTGCTCCCTCTTTTGCTACGCTGTTGGCTCGGTCTCACCACTGCCTCTTCCTCCGAACTCTGAAAGTCAGTGGCACGACCTTCATTCCATGTGGGGTCTAGGACCTCATCGTCCCCTGCATCGTTTTCCACCCAGTCTTGACCCCTGAGCTCCTGTTCAGTCTGCACACTGCAGAAAGACGCAGCAGTTGGCACCTGTGTTTCGTCATTATTAGAGACGTGCTGAGGTGGTATTCCCATGTCCTCATCATCAGGAAACATAAGTGGTTGTGCGTTACTGCATTCTATCTCTTCCACCCCTGGGGAAGGGCTAGGTGGATGCCCTTGGGAAACCCTGGCAGCAGAGTCTTCAAACAGCATAAGAGACTGCTGCATTACTTGAGGCTCAGACAGTTTCCCTGATATGCATGGGGGTGATGTGACAGACTGATGGGCTTGGTTTTCATGCGCCATCTGTGCGCTTTCTGCAGAAGACTGGGTGGGAGATAATGTGAACGTGCTGGATGCACTGTCGGCCACCCAATTGACTAATGCCTGTACCTGCTCAGGCCTTACCATCCTTAGAATGGCATTGGGCCCCACCAAATATCCCTGTAAATTCTGGTGGCTACTGGGAACTGAGGTAGTTGGTACACTAGGACGTGTGGCTGTGGCAGAACGGCCACGTCCTCTACCAGCACCAGAGGGTCCACTAACACCACCACGACCATGTCCACGTCCGCGTCCGCGTCCCTTATTAGATGTTTTCCTCATTGTTCCCGTTCACCACAATTTTGAGAATGGCAAATTTGGGAATAGTTTTTCAACCCAGAACAAAAGTGTGCTTTTACGGTCACTACAAATAACTTGACCAGCTAAAACAGTACAGATTTGGATGAATAGAAATGTGAGGCCTGTTTTTTTTTTTGCGCTGTGTGACAGGTATAGGTTTAATCACAGAATCAGACTTTTATCTGCACGGTAGCGTGTGTCTTAGGTTTTTCTGAATGACACTATCAGTACCTTCAATGTAAGATATCCTTTTTGGGATAGATTTCAAGTATTCCTCAAATACCAGAAACTAGTTATTTTGAGAATGGCAAATTTGGGAATAGTTTTTCAACCCAGATAAAAAAAAAGGGCTTTTACGGTCGCTACAAATAACTTGACCAGCTAAAACAGTACAGATTTGCTTGAATAGAAATGTGAGACCTGTTTTTTTTTGCACTGTGTGACAGGTTAAGGTTTAATCTCAGAATCAGACTTCTATCTGCACGGTAGCGTGTGTCTTAGGTTTTTCTGAATGACACTATCAGTACCTTCAATGTAAGATATCCTTTTTGGGATAGATTTCAAGTAGGCCTCAAATACCAGAAACTAGTTATTTTGAGAATGGCAAATTTGGGAATAGTTTTTCAATCCAGAAAATAAAAAGTGCTTTTACGGTCACTACAAATAACTTGACCAGCTAAAACAGTACAGATTTGCTTGAATAGAAATGTGAGACCTGTTTTTTTTTTGCACTGTGTGACAGGTTAAGGTTTAATCTCAGAATCAGACTTCTATCTGCACGGTAGCGTGTGTCTTAGGTTTTTCTGAATGACACTATCAGTACCTTCAATGTAAGATATCCTTTTTGGGATAGATTTCAAGTAGGCCTCAAATACCAGAAACTAGTTATTTTGAGAATGGCAAATTTGGGAATAGTTTTTCAACCCAGAAAAAAAAAAGTGCTTTTACGGTCACTACAAATAACTTGACCAGCTAAAACAGTACAGATTTGCTTGAATAGAAATGTGAGACCTGTTTTTTTTTGCACTGTGTGACAGGTTAAGGTTTAATCTCAGAATCAGACTTCTATCTGCACGGTAGCGTGTGTCTTAGGTTTTTCTGAATGACACTATCAGTACCTTCAATGTAAGATATCCTTTTTGGGATAGATTTCAAGTAGGCCTCAAATACCAGAAACTAGTTATTTTGAGAATGGCAAATTTGGGAATAGTTTTTCATCCCAGAACAAAAAGTGTGCTTTTACGGTCACTACAAATAACTTGACCAGCTAAAACAGTACAGATTTGGTTGAATAGAAATGTCAGGTCTATTTTTTAGGCACTGGGTGACAGGCTCAACTTGCCCCTGATGTAGTATATGGCCAAAAAATAACCACACTGTTGATGGTTAAATGCACTTGGGTGACACAGGCTCAGCCTGCACCAGATGTAGTATATGGCCAAAAAATAATCAGACTGTTGATGGTTAAATGCACTTCGGTGACACAGGCTCAGCCTGCAGCTGATGTAGTATATGGCCAAAAAATAACCAGACTGTTGATGGTTAAATGTACTTCGGTGACACAGGCTCAGCCTGCAGCTGATGTAGGATATAGCACAAAATAACCACACTATTGATGGTTAAATACACTTGGTGATAGCTTGTGCTGGCGCACCACAAGCCACAAAATGGCCGCCGATCACCCCAGAAAAAAAGTGATCTAAAAACGCTCTGGGCAGCCTCAAAAAAGTGAGCAAGTCAATATTAGAACTTCAATGATCCACAGCTGCAGATCGATCACAGAATGAAGTCTTTTGGAGGAGTTAATCACTGCCTAATCTCGCCCTAACGTCGCAGCTGCAACCTCTCCCTATGCTTCAATCAGCAGAGTGACCTGCAGCGCAACGTGACCCAAGCTTATATAGAGGCTGGGTCACATGCTGCACTGGCCAATCACAGCCATGCCAATAGTAGGCAAGGCTGTGATGGCCTTTTGGGGCAAGTAGTATGACGCTTGTTGATTGGCTGCTTTGCAGCCTTTCAAAAAACGCCAAGAAAGCGCCGAACACCGAACCCGAACACGGACTTTTACGAAAATGTTCGGGTTCGGGTCCGTGTCACGGACACCCCAAAATTCGGTACGAACCCGAACTATACAGTTCGGGTTCGCTCATCCCTAGTTCTAAAGCATTTTTTAGCTTGCATTAGTGGGGAAAAAAGGCTGATTCGCCATTGTGTGGTGAAGTTAGAAAATTACAGCCCTTTTTGGCGTGTATTACTGGCAAAAAAATATACATTATTTGCCGTTCAGCGGTGCAGTTACAGTATATGTTCTAAAGCCCTTTTTGGCGTATATTAGTGGCAAAAAAATATATACTATTTGCCGTTCAGCGGTACAGTTATATGTTCTAAAGCCTTTTGTGAAGTGTATAAGTGAAAAAAAAAGGGCTTATTTGCCGTTCAGCGGTGCAGTTATATGTTCTAAAGCACTTTCTGGCGTGTATTAGTGGCACAAAATAAAGTATTTGCCGTTGTGTGGTGAAGTGAGAAAATTACAGCCCTTTTTGGCATGTATTAGTGGCTAAAAAATACATATTTGCTGTTCAGTGGTGCAGAGATATGTTCTAAAGCACTTTTTGCCGTGTATTAGTGGCAACAAATATATATTATTTGCCGTTCAGCGGTGCAGTTACATGTTCTAAAACCCTTTTTGGAGTGTATTAGTGGCAAAAAAAAATGTTATTTGCCTTTTAGCGGTGCAGTTATATGTTCTAAATAGAGATGAGCGAATCGAAGATGACAAAGTGGAATTCTATTTGAATTTCAGGAAAAATTCGATTCGCATGGAAGCCGAATTTCCTCGCAATTCGTGGTAACGAATCACATTGCATCCTAAAATGGCTGCTGCACGTGTGAAGACATGGAGAAAGGAACTCTGGGAAGGTGGGATCACCCATAATGCCATGCATGCAGCCAATCAGCAGCCAGCCAGCCCTGTGATGGGGCAGCCATCTTAGATTCTGCCATTTACCAGTGTAATTAGTGCAAGGAGAGACATCTGCAGGCGCTAGTGTAGAAGAACAGGGTTCAGTAGGGGAGGTAGATTGGGTAATAGGCACAATTCTGTTACTCCTTGCTGCACTGACTGGGGATCCAGATTTCCATTATACAGCTCTGTCATTCCAGCAATCCTTCTTGTTATTGGGGTGCAAGTGCTGTTTGATACAGCCATTAACAGGGTTTAGTACTAGGAAATATTTCTACAGTATGTCTTATTTGCTAGTGTGCGGTGCAGTTATATGTTGTAAAGCCCTTTATGCCATGTATTAGTGGCAAAAGAAAAATATATTTGCCCTTGTACGGTGCAGTGATATATTCTACAGCCCTGTTTGCCGTGTATTAGTGGCAAAATATAAATATAAACGGAAAATGCAAATGTGATCGCACACTACATCCAGCACTCTGCCCTCCATGCTGGATGAGACATTGGTTTATATTTTGGCCAAAGCATAGTAAGCCACTCACCGCGTCAAGGCCGTCTCAATTGAGTGGTCCCTAACTCTTGTTCCTACCTATTTATGGGCCATGACAGCCACATAAAATCCAGGGAATGCAGGTCAGCATGCAAGCCAAGTACACTTTGCTTGTAACCCCGTCCGGTGCCATTTCAGCTTTCATCGGATCCAGGGATGCAAGTACCAACATGCATACTGAACCCACCATACACTTCCCCTGGAGCCAGATGGCTAATGGTAGGTTCTATATAAGCAGACTCAGTTTTATACTGACTTTAAAACCAGCCTCCAGGACAGATTAACTGGTCAGGTGTGCAGTGACTCCAAGGAGATCGCCACGCCTCCAATATATACTACAAAGAAAAAAATAGGGGGTTGAGTCAGCACAACCTGCCTGTAGGTGCAGATCACTATGGCGAAATACATATACAAACGGAAAATGCAAATGTGATCGCACACTACATCCAGCACTCTGCCCTCCATGCTGGATGAGACATTGGTTTATATTTTGGCCAAAGCATAGTAAGCCACTCACCGCGTCAAGGCCGTCTCAATTGAGTGGTCCCTAACTCTTGTTCCTACCTATTTATGGGCCATGACAGCCACATAAAATCCAGGGAATGCAGGTCAGCATGCAAGCCAAGTACACTTTGCTTGTAACCCCGTCCGGTGCAATATTCGCCGTTCAGCATTGCACTTATCTGTTGAAAAGCCTTTTGTGTTCTGTAAAAGTAGAAAAAAATGAGGGCCTAATTGCCGTTCAACAGTGCAATGATATATTCTACAGCCCTGTTGGCCGTGTATTAGTGGCGAAATAAAAATATATTCGCCGTCCGGCGTTACACTTGTCTGTTGAAAAGCCTTTTGCGTTATGTAAAAGTTGAAAAAAATTAGGGCCTATTTGCAATTCAGTGGTGCAGTGATATATTCTACAGCCCTGTTTGCCGTGTATTAGTGGCAAAATAAAAATATATTCGCCGTCCAGAGTTGCACTTATCTGTTGAAAAGCCTTTTGTGTTGAGGAAATTTGAAAAAAATCTGCCGGGACAGTTCGCGAATGCGATCGTGCAAATGCGATCAAATGTTCGCGAACCGCAAGTTCGCAGCGGGTCTCATTCATTTTAATGGCAGGTGAACCTGAAAAACCTTCAGCTCATATTTGCAGCCAAGAAATAATTACTAGAAGTGCACAAATTGTCCCACAACATGGACAGTGACATACCAGATGTATTATTCGAATTTGCTATCTCCATTCATTTTTTTTTTCAATGCGAAATATCGGCAATATAATTTTCGTGTACGTGCATGCGCAAATGCACTATACAGTACCCAAATGCATTATAAAGAAAGTATATTGGTATATAACACCCCGCTTCAATCTGTTTTTTTGGGGGACGACTGGTATATCACACCAGTAGAAATTATTTGTTCCAATAACGCTGGTCCCTCTATATACCTGCAGTATCGCAGCAAAGCAGCACACAACTGCCGCACAATACAAATGCACTATAATATACTTTCTAACATAGAAAGTATATTATAACATTGTACAAGGAAGGCAATCCATTAGAATATACATAAAGATAAAACACAACCTTTAATAAAGTTACTATGAGGGTCCATTCACACGTCCATAAGTGTTTTGCGGATCCGCAAAACACGGACACTGGCAATGTGCATTCCGCAATTTGTGGAACGCACATCGCCAGCCCTATAATAGAAAATGCCTAATCTTGTCTGCAATTGCGGACAAGAATAGGACATGTTCTATTTTTTTGCGGAAATCGGAAGCACAGATGTGGAAGTGCGGATCCGCAAATGCGGATGTGGATCCGCAAATGCGGATGTGGATCCGCAAATGTGGATGCGGACAGCACATTCCGGCCCCATTGAAAATGAATGGGTCTGCACCCATCCTGCAAAATTGCGGAACGGATGCGGACCCATTTTGCGGACGTGTGAATGGAAAAGATATCCCTCAAAATTAAAATAAATTAAATTATTAAAGTTAAGCAAAAAGCATAGATGTGGTAGGCAATAACAAGTGCTCGGCGGCACTAAATCAGGTGCTCGGCAGCACCAAATCAGAAACCATATGTCCTACCATAATCCGGGGGGTTCCAGTGCACATCAATAAATCCAGGAGGGAAAGCAAAAAAAACATCCATCCCTGGGCTAGATGATGATGTGGTATTGAAGGACAGGGGTGGCAAAGAACTGTCCCTGACATTGCCCTACAGGGGGGTGCTTTCTGGCCCTGATAGCCTAACCACAGACCACCCGCCCTGATAAGAGCGACCCCGTCCGGAACCTTACCCTATATAAAAATGGCCCTAGTAAGCCCCTAGGCCCCTGACTTACAGGTGATCACTATATAGATCTATGTGTTTTTGACTCATTATAAAAGTATATTATAAGTATATCGCACCCTTCTGTGTATCACACATATCGATAGCACACCTATACTTGTGCTTAAAATGACTTTTGTGGCCCTATTAGCTAGCGTTTGGTGTCCCTAACAGCCTGTCCCTGCTCCACACAGCAACCTCTTTCTACACTGGCAAAACACTGAATGTAAAATGGCGGCCAGATCAGGTTTATTTATAAGGTAGGGGGTATGTCCATGTGCTGAAATGTCTCAATTGGCTGTCCTGTACCACCTGATGGATGTGTCATGGGTCAAAGGTCTTCACAATGTAAAAGAATATGGTGGGTGCGAATTTCTCCATATGTTCGCATGTTTGGCGAATCGCGAACATGCAAAGTTTGCCGCAAAACGACCGCCGGGCGAACAGCAAGGCCATCTCAATTGTAGACGTCCTTTTTCTGTATGGACCGAATTATGTAGTGGTGAAATTTTTGTTATATGAAACAGGCTTTTTTGGGGGAAATTGATGGATGATTGTTGTCCTTCTTTTGCTGTATGGACAGAATTATGTTGTTGTGGGTCCTGCAGTAAACATAATGAAGCCTCTGATGACAACACACCAGCAGACTTTGCCTTTGCCATCTATTCACAAATAAATCAAGCAGCTTCAGTTAGTTGAAAACATTTATGTCTTTTTATCTGCTCTATCTGCATTCGATCTCCACAGCACACAAGACATGACAGGAGAGCCTCTGCTTTGAAGCCCAAGTCCAGTTTCTTAAGATCAGGAGTTCCATCAGAATTGTGCGTAACTTTCTTGCTCCCTGTGCAAACCCATAACAAAAGGACTCCGTAGGCAAAAGAAAAATGTATTTGTCGTTCAGAGTTGCACTTATATGTTGAAAAGCCTTGTGTAGTGTAAAAGTTTAAAAAAATAAGGTCCTATTTGCTGTTCAGCGGTGCAGTTATATGTGGTAAAGCCCTTTTTGCTGTGAAATTTTGTATGTGACACAGGATTTTTTCAGGAAAATTTAATGGTGATTGTACACCTCCTATTGCGCTTTGGACCGAATTACCTAGTGGTGAAATTCTTTTTGTGACACTGTCTTTTTTTCGGAAAATTTATGGGTGTACAATCACCCATAAATTTTCCGAAAAAAAGCCAGTGTCACAAAAAGAATTTCACCACTAGGTAATTCGGTCCATAGCGCAATAGGAGGTGTACAATCACCATTAAATTTTCCTGAAAAAATCCTGTGTCACATACAAAATTTTCCTATTGCGGTATGGACCGAATTACTTAGTGGTAAAATTCTTTATGTGACACTGTCCTTTTTTGGGAAAATGTATGGGTGATTGTACACCTCCTATTGTGCTATGAACTGAATGACTTAGTGGTGAAATTCTTTATGTGACACTGGCTTTTTTTCGGAAAATTTATGGGTGATTGTACACCTCCTTTTGCGGTATGGACCAAATTTCTTAGTGGTGACATTTTTTATGCGACACTGGCTTTTTTGGGGAAAATTTATGGGTGATTGTACACCTCCTTTTGCTGTATGTACCCAGGGCCGGTGCAAGGATTTTTGCCGCCCTAGGCAAGATAAAAATTGCCACCCACCCCCCCCCTTATCAGATGATCTGCCCATATCATGACACCACATATGTTCCACCCCTTTCTCAGCTTTTAAATTAAAAGAACTGCTATGTTTCCCTTAGGGTTAATCCAGCTTCTTGTAGCTGTCTCTTTTTGCGGAACGGAATTGCGGACCCATACATTTCTATGGGATCCGCAATTCCGATCCTGAAAAAAATAGAACATGTCCTATTCTTGTCCGCAATAGCGGACAAGAATAGGCATATTCTCTTAGTGCCCGCAAAATGCGGAACGCACATTGCTGCTGTCCGTGTTTTGTGGATCCGCAAAACACACATGGATGTGTGAATGGACCCTAAATGTGAGCTAAATTAGTCTCCAATGTAGTATTAATAACTAAACAAATACATAATATACATATTGCATTGTCTACTTACCACCAGGACAATAAGATGATCTGTCAGAACTATTGGGTATAAATAAAGTCCATAGGTATAAGGCCTATATAAGATATCTGAACATGAACCTAAAGAACAACCATTTTGTCTTATTTTAAGAGGGCAGGGTGAGTTCAAGATTTTAACTTGGAATTACTAACCTAAGATTAACAATCTGTACCAAGGTGTTTACCCAAGTCTGTTTTTAGTAATTGCCTAGATAAGACAATGTATTAGACATATGCTGAGTCTTGATGATTTTCAGTGTATAGAAAGACTCTAATCTTTCTTTGGGGTTTTTATATTAAGCAATGTATGAGTAGATTGATTTTATATCATCAATTTAAATACGTGTGTTGTACTGTATATATGAGTGTGGTCCTTATAGATATATTCAGTTTTAAGGTTAGAAATTACTCTGTCATTTTTTTGTAGAATTTCTCTCAGTGTGAAACTCAAGTAAATTATTTATTTGCTTGAGGTTTTCTTGTATGGAGAAATGTGTACACAGGTGACCATAAACAAACCTTGTCTTTTCCCCAGAACAATGACTTGAGTATGGTCATGTGTATCTTGATTTAATTAGGTCTGGTCAAAAGATTAAGGGATATGCGAGGTGTTTGACCAGATACAAAAGTCATTGTCTATTCAAGATCTCCTCAAGGTTGTGTCTGAAACCTTAGTTAAAGTGTATCATTAGTAAATGAATAAGAGAACCAAAAATATATCTTGATTTTGTATGGAGTACTAGTGTCATCTAGTGTTAGGGTAGCCTAAAGATCTCGGGTGCATTTTCCCTAGAGGGAGGTTCTATTGGTTATAAGTGAGGTCACTAGTTAATGATAAAACTTGGCCAAGCCCTTTCTTAGATAGGATAAAAAGATGGTCTGGGCTGACAGAAGAGATCCATCCAGCCATCCATCTATCTATCTCTGGAGCTCTCTCTCTAACTATCATCATCAAGGGACGATCATTAAGGGAAAAGACCAGATCCAGCCCTGACCACCTTTTCAGTCATTGGAGGCAGCCATCTTAGAACCATTGAAACTGATTTCTGCTAGCTGACATTTTGGGTATAGTATAACCTTACCTATATTTTATAGGATAATTAATTAACATAATACATATCTATATATATTCAATTAACCATACCTTGCGTATAGTATCTGTTTTGGAATAAGATTGGGGTGTACCTGCAGCATCATCCTGAAAATTAATCCAATACAGGGAGATTAAAAATATACTGGTGAAAACACGGTATAATCTCCAAGGAACTGAATTCAGTTCTAGACCGGTACGGTTGATTATATATGTATAAATATCTGTATAGATAAAAGATAAACCATATTTGGGTTTAATCGGACATTTGTCGGCTGAGAGAAATCAAGTACTAAATTGATTTAAATATAATTGAGGGGTATCATTATAAGAAGGCATAATTGTGTAGATATATATTCCTAATTATTTTTGACTTTCTCACTATTTGCATATCATTGATTGAATTTTATTATCACCAATTTTATTATATATATTATTTTGTACTAAAATTTGTATTAATAAATTACATATATATTTTGTTTGTAACTGGGTTTTGTCTTCAATTCAACGCAGATCACGAGCTTGTTTTAGCTTGATATTTATGATAATAAATTATAATCTCCTTCATTATAGATTTTAATTTATTCACATAAATAATATAGACTGTCAATCGGAGACAGCATAAATATTCCGACATAATCTGGAGGTCCGCACCGAGATCTGCTTGTAATAGAAACAAAATTTTGGGGTGCAAAATATATATTTGATAAAGTTATTGTGGCACTTGTAGTGCAACAAGTAAAAATATGTCTGAGAACAACAGTGAGGCTGCTGCTGTAGTAGTAAAGACTGATATGCATGATGAAAAGACTCAAGAATTAATTGAATATATTGTGATGTGTCATATGCATGACAGGTTGGATATTAAGAGAGAGTTAAAAGATTGGAGGGTTGAATTGGAAAGGAGAGCTATAGAATATGCAGATGATGTCTGGTCTGATAAATCCCGGTTTGCTGATTTTCTCTGTCACATTTCCCAGGCTAAACATAAGAAAGATAAGGATTCATTAATCCTTCAATCTTGGCCTGAATTTGTATATTTAGTTATTGAAATAGCAAAACAATTAGAAAAAGCAAAATATAAAAATGTTGAACAGGCATATGAAATTGATAAATTTCAAAAAGACCTATCTGAAATGGAAATTAAGGCGGCCACGGTTTCTGGTGAATTAGCACAATGGTCTGCTAAATTATCAGAATATAATGACAAAGACAATCAACAGCAAGAAGTAATAAGAACTCTGGAATGGAAATTAAGTCAAGCTACTAATGAACTGTCTAAATGTCAATTGTCTATGGTGGATCTAGATGAGGAATGTAAAAAGTTGTATCAAGACAATAGACATTTACAAACAGAGTTAGGTAACAGGGATCTTGATCATTTACAATTCAGACAGCCTAAGGATTCTAATAGACTGAAGGTAAAATATTCCAGGGGGGAATCAGATGCAGAAAGTAAATATGACAACCCCTTTAATGGAGAAAAGCTAATTTCTTTGGGAGAACATTCTCTTCCTAAATTAAAACCAATTTCACCTCCTAGGTCCTCTAAAAGTTCAGTACTGAGATCTTCTCAACCCATGATAGACACTACTAAAGTGATCAAGTTTCTCAAGGAAACTGTGGGTCAATTTGCTAAAAAGGGATCACCATCCATAATAAATCATTTGGAAATATATGAGGAGGCCATGAAAACTTTACATTTAGAACAGGACATACAGAAACTTGAATTTATTACCTGGGTATTCGAACCAAAACACCGGTATTTCTTTAATTCCCTTAGAGATATGGGTAGGAATTCTTGGTCAGATGTGATCGCAGAAATAAAAACTGAATTTGGTCCCTATAAGTCTGCTACTGCTGCAAGGAGGGCCTTATTTACCCTGAAATGTAGACCTAATCAAAGTCCCAGGAAATTTTTGTCAGTCCTCAAAAATGCCTATAGTTTGTCCGAAAAAGATCCCAATTTTGAAGGTAGTGAATTCATCCAGGTATTTTATGACGCTTTGCCCAATAAAATAAAATTTATTTTGGCCAGGGATTACCATCCTAGAAAAACTTTGGATTGGTTACTCACCGAGAGTACAGGATATTTTGGAACATGCAAGGAAACCCTTTATTCTACAACCTATGTCCGGGAATGAGCGACCAAAAAGATTCCTTAGTTTTTTAATTGCTAGTATTGTTTTTACTACATTAGGAATGGTGGTGGCTACTACAACTTCAGCGGTTAATTCGGTTTCCGTCAAGACTTTACAAGCGGAAGTGGGAAATTTGAAGGAAAATATTGAGCTCCTATATCAAGAGATTGAAGTTCAAAAGACGAACATGGAAAAATTAATGGACGTCGTTAATAATATTATTGTGACCTCGAATCTTCACTCCGAATTAATTTCACATTCTACTAAGTTACATCAGAATCATGAACGATTTAAATATGAACTTTTATTTATAAAAGATGCAATTATGTTCCACACATTATCGTTTTTGAATGAAATACAAAGCGGGATGAGTGACTTAATTCAGGGTCGTGTGCCATTATATTTTGTTTCGCGGGACGTGATAAAGAAAATGTTTAATGAACTAAGTGAAGAAGCCATGGAGGAATTTCACATTAATTTGTCCTTTGAGATGGGGAGTGCATTACCATTATATATCGATCCTGAAAGAATGGAGATTTGTTTTTTATTATCAATACCGGTTGTAGATGATAAAAACATATTCCAGATGAAATACATTCATAACGTAGGGACATATCAAAATGATTTATATCTAAAAATACAAACTCCGGAAATCATTTCTTATCGAACGTCCGAACCCGAGATGTTTTCCATACCTATGTTGAATGAATGTGTAAAATTTAAAGATAATAATTTTCAATGTGATGGAAAGCCTTTTGTGTATGAGACATCACAAGCATTATGTGGGTTAGATTATGTAAAATATGGATCCGAAAAATGTAAAGTAACCATTAGTAAAACTGAGGAAAAGAGTATACGAGCCATTTTAGTGGGAAACAAGTGGTTAGTAAGTACCAATGAAAAGGAAGCTAATGTATATTATAAGGAACTTATCCAGAATAGAAAGATTTTATTACCTACTTCAGTTATTCTCGTTCAAGTACCTAAGAATGCTAAAGTAGTTATTGGGGATGTTACCCTTTATCCCGTTGATAATGATGTATGGGAAAGTGAGGTTTTGATTGTAGATGCTTTTCAGGGAAAAGAAATTCCCATTAATCCAGATTTAAAGTTTCTACTGGATAATAAACCTAAACATACGATAGAATTATTAGTAAAGAAAGATAATGTAACGATAAATACTGTAAGATATTCATTACAAGATCATCAAATATTATCAAATTTTAATTTTAACATTGTCGAAATCATGCTGCACGTGTTCGCAATAGGATGGTTCATTTGGTTGATCATCTTATCTAGGAAGATCTACCAATTAAATCCTAGGAGGAACAAAAGTACTTCATCAGAATGGGTAGAAAGGGGGCAATCTACTCCAACATAAGATATATACCATAAAAAAAAATTATTTTTTTTAAATAAAAAATTTAATAAACTCTTTTAACCTTTTTTTTGTCAGAACTATTGGGTATAAATAAAGTCCATAGGTATAAGGCCTATATAAGATGTCTGAACATGAACCTAAAGAACAACCATTTTGTCTTATTTTAAGAGGGCAGAGTGAGTTCAAGATTTTAACTTGGAATTACTAACCTAAGATTAACAATCTGTACCAAGGTGTTTACCCAAGTCTGTTTTTAGTAATTGCCTAGATAAGACAATGTATTAGACATATGCTGAGTCTTGATGATTTTCAGTGTATAGAAAGACTCTAATCTTTCTTTGGGGTTTTTATATTAAGCAATGTATGAGTAGATTGATTTTATATCATCAATTTAAATACGTGTGTTGTACTGTATATATAAGAGTGTGGTCCTTATAGATATATTCAGTTTTAAGGTTAGAAATTACTCTGTCATTTTTTTGTAGAATTTCTCTCAGTGTGAAACTCAAGTAAATTATTTATTTGCTTGAGGTTTTCTTGTATGGAGAAATGTGTACACAGGTGACCATAAACAAACCTTGTCTTTTCCCCAGAACAATGACTTGAGTATGGTCATGTGTATCTTGATTTAATTAGGTCTGGTCAAAAGATTAAGGGATATGCGAGGTGTTTGACCAGATACAAAAGTCATTGTCTATTCAAGATCTCCTCAAGGTTGTGTCTGAAACCTTAGTTAAAGTGTATCATTAGTAAATGAATAAGAGAACCAATAATATGCCTTGATTTTGTATGGAGTACTAGTGCCATCTAGTGTTAGGGTAGCCTAAAGATCTCGGGTGCATTTTCCCTAGAGGGAGGTTCTATTGGTTATAAGTGAGGTCACTAGTTAATGATAAAACTTGGCCAAGCCCTTTCTTAGATAGGATAAAAAGATGGTCTGGGCTGACAGAAGAGATCCATCCAGCCATCCATCTATCTATCTCTGGAGCTCTCTCTCTAACTATCATCATCAAGGGACGATCATTAAGGGAAAAGACCAGATCCAGCCCTGACCACCTTTTCAGTCATTGGAGGCAGCCATCTTAGAACCATTGAAACTGATTTCTGCTAGCTGACATTTTGGGTATAGTATAACCTTACCTATATTTTATAGGATAATTAATTAATATAATACATATCTATATATATTCAATTAACCATACCTTGCGTATAGTATCTGTTTTGGAATAAGATTGGGGTGTACCTGCAGCATCATCCTGAAAATTAATCCAATACAGGGAGATTAAAAATATACTGGTGAAAACACGGTATTATCTCCAAGGAACTGAATTCAGTTCTAGACCGGTACGGTTGATTATATATGTATAAATATCTGTATAGATAAAAGATAAACCATATTTGGGTTTAATCGGACATTTGTCGGCTGAGAGAAATCAAGTACTAAATTGATTTAAATATAATTGAGGGGTATCATTATAAGAAGGCATAATTGTGTAGATATATATTCCTAATTATTTTTGACTTTCTCACTATTTGCATATCATTGATTGAATTTTATTATCACCAATTTTATTATATATATTATTTTGTACTAAAATTTGTATTAATAAATTACATATATACTTTGTTTGTAACTGGGTTTTGTCTTCAATTCAACGCAGATCACGAGCTTGTTTAAGCTTGATATTTATGATAATAAATTATAATCTCCTTCATTATAGATTTTAATTTATTCACATAAATAATATAGACTGTCAATCGGAGACAGCATAAATATTCCGACAGATCTGGTCTCTGGCTGCAGTCTGGCTCTTGGTCTGGCTCTGGGGACTCCCTTGTCACTCTCTTCTCCCTCCCTCCCTCCCTTGTCACTCTCATTCCAGCCCCCCCCTCCCTTGTCACTCTCATTCCAGCCCCCCCCCTCCCTTGTCACTCTCATTCCAGCCCCCCCTCCCTTGTCACTCTCATTCCAGCCCCCTCTCCCTTGTCACTCTCATTCCAGCCCCCCCCTCCCTTGTCACTCATTTTACCCCCCTCCCTTGTCACTCTCATTTTACCCTCCCCTCCCTTGTCACTCTCATTGCAGCCCCCCCTTGTCACTCTCATTGCAGCCCCCCCCTTGTCACTCTCATTGCAGCCCCCCCTTGTCACTCTCATTGCAGCCCCCCCCTTGTCACTCTCATTGCAGCCCCCCCCTTGTCACTCTCATTGCAGCCCCCCCCCCTTGTCACTCTCATTGCAGCCCCCCCCTTGTCACTCTCATTGCAGCCCCCCCTTGTCACTCTCATTGCAGCCCCCCCCCTCACCTCTAATGTAGCGTGGCCGAGCTCTGTTTGGTCCGCGGTACAGGAGCTTTTGTTTCCTGTACCCGGCCGGACTGACACTAAGTGAGCACTTCCTGTCAGTCCGGCCGGGTACAGGAAACAAAAGCTCCTGTACCGCGGACCGAACAGAGCTCGGCCACGGACAGCACAGAGCAGACACAGAATGACAGCAGGCGCAGGCTGGCTGCGCAGCACTGAGCCGGCGGCCGGAGATTCTTTAGAGCGGCAAGCGCTCAGCCGCTCAGGAGGCGCAGCATGAGGGGCGCCGCCAGCCGGCCGGACTTATATAACCAACTTTTCTTTTTTTTTTTTCTTTTTTTTTACACTGCAACGGGCGCCCCCTGCTAAATGGCGCCCTAGGCGACTGCCTAAGTCGCCTTACTGGTGGCGCCGGCCCTGTATGTACCGAATTACGCAGTGGTGAAATTTTTTATTTCAAAGCAAACTCCACTGCTCTGTATCTCTTGTGAAGTCAATGTCTCCAACTATGCCCCTTGCGCGATTTACACGAAATACATTATTTTCATGTAGAGATCCAATAATTATGTTGGAGGCATGTAGTATATACAAGCCATGTGCGATCCCTCTCATCACTCTCACGCTGTTCTGCACCTGGTTTGCCTGGGCGAATGGAGTCACACAGGGGAGGAACTGCTCCGTGTCCTTCATTAAGAAATCGAATCCTGGCTTTCTCGGCAACAACTCAAAATTGGAAACTTTGCATGCACTTCAGCCACTCCGCAAAGCACGCCCTCCTTGAACTGCAGCAGCAGAACGGCATCCCCCAACATAGGCTTATATGTGACATTTCCAACTGTTGGCATTCCACCCTCCATATGTTGGACCGACTGTACGATTGTTGGACCGACTTTAAGAACAGAAAAAGGCCATCAACAATTTCATGATGATCCAAGCGGACAGGAGTAGTCCTGTGTGTAACTTCTATGTCAGCCAGTGGCAGCTCATGCGTGACACCTGCCGTTTGCTCAGGCCCTTTGAGGAGGCTACGTTATTTGTCACTCACAAGGACTAGGGGATGAACGATGTCATTCCACTGCTTCATGTCCTGGAATAGATGCTGGTAAATCTGGCTGGTCAGGGGACTGCAGACGTGGTGCATAGAAAGATGGGGGCAGAGTTTGACACATTTGTCTGTCAATATCTCTGCTTAAAGTCAGTGAACGGGAACATCATTTATCGCAAGGATATGCAAACACCAACCGATGAGTTGTTAACCCCCAGAAGTAGGTCATCGGCACGAAGGAGCTGTCATTTTCACAGCCCGAGGTATACTCACGGAATCTTGACCTCTGCACGTCGACGGTCTGCATTGCGAAGCTTGTCTAAAAGAAAAATCCCGCAGTGCACCCCCTTTTAGGAAACTCTTGATCCAGCACAGGCTGCTTTGCTGTGTACAGCATGACACCGATGTATAATTTCTTATATACCAGACTGAAAGAGTTTTCCAAGCACCTGTCTGCCCACATAGCTGCCGAGAAGCAGAAGGGTCTTGCCATTAAAGTGGGGTCAGAGCTGAACCTAAAAGCCAAATTTTCCTGTTTACCTGGACTCAAAGGAAAGGACGGAGATTTACTGGCTGTGCTCATACAGATTTCATCCAAGCTTCCACTCACCAAGGCAAGCACAGAGGACCGGATTGTGTGGACAAGTTGGTTCTGCGGGATGTACACAGAGGATGATCTATTGGATCTATTGGAGATGTTACCAAAGACATTTACTTGCCTCCCGCTCTTCCTGTTGTAGGGGTTTAGCTCTTCTCCGGGGGTGATTCACACAAATATCGTCGCCAGACACCAAGTTTCTGGTCCAAACATCACTTTATTTGGCTCCTCAGCAATCCAAACATAAAAGGTACAAAATAAACACCTGCCCGGCTGGGCTCTAACTAAACATATAATATCCTGACTCACCTAAAGTCACAGTTCACACCCTGTGAACACATGCGGCTTTCTGAGCCAATGTCCCACAGCCTCCTGGCTGTACAGAGCACAGTCCGCCCACTGTCTCCAGTTCAGTATTTCTTGTGGGGGATTGGGGCTCAGTAGTCTGCCTGACTATGGCCCTGCGACCCTCCCAGGTGTCGCTGCGTCCCCCAACTCCAGGCTATCTCCCAGCCTTGTGGTCCCTCAGCCTTGCCCAGCTGAGACCACAAAGACAGAGCCTCCAGGCCTCTGTCCACAGGAAACACACTACCCCCTTTCTGACACTCTGGGAGGTGCCTTATGCCAGGCTGACTACCTCCAGCTTCTCTCACCTGTGGTGGAACAGGGGTGTGGACCACACTATCCACCCATTCCTTGCCTCTAACCTGAGTGAGACCTGTCACTGTCTCACATATCCCCCTCCTTTGTTCAAGCCCGTGAGGGTGAACACCTGCATAACCACGGGAGGCTGGTGAGAGGGTATCGACCTGGCCTGGACGTGGGGAACAGCCACCCACCCTGCTCTTTGGCTGCTCCCAATAAGAACCAGCCCAGATTGGCTTTACAGCCACACTAAGTAACCCAGTGTCAGCGAGCACTAGCTGCCGCTGACACAGAAAATTACCGGTTCTTATTTCACCGAGGCCAGGAACCTCGGTGACACGTACCTTCCCTTTGTTCTGCCAGACCCATGCCAGCAGAGCTTGGTTCATCACCAAAACCAACATCTTGCCTAACAGAAACTGCCTAAAGGCCTCATGTGCCCATCTCATGGCCAGATACTCTTTTCTTACTCTTTCCCGAGAGATGATGATGCGCTGTCGTATATTTTGATCTCTCTCTCTTTTTAGATCCTCTGGCTCTTGTACATGTGCCTCACGTCCTTTCTTGGACTGCTGCAGCTCTTGCCTGAACTGTTCCCAGTCATAGTCATATCCCGACACTTTCTCCTTTGCTTTGCAGGGCTCCTTCAGCAGAGCATGCTTGCCCCTACTCGCTTCTTTTACGTGCATCTGGGTCACTTCTTCCTTCTTTCCAACAGTAGTTACTCCAGCTACTATGACAGTTTTAGAGACCTCTGCTTCTTTAGCGGCTTTTTCCACTTCGGCCGCGGCTCCCTTTGGCTTAACTTTGGTCTCTGTAGAACCTGGGGACTTCATGTCAACCAGCATATCGGCCTTAACTTTTTCAGTCTTTGTCTTCTTGAAGTCTCCAGTCTCTTTGACCGCCTTCTCATCCTTCTCAGACATGGCACCATAAACTTGCCCTGTTAACCCCTCCCCCTCTTTCTCATCGAGGCAGGAGGCACCAGGGTCTTCAGCAGACTCCTCGTCTTCTGTCATTTTCTCTAGAGGCTCACCAAGGACCCTGTTCTCATTTTGTGGAGGAGTCAAGAGATACAGCCCATCGTAATAGCCCGGATCCGAAAACTGATCGTTCACCTCCTCGTACTTCTTCCCCAGCAGGCTGCTGGCTATTTGGAAGGCCTTGTATGCAGAGGGGACGTCTTCCAGGCCTAGGCTACACGCTACCACGGGTCTGAGGTCTTCGGCATCCACATAACCCCCCATCATCTGGTTTAGCAGAAGCATCTTCCATCTTCTCTGCCACAGCCAGCACCACAGTGCCACCCTCTCCAGTCCCATTTTTAACAGGCTCTGGCTTCTTGACATCTTCCAGAGAACTCTCCTCTTCAGGTTTCTCACCTTCCACCTGCTGTTTGAGAGCACACTTAGATTTCTCCAACTCATCTTTTAAGCTCATGAGATTTTCATTCTCTGCTCTGAGTTGCTTGTTCAGCCTCTCCAATTCAGCATGCTCCTCAAGCGCTTTTTCCAGGGCTTTAGCCAAGGAGAGGGCCTTGGTCTCCTTTTCCCAAGCATCAGTCTCTGTTTGGTCACGTTTTTCACCATATCGAGCC
Source organism: Bufo bufo (assembly GCF_905171765.1). Taxonomy (NCBI): domain Eukaryota; kingdom Metazoa; phylum Chordata; class Amphibia; order Anura; family Bufonidae; genus Bufo; species Bufo bufo. Next base: position 591,222,251 of record NC_053390.1, read on the forward strand.
GAGATGTATTTCTCTTCAGCTAGGAGCCAGTCACATTTCTCCTGTTTCTTCGCTGGATTAGACATAACTTGCTTCTGGTGGTCCAGGTCCACCATCAGATCATCCAATCCTCGCTGAAGTTTGTTCTTGGTTTTCTCCACCTTTTTGTATGTCACACCCTGTTTCTCCAGGCGCTGAACCACCAACTCCATGTTTTTCAGCAGTTTCTTTTCAGCTTTTTGCACAAGCTTGTGGGAAGTGCCCCGCTTTTTGGCCTCCGGTTCCAGCTGCTCCTTGCTCGGCTCTGCTGCAGCAGATGTAGGAGTATCACCATTCTCTTTCTGGCTCTCCTTCTTTGCCCTTTCTGAAGCCTTCTTCAGTTGCTCTGTGAAGACAGCTAGTCCCGTCTCTAACGTTTCTAGGGAGCGTGAGGAGAGAGCGAGATCATCCTCCTGTTTGCAGCTGTACTGTCGTGTCAGGTCACCTACAACTGTCTGGATATGGGCTTCAGACCCTAGGCTGACGTCACCCGACTTAATTCTCATCTCGTCAGATATAACTGTCTGGTCACTACTAGTAACCACCTTTGTTTCACAGGACCTTGACATGGTAGCTTCACTCTCTGGGTTGCTATCGGTCACAGCACATACGTCACCTATACCGCTCGTGTCATTATTAATTCTGACCTCTAGGGGCACCGATGAGCTAATCCCCACCTGGGACACTTCCTTAGTAACCAACCAACATTGTGGAGACTGCATTTCCACCTCTGGTACGTGCGGTACACCCTCTAACCCCATCATATTCTCCTGCACCTTCAAACACTGAGCTGTAGCTGGGCTTTGCTCCACACTAGTTATAGGCATGTCTTCAAACTTTTTGATTACGTCATATCGCGCTTCATGAAACATAGCAGATGCAGAAAATAAAGTTTTATCATCATTTACATTTTTACCACCAGGGGGCGCTTCTCCCCTGACCACAACCTGCAACGGAAAAGTTATATCACTGTCACCACATATTTCATATGACATCATATTTTCCTTATGCATTTCCGCACTTTTGTTACCATCACTTTGCACTTGACCAGCACCATTGTTTCCAATGGTCAATATTCTTTCCCCATGCAGGTCAAAGTGCAGCTCCCTTAGATCCTCACTTAAAGGGACAGGTACAGGTTCTGCAGGAGTTTCGTCACTATCTGCAGAAGTGTCTACCTTACCCCACAGCAACAAACCGATATCACGGCCCAACACTCCCTCATGCATGAGCGTATCTGTAACATCAAATTCATCAGTCTCTGTTCTCATTGGAGTCTCACGCTCAGTGAAAATCAGCGGATAGTCCTTATCCGCACGACTGTCCAGCACCTTTAATATTTCACCAGTCTCAGGTTTGAATATTGTGCTATCTCTTACCCGGGCTAGCATGGGATCCCGGATCCTTGTCATCCCAAAACTAGCTTTGGTCATGGGCAACTGAGGTAACACAGAAACCTTCTCCCCTGTAGATTTCTGCGAGGGAGCAATCACAGCAGGCTTGTCCGCCTGTCCAGACACAGACTTATTACCTACCGGCCCAGCAGGTATCCCCTGCCGCCGGCTCACTGTAACTGGGTCTGCCACATAGTTAGTAACAGGAACAGTCTTACCCTTTGTAATCAACCATTCTGGTAAAGCAGTGACATTCTCTCCCGCGGACTCATCAAGGTTGTGGTTGCTCCTAGCAACAGCTTTACTGCACCTCCGCACTTCCTCTCTAGGACTCCGGACACAGTCGCAGGGAAGATATGCACTCCTGAGAACCGCGCCGCTCTCCACCTCTTTGTCTTCCCGACGGTTGCCCTTGGCAACGGCATATCTTTGCCTTTTATCAGGAACTCCGCTCCACAACTGCCCAAACAATGGAAAGTCCTTGCCCAGTACAAATTCCACTTCCAGTGTCTCACATTTTAACAGCTCCCATTGCACAGAGCCACAGTCCGTCACAAAGGTCAGTGACACCGTAGTTTTTGTCTCTGGCCCCCTTGTTACAAAGTCCAGAATATTAGGCAGGACCCGAGACAGTTGCTGGCGGGAGTCTAGACTGACCCCCAGCGGGATTCCGCCGATCACTAACTCGCAGGATTTCTCCCACGGGCTATACCATTTTGCAGCCATTTCCACTGCTCAGTCTCTTGTACTGGGCTTCTGGCCCTTTAAATCCTGCACTGTTTGCACCACAGAAAAAAAAAGTCCAGTTTAACACCAGCAGTCTCTGCTCTGCAAACTAGCAGGCTTCCAGCATTTTTACTTATCAGCAGGGACACCTGCCCGCATCAGACACTAATTGTAGGGGTTTAGCTCTTCTCCGGGGGTGATTCACACAAATATCGTCGCCAGACACCAAGTTTCTGGTCCAAACATCACTTTATTTGGCTTCTCAGCAATCCAAACATAAAAGGTACAAAATAAACACCTGCCCGGCTGGGCTCTAACTAAACATATAATATCCTGACTCACCTAAAGTCACAGTTCACACCCTGTGAACACATGCGGCTTTCTGAGCCAATGTCCCACAGCCTCCTGGCTGTACAGAGCACAGTACGCCCACTGTCTCCAGTTCAGTGTTTCTTGTGGGGGATTGGGGCTCAGTAGTCTGCCTGACTATGGCCCTGCGACCCTCCCAGGCGTCGCTGCGTCCCCCAACTCCAGGCTATCTCCCAGCCTTGTGGTCCCTCAGCCTTGCCCAGCTGAGACCACAAAGACAGAGCCTCCAGGCCTCTGTCCACAGGAAACACACTACCCCCTTTCTGACACTCTGGGAGGTGCCTTATGCCAGGCTGACTACCTCCAGCTTCTCTCACCTGTGGTGGAACAGGGGTGTGGACCACACTATCCACCCATTCCTTGCCTCTAACCTGAGTGAGACCTGTCACTGTCTCACACTGTATAACGGCTCGAGGTGCTCACGGCTATCATGGGGACGCGGTTCCAAAGACTGTTGACTGTTGTTTTAGTAAGCTGGTGATCAGTTCTCAGGACTTTACGTGGCTAGCAGGGATGTAGACCGGGTATGACATGTCTGGATCAGTGTCGGCCACAGAGCTTGTTTTCTCTGTGCCCATCGAACCTCGCATGGAGATTTCTTATGCCATCCACGCAGAGGATTTCAAGACTTTATGGAATGATATTCATAAATCAAAGGACGAGGTCACGTTGGAGGAAGTGGACAATTTATTCCAATGTCTTTACTCGCATTTCTTCGGACACTTTAGAATCCACTTATCAGCATCCCAGCTCGTCAAGCAATGAGCTGGAGTCAGCTTGTTTGCTGGACTTTCCTCCAGTTATCAGCCATATCCCCATACATTTCATGATCAATATGCATTACCATCGTGGTCACCCCTATACTAGTCATCAATCCATTCTTGTTGATGAAGCATTTTGTTTTTTTCAGTTTGTCTTTTAAATCTTGTGGTTTTGGTGCTTCTGTGTTGTATTTTATGTGTGTTAATGTCCTGTTTGTTAAATAAAGTTTTTTTTTTCTCCCCGGTTAAAAATAAATAAATAAATTGGCTTGTGATTTGGTAGCCAAAAGCAGGAGTGGGTACAAAACACAGAATACATGCAAATATTTCATTCACGTGCATGTCTGTTTTGGATCCACTCCAGTTTTTTGGGCATTAGCAATACTGATGGGTTACTGACCAAATGCTGACCGAGTGAAGGCGGATGCTCCACACATAGGATCAGTTTTTTGTGAGTTATTGTTCTGACAGATCAGAGGAAGGGCAAAATAATCAGTGACGTCAACACAAACCTACTGCATACATCCTCTCCACTCAGTCGGGGGGCTCTACTTGTTTAAGAGTTTATTAGAACAGGTTTTGTAGATATCTATGTGGAATCAGAGAATTGGTGTTTCATGCTATAGTAGGATCTTGGACCTCTGCACGGTTCTTTATACCTGGCGCTAACATTGACCTGTAAGGCAGAAGTTATTTGGTCAGTTTTGGCCACGTAACTGCCCAAATAAGTGAAGTGTGCAGTGATTCTAAGAGCGACGCCTGTCAACTGCGTGTCATACTGACTCACAGTATTGTTTCATTACCACTGCAAACTCCCTACGTGTGTTACTGCAAGGCACAGTGTTCTACACCACTATAAAGGCTCTCCGCAGCCAGGAATTAGCGAACCGGCCAAAACAAATGTTTGAGAAATTCGCTCATTTCTAATCACGATAACATAAACATATGAATATAGGCCATGAACCCAGAGGGAGGTTTGTGGGACATTAGAAGATAGAAAACTGCAAATAGGATTTCAATATACCTATATAACATTGTTATCCCAGTATAAGTACATGCATTAATATTTTCCTCTGAGCCATATCCAGTAGAGCTCAGTCATTGGACTTAGGCTGAGCTCACATCAGTGTTTCAGTTTTCCGTTCCTCTAGTCTGTTCAGAAGTTTTAAAAAAATCTGTAAAACTTATTAGTTCCCCCCCCCCCCCAACATCCGTTTGTGTCAGTTATTGTCTAATCCGTTCCGAATTCACTTTTTTGGACGGAAAAAAGCATTGCAGACCTCAGGCCTCAATCGTCCATTCCCATGTATTCAGTTTCCACACTGTTGAAATTATATATTTTTTGGAACTTGTTCAATTTAATTAAACCAGCATATATATGTGATTAATGCAACATTACACAAGGTAGGGCAGCAATCTACCTGTGAGTGTAATGTGAAATTGAGAGTTAAGCCTTAGGCTACTTTCACACTAGCGGCAGCCTGTTCCGGCGGCTGAACAGACTGCCGGATCCGTGCTGCCGCTAGTGCACGCGCACTGCCGGAGGTCCACCGGATTCGTCAGGCTGTTCAATGTTGCCGGAACAGCCTGCCGGAGAAGGCTACCCCTAGTGTGAAAGTAGCCTTAATCATCCGTTTCTGTGAATTACATTTTCACATGGTTGGAATTTAATTGTTTTGGGTGGGATTGTTACATTTAATTACCAGCATACTTATATTCTGGACTTGCTTAATTTAATTAAACCAGCATGCATATATGATTACTGTAGCGATACACAGGATAGGTGTCACGGCGGTGACAAAGGGTAAAGGGGATCAGCCAGGCCAAAAAGGAGTAATAAGGGAGCAGGTCACCTCCTACAACATCCCTAATCCTCTCCCTGACTCCTCACCGTATGAGCGGACCCCGATGGTAGGACGGCTCATACACTGGATACCTAATATCCTGAGTCGCCCTGGAAATCCCTCACTTAGGAGCAGGGGAGAGACAACCTGTTCATCCACAACACGGAGGAACAGGAGTCTCTAACTAAGGCCAGGCTGCAAGGAGGGGAAACACATACAGCTAAAGGAGATGGCAGGTAAGTGAAACCAGTAACACACTTACCTGCCACAGACACTGACTGTAACCCGTGCACAAGTGCTAGTGTCCACACCAACATTAAAGGACATAGCACACACCACAAACCACACAGGAACCCAGGACACCATAGCTGCAATAACTTGAGACAGGGGAATGTCTAGTAAACATGACACCAAACACAACCAGACATGTAACACCAAACTAGACATTCAAACACCCTGCACATACCCCACTCCATATAAATAGGGACAAGAAGGGAATGAGACACCGGGATGACATAGAACATCTATAATCACAAGGGTGGTCCTCACTCAACAGATGGAACAACCAGACAGAGCATAACTCCAGCACACACCAAGGCTGGATTACCACTCTGTTACAGGCTGCCAGCAGAGACTAAATAGCCCAAGCAGCCACACCCACAAACACATAAACCCAGTGTTCACAAAACACTAGGAAGGGAGTTAACCCTTCCAACACCAGACAAGGGAAGGAAGCCACTTAAAGGGGAAGTGCACACACAAGCAAACTAAGCCACGCGTTACCACCGGCAACAGCATGTGTGGCAACCATGTCCCGGCAATCACCCAGAAGGCCGAGACACTGCCACCGCATGCTCTCACAGCAACACGTTGCCGCTGGCAACCGCAAGTGTGGCAACAGTGTCACAGAGCATACCATTGGCCGTGACAATAGGGCAGCAATCTACCTATGAGTGTTAACGTGAAATTGAGTGTGAGGCTTGGCCCTTAATCATCTGGTAATGTTCATTTATTCCTCCACACAGTTAAAAAAAAATTTTTTGGGGACTTGTTCAACTCAATTAAATCAGCATAGAGGTAATCAGTAGTACACCAAGCTACTGTCCTTTGAGTGATAACGAGAAGTTGAGCGTCAGGCCTCAATCGTCCGTTTACACAAATTCCACTTACACAGGGTTGGAATAAAAAAAAATTGAGACTGAAATGAATTAAACAGCGTAACGGTGATCAGTACAACAATACACAGGTAAGGCCAGCAATTTATCTATAAAGTGTTAACATGAAATTGAGCATGAGGCCTGGCCCTTAATCATCCATTAACATTCATTTATTTTTCCACATGGTTGAAATTTTATTTTTTGGAGACTTGTTCAATTTCAAGGAAGTGGGAGGTGGGCAAAATAACCCACCAGTATCCTATAGTCTGTGTAGTAAGGTGTACAGTGCTGGAAGGTGTGTTGTCCCACTCGGGTACCTCAGATAGGTGAGACAGATAAAATCCAGAGAGTGGCAGTGGTCTCAGCAAAAGCATAGTTTGCTGAGACAGTTTTGCAAACATTTTCTGAGCTGGATTTTTACTTGGACTGGCAGTTAGGCTTGGTAGAGGGAGCTGCCAGTCCACACCCTTCTGGCACAGGTATTCCCTTTTACCTGAGGTGATCGCAGGTAAAGCATGCTCTAATCAGGCTGCGATAAAGCACCTCCCAGTGTGTTATCCGAGACCAGAGACCTGCAGAGGTTTGGAGTGGTCTCAGCCGGGGAGGCTGAGGGGCCACAAGCTGGACTTTGGGGGACACAGTTACACCTGGGAAAGTAGGGTCACTAGGTCAGTGTCGGGAGGACTGCTAGACCCCTACCCCCAAAGGTACTGGACTTGATACTACTTGAGACGCTGGAAAAGCCCCATGTTGGTAACAGGGTTGAACGGCGCTTTAGCTGAGGTAGGGAAATTATTTATGTTTAATTAGAGCCCAGCCGGGCAGGTGTCTTTTTGTATCATGTTTGTTTTGCTGAGGTGCCAAATAAAAGCAATGTTTGGACACGAGAATCTGATGTCTGGCAAGGTATCTGTGAGAATGACCCTGGAAAAGAGCTAATCCCCCACAATTGGTGGAGGATGCGGGCAAGCGTCCCTGCTATAAAGAGACTGGGGGTCTCTGGCTAAGTGGACTTGGTTGCCGAAATGTCTGTTAAAGTGACTTTCATGAGGGAATGTGCCAGACGGTGGCAGCATATCAAACAGCAAGAAAGCCTGTCCAAGGAGCTGGGTTCTGGCCCCAGTGAAATGGCGTGCTTTGATGTAGAGCGGGAGGCGTTGAGGGCGCAATTGCATTGGGCCCACGAGACAAATTCTCCAACGCTGTATGGACCCTTTGTAAACGTCCAAGGTGTTGGTGGTGTGCCTGGAGTTTCAGAGGAAAAGCGGATCTATGCCGTTGCCCAGGGCAACTGTCGAGAAGACAAAGAGGGGGAGAGTGGTGTGGCTCCCAGGAGTGCCTGTGTTTGGTGTGATTGTGTACAAGGTCCTAAAGGATGTGCCTGGAGTGACCGTCCAGGAGTGGTCTGGACTCCAGGCCATGTGGTTCCCGGTAGCAACGGCTGCAGTAAGGAATCTGCCAGTGGTCATGGTAACAGGAACCCAGAGAAGGCTGGAGATCTTGGTAGAGGTGATCTAAGGATATCTTCATCTCCAGAGACTGCCGAATCCGCGACGTCAGGCGGTAAGAACATTCCTGTATTTATTGGACTGGCCGACCCTGGGACATTACGCCGACGACAGTTTCTAACTGCTGGGCTGGAAGGTGGTGAGTCCCAGAGTCAAGGAACTGTTGCAAGGGGATGTATCTATGTGGAAACCGCAGTGTCTGAACAGGCGGGTAAGCCTGTTGCGGTTGCTCCCTCATGGAAATCTGCAGGGGAGAAGGGTATTGTGCTGCCCAAAATGCCTGTGACCAAGGCTAGACTCGGGGTTGTGAAAGTTAGAGACCCTATGCTAGCCCGGGTAAGGGGTAGCACGATACTGAAAACTAAGACTGGTATAATGGTAAATATACTGGACAGACCTGCGATTAAAAAGGACTGTCAGATAGTTCCCACCGGACGTGGGACTGAAGTGACAACTAGAATCAATGGTGCCAAGTTATCTACATTGCCTAATGAAAATGTGAAGTTATGTAAATTAAGTGATAATGATGACACCCCTTTTCCTTTGCAGGCTGTGATCAGGAAAAAAGCTACCCTTGCTGCTTTAATTGTATATGTGGTAGGGATGTTGATTGAAAGTGAGGCAATGCTAGAAGGTGTACAACATGTACTAGGTGCAGATAAGCAGTCTCCCCAGTGTTCTATGGTTAGTGAGCCCGAGTGCAAGATAGATGAAAGTGGTGTGACCTATAATGTGAACCAGGCACCTGAAAGAGAGCCTGAGCAAGTGCAGGTGGTTCTCACTGAGGGGGAGTCTCCAGTGAGAACTGGTTCTTGTGGACCTGATGTTACAAAAATGTTCATATCTGATGTGATGTTTGGCTGTAATATAGTTTCATTGTTGTGGGGTAAGGTAGACACTTCTGCATATAGTGACAAAACTCCTGCAGAAACTGTACTTGCCCGTTTAAACGAAGGTCTAAGGGAGCTGCACATTGACCGCCATGGGGAAAGAATATTGCCTATTGAAAACAATGGTGCTGATAAGGTGCAAAGCGACTGTGCCAAGTTTGCGGAAAGGCATAATGAAAATGTGATGTCAGGTGAAATATGTGATGATGATGGCATGCCTTTTCTGTTGCGGGATGTGATCAGGGGAATAACACCCCCTGGTGGAAAACATGTGAATGATGCAAAAGTGCAGATAAATGTCGTGAGCCCCGAGTGGAGCAATCCTACTCTGGTGAACGTGCAAGAAAGGGTAGCAGTCCTAGAGGGTGTACCACACGTATCAGAGGTGGATATGCAGTCTCCACAGTGTTTTATGGTCAATAAAGTAATGTCCCAGGGAGGGATTAACTCAGCAGTGCCCCTAGAGGTCAGAGTTGTTAATGACGCGAGTGACATAGGTGATGTATGTGCTGTGACCATTAACAATTCCGAGATGGAAGCTACCAGGTCGAAGTCTTGCGAAGTTGAGGTGGTTACTAGTAGCGACCAGTTGACGGTTGTATCTGACATGATGAAAGTTAAGTGGGGAGACTTCAGCCTAGTGTCTGAGACCCATACCCAGGCCGTGGTAAATGACCTGACTTGTCGGTACAGCTGCAAGCAAGAAGATGATTCCTCCCTCTCTATACGGTCCCTAGATCTGATAAAGAAGAAACTAGCTGTCTTCACAGGGTCATCGAAGAAGGCTGCAGAGGGTTCAATGGAGGAGACCCAGAAAGAAATACAGAAAACTGAGGTAGGCACCGATAAATTGCTTGAAGGGACTCGGGGTGGGACCCCCACAGGGTCTCTGGAAAAGAATCGTGATACTCTTATATCTGCTGCCGCAGAACCCAGTGAGGAGCAGTTGGACCAGGAAGTCCAAGAGCGAGGCGCTTCCAACAAACTGGTGCAAAAAACTAAGAAAAAACTGAAAAGGTTTGACCGGCCCCGGGCTGAAGATAAATACCTCTTGGCCCGATATGCCGAAGAACATGACAAAGCAAAGGCGGATGCTCGGGAAAGAGAGACCAAGGCCATCTCCTTGGCTAGAGCCCTTGAAGAAGCACAAGAGGAGCGAGATGAGTTTGAGGGGATGAACAGGCAACTCAGAGCAGAGATGGAGGATCTTATGAGCTCAAAGGATGACGTCGGGAAGAACGTCTATGAGTTGGAGAAGCCTAGGCCAGAGCCTATTAAGAAGGGATCTGGAGATGGTGGCGGGATGCGGTGCCGACTGAGGCGGAGAAGACGGAAGATCTTTCTGCTGAGCCAGTTGATGGGGCTGATGGGAATGCAGAGGTCAAGAGACACATGGCAGGGGGTAGCCAGGACCTGGTCCCGAAAGACGTCCCCTCCGCCTGCAAAGCCGTCCAAGTAGCCAGCAGCCTGCTGGGGAAGGAATACGAGGAGATGGGCAACCAGTATGCGGATCCTGTCTACTACTGTGAGTTGGCTCTCCTAGAGCCTAAACGATTGGGGAACAATATCCTGGGTGAACCTCTGGAGGGATTGCCAGAAGGCGACGAGTCTGGTGAAGATCCCCATGTCCCCAGTGCTTCCAACCTTGATTAGAAAGAGGAGGAGGAGTTGAGAAGGCAAGGATATGATGCCATGTCCGTGAAGGATGAAAGGCTAATAAAGCGAATGGAGACGCCAAAGAAACAGAGGCCGAAGAAGCTAAGGCCGAGGTCTTGAAATGGGAGAAATCCTCGGATGTTCCAGAGACCAAAGTTAAGGCGGAAGGAGCGACTGCCAAAGGGGGAAAAGCCACTGAAGATGCAGAAGACTCTGAAGCTGCCCCCAAACCCGAGAAAACCCCTGCTGAGAATAATGGAAAAGTGGTCCAGATACGTGGAAAAGGAGCGAGCCGTAAGAAACATGCTCTGCTGAAGCAGCGGTGTAAAACAAAGGGAGAGCAAGGACAAAGAATAGAAAGAGAGGCTCTGCCTGTCACATGGACACTGGAGTCTCTTAGACAATATCTATTAGGCAGAAAGTAAGTTTTAGTAATAAACCAAGCTCTGCTGGCATGGGTGTGAAAAAAAAAGGGAAAGGTGTGCGGCGGATGCCTTCTTATGAGCATCCGGGTATTACAAGTATTCACCCCCACAGGTGTGAACAAAGTGGGGGGGATATGTGGTTAGGTGTACAGTGCTGGAAGGCGTGTTGTCCCACTTTGGTACCTCAGATGGGTGAGACAGATAAAATCCAGAGAGTGGCAGTGGTCTCAGCAAAAGCATAGTTTGCTTAGACAGTTTTGTAAACATTTTCTGGGCTGGATTTTACTTGGACTGGCAGTTAGGCTTGGTAGAGGGAGCTGCCAGTCCACACCCTTCTGGCACGGGTATTCCCTTTTACCTGAGGTGATCGCAGGTGAGGCCTGCTCTAATCAGGCTGCGATAAAGCACCTTCCAGTGTGTTATCCGAGACCAGAGACCTGCAGAGGACTTTAGGGGACGCAGTGACGACAGGGAAAGTAGGGTCACTAGGTCAGAGTCGGGAGGACTGCTAGACCCCTACTCCCAAAGGTACTGGACTTGATACTACCTGAGAGGCTGGAAAACCCGCATGTTGGTTAAAAGGGTGTGAATGGTGCTTTAGCTGATGTAGGGAAATTATTTATGTTTAGTTAGTGCCCAGCCGGGCAGGTGTTTGTTTTGTATTATGTTTGTTTGGCTGAGGGGCCAAATAAAAGCACTGTTTGGACATGAGAATCTGTTGTCTGGCAAGGTATCTATGAGAATGACCCTGGAAAAGAGCTAATCCCCCACATCTGATAAAAGTGGAAAGGAAGGTGAGGACTCTGATGATGATTGTGCGCTGGACAGGACCTGGGAGCAAGATCAAGGTACTGAGGAGGAGGCAACATCAGAGGAGGAGGGTGATGGTGGCAGAAATAAAGAGCAGAGGCCATGTACCTCCCAAAGAACATCCAGGACCACATCTGCTTCAGGATCTGGTTATGCCGCTGGCGCTGTGGGTTGTTTGGGCCCAAAGCGTGCCAGAGCTAAGCCGAGCTTGGCTGCCTCCACCTGTGCTGTGCAAGTATCTCCCTTCTGGCAGTTTTTCTCCACGCTGCTGGAAGACAAAAGCATTGCCTTGTGCAAGCTATACAAGAGGTGGCAGCCAGCCACCACACTACGAGTACCCCCCTTCTCCTGTCCCCCCTTGTGGTAGCCAGGCCATATCCACAGGCAATACAGTGTCTTTCCTCATTCTCTGCTCAGACTCCTCCTCCTCCACTCCATCGTCAGCCATCGATAACAGAATGCGTGGCCAGGAAATAACTCTACTCGCCCAGCAATCCGATGGTCCACAAGCTTAATTCCCACCTGACCAAGTTGCTGGCATTGCAGTTGCTGCCATACCATTTAGTCAAGAATGCTGCCTTTAGGGAGCAAGTGGCTTGCACTCTCTGGAAGATTCCTAGCCTAGTGGCAGACAACATGGGCTGCTCCCTGTGATTCTCGCTGTGTGGCAAGGTTCTTGCAACAGTGGACACCTGGAGCAGCTATTATGGGCAGGGAGCATGTGTTGCTTTGAGGCCTGTCGGGTGCTGAAGACCTTTAAAGAGGCCACAAAGTTTGTCAGCAGGGAAAACTGTGGCATGAACAATGTTATCTCTCTCAGATTTATCTTAGAACAGACGCTGGCACTCATGCAACAGGAGACCACAACGAAAGAAGAGCAGATGATGCCTCTTGCTGCCTGCTTTATAGCTGTTGGAGACTCACAAAGGGAATATGCCATGGAGGCGGAGGAGGATGAAGATGAGAATGAGGAAGATGAAGAGAAGGAGTCAGAAATGGAGGAGCAAAAGGATGATGATGATGGCTACGGCAAAGACATCCAATTGTCTCAGTGGGGGGTGGAGGTAGAAAGAATTGGCTCCTCATGCATGCTGGCTAGAATAGTGACCTGTATGCCTGCTTGCTTATGCAGTGACAGGCGTATAGTTGACATCAAGCAGTCTGATGATTACAGGATAGCCATGCTTTTAGACTTTCGCTAGCAAGGCAAAATGGGGAAATGGCTACCAAGGCACAAGGGGAGGACAAATTACATTACTACCAGGAAACACTGTGTATGCAGTTTGTTGCATATTAATGCAAGCAGACGCCTACCACCAGAGTGTCTGAAAGGGAGGCCCCCATCCGCCCCGCACAGAGTCACCCTCCCTGCCGGGAGGGATAAGCAGAAGCCATTTCAGTCTCCTCAACATGATGGAGTAGTTTTTCCATGTACTGTCAACAGGACTTTTTTTTTTTTCGTCCTGCATAACGAAAACCAGACGGATTCCTTATGCTTTCCCATAGACTTCTATCATGACAGATCAAAACGGAATGCCTCTTAAAGGATTCCGTTTTGATTTCCGTCTTATGGATTCCGTTATTTTCCGTTATAACCATGTTATGACAGATACAATAACAGAATGCACAATGGTAATGTGAACGTGGCCTTAATGGCGTTTCCAGTATTTTGATATTGAAGCCCTGTCCTCAAGATAGACTATCAATATAAGGTCAGCAGGGTTCTGACACCCGGCAACCCTGCCTGTTCAGGAGCAGTCCCAGTGTTGGAAGCAGGCACCGAAACAACAAAGCTCTGTATATTGTGTAGTGAATGGAGCTGGTCATTGCACTGCTTCTCCCATTTACTTTATTCTACAGTACTTCCAGCACCAGAGCTGATTCCCAAACAGCTGAACAGCAGGGGTGCAGTATGTTGGATGTCTACTAATCTGATATTGATGGCCTATCCTGAGAATAGTCCATACAGTTGTGCTCAAAATAATAGCAGACGCAGTGTTTTTAAAAAAGTGAATAAAGCTCTAAATCCTTCTAATAGCTTTTATTTCCATACACACAAATGCATTGGGAACACTACACATTCTATTCCAAATCAAAAAATGAAGAAAAATATATAAAATGTATGTTGTTCCTTTAAAAAAAAATGAATGAAAGTGAATATTAGACTGTTCAAAAAAAAAATAGCAGTGTTTGTATTCTTCTTTACAAACTCAAACATTCACTATATAAACTGAAAAATGTTTGAAGATTTGGCTTTCCTTTGAATCACTTAACTGATATTTAGTTGTATAACCAGTGTTTCTGAGAACTGCTGTACATCTGTGTTGCATGGAGTCAACAAACTTCTGGTACCTGTGAACAGGTATTTCAGCCCAGGATGATTGGACTACATTCCACAGTTCTTCTCTATTTCTTTGTTTTGCCTCAGAAACTGCATTTTTGATGTCACCCCACAGGTTTTCTATTGGATTAAGATCCGGAGATTGAGCTGACCACTCCATAACGTTAATCCTGTTGGTCTGGAACCAAGATCGTTTACTGGTGTGTTTGGGGTTGTTGTCTTGTTGGAACACCCATTTCAAGGGCATTTCCTCTTCAGCATAATGCAGCACGACCTCTTCAAGTATTCTTATGTATTCAAACTGATCCATGATCCCTGGTAAGTAAGCCCAACACCCTAGTATGAGAAACATCCCCATTTCATGATGCTTGCGCCACCATGCTTCACTGTCTTCACTGTCTTCTGTGGCTTCAATTCAGTGTTTGGGGGTCGTCTGACAAACTGTCTCCTGCCACTAGACCCAAAAAGAACAATCTTACTTTCATCAGTCCACAAAATGTCTCTTTAGGCCAGTCAATGTGCTCTTTGGCAAATTGTAACCTCTTCAGCACATGTGGGACTTTGTGGGGGCTTCTTGCAGATAGCTTGGCTTCACATATGCGTCTTCTAATTGTAACAGTACTCACAGGTAACTTTAGACCTTCTTTGATCTTCCTGGAGCTGATTGTTGGCTGAGTCCTTACCATTTGAGCTATTCTTCTATCCATTCGAATGGTAGTTTTTTGCTTTCTTCCATGTCTTTAAGGTTTTGGTTGCCATTTTAAAGCATTTGTGATCATTTTAGCTGAGCAGCCTATCATTTTCTGCACTTCTTTATATGTTTTCCCCTCTCCAATCAACTTTTTAATCAAGGTGCACTGTTCTTCTGAACAATGTCTAGAACAACCCATTTTCCTCAGAATTTCAGAGAGATATGCACTGTAACCAGCATGTACATTTGCTGTCTTCCTTCCTTAAATAAGGGCAATAATTGCTACCTGTTTTTCAAAGAATGAATGACCTCACTCATTAATTTCCACACTGCTATTATTTTGAACATGCCGCTTTCAATACGTGATTGAATTACACAGAATCAGCAGCATGCATGTCATGACATTTGGGTCTGTTGGATTTCTATTACTCTACTACACCTGCTAGTAAATTATTTACCATGTAGAAATATAATTTCTACCAAAAACAGTGATTGATCAGGTTAGTGATGTCTGACTGCTATTATTTTGAACACAACTGTAAATGTCATAATACTGGAAAAAAACTTTAAAGTGAAGCATTGATTTTAGTACATTATGACTGGAAACCCCCCTTTTACAGCAAACAAAATTGCAATAAATTATAAAAGTAAGACAGTTGTCATGATACAGTGGGATGCAAAAGTTTGGGCAACCTTGTTAATCGTCATGATTTTCCTCTATAAATCGTTGGTTGTTACGATAAAAAATGTCAGTTAAATATATTGTATAGGAGACACACACAATGATATTTGAGAAGTGAAATGAAGTTTATTGGATTTACAGAAAGTGTGCTATAATTGTTTAAACAAAATTAGGCAGGTGTATAACTTTGGGCACCACAAAAAAGAAATAAAATCAATATTTTGTAGATCCTTCTTTTGCAGAAATTACAGCCTCTAAACGCTTCCTGTAGGTTCCAATGAGAGTCTGGATTCTGGTTGAAGGTATTTTGGACCATTCCTCGTTACAAAACATCTTTAGTTCATTCAGGTTTGATGGCTTCCGAGCATGGACAGCTCTCTTTAAGTCACACCACAGATTTTCAATTATATTCAGGTCTGGGGACTGAGATGGCCATTCCAGAACGTTGTACTTGTTCCTCTGCATAAATGCCTTAGTGGATTTTGAGCAGTGTTTAGGGTAGTTGTCTTGTTGAAAGATCCAGCCCCGGCGGAGCTTTAGCTTTGTCACTGATTCCTGGACATTGGTCTCCAGAATCCTTCTGAGTGGAATCCATGCGTCCCTCAACTTTGACAAGATTCCCAGTCCCTGCACTGGCCACACAGCATGATGACACCACCACTATATTGTACTGTAGGTAGCAGGTGTTTTTCTTGGAATGCTGTGTTCTTTTTCCTCCATGCATAACGCCCCTTGTTATGGCCAAATAACTCAATTTTAGTTTTATCAGTCCACAGCACCTTATTCCAAAATGAAGCTGTCTTGTCCAAATGTGCTTTAGCCCACCTCAAGCGGCACTTTTTGTGCTGTGGGTGGAGAAAAGGCTTCCTCTGCATCACTCTCGCATACAGCATCTCCTTGTGTAAAGTGCGCTGAATGGTAGAACGATGCACAGTGACTCTATCTGCAGCAAGATGATGTTGTAGGTCTTTGGTGCTGGTCTGTGGGTTGACTCTGACTGTTCTTACCATTCGTCGCTTCTGTCTATCCGAGATTTTTCTTGGTCTGCCACTTCCAGCCTTAACTTGAACTGAGCCTGTGGTCTTCCATTTCCTCAATATGTTCCTAACTGTGGAAACAGACAGCCTAAATCTCTGAGACAGCTTTCTGTATCCTTCCCCTAAACCATGATGGTGAACAATCTTTGTCTTCAGGTCATTTGAGAGTTGTTTTGAGACCCCCATGTTGCTACTCTTCAGAGAAAATTAAAAGAGGAGGGAAACTTACAATTGACCCCCTTAAATACTCTTTCTCATAATTGGATTCACCTGTGTATGTAGGTCAGGGGTCACTGAGCTTACCAAGCCAATTTGAATTCCAATAATTAGTTCTAAAGGTTTTGGAATCAATAAAATGACAACAGTGCCCAAATTTATGCACCTGCCTAATTTTGTTTAAACAATTATAGCACACTTTCTGAAAATCCAATAAACTTCACTTCACTTCTCAAATATCACTGTGTGTGTCTCCTATATGATATATTTAACTGACATTTTTTATCGTAACAACCAACGATTTATACAGGAAAATTATGACAATTAACAAGGTTGCCCAAACTTTAGCATCCCACTGTATAAGAGCTAGGTAATGTAGCTATGAAACCATAAATTCCCACGTCTTTTATTGTACACTTGGCACTTAAAAAATCTGTGTTGTGTTCCCGCTCCCATTTATCTATAAATTGAGGTCTAGTTTTAGACCTAGCCTACATTCATAGTTGTCCAAGATGTTTGTAACAACCTCCCTGCTGAACTCCTCCATATACTGTGTGCAATTGTACCTAGAAGAATTGATGCTGTTTTGAAGGCAAAGGGTGATCACATCAAATATTGATTTGCTTTAAATTTCTCTTATGTTCACTCACTTTACATTTTGTTAATAGATACAAATATACAAAAAAGGGTATGTTCACACAACATTTTTTTTCCTGAAAAAATACTGACATCCCCTGTTCAGAATTCCACATGCTTTTAATACGTTTTTTTTTTCAGGTGTGTTTTTGACGTGTATTTGATTGTTTTTTTATTTTGCCCATTTTCAATGGGAATTCTGGACTCAGAATGCACAGGTCACTTCCTTTTTTTGTGGTGCAGTCTTTAAAACCACAAGCATAAAAAATGGGCAAGATGGGGAAGATCTCCATGTGTTTTGGTGTGTTTACTTTGCGGCATTTATCCACACCTATAACTTTTGGCAGTACTGTATACATACTGTATAGATATACAGTACAGACCAAAAGTTTGCACACACCTTCTCATTCAAAGAGTTTTCTTTATTTTCATGACTATGAAGGCATCAAAACTATGAATTAACACATGTGGAATTATATACATAACAAACAAGTGTAAAACAACTGAAAATATGTCATATTCTAGGTTATTCAAAGTAGCCACCTTTTGCTTTGATTACTGCTTTGCACACTCTTGGCATTCTCTTGATGAGCTTCAAGAGGTAGTCACCTGAAATGGTCTTCCAACAGTCTTGAAGGAGTTCCCAGAGATGCTTAGCACTTGTTGGCCCTTTTGCCTTCACTCTGCGGTCCAGCTCACCCCAAACCATCTCGATTGGGTTCAGGTCCGGTGACTGTGGAGGCCAGGTCATCTGGCGCAGCACCCCATCACTCTCCTTCATGGTCAAATAGCCCTTACTTTCAAAGTTTTCCCAATTTTTCGGCTGACTAACTGACCTTCATTTCTTAAAGTAATGATGGCCACTCGTTTTTCTTTACTTAGTTGCTTTTTTCTTGCCATAATACAAATTATAACAGTCTATTCAGTAGGACTATCAGCTGTGTATCCACCTGACTTCTCCTCAACGCAACTGATGGTCCCAACCCCATTTATAAGGCAAGAAATCCCACTTATTAAACCTGACAGGGCACACCTGTGAAGTGAAAAGCATTTCAGGTGACTACCTCTTGAAGCTCATCAAGAGAATGCCAAGAGTGTGCAAAGCAGTAATCAAAGCAAAAGGTGGCTACTTTGAAGAACCTAGAATATGACATATTTTCAATTGTTTTACACTTGTTTGTTATGTATATAATTCCACATGTGTTAATTCATAGTTTTGATGCCTTCAGTGTGAATCTACAATTTTCATAGTCATGAAAATAAAGAAAACTCTTTGAATTAGAAGGTGTGTCCAAACTTTTGGTCTGTACTGTATATATGTATATATATATATATATATATATATATATATATATATATACTGTTTATGGTAAAGTACTGGAGGGGGTGTATATTTCATCCAGATTTCTCTGATGGGGGATGTAAAAAGAATCCAGGAAAGCTGGGTGGTTTCAGCAAAGGTAGTTTGCTGAGGCATTTTTCTTTAGAGTATTTCATGGACCTGGATTTTTATGGAATGGTTGGTAGGTTGGTAGAGGGATCTACCATTTTCTCTCTTCTAGTACAACATTTTTCCCTAGCCAGAGGAAGACTGAAGCTGCTGGGCTTATTACTGTGGGAATAAAGACACAGCTGAGAACCTTATTCTGGGTCAGTGCCTGGAGCCTGATCTATTATGTTACTGAAAGCATAGGTGAGGAAAATATTCTGTTTAGTAAGTGCTCAGATGGGCAAGGGCAATTGCTTTGTTGTATAGGTTCTGTTTGGTGCTGTGGATCCACTCAAGGGATCGTTTAGCTTGAATGCCTTTGTCCGACCCCTTTTTCACACAGACCTACGACTATATTTTTATATATATATATATATATATATATATATATTTACACACACACATTGAAATAACAGTCTGAGATATACTGTAGATAATACAAATTCTAGCATTAGCCATTGAACATATCAGTTGTAACATAGTTAATAAAACGTGGTAATGTTCGACCTCAATGTACCTGTGTGAATATTGCAATCATTATCTTGACATGGTGCAATGAGGCATGGCTTTTGCAGATTAACCCATTAAGGTTGATATTGATATTGCAATTACTAAAATTCCAATAGCTTTTACTGTACACAACAAAATTGTCAATGGCTCATGCTAATAGCTTGAGAGCCACAGTGAATGATATGCTTGCTTGTTACATTTATGCTGAACTAAGGTGTTTCAGGCCATATTGTTTGGCGCTTTTCTGTCCATGAAGCACATTTGTTGTTCCCTAGAAGATATAATTAAGTTATAATTAAGCTAGAAAATGTTCTATTGAATTTAACTTACTATGGTCGTACAAAGGAAATTCTTCAAAGTACACAAAATTATTTTTTATGTAATCTAATTTGAACAGAAATTAAACCTTTTTTGAATATGGCAAGAAAATAACTTCTGCAGTAAGTAAACCATTTATTTAATTTGTAAAGAGAATATTTGACTCAGCAATTAAGTTTTGATGGAGAACATAATATTTCACAATGATCTTTACAGTTCATTTAGTTTATTACATTTGGAATGAGAAGGAACTGAAGAACAAAATCATGTTTAAAATAAAGGTTATTCTATCCAAATAAATATAATTTTTTATGTTGTTGTTTATTTTTATACTTTAGTGAGATGTGCTTTACAAATCCAGTAGCTAAAATGGTGGCATCATTTTGTGGAGCCATTTCTTACATTCATTTGAAATTAAAAAATGTCTCGAATAAGGCAATCCTCTTCAAGACTTCATCTTATTAGGTAAATTCATTATAAGGCTTTCCTGATGCACACAGAAGAGCTACGTGCATGAAATCTGTTTTGAGGCAAGTTTAGTCCCTGCAGCACCATTTCCATGGAAGAATAGCCTCCTAATATGTAATCCAATGAAGCATTACAGGAACTAAATGGATTTGGGGTGGGGTGGTATTTCTCTTTATGGAGAGTGATTAGTTGACACAAGGGGTCTTATAATTCAGGCAATGCTCCTCTTGGAAAAATATATGCAAATGAGCTCTCTTTCCAAAAAGAAAAGAAAGATGATCTTCTAATTTCACCAGATAAAAGGTAGCTATTCTATAAATCAAAAGGTCAAACATTGACTTCTAGGATAGCTACCTCACATGTGGTGACATTAGATATACAGCTTTCTTTTCTTTCTGGAAAGAGAGCTAATGATAGAAACTTTTAAATACATAAAGGGAATCAACAAGGTAAAAGAGGAGAGAATATTTAAAAGAAGAAAAACTGCTACAAGAGGACATAGTTTTAAATTAGAGGGGCAAAGGTTTAAAAGTAATATCAGGAAGTATTACTTTACTGAGAGAGTAGTGGATGCATGGAATAGCCTTCCTGCAGAAGTGGTAGCTGCAAATACAGTGGAGTTTAAGCATGCATGGGATAGGCATAAGGCCATCCTTCATATAAGATAGGGCCAGGGGCTATCCATAGTATCCAGTATATTGGGCAGACTAGATGGGCCAAATGGTTCTTATCTGCCGACCCATTCTATGTTTCTATGTTTCTATGTAAATGTAAAATGTTTAAAAGCATCTTGCATTTTTATTGTGAGAGGTACAAATCTTATACGAAAAAATGGGTTAGGAAGCGGCTAAAACATGGATAACTAAGATTGTAAAGGGGCCATAAATGAAAATAAAAAAATTAAATCAGATGAAAATGTACTAAAAAAGCTATAAAATAAATATATAAAAACAGATAATAGCAGGAAAGCTAGAGACAGAGTAACTATACCAAAGAAAGTAAACCTTACTCTAAAATGTTCTTCAATTATATAAATAGCAAAACGGAGAAATTGTGGAGGGTGATGAGGAGAAAGTGAATTCATTTTTTCCAACTGCGTTCACAAAGGAAAATGAAATATCAGATGAAATGCATAGGGATAAAGTAAACTGTCTATTAAATGCTGCCAGTCTGACGAATCATCAAGTCCAGATGGCATACACCCCCATATCCTAAGGGAATTAAGTAATGTAATAAACTTTTATTTCTAATGTTTAAGGACTGTAAAAGTTTGTTTTTGTCAGTAACTTGTTTGAACCTTTTCTGACAGATGTTATCCTAGAATATCTCAGTAATAATAAGGTCATAACTCTGTATCAGTATGGGTTTATGAGGATCAGTCCTGGCACAATTAATATGATCAGCTTTTATGAGGAGGTAAGTTCTAGACTGGAATTAGAAGAGTTGTTGGATGTCATATATCTTGATTTTTCCAAAGCATTTGATTATGTGCTACATACAAGGTTGGTACATAAAATGAGAATGCTTAGAGGGAAAATGTGTGTAAGTAACTGGCTCAGTGATAGATTACTGGTACACACTTAGGCTGGGGTTCACTGTTACTAGTGGAGCACTGAAGGAGTTGAGATTATGCCCTTTTCTCCTTAATATATTTTTAAATGATATTGTACAGTCGTGGCCAAAAGTTTTGAGAATGACACAAATATTCGTTTTCACAAAGTTTGCTGCTAAACTGCTTTTAGATCTTTGTTTGGAGTTTGTCAGAATTAGTGGGTTTTTGTTTGTCCATCCGCCTCTTGAGGATTGACCACAAGTTCTCAATGGGATTAAGATCTGGGGAGTTTCCAGGCCATGGACCCAAAATGTCAATGTTTTGGTCCCCGAGCCACTTAGTTATCACTTTTGCCTTATGGAACGGTGCTCCATCGTGCTGGAAAATGCATTGTTCTTCACCAAACTGTTGTTGGATTGTTGGAAGAAGTTGCTGTTGGAGGGTGTTTTGGTACCATTCTTTATTCATGGCTGTGTTTTTGGGCAAAATTGTGAGTGAGCCTACTCCCTTGGATGAGAAGCAACCCCACACATGAATGGTCTCAGGATGCTTTACTGTTGGCATGACACAGGACTGATGGTAGCGCTCACCTTTTCTTCTCCGGACAAGCGTTTTTCCAGATGCCCCAAACAATCGGAAAGAGGCTTCATCGGAGAATATGACTTTGCCCCAGTCCTCAGCAGTCCATTCACCAAACTTTCTGCAGAAGATCAATCCGTCCCTGATGTTTTTTTTGGAGAGAAGTGGCTTCTTTGCTGCCGTTCTTGACATCAGGCCATCTTCCAAAAGTCATCGCCTCACTGTGCGTGCAGATGCGCTCACACCTGCCTGCTGCCATTCCTGAGCAAGCTCTGCACTGGTGGCACTCCGATCCCGCAGCTGAATCCTCTTTAGGAGACGATCCTGGCGCTTGCTGGACTTTCTTGGACGCCCCTGAAGCCTTCTTAACAAGAATCAAACCTCTTTCCTTGAAGTTCTTGATGATCCTATAAATTGTTGATTGAGGTGCAATCTTAGTAGCCACAATATCCTTGCCTGTGAAGCCATTTTTATGCAACGCAATGATGGCTGCACGCGTTTCTTTGCAGGTCACCATGGTTAACAATGGAAAAACAATGATTTCAAGCATCACCCTCCTTTTAACATGTCAAGTCTGCCATTTTAACCCAATCAGCCTGACATAATGATCTCCAGCCTTGTGCTCGTCAACATTCTCACCTGAGTTAACAAGACGATTACTGAAATGATCTCAGCAGGTCCTTTAATGACAGCAATGAAATGCAGTGGAAAGGTTTTTTTGGGATTAAGTTAATTTTCATGGCAAAGAAGGACTATGCAATTCATCTGATCACTCTTCATAACATTCTGGAGTATATGCAAATTGCTATTATAAAAACTTAAGCAGCAACTTTTCCAATTTCCAATATTTATGTAATTCTCAAAACTTTTGGCCACGACTGTAGATGGATGACTTAATGAAGATGCAATTACTATGTTCAAATTCATTGCTCTAAAGTAACAAAACTGCCTGGAAATTATTGAGCATTGGTAGTGAATGTTATTTATTTTTATTTTTCTTCTGATTCATTTGTAGTAAATATACCTGATTTACAGATTTACAATCTGTGCAGGACTGTAGCTGATTCATCCACTGTCATCTGCTCTACCTAGAATTGCCTCTGACAATTTCACAACAGACAAAGGTGAATTGTTTACTTACCAGTGATTATCCCACCTCGATAGAGTTGATTGATATATGTTGCAAAGAAAAAGGGGGTCAGTCAGCACATCCCAATGGCAGGGGCACGTTGCTATGGCTGAGAACAACACTGTAAAACAAAACAGCTCTCTGCAAACCAAATAAAGTACAAAAATGCATAATAATTGCTAGTGCTATAATTAGAAATTAGAGATGCTTGGCAAATCATTTTGCACAAAATTATTTGAGCCCGCCTGCCGCACGTCAAGGCGATCTCTGTAAGACGGGTTTCTAACACTAAATTCTACCTGTTATGTGCCATGACGGCTACCATACAATTCAGGGAATGTAGGTTCCACATGCATGCTGCGCCTGCTTTAATTTCTGTCATCTTTGGTGCCAAAATGGCCTCCATTATATCCAAGGAATGCAGGTACCAACATGCATGCCGAGCCAACTCCACACCTCTCCTGGTGCCAAATGGCCACCAAAGAATGATCTATGTTGGTGCTCTGTATTTCTATTTACTTCTATTGACTTGTAGAGAGATTGCAGAGGAGAAAATAAATTTTTGCAGATGATACTAAACTGCGCAAAGTAATTACTAGAGGGTTAAAAGAGGACAAAATATTGCTACAAATGTAAGGTTGTGCACATAAAAAGATAAAATGCATGTCAATATTACTTACTAAATTGCCTACTAAATTACTACTAATTACTACTAATACTGGGAAAAACTGATATGGAAAAGGAAACTTAATTGTACCAATGTCAGGCAGCTGCTGCTAAGATAAAAAGGACAATAAGGTGCATCAAAAGAAGCAAATATTCACATGACAAGAATATAGTTCCACTAATTTACAGATCATAAGTCAGACTGCATATGAAGTGCTGTGTGCAGTTTGGGGCACTTGTGCTCAAATAAGACTTGGCAGAGCTTGAGCGAATTCAAAGGCAGGCAACTAAAGTAATAAAAGGAATAGTTTGACTGCAGTACTCAGAAAGATGATCAAAATTAGGGATATTCAGTTTAGAAAAAAAAGGGGGGAGATCTAATAACTATGTATAAATATATCAGGGGTCAGTACAGAAAATTCTTCCATGATCTATTTATACCCAGTACTGTGACGAGGGGACATACTCTACGTCTAGAGTAAGTAGTAATGAGTAAATCGATTGTAAACAAATCAGCTTAGTTACAAACATTACAAAAATGTGTGCCCCAAACAAATTTGTTTTCAATGAATTACGTAAAAATGGCACCAAGTGCCATTTTACTGCTCTTGTTGGCGGACAAAACCAAGAGGGAAGAAGAAGGATGGTCACACTGAGAGGAAGTGGGGGAATGGTTTGCCCTGATTGGCTCAGAGGTTGATATACAGCCAATTCAGCCCATCAGGGGCAGAATTCAGCAAGTTCCTGTTAGAGACAATGTCACAGAGCACCATTTTGCATTGTACTTGCGACTTGAAATTATGGTGTTCTTTTGCTTTGTCTGGCAAAAAGCAATTGCAGACATAAGCCACTGATAAATTGTGCTAGGGACAGTATAAGAAAATTACAGATTAAATTACAGAAAAAAAAACACTAGCAATTTTGTTTAATAATCTGTGTACCAAACCAGTGACTCTTCATTCATAGGCCTCATAATAAAATGTCAAGGAAAAGGGAAGAGTGCAAAACGGAAGACTCGTGTCTTGTCCTCTCAGAGTCAGAATGTGGGTAGCAGCAATAGCAGTCCCAGCTATCTGGCCAGTAGTAGTTGTAGGCCACAGTTCTACCTGGCTTCCGAAAGGTGCAACATTATTATTCAGGACAAAGAGGATGAGATTATGGACTATATGGCTTGGAGGTTCCCTCTGGGTCTGACACTGCCTTGGATCAAAGGGTCACAGCAGTGCTCCTGCTGCTACTCTTCGCAACCCCTGAGAAGTCTTTCATTTTCAGTTGCATCCTCTATGTCTTCACTGCCCCTTTCTAGTGGGGAGCATTCTAACAGTTTCTCTTCATAGTGCCATAAGACAAAAACATTGCTATGTGCAAGATCTGAGGGATTAAAATAAACAGTGGGCATCCAAACACAAACATAGGCACCATGGCTCTATTGAACTGTGGGAAAAAAGTGGCCACCAGCTAGTGCAACAAGAGTGCCATCCTTCTCCCAGTCTCCTTTCTAGCAGCCAGACCAGATCCACATGATGTACAGTGTCCTTGTCACCATCACTTACTGCTTCCTCCTACTGTGCTTAATTGTCAGCCATCGATAACTGAATTTATGGCCAGGAAAAAAAAAAACTCTACATGCTCAGCAAGCCACTGGTGCACAAGCTTAACTCCACCTGGCCATATTGCAGGCAGTGCAGTCTCTACCATACCACTTAGTGGATTATGCTGCCTTTAGGGAGCTCATTACAAGCATTCAGCCTTGCTGGAAGATAACTAGCTGGAATTATTTCTTCCAAAAAGCCTTCCTTGCAATTATTGCTATGTGGCAAGGTGCATGCCTTGGTGGAAACCTGGAGTAGCTGTTATGGGCATGAACAGTACATGTCCTTTGTGGTCCACTTGATCAATGTTTTTTGCAGCAAGGCAGCACTGCAGCATGAAGACCAGGTCCTATTGATGCCTTAACATTGTTCCCACTGCCTCTTCCTCCTCCTCCATGAACATACTACCATCCCCAATGGCCGCAGACACTCTCCCTCCTATCATATGTATAAAGTGAAATGTTGCCATGTTAGTGCAGATCAACCTAGGAGAGATTGCATCAAGCAGCAAACATCCCGATGGCTGTGTCCCGGCCAACTGTGCAAGGTCGTCAGTGACAATGGCAGGAACATTGTGACCATGTTGCATTTGAGGATAACACATGTTCCCTGCATGGTGCACATGATCAATTTGGAAAAGTAGACTGGCCTGCAGAGGGTGCTAGCAAGGAGCATGTGTTGCTTTGAGGTCAGGCAGTGGCAGCTCATCAGAGACATCTATCATGTATTGAAGCCCTTAGAAGAAGCCACAAAATTTGTCAGTAGGGAGAACTGTGACATAAACAATGTAATCTCCTTGATATTTGTGCTGATGGAAGAGAGGATGGTGGAAATAAAACAGCTTACGGAGCTGGCCACCCTTCAGCTGTTGGGGATTCACAAGCAGAAAGTCCCATGGAGAAGAAGGATGAGGAGCTGCCACTGAAGGAGGAGCAGGAGTTGCTAGTAGAGGAGCAGGAGGATCATAATGATGATGATGATGATGAAGAAGACACCGGCCACAATGATCAATCATCTCAGTGGGGGAGTGGAGCCCGGAAACAACTGTGTACTCCTGCATGCTGTCCAAAATGGCAAGCTGCATCCTTGCTTGCTTACATAATGACAGCCGTATCATTCACATCAAGCAGTCTGGGGATTACTGACTAGCTACGCATTTAGACCTTCACTATTAAAGCAAAATGGGGGAATATTTTCCTCTTCCCAGAAGGGAGGCTAAATGACTTTATCACCATGAAACACTCTGTACACAGCTTGCCGCAGCTTTTGGCTTGCAGACGCCTGCCGCCCACATGTGTGAGGCCCCTCTCTGCTCCCTGCAGAGTCACCCACCTCCTACCATCTCCACTACCACAAACAGCATAAGCCCCAGCAGCAGCAGCCAGTTCAGTATCATCAACATGATGGAACATAAGCAAACAGAAAATAAGCAAACAGAAACATAACGCCCCAACACCTCCTTCTACTAACTCTGGGCTCTGGCATTTCTCTGGTGCATACTGTGTTCCCTGACCCCATGGACTTCTGAGCAGGCAGACTGAAACAGTCCTGAATTGGCCCAGTATGCTTTCTGTTCTCTCTAGCCCAACCTCCAGTGTTATCTTGGAAAGGATTTTTTTTACATAGCTAGGGGCATTGTGACATCAAAATGGACCAAGTTGTACTCCGCCAGAATATAATCACTTTTGTCAAAATAAACGAGGCATGGATCCGTGAGAATTTTCACACTCTTCTGGCTGTGGCCAATGAATAGATCTGTCCTTGCTCATGGTGCCCCATCATGCCACTGCCATTGTCTGCCTGCCTACCCTCATGTTCCATTCTGTATGGCTGCTGCCATCATGCCACTGTCTCCCTACCATCATGTTCTGTACCCTAGGTTGCTGCTGCTGCCGCCTTCATGTCAATACTGTTGTCTGCCTGTCTACGATCATGTGCCATACCGTGTGGCTGCTGCTGCTATCATGCTACTGCCACTGAAAAAGGAGAGAAATTAATTATTAATATAAAGAATTGTTATCAATATTAATATGTAAAGTTACTAGTGTAAAAAGGGTGAAATATTACCAATTATCAGATGATAATGGTCAACATTCCCCTTTTCCCCCTAGATCATGGGATTGTTCTCAGTTTATACCACAGCTACAGTATGTTGCCTTGGTATTACTAGGAATAACACACAACTCTTGCAGATGTAGCATAAAAGATACCTTTACTTAACTACAATGTACTACAACATATACAAATACGTTCAATATCATGGTCATTTCAGTATACATACAACATATACAGTTGCAAAAAAAAGTATGTGAACCCTTTGGAATTCTTGGATTTCTGCACAAATTGGTCATAAAATGTGATCTGATCTTCATCTAAGTCACAACAATAGACAATCACAGTCTGCTTAAACTAATAAGAGGGCCCTTCTCCTGGTACACCGCAACCTCCTATACTACCCCTAAATGTGTCCCTGTGCAGTGCTCCGACTGCCCAGCTTCGTCCTGAGGGGGTGGGAAAGGGGGGGGAGGGGGTCCCTAGAGGCAGATCAGGTACACCACCCACAGATATGCTCCCAGATCCCTGGAAACGACTGTGAAAGACAACACTAGACCAATGAAGATCTGTGTCCTAGGAGAAATTGTATGTTAGGGTGTCGCTTCGTGAATCACCCAACATTCATAGATGATTTGTGCTGAAAGGATCAGTAACCATAAGGTGGCCCGACATGTTTCTCTGATGTATTTCAGTTCGTCAGGGGCCCATCTATCGAGCACAATGTGTATGTGGCCTGGAATATATTGGCAAAACAAGTCGGGAGCTGCATAGGAGGATAGGAGAACATCTGGGGGATCTACGTCACCAAAGGGATACCCCCCTGGCACGCCATGTGACAGCGTTCCATGGCGGGGACTACTCACAAGTTCGATTCATGGGTATTGAGGTCGTCCTACCCCCAAATAGGGGAGGCGACTGGGACCAAAAGATCCTACAAAGAGAGACCTGGTGGATCTTTCAACTAAAAACTGTCCACCCACAAGGATTAAATGAACAACTCTCATTTAGTTGCTTTATTTGAGCTAATCCCCTACCTCCTGCGCAGCGGCACACTTTGGTGTCATTCGGGCTTGTATTTGCCATTGTATGGTTTCTTGACATGACATTAACATCTAGGCACATTGTTGTGAAATGTGCAACAGTGCCTGAAGTGCATTAAGTTCTCACCTGTAGAACATGATAGGGGATCTAGTCTAATCACATAGCCTTAACCTTTTGATTTCCACCGGCCAAAATGCTCTGGGTTACGCCGCGCCACTTTTTGTGTGGGGGCGACAGCGGCGCACCGTCCATCTGAATGAATATGGAATTTCATTCATCCTTTTGCTACAGTGTGGGGTATCCCTATCCCTGTAGGGTATCCCCACACACTAACTCCGCTGTGGTCTCATGGGTTTCTAATTACTCAGTTATTCTAATGAGACTCTAGCATAGGGGGCTAGCGGGTATGACTTAAATATTGTGAGCACGCCCCTTTACCGTGAAAATCCCCCTATCAATCTCTCCCTGTCCTAATATGGTTGCAGGACCTGCGATCACATGACGCCCCACGTGGCCATGACGTTGTGGTCACGTGATGGGTCATCTGATCGGGATGATGGGCGGAGCAATGATGACGCGGACGGCTTTAAATGGTGCAGCGGTGTCGGCGTCTTTTGCGGTACTGCCACACGCGGAATCCAGCGCACAGACTGGCGAGGAACTGGAACTAGTCTGTATCATGGGAACAGGTCCACTGACCGGTCACTCCTGACGAGATAAGTAATATCCTTCCACCCCTATTTGTGATTGCGGCTAATGTTACACTGCCACACTATGGGAGTTCTGTGAAGTCGGAATTATACATCTACACAGTTGTTGTTACTAACCACTGTTGAGCACAGTTTGTTTGAAATATTGGTGACCTGCCCCCACCCGAGGGTAGGCCATTGATACTGTTGCTGATATCAAATCCTGTGGGCCCCTGACGAACTGAAATACATCAGAGAAACGCGTCGGGCCACCTTATGGTTACTGATCCTTTCAGCACAAATCATATATGAATGTTGGGTGATTCACGAAGCGACACCCTAACATACAATTTCTCCTAGGACACAGATCTTCATTGGTCTAGTGTTGTCTTTCACAGTCATTTCCAGGGATCTGGGAGCGTATCTGTGGGTGGTGTACCTGATCTGCCTCTAGGGACCCCCTCCCCCCCCTTTCCCACCCCCTCAGGACGAAGCTGGGCAGTCGGAGCACTGCACAGGGACACATTTAGGGGTAGTATAGGAGGTTGCGGTGTACCAGGAGAAGGGCCCTCTGATTAGGGTAATAATAGGGGCTGAGACCCAGCATTCCCTTCCCCCTCTTCCCTACACCCTCCCTAGGAGTACCGTATACTCACCACGAGTGGGGTGGATGCCCACCCCTCTCCAGTGTTCTGCGCCTATATTTAAGGGCATTTATTTTATTATAAATATTAATAAAAGTTATTTATTAAAGGTTACCACATTTCCATATATTTTCTACGCAATTACCAGGTACCTATTACTTGAACGGTCTATCTCTTAGTTAGTCTACAGTCTACACACAAATAATTTAATGTTACCATGTTTTTATTGAACACACGATGTAAATATTCACAGTGCAGGTGGAAAAAGTATGTGAACCCCTAGACTAATGACATCTCCAAAAGCTAATTAGAGTAAGGTGTCAGCCAACTGGAGTCTAATCAATGAGATGAGTTTGAAGGTGTTGGTTACAGCTGCCCTGCCCTATAAAAAACACACACTAGTTCTGGATTTGCTTTTCACAAGAAGCATTGCCTGATGTGAATGATGCCTTGCACAAAAGAGCTCTCAGAAGACCTACGATTAAGAATTGTTGACTTGCATAAAGCTGGAAAGGGTTATAAAAGTATCTCCAAAAGCCTTGCTGTTCATCAGTCCACGGTAAGACAAATTGTCTATAAATGGAGAAAGTTCAGCACTGCTGCTACTCTCCCTAAGAGTGGCCGTCTGCACTGTAAAGTGTAAAGATGACTGCAAGATCACAGCGCAGACTGCTCAATGAGGTGAAGAAGAATCCTAGAGTGTCAGCTAAAGGCTTACAAAAGTCTCTGGCATATGCTAACATCCCTGTTAGCGAATTTACGATACGTAAAACACTAAACAAGAATGGATTTCATGGGAGGATAACAGTGGAAGCCACTGCTGTCCAAAAAAAAAACATTGCTGCACATTTACAGTTTGCACAAGAGCACCTGGATGTTCCACAGCAGTACTGGCAAAATATTCTGTGGACAGATTAAACCAAGTTTAGTTGTTTAGAAGAAACACACAACACTATGAGTGGAGAAAAAGAGGCACAGCACACCAACATCAAAACCTCATCCCAGCTGTGAAGTATGGTGGTGGAGACATCATGGTTTGGGGGTGCTTTGCTGCGTCAGGGCCTGGACTGATTGCTATCATCGAACGAAAAATAAATTCCCAAGTTTATCAAGACATTTTGCAGGAGAACTTAAGGCCATCTGTCCACCAGCTAAAGCTCAGCAGAAGATGGGTGTTGCAACAGGACAACGACCCAAAGCATAGAAGTAAATCAACAACAGAATGGCTTAAACAGAAGAAAATATGCCTTCTGGAGTGGCCCAATCATTGTCCTGACCTCAACCCGATTGAGATGCTGTGGCATGACCTCAAGAAAGCGATTCACACCAGACATCACAAGAATATTGCTGAACTGAATCAGTTCTGTAAAGAGGAATGGTCAAGAATTACTCCTGACCGTTGTGCACGTCTGATCTGCAACTACAGGAAACGTTTGGTTGAAGTTATTGCTGCCAAAGGAGGTTCAACCAGTTATTAAATCCAAGGGTTCACATAGTTTTTCCACCTGCACTGTGAATGTTTACATGGTGTGTTCAATAAAAACATGGTAACATTTAAATTATTTGTGTGTTATTAGTTTAAGCAGACTGTGATTGTCTATTGTTGTGACTTAGATGAAGATCAGATCACATTTTATGACCAATTTGTGCAGAAATACATATCATTCCAAAGGGTTCACATACTTTTTCTTGCAACTGTAAGACTTCACAGGGAGATGGTCTGGGTAAGGAATGCCCCAGTAGCTAGCTGTATTGCTACTATATTAACTCCTGCCTACCCCAAGTTCATTGTACCTGTGATGTAAGCACTGAAAGGGAATGTGTAACTACATGGCAGTGTGAAGTTGCTCACTCAACCATGTGTCTAATTTAAATATCAAAACATGACTGAATCTCAGCCCTGTAGCAGCCACTGTCTGCCTACCATCATGTTTTATAACAAACGGCTGCTGCTGACACCATCATGCCACTGTCTGCCTACCTATCATCATGTGCCATACCGTGTGGCTGCTGCCACCATCATGCCACTGCTACTCTCTGCCTGCTATCATGTTCTGTACTGTATGGCTGCTGCTGCCATAATACAACTGCTGCTGTCTGCTTGTCTACCATAATTTTCTGTACTGCATGGCTGCTGCTGCCTCTGCAGCTGCTACTCCCTGTTGCTAATCCCCTGCTGCCAGTTTCATTACCCCTACTGCCACTGCACAGTCACAACTACTACTACCCCTAAACAGCTGCACATGCATCTACTGCTGTTTCTGTTCCATGCTGAGCTGCTACTGCTGCCACTAATACTGCAACCACATGCCACTATTACCTTACCCTTGTCACACTGTACTGCTGCTGCTCCAAATTAAAATAATGTTTCCAGCTGATTCAGAACAAGCCACTCTTTCTTCTGACAATTAACACTTATGTGTGTATCAATATGTGTGTTAAAGCATAATTTTGGATGCTTGTCCAGAACAAGCAACTCTTTCTTCTGACATTAACATGTGTATAAAAAGGACAGGGATCTGCCTCATTGAGGCATACATTTTGGTTTTAACACCACCCGTACCCAATAAGTAGCAATATTTGAAAACATTCTAATATGAAAAAGCATAATACATGCGTCAGTGCATTGTGTTTTTAAACACGCTGTATATTAGCACAAACATATGTTTACCCATAGCTATGCATGTCATTTTACTCTGACATTTCTTGCTATTGCTATAATTGTATTCAATACCTTAAAAAGGGGGGATGAGTAAAAGAGCAAAAATATATAAAAAATTTACAAAAAGAGATAATATCTGTTCATAAAAAAATCCTAGGAGACTAGAGGGTGCCAATTTTCTGTGCAATCGGAGCAACTACAATTCGTGATGATTCGATTTGGGTCAGTACAAAACTTTTTTTTTAAAAGATTCTCCAAATCAGACACAAATTGAATCTCAAGAAATTCACTCATCTCTTACAGTCAGGTCCATAAATATTGGGACATCGGCACAATTCTAACATTTTTGGCTCTATACACCACCACAATGGATTTGAAATGAAACGGACAAGATGTGCTTTAACTACAGACTGTCAGCTTTAATTTGAGGGCATTTACATCCAAATCAGGTGAACGGTGTGGGAATTACAACAGTTTGCAAATATGCCTCCCACTTGTTAAGGGACCAAAAGTAAGGGGACAATTGGCTTCTCAGCTGTTCCATGGCCAGGTGTGTGTTATTCCCTCATTATCCCAAATACAATGAGCAGATAAAAGGTCCAGAGTTCATTTTAAGTGTGCTATTTGAATTTGGAATCTGTTGCTGTCAACTCTCAAGATGAGATCCAAAGAGCTGTCACTATCAGTGAAGCAAGCCATCATTAGGCTGAAAAAAACAAAACAAACCCATCAGAGAAATAGCAAAAACATTAGGCGTGGCCAAAACAACTTTTTGGAACATTTTTAAAAAGAAGGAACGCACCGGTGAGCTCAGCAACACCAAAAGACCCGGAAGACCACGGAAAGCAACTGTGGTGGATGACCGAAGAATTATTTCCCTGGTGAAAAAAACACCTTTACAACAGTTGGCCAGATCAAGAACACTCTCCAGGAGGTAGGTGTATGTGTGTCAAAGTCAACAATCAAGAGAAGACTTCACCAGAGTGAATACAGAGGGTTCACCACAAGATGTAAACCATTGGTGAGCCTCAAAACCAGGAAGGCCAGATTAGAGTTTGGCAAACAACATCTAAAAAAGCATTTACAGTTCTGGAACAACATCCTATGGACAGATGAGACCAAGATCAACTTGTACCAGAGTGATGGGAAGAGAAGAGTATGGAGAAGGAAAGGAACTGCTCATGAGCCTAAGCATACCACCTCATCAGTAAAGCATGGTGGTGGTGGTAGTGTCATGACGTGGGCATGTATGGCTGCCAATGGAACTGGTTCTCTTGTATTTATTGATGATGTGACTTCTGACAAAAGAAGTGGAATATTATGCAATGGCCAAGTCAATCACCTGAACCTGAATCCGATTGAGCATGCATTTCACATGCTGAAGACAAAACTGAAGGGAAAATGCCCCAAGAAAAAGCAGGAACTGAAGACAGTTGCAGTAGAAGCCTGGCAAAGCTTCACCAGGGATGAAACCCAGCGTCTGGTGATGTCTATGCGTTCCAGACTTCAGGCTGTAGTTGACTGCAAAGGATTTGCAACCAAGTATTAAAAAGTGAAAGTATGATTTATGATTATTATTCTGTCCCATTACTTTTGGTCCCTTAACAAGTGGGAGGCACATATGCAAACTGTTGTATTTCTTACACTGTTTACCTGATTTGGATGTAAATACCCTCAAATTAAAGCTGACAGTCTGCAGTTAAAGCACATCTTGTTCATTTCATTTCAAATCCATTGTGGTGGTGTATAGAGCCAAAAGTGTTAGAATTGTGTCGATGTCCCAATATTTACGGACCCGACTGTATCTACAGGAAAGAACGTTTCTCCATCAACATAGCAGGGGATTCATCATAGTAAGAGCAATGATATTATGGGACTCTCTGCCAGAGGAGGCTGTGATTATGAACTCACTAAAACAGTTCAAGAGGACCTGTGATGCATTTCTTGAATGTACAAACCGGATTCCAAAAAAGTTGGGACACTAAACAAATTGTGAATAAAAACTGAATGCAATGATGTGGAGATGGCAAATGTCAATATTTTATTTGTAATAGAACGTAGATGACAGATCAAACGTTTAATCCGAGTAAATGTATCATTTTAAAGGAAAAATACGTTGATTCAAAATTTCACGGTGTCAACAAATCCCAAAAAAGTTGGGACAAGTAGCAATAGTAACATAGTACATAAGGCCGAAAAAAGACATTTGTCCATCCAGTTCGGCCTGTTATCCTGTAAGTTTATCCAGAGGAAGGCAAAAAAACCCTGTGAGGTAGAAGCCAATTTTCCTCACTTTAGGGGATTAAAAACTCCTTCCGACTCCAATCAGGCAATCAGAATAACTCCCTGGATCAACGACCCCTCTCTAGTAGCTATAGCCTGTAATATTATTACACTCCAGAAATACATCCAGGCCCCTCTTGAATTCCTTTATTGTACTCCCCATCACCACCTCCTCAGGCAGAGAGTTCCATAGTCTCACTGCTCTTACCGTAAAGAATCCTTTTCTATGTTTGTGTACAAACCTTCTTTCCTCCAGACGCAGAGGATGTCCCCTCGTCACAGTTACAGTCCTGGGGATAAATAGATGATGGGATAGATCTCTGTACTGACCCCTGATATAAGAGGCTGGAAAAAGTAAATTTGAGCATAACGAAGAGCTGGAAGACCAATTAACACTAATTAGGTCAATTGGCAACATGATTGGGTATAAAAAGAGCTTCTCAGAGTGGCAGTGTCTCTCAGAAGCCAAGATGGGTAGAGGATCACCAATTCCCACAATGTTGCGCAGAAAGATAGTGGAGCAATATCAGAAAGGTGTTACCCAGCGAAAAATTGCAAAGACTTTGCATCTATCATCATCAACTGTGCATAACATCATCCGAAGATTCAGAGAATCTGGAACAATCTCTGTGCGTAAGGGTCAAAGCCGTAAAACCATACTGGATGCCCGTGATCTCCGGGCCCTTAAACGACACTGCACCACAAACAGGAATGCTACTGTAAAGGAAATCACAGAATGGGCTCAGGAATACTTCCAGAAACCATTGTCAGTGAACACAATCCACCGTGCCATCCGCCATTGCCAGCTGAAACTCTACAGTGCAAAGAAGAAGCCATTTCTAAGCAAGATCCACAAGCTCAGGCGTTTTCACTGGGCCAGGGATCATTTAAAATGGAGTGTGGCAAAATGGAAGACTGTTCTGTGGTCAGACGAGTCACGATTCAAAGTTCTTTTTGGAAATCTGGGACGCCATGTCATCCGGACCAAAGAGGACAAGGACAACCCAAGTTGTTATCAATGCTCAGTTCAGAAGCCTGCATCTCTGATGGTATGGGGTTGCATGAGTGCGTGTGGCATGGGCAGCTTGCATGTCTGGAAAGGCACCATCAATGCTGAAAAATATATTCAGGTTCTAGAACAACATATGCTCCCATCCAGACGTCATCTCTTTCAGGGAAGACCCTGCATTTTTCAACAAGATAGTGCCAGACCACATTCTGCATCAATCACAACATCATGGCTGCGTAGGAGAAGGATCCGGGTACTGAAATGGCCAGTCTGCAGTCCAGATCTTTCACCTATAGAGAACATTTGGCGCATCATAAAGAGGAAGGTGCAACAAAGAAGGCCCAAGACGATTGAACAGTTAGAGGCCTGTATTAGAGGCCTGTATTAGGAGAGCATTCCTACTTCTAAACTTGAGAAACTGGTCTCCTCGGTCCCCAGACGTCTGTTGAGTGTTGTAAGAAGAAGGGGAGATGCCACACAGTGGTGAAAATGGCCTTGTCCCAACTTTTTTGGGATTTGTTCACACCATGAAATTCTGATTTAACATACTTTTCCCTTAAAATGGTACATTTTCTCAGTTTAAACTTTTGTTCCGTGATTTATGTTCTATTCTGAGTAAAATATTAGAAGTTGGCACCGCCACATGATTGCATTCAGTTTTTATTCACGATTTGTATAGTGTCCCAACTTTTTTGGAATTTGGTTTGTAACAATAAGGCTTATTGCACACGACAGTATATTTTCACGGTCCGCAAAACGGGGTCCCGTTTTTCCGTGATCCGTGACCGTTTTTTCGTCCGTGGGTCTTTCTTGATTTTTGGAGGATCCTCGGACATGAAAAAAAAGTCGTTTTGGTGTCCGCCTGGCCGTGCGGAGCCAAACGGATCCGTCCTGAATTACAATGCAAGACAATGGGGACGGATCCGTTTGACGTTAACACAATATGGTGCCATTTCAAACGGATCCGTCCCCGTTGACTTTCAATGTAAAGTCTGGAGTCCCTTTTATACCATCGGATCAGAGTTTTCTCCAATCCGATGGTATATTTTAACTTGAAGCGTCCCCATCACCATGGGAACGCCTCTATGTTAGAATATACTGTCGGATATGAGTTAGATCGTGAAACCTCATTTCCGACAGTATATTCTAACACAGAGGCGTTCCCATGGTGATGGGGACGCTTCTAGTTAGAATATACTACAAACTGTGTACATGACTGCCCCCTGCTGCCTAGCAGCATCCGATCACTTACAGGGGGCCGTGATCAGCACAATTAACCCCTCAGGTGCCGCACCTGAAGGGGTTAATTGTACTATCATATCCCCCTGTAAGAGATCAGGGCTGCCAGGCAGCAGGGGGCAGACCCCCCCCTCCCCAGTTTGAATATCATTGGTGGCCAGTGCGGCCCCCCCCCTTCCTCCCTCTATTGTAATAAATCGTTGGTGGCACAGTGTGCGCCCCCCCCTTCCTCCCTCTATTGTAATAAATCGTTGGTGGCACAGTGTGCGCCCCCCCCCCCCTTCCTCCTTCTATTGTAATAAATCGTTGGTGGCACAGTGTGCGCCCCCCATTGGCCCCCCCTCCCTTTATAGCATTAACAACATTGGTGGCCAGTGTGCGGCCTCCCATCTCCCCCCCCGATCATTGGTGGCAGCGGGTTACTAGCAATAGTACAATAGTAAAAGATTCATACTTACCTGGGAGCTGCGATGTTCATGTCCGGCCGGGAGCTCCTCCTACTGGTAAGTGACAGTTCATTTAGCAATGCGCCGCACAGACCCTGTCACTTACCAGTAGGTGGAGCTCCCGGCCGGACACGAACATCGCAGCAGCCACCAGCAGGTAAGTATGAATCTTCTACTATTGTACTATTGCTAAGTAACCATGGCAACCAGGACTGTAGTAGCGCCCTGGTTGCCATGGTTACCGATCGGAGCCCCAGCGATTAAACTGGGACTCCGATCGGAACTCCGCTGCCACCAATGATGGGGGGGGGGGAGATGGGAGGCCGCACACTGGCCACCAATGTTGTTAATGCTATAGAGGGAGGGGGGGGGCGATGGGGGGCGCACACTGTGCCACCAACGAATAATTACAATAGAGGGAGGGGGGGGGGGCCGCACTGGCCACCAACCTATTATTACAATAGAGGGGGGGGGCCGCACTGGCCACCAATGATATTCAAACTGGGGAGGGGGGAGGGTCTGCCCCCTGCTGCCTGGCAGCCCTGATCTCTTACAGGGGGATATGATAGTACAATTAACCCATTCAGGTGCCGCACCTGAAGGGGTTAATTGTGCTGATCACGGCCCCCTGTAAGAGATCGGGTGCTGCCAGGCAGCAGGGGGCAGTCTTGTACACAGTTTGTAGTGTATTCTAACTAGAAGCGTCCCCATTACCATGGGAACGCTTCTGTGTTAGAATATACTGTCGGTTCTGAGTTTTCACGAAGTGAAAACTCAGCTATGAAAAAGCTTTTATGCAGACGGATCTTCGGATCCGTCTGTATAAAAAGTAACCTACGGACACGGATCACGGACACGGATGCCAATCTTGTGTGCATCCGTGTTCTTTCACGGACCCATTGACTTGAATGGGTCCGTGAACCGTTGGCCGTGAAAAAAATAGGACAGGTCATATTTTTTTCACGGCCAGGAAACACGGATCTCGGATGCGGCTGCAAAACGGTGCATTTTCCTTTTTTTTTCACGGACCCATTGAAAGTCATGGGGTCCGCGAAAAAAAACGGAAAACGGCACAACGGCCACGGGTGCACACAACGGTCGTGTGAAAGAGGCCTAATACAAGTTTCAGTAAATTAGAATTTTGGAGAAGGATCATTTAACCAGGGAGTTGTTCTGATTGAAAGATTTCAAGTTGGGAAGGATTTTTTCCTATAAAGGGAATGATTTTAAATATCACGGAAAATTGGAACGCTAAAACTAATATACTTTATTGATACTAGTTAAAAACAGGGGGAATATATAACATTGTTCAAATCTATCAAAAATACCTAATAATCGGGTTGGGTCTATTTTGCATGCCCAATTCTAGTGTTGATCACGAATATTCGAATTGCGAATTTTTATCGCGAATATAGACACTCCGAGAATTCGCGAATATTTAGAATATAATGATATATATTCGTAATTTTATTCTTTTTTTTTAAAAATCAGTAAGCATGATCCCTCCCTGCTTCTAGCTTGTGGACCAATGAGAAGGCTGCAGTATCTTTGACTTTAGGAGTATTGTTGATTGCGAATTTTCGTAATGCGAATTTTCAATTGCGAGTAAAAACATTATTACTCCCTGCTTCTTGCTTGTGGGCCAATGAGACATTGGCCCACAAGCAACTTAAGCAGGGAGGAATCATGAGTTTAGATGGGAAAAATGACGAATATTCTAAAAAACTAATATATAGCACTATATCGAATATATTAGTTTTTTCGATTTTTTGTAATATTCTAAAACAAGAATATATAGCAATATAGCAAATATTCGGAAAAAAAACTAATATAGAGCAATTTAGCTAATATGGTGCTATAATCTTCTTTGTCTAATAGTTGTAATTTTTTTCTCATCTGAAGTTCAGATTGGAAAAAAATTACAACTATTAAAAAAGATTATAGCACTATATTAGCTAAATTGCTTTTTTCGAGTATTCGCTATATTGCTATATATTCTTGTTTTAGAATATTACGAAAATTAAAAAAAAATAATATATTCGATATAGAGCTATATATTAGTTTTTTTTTAATATTCTTAATTTTTCCCATCTAAAGTCATGATTCCTCCCTGCTTAAAGAGGATCTTTCACCGATTTTTACACTATTAACTAAATATACAGACATGTAGAGCGGCGCCCGGGGATCTCCCTGCACTTACTATTATCCCTGGGCGCCGCTCCGTTCTCCTGTTATGCCCTCCGGTATCTTCGGTCACTAAGTTATGGTAGGCGGAGTCTGCCCTTGTTCTGCTGTAGCGCTGGCCAATCGCATTGCAGAGCTCACAGCCTGGGAGAAAATAACCTCCCAGGCTGTGAGCTCTGCGCTGCGATTGGCCAGCGCTAGAGCAGAACAAGGGCAGACTCCGCCTACCATAACTTAGTGACTGGAATCTCCGCCTACTATAACTTAGTGAGCGGAGATACCGGAGGGCATAGCGGGAGAACGGAGCAGCGCCCAGGGATAATAGTAAGTGCAGTGAGATCCCCGGGGGCGCCGCTCTACATGTCTGTATAGTTAGTTCATAGTGTCATAATCGGTGAAAGGTCCTCTTTAAGTTGCTTGTGGGCCAATGAATCATGTTTTTACATGTTACATGTTACATGTTATGTACATGTTATTACAGGCTATAGCTACTAGAGAGGGGTCGTTGATCCAGGGAGTTATTCTGATTGCCTGATTGGAGTCGGGAAGGAATTTTTTATTCCCCTAAAGTGAGGAAAATTGGCTTCTACCTCACAGGGTTTTTTTGCCTTCCTCTGGATCAACTTGCAGGATAACAGGCCGAACTGGATGGACAAATGTCTTTTTTCGGCCTTATGTACTATGTTATGTACTATGTTACT
The DNA here is from genome assembly GCF_905171765.1 of Bufo bufo. NCBI lineage: Eukaryota > Metazoa > Chordata > Amphibia > Anura > Bufonidae > Bufo > Bufo bufo. The sequence goes on from NC_053390.1 coordinate 591,262,668, forward strand.
CGGCAATTGAAAAATTTGCATTTTTGCTTATTACGCGATCAATACCTTGCAGATTTTTCAAGTAAATTTTTTTTCGAATATGCCAAATATTCGAATTTGCGAATATTCAACGAATATTCTACAAAATATGACCCTTGCCGCTCATCACTACCCAATTCCGATATTGAGGTGGATTACAAATAAGAATTGGGTGAGTGGTGTCTGTAGGTAAGTATGAGAGCAACTAATGGTCCATTAGGTGCTCTCATACTTACCTACAGACACCACTCACCCAATTTTGTCTTGTAATCCACCTCAATATCGGAATTGGGCGTGCAAAATAGACCCAACCCGATTATTAGGTATTTTTGATAGAAGATTTTATATACTGTAAGTGAACAATGTTATATATTCCCCCTGTTTTTAACTAGTATCAATAAAGTATATTAGTTTTAGCGTCCCAATTTTCCGTGATATTTAGCTCCAACTGAGACATGCATCTAAACAGTGAATTATTAAAGGGAATGATTTTGCCTCATATCTAATGGGTGGTTTTGCTTTCCTTTGAATCATATTTGAAGGATAATGAGCTGCATTGGATGGAGGTTTATATACAAATTAAGAGGGACAATTATCAAGAACGGTATTTAGTAAGCCTGTGTTAAAGGGAACCTGTCAGTAGCTGGCAGTGAGTTTCGAATAATGATTTTCTTACTGCATTCTGATGAGGCAGAAGTATGAAAAACGTTATTTTATCCTCCGTCCATGCTATTTTCCAGTCAGGCTTGAAGTCAAGGGGGCAGTGGCCTCCTTGCTTCAAGTCAAGGTAACCATGCCCCCTTCCCTGCACCTTCTCCTATGACTGACAGCTGACTGTTCAGCAAAGCCAACTGGCTGTCGGGCATAAGCGCTGTCAGTCACAGAGAAGGGGCAGGGAAGGGGGCGTGGTTACCGCTGCCCCCTTGACTTCAACCCTGACTGGAAAGTAGCATGGACGGAGGTGAAGCTAGGATTTTAGAAAGTACTGCTGGCGGTTTGGGATGGGTTTTGCCCTGACAGGTTCCCTTTAATCTCTCCCTTGCTTACTTTAGATGCACCACAGTTAGTAAGAAGTGCATACCTCTTAATATTTGTGGCACATCTTTGCAGGTCCGTGCAACAAAGCGGGGATCTAGACCAGCAAGGGAGCAAACTGTTCTAGGTCAGTTTCCTGGAGTAGATTATTGTATTGTAAGGGAATTTTGTAAGTACTGATTGGTTCTGTCCTTTAATTATTTTCCCTTTTATTATTACCATTCTGTGTAATGATGTGCCTTGTAGTGTAGTACCCATTCCCCATTGTGCTGATGAGAACACATTCCTGAGTGATCTCAGAGACATGCGTGATACACACTGAAGGAGGGGCTGATGGGAATAACTGTGGTCTACGCTAACAATTAGTTGGCACTCCAAGACTTCATTCTAGACTGCCCACAATAAAGCACCTTGATATGCCACACCTGTGAGGTGGGATGGATTATCTCGGCGAAGGAGAAGTGCTCACTAACACAGATTTAGACAGATTTGTGAACAATATTTGAGAGTAATTGGTCTTTTGTGTATGTAGAAAAAGTTTCAGATCTTTGAGTTCAGCTCATGCAAAATGGGAGCAAAACCAAAAGTATTGCATCTATATTTTTATTCAGTGTAGTTAGGTGACTAGTGACAGCCAGGAAGAGAGACTGGAGGAAGTATGAGGGAATAGGGTCAGTAGTACATGTGGTAGGAGGAGAAAAAGAGAGGTACCTAGAGACTTCTTCTTCTGTGACTGGGTCAGATTTGGAGAGTAAGCCAGAGGAGATACAGTACAGTAAGAAAGAAATCAATGACAATAAGAGGCTGGGAGCTGATTTCCTGCAAGATATTTTCAATTTTCTCTTTGAAGTAGGTGACTACATCTTCAGCACAGAAGTCTGTACTAGATGCCTGCACTAGTACAGGAGGAGAAAAAAGTGTCAAAAAGTTTTTGGGGATTATTGGAATGTGAGGAGAAAAATAGTTCTGTTTGGCGAGGTGAAGGGCAGACTTACAAGTTGCCAGCATAAATTTGTAATGGAACAAATGTTGTGGTGTGTGGGTTTTTATCCATAGGCCTTTGGCACTTCTGGAGCTGCGCTGGAGGAAACGAGTTTGAGGTGTAAGCCAGGATGGCTTTTATCTCTGTTTGGAGGTTCTGAGTGTAGGGGGCGCTACTTCATCCAGGGCACTTCTGATTGAGTGATTATAGTGTTTTGCAGCCAGTTCAGGACAGGAAAGATTTGGGACAGTGATGACTTTAGAAAGTCTGTAAGTTTCTTACTGTCAATGGCATATAGATTTCTAAATGCGTGATAAGTATGCGTGTGCTGAGATGGATGAAGACTTGTGACAGTGAAAAGAGGTGAAGCTAGGATTTTCTGAACCTGGGGCAAGGATTTAGGATAGTGACCCCCTTGACCCCGTGCACTTGCTACCTTCAGCTACCTTCGTGCATAATATTTTTTACACTAGGCCATGCCTCTAACTCCGCCCATTGCATAACTATACTCACTCAGTCCCACTCACCTGATAATATCTGTTATAGGATACATGGCGGTACCAATACACCGGGCGATAAATGAAAGAAGCAACTGGTTACACACACATCACGCTGCTGGCTGTGAAGGATGTTGGTTTCCGAGCTTTCACACACAGCCAGCTGCATGAAGTGTGGCCTGCTGGGGAGCACGGAGCTCAGCAGAAGAGTGAAGCAGGAAGCGAATGGCTCCCAGCTTTACCATGTCAATCAGTGAACTGCCTGGGTGTGTACCTAAGCTGTCCCCCCTCGCTATGTCCCTGACAGTGAAGGAGAGAAGTTTGTGATCAGAGGGCGGGAGAGGAGAGCTTGTAAAGTCGGAAATGGAACTGAGCCAGAAAAATACCCGGCAAGTGTGTTACCATCTTTATTTTTCTGAGAGTTTGAAAGTTGTCTAATAAAGATAGAAGCTGGAAGGCAGATGGGGAGAAAGGGCTGTCTATGGTAAAGTTAAACACAATTCTGCACAGTGTGCAGCCACCCTAAGGGTGCTGCCACATAATATTTTTTAATGCTTATTTATTAGGGCCATCAAAAATCTAAAAGAAGCCTGACTTGGTGAGCATTTGAGCAGGATTTTTAGGTATTTTTGAACATATGTTTTGGCACCTGGCAAATTTTTATGGTGTTTTTTTGGATGCCTAACATTTTTTTTTTATAGGAAAGTATGCACCTGTCACTCTGTAGAACAGTACAGGGAAAATACATTGGTCCAAAAAAGGCCATGCAAAAACATCATTAAAAACGCCAGCACACATTGCATTTATAACTCTACAAAATAAAAACAATGGATGTCTATTGGAGAAAAACACCAGATTCAGAGCATGCTGCAATTAAAAAATAAACAAAAGAATGCCATTGGCCCAAAAAAAAGGGCCTCAAGGGTGAAAAGATGGTACTACACAAAATGCTTGTTTGTTCTGCCTTTAATACTTCTAATAAACTTCCAAGTAGCATCTGAAGCTGACATATTTTGACTAACGCCCACCTAAAACGGCAAAAAAGGTCAAAACACCAGTGTTCTTTCTTCATACACGTTCACGCAGTGTGCAGTCTGACATTCAGTATAAACCATTCCTGTCTTCCAAATAAGAGGACTGTTTTCTGTAGTCTAACTTGTTTATTGGCAAAACAGGAGTATTTGATGTGATGAATCAATTGTGTGGTAAAGCTATAAGAATAAAAATAACACATATAAGTATAAAGCATAACATGTATCAGCAAAAAGCATAGAACAGCATGTATTATAACATTACATTAACACTGGGAATATGTCCAAAATGCCTGCCTATACATGGATTGCATGTCTAGCATCTAACAGTTACAACCTCTTTCCCTAAGTAACACTTATACCTAGCTAAACAGCACTGCATAACACAATATCCCTGAGACAGAGGTAGAAGTCTTACCAGATATGCTTGTACAAGGATTGTGGGGTTTGAAAAGGAGACATGTAGGAGACAGCACTGCTGATGTCCTGTAACTTGAAGACTGGAGACTGGGCTTCTTCTTCCCAGGATGCATTACAGTCCCACAATGCTTGGCACCTCCCACAATACAATAATCTTTATTAACATAATAACAAAGTTTAGTACATTTTTAAGACCACTAGATGGTGCTTTTACCAAAAGAATCACTACAGAAATATGGAAGAGACCTTAGTTCTCCTTAGTGGGCGTCCCCTTCCCAATCTGCTGCAATTTGGTAAATCTCAAGAGAACAGGCTATTTAAGTGAGTATAGTACTTGCTGTACTTGCTTACATAGCCTGTTCTTGTGAGATTTACCAATTCTCATGAGAACAGCTCGTTTCCCCCTAGCTGTAAAGTGGTTCCCTCCGATTGGACAGCATTATAGGCAGGAAGAAGGAGACATCCAACCGAGGTCTTCTCCTCCCTTTACCACTGGTACTAACTGGCATATTTGGCTCCAGAACACACAGGGTGGGGCATAGTGGCGGAACAGAGGGGACTATCTGGAAAAAGAAATAGCATCTGCAGCAGGCGGACTACATACTAAGGTATTAGTTTAAGCACAACATGCTCTGGTCATGCCTTTTTTTTTGGCACTTTTCCAATAAGCCTATGTATAGGAGATCTAACCCCACCCCCCCACCCCCAAAAAATAAAAGAATAATAATAAAAAATGCAGCAAGGAAAAAAGCTAAAAATGTTAAAAACACATGGTGATTTATACCAGCAAAAAATAAAGAAATGCACAAGAAAAAATGTGTGAAGGAAGCCTATCATTTTTGCATTAAATGTTTATGGTTTGTCTTATCTTAGTTCTCAAAGTACAACAAGATATATTGAAATACAGGATGTCATAAATCAAACATTTTGGAAAATTACACTTTTTAGTAGTAGAGTTGAGTAATTTAGACAAGATTCTGAAAATACCTAGTGTATTCAATATTCTGCTTCTGTTGTGTTTATACAAGTTTAATTGGAACATAGATTTTGGTTTACTATCATTTTACAATTTCCTCTCTTGCTCCCAGAAGAATTATATGCAAGTTTCATACACTTCCCATGTTTTATAAGAGTGCATCCCAGGTTCAGATTAGGGATGAGTGAAGTTTTGAAAAATTAGATTTGGCCGATCTCCAAACTTTGACAACACATTTGATTTGTTACAGGGCACTCAGCCTAATCATGTTCATCCCACTTGGTGGCCCAATCTCAGTGTGAAGGCTTGGAAGTTATACTGCAGGGAGAGTGCAAGGAGAGTGTATGGCTGTGTTCATTACGTTCTAGTGCACAAACATTCATGCCGCCTCTTGGCATGTTTGCCATGCTGCCTCCGAAACTCCGGCCTGCCCCCATTATAGTCAATGGGGCCCAAGCAGTAGTCCGGGGGCATGTGTGCACTAGCGGCAGCACGGATCTGACAGGCTGTTTACTCGCCAGAATAGCCTGCCGAAGTTCCTTACCGCTAGTGTGAAACTGGTCTTAATCTGTTCTGTAGGTACTGTGCCGTCAGTATTAGAGGTGTTATTTATCCCTGTCTACAACACTGTGCAGTGCACCAAGATTTATAGCTAATCCCTTCTGTTAAACAAAAAGAAAAGCATACACCTTTCAATAAAGCAAAAATCTGTGAGCGCCCCTGCAGTGCAATGGCTCCTTAGTGAAACAAAATAAAGAATTTAAGGCAGCACCAATAAAGTATTTGAGAAACAAAATGTTCTTTAAAAGCATGTTGTCGCAGTCCAAACGCATGCTTTTTAATCCTCTCTGTTAGCTGCAGATTTACTGTACGTCAGTAACTGTCGCTGTTACCGTCAGGTCAAATTTATCGCCATGGACTTAACCGTGCAATGCCCCAATATTCAAGTAGTGGCCCCATGACAGAGCAGGAGGGTAGCAGCAGCAGTGGCAGTAACAGTGACAATAGTAGCCCCATGACAGAGAGGGAAGGGTGGCAGCAGCAGCAGTGGCAGTAAGGCTGTTGTCACATCACTGTTTATTTTTTTGTTCTTTTGAGCCATCATACAGAAAACAAAAAAAAAAAATTAAGCCTGTATTTTGAGCATAAAGCCTCTTTCAGATGATCAGTGATACTACGCCAAAATCAGGAGTGGGTCCAAAACAGAGATAAAATGTAATATAAATATGTGCATCTCTTCTGTGTTTTGGACCCACTCCTGCTTTTGGCTTACAAATACTAATCAAATACTGATGCAAAATACTGACCTTGTGAAAGAGGCCTTATGCTCAATTTGTATCCATATTGACCATTTACATTTGAAATCTGTTTTTTTAACAAGGAAAAAATTGGAATTTAATGGATTCTTTCACACGGTCAGTATTTGGTCGGTATTTTGCATCAGTATTTGATCAGTGTTGGTAAGCAAAAAACATAAGTGGGTCCACTCCTGCTTTTGGCTTACAAATACTGATCAAATACTGACTAAATACTGACCGTGTGAAGGAGGCCTTACAAATGCTCAAAATACAGGATCCTTTTTTTTCTGTTCTTCTGACGGACCAGAAGAACAAAAAAATAAATGGTGATGTCAACACGGACAAACAGGGTGGGGATAGGGGCCAACAGCAGTGGCAGTAACAAGGAAAATAGTTATCCCATGACAGAGTGGGGAGGGAGGGCAGCAGCAGTGGCATACAGAACTAAATAATGGCAGAACTCAAAAGTAGCAGTGTGTTCGCAAGGGCCAGTGGCATGCAAATCCTTTAAAAAATTTAACATGTACATATCAGTAGGCCAAGAAGCCCCTCAGCAGGAATGGCAGTAAAGGCATCAAACAGGTGACCACATCAAAATGGTGGCAGCACAAGGCCAGAAGCAATGGGCACGGCCCATTTTATAAAATATTCAGGTGTGCAAGCACAATACATGATCATTAGTGGCAGAATTATTTATTCTGTTGTATCAGGAACCGGCATCTGGAATTCCGGGTTGATCCATGCCTGATTCATCTATGAAGGTTAGTCACTCAACATTTTGTGTGGAAAGGCAAGTTATCTTAGGGTTAACTATGCCCCCCACTGCACTGAACACCTGCTCTGATGCCACACTACTGGCTGCCTGGGCAGAAAGCATCTCCATGGCAAACTTGGCCAGTTGCGGCCACACTTCAAATTTGCCTGCCTAGTAGTCCAGGGGATCTTGGACCATGGGTGACAGGGTGCAGTACAAGTATGCCACCACCTGCTAGCTGAGGTTTTGCTGCATGTCCTGCTGCTGCTGCTGCTGCTGGGTGGTTTCTTCAGTAGGCAGCTGAAGGAAACTGCTCATCATAGACTCCAGACTGAAGTTGCTGCATATGGAGCTGGTGCTGCTCCTGCCCCCACCCCACCAATCTTGGCCGTGTAGAGTGAGCACAGAGGGTCCCCCCAATCAGACCTTACTGAGGACGGGCGATGACACTCGTAGGCAGCGACCAAGTGACTACACAGTATGTCTTTATAGTAGTCCATTTTTGCATCCTTCAGAAGTTCTAAAAAATGCACCTATTTTTGACTGGCAGCGAGGGTCTAACAACGTGGATAGCCAGTAGTTATCCCTCTGCTGAATAATGACATTGTTGCACTCACTACACAAACATGACAACATGCATCTGGCCATTTGGGCAAGGGACTCAGAGGGCCTCCCTGCCTCCATCTCCACTGTATACTGCCATGGTCTGTTGTGGTCATCTGCGTCATCTTCGTCAACACGCTCCTGCTCCTCCTAACATACAGTATGGAGCTCAGAGTTCCAATGAATGGAAACGTCACATATCAGACGATGTTGGGGAATAGTGATGAGCGGCAGGGGTCATATTCGAATTCGCGATATTTCGCGAATATTTTGTAGAATATGCGTCGAAAATTTTCAAATTCGAAAATTCACGATTTTTTTTTTACTCGAAAAATCAGAAAGATAATGATTGTGTAATATGCGAATTTTCGGAATTCGAATTTTCTGATTCTAATTTTTATTGCGAATTTTTCAATTTACAACTATTAGACAAAGAAGATTATATCACTATATTAGCTAAATTGCTCTATTCGATTTTTTTCGAATATTCTCTATATTGCTATAACTTAATTTTTTCGAATATTCGTAATATTCTAAAACAAGAATATATAGCAATATAGCGAATATTCCAAAAAAACGAATATAGAGCAAAATTCGCAAACACTACTACTCCTAAAGTCAAGTATATTGCAGCCTTCTTATTGGCCCACAAGCTAGAAGCAGTGAGGGATCATGTGTACTGATAAAAAAAAAAAAAAAAAAATTAGAATATTCGAAATTACGAATATATATAACTATATTCAAAATTTTCGCGAATTTTTGAAGTACCTATATTCGCGATAAAAATTCAAAATTAGAATATTCGTGATCAACACTATTGGGGAAGAACATTTTGTCTTTGCAGCTCAAAGAGAGCGTGTTTTGCATGGTAAGAGTGGCTGAAGTGCATGCACAGTTTCCTGGACATTTTTGACAGCTCTTGCAGTTCAGTGGAAGACATGAGGAATTGAGTGACAATGGGATTTGAAGACGTGCGCCATGCAGGGCGCATGGGTCAGCTCTCCCTTATGCAGTGCAGACAAAATGTTTTTTTTTACCATTATCAATAACCATGGTTCCTATCTCTAGTTGGTGAGGAGAAAGCCAGTATTTGATTTCTTTATTGATGACACAGCACTTTCCACCCCTCCCCAAGGCTGACCAGATGTAGAACCGTGTGACAACTCCTAGATTTGCATAGATGGTATGCTGGAGGACCACTTTAAACTGTGCTTAAAGGAGAAGTTGAGGACAAGATGCCCACATATCCTGCATACCAAAAGGCTAACTTCGCCGAGCGACTTGGTAAAAAATTCTCACACTGGAGAGTATGGCATTTTCCCTCTACCACAGAGTGATACCTCCCTGCCACTGCTTTTGTAAACCTGCACACTGCTAGAGTGTTCCTTACAGGTAGTCTCCAGATTAACAAATAGTGTACCCCTCCTGCATTTGGCTGCAGATCTCCTACTGCTTCCACCCTACTGCTTCCACCCGTGAGGGGCACGCTTCCACCCTGCTGTCTCATGGGCATGCTGCTACCCTCGCTCCCTGATGATTACGATGCCTCCTCCTCACTCAGCTCCCACATGCTTTTGGCTACATGATTATCTACATCTGTTTAGTCGTCACTTGTGTCACCCTCACCTGTCTCTTGTCACGTCCCTGACCTCTCACAACATGTGGTCCCACACATCGAGATTTGCACACCTAGAAGAGTCCGCACCTGCCCTCTTCTCCAAGTTTGTGCTGGCCTATAACTGCTGACTGTCCTCACAAAGCTCATTCTTGCTGAAAAGTAGAGCAGAGCCGGCGCCATACATTACTTGGCTAGCAGCAAAAACAAGAGGCAGGTTCAGGTCAGGTGAGGGCACTGAGGCAGTTCCTGGGCCATGCCAACTAAGCGTAGTTTCAGAGGAACCCACTGATTATTGGCTGTGTGTATCTGTTATTACTTGGGATGATGTTGACGGCAAGTTAACCTTAACCATTCCAATACAGCTCGATTGTTGGTCAAAACACGACGAGTGGATGGTCTTCTTCTGCTACTTGTCCCTGCTACAACAACATTTTTGCCACAGCCCATTCATTTGGAGGGCCCAGGCAACTGTCTGTTGGCCATAGTGTACATTAGCTGTATCAATAGTGTAACAGATTAACTATGAATGTTGCAGCAGTTGAACAAGATTCCCCCGGCGATATATTAGACTGCCCTTTAATACTGAGGCACAGTAATTCTATATATAAACTAACAGATTTACTGCAAATGTACCAACAGTTGAACAAGAGGCAGATGGTGATAAATTAGACCATCCTTTAATACTGAGGCACAGTAATTCTATATATGATCTAACAGATTAACGGGGATTAATCAAACAAATTAGTGATTGAGCAAGATGCACGCGGCTATATATTAAACCGCCCCTTTAATACTGAGGCACTTTAATTCTATATATAAATTAACAAATTAATGGGGATTGTGTCAGCAGTTGAACAAGATGCATGCAGCGATATATTAGACCGCCCTTTAATACTGATATTAAGGGGAGAAAAACAGAACTGGATTGCACATCCACAATGCTATGCTTTGATCTAATTAAACTTGCTTCTCAGCGTCATATTAAATTGTACAGCCCCCCCATACTACATGCTGTACAAGAGGCATTAGTGTATGTTTTGATAAAAAGGCATAAGCCCACTGGGTCCTGCCGCCTACTAGGGCAGTGCCGCTTTGTCACCACATTGTGCTGTGCCTTTTTGGCAGAGTAGGTCCCACTCAAAGAGGCAACCTTGGCGTAGTGAGTGGGCCTATGCCTTTTGATCAAAATGTACACTAATGCCTTTTGTACAGCATGCAGTATGGGGGGCTGTACACTTTAATATCGCACTGAAAAGCAAGTTTAATTAGATCTAAGCATAGCATTGTGGATGTGCGATCCAGTTCTGATTTTCTCCCCTTGATATATGCCCTTTAATACTGAGGCACAGAAATTCTATATATAAACTGATTCAAATGGGATTGTAGCAGCAGTTGAACAAGATGGACAAGATGATTACACTCAACCTGCACTGTCCCTGCAGTGTCCCTATATTCTCCCTATGCTCTCTCTACAGTGTCTAAAAACTCTCCCTACACTGTCCCTGCACTCTCCCTATCCAATATTCTACAATTAAAAGCTTTCTGTAATACTGTCCCTAGCGCATAAATGCTTGTCACATCTTTCCCTAAACTCTCACAATGAAATGGCAGAGAGCTCGCAGGATGAGGCTTTTTATAGAGCTGTGACACCACAGGGGAAGGCTATCTGCTGATTGGCTGGCTTCTTACTTTCACTTTGTAACACGTGCAGCAGCCATTTTAGAAAAAATACGATTCGTTACCATGAAGTGTGAGAAATTCAGCTTCCTGGCAAATTGAATTTTTTCTAAACATCAGATCAAATTCAGTTTGGATGCTTCAATTTGCTTACCACTAATACAGATAGTAAGTTAATGGGAAAGACAGAGGGTTGGGAAGAATACACAAAGAAGCATCGTCATCATCAGGAGAAGAGAGTCGCAGCTTGCCTGTGAGGCAGTAGCTGAGCCAGCAAGTCAGCAAGATGGCTGCAGTTGCAGGTCAGGAATCCAAACGTGCCTGGGGAAGACCACCTGCTTCGCAGCAGCCTACCTGCCCGGAAAGAAGTGGTGCAGGGGTTCACGGAGGCAGCAGCGGTAGCAGTCAGTCAGTGCAGAGTGTTGGGGGAAAAAATCACCTACTCGGCGGTGTGGCAGTTTTTTATTAAGCTGCCTACGGAGGTTAACATGGCCATATGTAGAATATGTGGGCAGAAGATGAAGCGTGGCCAGGAAGCCAATGTTGTCACTACGGCCCTGCTTCAATAATTGCACCATCTACATAAAGTGGCCTGGGAGAACCGTGGCTCCGATCTTGTGGTCCAGCCTGCCGCAGCTACCGCTGCATCACCCAGTGGCACACCCCCGGGTTCAGCCAGTCAAGGCTCCTCCACCTCAGCTGAAGGGATCTGTCTGTCATTTCCATCTTCTGCTGGTCCAGATGCTCCTGCTCCTACTTCTCGTCAGTCATTCTGTCAGCAATCGATCACCGAAGCCATTGCCAAGAGACAGCAGTATGCGTGCACGCATCCAACGGCACAGAAGCTGAACGTGCTCCTGTCCAAGTTGCTGGTGCTGCAGTCCCTCCCTTTCCAAGTGGTTGACTTTGCACCTTTTAGTGAACTGGTGGCTTGTGCCGAGCCGAGGTGGAGATTCTCAAGCCGTTATTTCTTTGCCAAAAAGGCAGTACCAGCCCTGCACACATATGCAGAACCGAAGGTGGGCCAGTCCTTGAACCTGACGTTGACTGCCAAAGTGCACTGCAGTGCCGATGTGTGGAGATGTGACTATGGTCATAGACAGTACATGTCCTTTACAGCCCACTGGGTGAATGTGGTTCCTACACAGCCACATCAGGAACTTGGCCAGGTCATGCCGCTTCTGTTGTGACGCCGTTGGTCCTGTGACAAAGTGCGCCTCTGCCTCCTCATCCTCTACTATGTCCTCAGCCTCCACTGCAGGGACAAGTCACAGAGCCCGTTCAGCATACCACATGTGCAGGGCATGGTGGTGTCATGCTGTTCTGCACCTCATTTCCCTGGGCAAACGGAGTCACACAGGAGAGGAACTGCTCCGTGTTGTTCATCAAGAAATCAAATCCTGGCTTTCTTGTCGACAACTTAAAATCGGAACCATGGTGACCGACAATGGGAAGAACATGGTGTCGGCGCAGCCATGAGCCCTGCATGGCACACGTGTTCAATCTGGTTGTCAAGCGGTTCCTGAAGTCTTCCACCCATCTGCAAGACATCCTAAAAATGGCCAGGAAACTGTGCATGCACTTCAGCCACTCGTACCACCGCAAAGCACATCCTCATTGAGCTGCAGTGGCAGAACGGCATCCCCTAACATAGGCTGATATGCGACGTTTCCACCCATTGGAATTCCACCCTCCATATGTTGGACCGACTATACGAACAGAGAAAGGCCATCAACGATTTCTTGATGATGCAAGCGGATAGGAGTACTCCCCTGTGTAACGTCGAAGTCAGCCAGTGGAGCTCATGTGTGACACCTGTCGTTTACTCAGGCCCTTTGAGGATGCCACTTTATTTGTCAGTCACCTGGACTACGGGCTGAAAGGGTGTCATCCCACTGCTTCATGTCCTGGAAAAGATGCTGGTAACAATGGCTGGTCAGGGGACTGGAGACGTGGCACCTAGATCTCATGGCCACATGAGCCCTGTGGGGGCTGAACTGGAAGAGGAGGAGGAGGGGGAGGAGGATATTGGAGCACAGGCAATGTGCAGCCAAATGAGTGTTTTTTTTACTCAAGTGACAGGAGAGGAGGAGCAGGAGTAGCCAGAGGAGCTCCAGGGCAATGAAGAAGACAAGACAGAGGACCCAGACACACCGTGGCAGTATGCAGTAGAGATGGAGGCAGGAAGTCTATCCGAGTCACTTGTGCAAATTGCCCGATGCATGCTAACTTGCTTGCGTAGTGACAGTCGAATTGTCCCCATTCGGTAGGGGGATGACTTCTGGCTCTCCACCTTGTTGGACCCTCGCTACCAGTCCAGAATGGGGGCTTTTTTTACACCCACTTAGAGGGAGGACAAACTGAGCTACTACAGAGACATCCTATGTAGTCAGTTGGCCACTGCCTATCTGTGCTATCGTCCATCCTCTCGCAGGTCTGACCGGCGGGCCCCTCTGCGTTCACGTTTCACTGCCATGGCTGCTGGGGAAAAGTGGTGTGGCAGGAGCAGTACCAGCTCCATCAGAAGCAGGCTGAGTCTACAGTCGATGATGAGTAGCTTTCTTCACCCACATAGCGAAGAAACAGCAGCAGCAGATAGACCTAGAGAAGGACCTGAACCAGCAGGTGGTGGCATACTTGGACAGCACCCTGCCAAGCCACATTGAAGATCCGCTGGACTACTGGGCAGCCAAACTGGATTTGTGGCCGCAACTAGCAGAGTTTGCCCTGGAAAAGCTGTCCTGCCCGGCCAGTTGCGTGGCATCAGAGCGGGTGTTTAGTGCAGCGGGGGGCATAGTTACCCCAAGGAGAACTCGCCTGTCCACCCAAAAATGTGGAGAGACTGACCTTTGTCAAGATGAATCAGGTGTGGATCAGCCAGGATTTCCACCAACCAATTCCTGATGCATCAGACTAGATCATCAATGCTACTCTGATGCTGCAACCCGCCTGATGCCACACATCTGATGCCAAATGCTCCTTCTTTCACACACCTTCATCAGCGGGTACTGGTATTGCCACCCAGCGTCCCATTTTGCTACCAAGTCACTTTGTGGTCTTCTGATGCAGCTGCTGCTGCCATCCTAATACTATGTCACCTTGCCACTCTATGGTATCCACACTATGTCACCTTGCCACTATGTTGTCTCCTGATGCTGCTGACATCTCCAAACTATGTCATCTTGAAACTCTGTGGTATCCTCCTACTGCCATCTCCAGACTATGTCACCTTGCCACTCTGTGGTATCCTGATTCTCCTGCTGCTGCCATATCCACACAATGTCACTTTGCCACTCTGTGGTCTCCAAATGCTGCTGCCGCCATCTCCACACTATGTCACCTTGTCACTCTGTGGTCTCCTGATGCTGGTGCTGCTGCCATCTCCACACTATGTCAACTTGCCACTTTGTGGTCTCCTGATAGTGCTGCTGCTGCTACTACTGCCATCTCAACATTATGTCACCTTGCCACTCTGTGGTATCCTCCTGCTGCGCCACCATCTCCACACTATGTCACCTTGCCACTCTGTGGTATCCTCCTGCTGCTGCTGCCATCTCCACACTATGTCACCTTGCCACTCTGTGGTCTCCTGATGCTGCTGCTACTGCCATCTCCACACTATATCACCTTGCCACTCTGTGGTATCCTCCTGCTGCTGCCATCTCCACATTATGTCACCTTGCCACTCTGTGGTATCCTGATGCTGCTGCTGCCATCTCAACATTATGTCACCTTGCCACTCTGTGGTATCCTGATGCTGCTGCTGCTAATGCCATCTCCACTCTATCTCACCTTGCCACTCTGTGGTATCCTGATGCTGCTGCTGCCATCTCCACATTATGTCACCTTGCACTCTGTGGTATCCTGATGCAGCTGCTGCTGCTACTGCCATCTCCATACTATGTCACCTTGCCACTCTGTGGTCTCCTGATGCTGCCAACATCTCCACACTATGTCACCTTGAAACTCTGTGGTATCCTCCTGCTGCCATCTGCACACTATGTCACCTTGCCACTGTGTGGTATCCTGATTCTCCTGCTGCTGCTGCCGCCATATCCACACAATGTCACCTTGCCACTCTGTGGTCTCCTGATGCTGCTGCCGCCATCTCCACACTATGTCACCATGCCACTTTGTGGTCTCCTGATGCTAACTGCTGCTGCCATCTCCACACTATGTCAAATTGTGACTGTGTGGTCTCCTGATGCTGCTGCTGCTAATGCCATCTCCACACTATGTCACCTTGCCACTCTGTGGTATCCTCCTGCTGCTGCCACCATCTCCACACTATGTCACCTTGCCACTCTGTGGTATCCTCCTGCTGCTGCTGCCATCTCCACACTATGTCACCTTGCCACTCTGTGGTCTCCTGATGCTGCTGCTACTGCCATCTCCACACTATATCACCTTGCCACTCTGTGGTATCTTCCTGCTGCTGCTGCCATCTCCACACTATGTCACCTTGCCACTCTGTGGTGTCCTCCTGCTGCTGCCATCTCCACACTATGTCACCTTGCCACTCTGTGGTCTCCTGATGCTGCTGCTGCTACTGCCATTTCTACACTATATCACCTTGCCACTCTGTGGTATCCTCCTGCTGCTGCTGCCATCTCCACACTATGTTACCTTGCCACTCTGTGGTATCCTGATGCTGCTGCTGCCATCTCAACATTATGTCACCTTGTCACTCTGTGGTATCCTGATGCTGCTTCGCTAATGCCATCTCCACACTATCTCACCTTGCCACTCGGTGGTATCCTGATGCTGCTGCTGCCATCTCCACATTATGTCACCTTGCACTCTGTGGTATCCTGATGCAGCTGCTGCTGCTACTGCCATCTCCATACTATGTCACCTTGCCACCCTGTTGTCTCCTGATGCTGCTGACATCTCCACAATATGTCACCTTGAAACTCTGTGGTATCCTCCTGCTGCCATCTCCACACTATGTCACCTTGCCACTCTGTGGTATCCTGACTCTCCTGCTGCTGCCATATTCACACAATGTCACCTTGCCACTCTGTGGTCTCCTGATGCTGCCGCCACCATCTCCACACTATGTCACCTTGCCACTCTGTGGTCTCCTGATGCTGGTGCTTCTGCTATCTCCACACTATGTCAACTTGTCACTGTGTGGTCTCCTCATGCTGCTGCTGCTAATGCCATCTCCACACTATGTCACCTTGCCACTCTGTGGTATCCTACTGCTGCTGCTGCCATCTCCACACTATGTCACCTTGCCACTCTGTGATATCCTCCTGCTGCTGCTGCCATCTCCACACTATGTCACCTTGCCACTCTGTGGTCTCCTGATGCTGCTGCTACTGCCATCTCCACACTATATCACCTTGCCACTCTGTGGTATCCTCCTGCTGCCATCTCCACACTATGTCACCTTGCCACTCTGTGGTATCCTGATGCTGCTGCTGCCATCTCAACATTATGTCACCTTGCCACTCTGTGGTATCCTGATGCTGCTTCTGCTAATGCCATCTCCACACTATCTCACCTTGCCACTCTGTGGTATCCTGATGCTGCTGCTGCCATCTCCACATTATGTCGCCTTGCACTCTATGGTATCCTGATGCTGCTGCTACTGCCATCTCCATACTATGTCACCTTGCCACTCTGTGGTCTCCTGATGCTGCTGACATCTCCACAATATGTCACCTTGAAACTGTGTGGTGTCCTCCTGCTGATATCTCCACACTATGTCACCTTGCCACTCTGTGGTATCCTGATTCTCCTGCTGCTGCCATATCCACACAATGTCACCTTGCCACTCTGTGGTCTCCTGATGCTGCTGCTGCCATCTCCACACTATGTCACCTTGCCACTCTGTGGTCTCCTGATGCTGGTGCTTCTGCTATCTCCACACTATGTCAACTTGTCACTGTGTGGTCTCCTGATGCTGCTGCTGCTAATGCCATCTCCACACTATGTCACCTTGCCACTCTGTGGTATCCTACTGCTGCTGCTGCCATCTCCACACTATGTCACCTTGCCACTGTGTGGTCTCCTGATGCTGCTGCTACTGCCATCTCCACACTATATCACCTTGCCACTCTGTGGTATCCTCCTGCTGCTGCTGCCATCTCCACACTATGTCACCTTGCAACTTTGTGGTATCCTGATGCTGCTGCTGCCATCTCAACATTATGTCACCTTGCCACTCTGTGGTATCCTGATGCTGCTGCTGCTAATGCCATCTCCACACCATGTCACCTTGCCACTCTGTGGTATCCTGATGCTGCTGCTGCGATCTCCACATTATGTCACCTTGCACTCTGTGGTATCCTGATGCTGCTGCTGCTACTGCCATCTCCACACTATGTCACCTTGCCACTCTGTGGTATGCTGATGCTGCTGCTGCTACTGCTATCTCCACACTATGTCACCTTGCCACTCTGTGGTATCCTGATGCTGCTGCTATACCCACACTATGTCACCTTGTCACTCTGTGGTATCCTGATGCTGCTGCCATCTCCACACTATGTCAACTTGCCACTCTGTGGTATCCTAATGCTGCTGCTGCTACTGCCATCTCTGCACTATGTCACCTTGCCATTCTGTGGACTCCTCCTGCTACTACAGACATCTCCACACTATGTCTACTTGCCACTCTGTGGTATCCTGATGCAGCTTCTGCCATCTCCACACTATGCCACCTTGCCACTCTGTGGTCTCCTGATGCAGCTGCTGCTACTGCCATCTCCACACTATGTCACCTTGCCACTCTGTGGTGTCCTCCTGCTGCTGCCATCTCCACACTATGTCACCTTGCCACTCTGTGGTCTCCTGATGCTGCTGCTGCTACTGCCATTTCTACACTATATCACCTTGCCACTCTGTGGTATCCTCCTGCTGCTGCTGCCATCTCCACACTATGTCACCTTGCCACTCTGTGGTATCCTGATGCTGCTGCTGCCATCTCAACATTATGTCACCTTGCCACTCTGTGGTATCCTGATGCTGCTTCGCTAATGCTATCTCCACACTATCTCACCTTGCCACTCGGTGGTATCCTGATGCTGCTGCTGCCATCTCCACATTATGTCACCTTGCACTCTGTGGTATCCTGATGCAGCTGCTGCTGCTACTGCCATCTCCATACTATGTCACCTTGCCACCCCGTTGTCTCCTGATGCTGCTGACATCTCCACAATATGTCACCTTGAAACTCTGTGGTATCCTCCTGCTGCCATCTCCACACTATGTCACCTTGCCACTCTGTGGTATCCTGACTCTCCTGCTGCTGCCATATCCACACAATGTCACCTTGCCACTCTGTGGTCTCCTGATGCTGCCGCCACCATCTCCACACTATGTCACCTTGCCACTCTGTGGTCTCCTGATGCTGGTGCTTCTGCTATCTCCACACTATGTCAACTTGTCACTGTGTGGTCTCCTCATGCTGCTGCTGCTAATGCCATCTCCACACTATGTCACCTTGCCACTCTGTGGTATCCTACTGCTGCTGCTGCCATCTCCACACTATGTCACCTTGCCACTCTGTGATATCCTCCTGCTGCTGCTGCCATCTCCACACTATGTCACCTTGCCACTCTGTGGTCTCCTGATGCTGCTGCTACTGCCATCTCCACACTATATCACCTTGCCACTCTGTGGTATCCTCCTGCTGCCATCTCCACACTATGTCACCTTGCTACTCTGTGGTATCCTGATGCTGCTGCTGCCATCTCAACATTATGTCACCTTGCCACTCTGTGGTATCCTGATGCTGCTTCTGCTAATGCCATCTCCACACTATCTCACCTTGCCACTCTGTGGTATCCTGATGCTGCTGCTGCCATCTCCACATTATGTCGCCTTGCACTCTATGGTATCCTGATGCTGCTGCTACTGCCATCTCCATACTATGTCACCTTGCCACTCTGTGGTCTCCTGATGCTGCTGACATCTCCACAATATGTCACCTTGAAACTGTGTGGTGTCCTCCTTCTGCTATCTCCACACTATGTCACCTTGCCACTCTGTGGTATCCTGATTCTCCTGCTGCTGCCATATCCACACAATGTCACCTTGCCACTCTGTGGTCTCCTGATGCTGCTGCCGCCATCTCCACACTATGTCACCTTGCCACTCTGTGGTCTCCTGATGCTGGTGCTTCTGCTATCTCCACACTATGTCAACTTGTCACTGTGTGGTCTCCTGATGCTGCTGCTGCTAATGCCATCTCCACACTATGTCACCTTGCCACTCTGTGGTATCCTACTGCTGCTGCTGCCATCTCCACACTATGTCACCTTGCCACTCTGTGGTCTCCTGATGCTGCTGCTACTGCCATCTCCACACTATATCACCTTGCCACTCTGTGGTATCCTCCTGCTGCTGCTGTCATCTCCACACTATGTCACCTTGCCACTTTGTGGTATCCTGATGCTGCTGCTGCCATCTCAACATTATGTCACCTTGACACTCTGTGGTATCCTGATGCTGCTGCTGCTAATGCCATCTCCACACCATGTCACCTTGCCACTCTGTGGTATCCTGATGCTGCTGCTGCGATCTCCACATTATGTCACCTTGCACTCTGTGGTATCCTGATGCTGCTGCTGCTACTGCCATCTCCACACTATGTCACCTTGCCACTCTGTGGTATGCTGATGCTGCTGCTGCTACTGCTATCTCCACACTATGTCACCTTGCCACTCTGTGGTATCCTGATGCTTCTGCTATACCCACACTATGTCACCTTGTCACTCTGTGGTATCCCGATGCTGCTTCTCCTGCCATCTCCATACGATGTCACCTTGCCACTCTGTGGTATCCTGATGCTGCTGCTGCGATCTCCACATTATGTCACCTTGCACTCTGTGGTATCCTGATGCTGCTGCTGCTACTGCCATCTCCACACTATGTCACCTTGCCACTCTGTGGTATGCTGATGCTGCTGCTGCTACTGCTATCTCCACACTATGTCACCTTGCCACTCTGTGGTATCCTGATGCTGCTGCTATACCCACACTATGTCACCTTGTCACTCTGTGGTATCCTGATGCTGCTTCTCCTGCCATCTCCATACGATGTCACCTTGCCACTCTGTGGTATCCTGATGCTGCTGCTGCCACCATCTCCACACTATGTCACCTTGCAACTCTGTGGTCTCCTGATGCTGCTGCTGCTACTGCCATCTCCACACTATGTCACCTTGCCACTCTGTTGTATTCTGATGCTGCTGCTGCTACTGCCATCTCCATACTATGTCACCTTGCCACTCTCTGGTATCCTTCTGCTACTGCTGCTGCTGCCATATTTACACAATGTCACCTTTCCACTCTGTGGTATCCTTCTTCTGCTGCTGCTGCCATATCCACACTATGTCACCATGCCACTCTGTGGTATCCTGATGCTGCTGCTGCCATCTCCACACTATGTCAACTTGCCACTCTGTGGTATCCTAATGCTGCTGCTGCTACTGCCATCTCTGCACTATGTCACCTTGCCACTCTGTGATATCCTCCTGCTGCTGCTGCCATCTCCACACTATGTCACCTTGCCACTCTGTGGTCTCCTGATGCTGCTGCTACTGCCATCTCCACACTATATCACCTTGCCACTCTGTGGTATCCTCCTGCTGCCATCTCCACACTATGTCACCTTGCCACTCTGTGGTATCCTGATGCTGCTGCTGCCATCTCAACATTATGTCACCTTGCCACTCTGTGGTATCCTGATGCTGCTTCTGCTAATGCCATCTCCACACTATCTCACCTTGCCATTCTGTGGACTCCTCCTGCTACTACAGACATCTCCACACTATGTCTACTTGCCACTCTGTGGTATCCTGATGCAGCTTCTGCCATCTCCACACTATGCCACCTTGCCACTCTGTGGTCTCCTGATGCAGCTGCTGCTACTGCCATCTTCAGACTATGTCACCTTGCCAGTCTGTGGTCTCCTGATGCTGCTGCCATCTCCACACTATTTCACTTTGCCACTCTGTGGTATCCTCCAGCTGCTGCTGCCATCTCCAAACCATGTCACATTGCCACTTTGTGGTGTCCTGATGCTGCTGCTGCCATCTCCACACTATGTCACCTTGCCACTCTGTGGTCTCCTGATGCTGCTGCCATCTCCACACTATTTCACTTTGCCACTCTGTGGTATTCTCCTGCTGCTGCTGCCATCTCCACACTGTCAACTTGCCACTCTGTGGTATCCTGATGCTGCTGCCATTTTCATGTTATATCATCTAGCCAGTCTGTGGTATCCTGATGCTGCTACTGCTATTGCCATCTCCACACTATGTCACCTTGCCACTCTGTGGTATCCTGATGCTGCTGCTATCTCCACACTATGTCACCTTGCCACTCTGTGGTATCCTCCTGCTGCTGCTGCCATATCCACACTATGTCACCTTGCCACTCTTGGGTATCCTGATGCTGCTGCTGCCACATACACTCTATGTCACCTTGCCACTCTGTGGTCTCCTGCTGCTGCCATCTCCACACTATGTAACCTTGCCATTTTGTGGTCTCCTGATGCTGCTGCTACTGCCATCTCTATAGTATGTCACCTTGCCACTCGGTGGTCTCCTCTTGCTGCTACTTCCATCTCCACACTATGTCAACATGCCACTCTGTGGTATCCTGATGCTGCTGCTGCCTTCTCCACACTATGCCACCTTGCCACTCTGTGTTCTCCTGATGCTGCTGCTGCTACTGCCATCTCCACACTATGTCACCTTGCCACTCTGTGGTATCCTCCTCCTGCTGCTGCTGCTGCTACTGCCGTCTCCAAACTTGGTCACCTTGCCACTCTGCGGCCTCCTCTTGATACTGCTGCTGTTGCCGCCACCTCCACACTCTGTCATTGGGTCACTCTGTGGTCTCCTCATGCTGCTTCCACCTGATAAATATGTCATATATCCACTCTGTGGACTTCTCATGCTGTTCCCATCCTCCCGACTTCATTACTGTGCCACTATTTTGCCTTTCGGCTTTGCTGACATCATGATTTATTTGACCTTTCTTCTAATCTGTCAGAAGGAAGGAAAAATTTGACGCACCACCGATCCTGTCAGTGTAGCAGCTGTAAGGCCTGTATGGTCCCATCAGAATTGGCTTATGATTTGGTAGCCAAAAGCAGGAGTGGGTACAAAATACAGAAGACATGCAAATATTCCATTCACGTGTCATCTCTGTTTTACATACACTCCTGTTTTTTTTCTGGTATTAGCAATACTGATGAATTATTGAGCAAATGCTGACCGATTTAAGGTGTATGCTCCACAGCTAGGATCCGTATTTTGTGGGTTATTGTTTGACGGATCAGAGGAGGGCAAATTAATCAGTGACGTTAACACAATGTTACTGCTGACACCCTCTCTGTCCTGGGTGGCTCTACTTGTATACACATTTAATAGAACAGGTTCTGTAGACATCTATGTGGAATCAGCTGGCGTTGGTGTAAAAGGAGTGCACTTCTTCTTGACGCTAACATCGACCTGTAAGGTTCAGTTCATACTAATAAGTGATGTGGGCAGTGATTCTAAGAGCCTGTCATCTGCATGTCATACGGACTCAGAGTATTATTTCGCTACCAAAGCAGACTCCCTATGCGTGTTACTACAAGGTACAGTGTTCTACACCACTACAAAAGCTCTCTGCAGCCTAGAAATAGCCACGAATATATTCGGATTGAGAAAAAAAAAATCCGGAAAGATTGGGCGAATCGGATTTTTAAAAAATTCGCTCATCTCTAGTGAAAACCCATAAGATTTGTATTATGCTCAGTAGTAAGCATAGCAAATGAAATCCATAAGAGTAACAGATTTAGAAAAAGGATACAATGCTTATAAATAGTAGCTGCATAATAAGCCCCTGAGATATGGCTTTTATTTATCGGCAACTTCAAATCAACTTTCAATGATTATCCACATCACTTAGACATAAACATGTGAACCTAGGATAAACAAGCACATACCAGTTGCAATAAACTCCCTGTACAGAATTAGGATTTAGGCCACAATCTTAGATATGTTTATAAATTCTAAACTCTCGTTCGGAAACAGCAAGAAGTAGCGAAAGAGGGAGATAAAGTGCTTGTTAGCTGCTAGGGAGTAATTAAAGTGTAAAATCACCAATAAGACTAAATTCATTCCTAAACATATTAAAAAAGACCATGATACAACAGTGTATTATTCGAGAATATCTAATCTAGCGATTTTAGTAATAATTCATACAGGCGCCACGTTTTTAAGTTATCCACTATCCTCATACCATATGTAGTATGCGGCAGACATACAGCAATATCAGGAATCTGTGCTTTAAGTGAAACCTGTCACGGCCTGTAGAATTTATGAAAATTGGATACTAAAAAGCCTTATAGGATTTCTAGAGAAACTATTTTGTGATCATATGTGTTTACTTTCTGTAAAGGGGTAGTCTAGTTTACAAATTTTCAGTTACCCTTTTGAATTCAATGGCCACTATATAATAATTTCTGTGCTTCAGGGGAACTGAACCCCTACTTAGCAAAAATAATTGTTAAAGTGGACAAACCATTTAATAAATGAACAAAGCATCATGGCAAATGCAGAAACATATTAAGAAAACATTTTTTTTTTTATCCATCTCAGTATCATAATCAAATAATGTTTTTACATATGGAGAAATAAAGAATTTTGAGTCACCATCTCAGGGAAATAAGGAAGGAAGATTTAATTTTAAGAGTGTCTAGTGTGCAAACCTGATACAAAACAATTTTTATGACGGTATAATAATCAATAGAAATCACCTGTTAAAACAATGTAATAGACATAGGACAAAAATGGAATTGTTTTGCATAATACTGGCAGTAGAAACACTTAGTAAAATAAACCAGTTTTGGCATGACAAATGAATTAGCAGCATACAACATGCTTGATTATGTAGTTTTAGCATGTATCTTATAGAAAAAAAACAAGTCAAACATCAATATCTGACATAAGTTTTCAGTAACATAAGAAAATATTTATTGTAAAATTCAATGATCAAATGTCTTATTCACTCTAAAATGCTTAGATATCACAACTGAAATACAATTTCACATTATGCAACCAGTCAATATCCACCACAGACTTCACACTAGGCTAAGGGTGAAGGCTATCATCTGCCATTGTCCTCCACAAGAAAGTGATGAAATCCACATGCCAGCATATGGAGAACAGGGGTTGTCTGGTATTCAACTGCATAAGTTAGGGAATGATAAAGGACAGGTCCACTGGCTTCTGTGCTATCTGATTTTTTGCAGTTCTTGTCTCAGCCATGAAGGTAGAGGTTGGCCAAGTCTGTGTAAAAGTTTTGATAATTCCACATTGTGATCTTGGTAATAACTTGACAAGAAGACTCTGCACTAAAAAGAAAGAATATACAGATATCAGTCATTATGAAATATACTTTACTAGTTCAAGCCCAGCCATTTAACCCCTTCCTAGCCAGACACATTTTCATTTTTTTTTAGTACATTTAACGTTAAAAAACATTTTTTTCTGTTTCTGGTTATATAAATAGTTTTTGCCCATTTTCTGGTGATATATGAGGCTTTTTAATGCCATTTTTATGTTTATTTGATAATTTTTTGTTTTTATTTTTTATACCACAAGAAAATGTAAAAAAAAAATGGAACATATATTCATTTTTTTAAATTTTTTAATTTTTAATTTTGTTAATAGCAGAATGTGCCACTAAAATACTTTTTTAAGTTATGGGACATAACAGTCTTTTTGATATAGTGAATTTTCAGCTTATGGTCATCAGGAGTGGGGCTAGAACTGGGGTATTTGTTTTTATTCTTTCTTTCTTTCTTTTTTTTTTTTTTCATTTTACACTTTGTACCCTGATAAGGTCATTCAAAACCTTTGTGCAACCAGTCAATATCCATCACAGACTTCACACTAGGCTAAGGGTGAAGGCTATCATCTGCCATTATCCTCCACAAGAAAGTGATGCAATCCACATGCCAGCCTATGGAGAACAGGGGTTGTCTGGTATTCAACTGCATAAGTTGGGGAATGATAAAGGAAAGGTCCACTGGCTTCTGTGCTATTAGATTTTTTGCAGTTCTTGTCTCAGCTATGAAGGTTTATTTGATAATTTTTTGTTTTTATTTTTTATACCACAGGAAAATGTAAAAAAAATGGAACATATATTCAGTTTTTTGTATTTTTTTAATTTCTTTATTTTGTTAATAGCACAATGTGCAACTAAAATACTTTTTTAAGTTATGGTACATAACAGTCTTTTTGATATAGTGAATATGCAGCTTATGGTCATCAGGAGTGGGGCTAGAAGTGGGGTATTTGTTTTTATTCTTTTTTTTTTTCATTTTACACTTTGTACCCTGATAAGGTCATTCAAAACCTTTGTGAAGTAATTAACAACATTACAATTATTTATTGTTGATTTCTCCTCTAACTACAGGGCTGTAAAACCTCACTGTAGAGCCAGCAGTTCATGCAGATACCTAGCTCTCATCGATTACATGATCGCTAGGACTGGAGCAGGAAGCAGTGTTGTTACTTCGTGAATTGTATGCACAGCTGTCATTGGGTGTGTGTATACTGTACAGCGATGGGGAAGCAGAGAAGGTTAAAAACAGTCCCTGCCTCCTCTAACAGGAGGTCCCACAGCTGCAGGAATAGTGTGCACCTGCCATCTCTGAAAGGACAGGAATGCTGGACATAGCATGAAAGAGCCAGAACAAGCTGAGAGAGAGAAAGTGATAGCTATAGAGACAGGTTTAAGTTCAGTACTCTGTGCCATAGCAGACTATGCTGGCCACTGGAGTAGGGGTAAACCCCTGAGATAACTGCAAGGGAGAGCTCTAACACAAGGAGGCCTATAGACCTGATCCGGGTAAAGAAGGGATCTCTCGGCAAGAGTGATACTGATACTTAGTGGCTGTGACCAGTGGTGACTGGTGGGACTTATGGCATGAATACTGCTCTCTGCCCCTGTGAACACCTTTGAACTCTCCATAGGACACCACAAGTGGTAAAACAAACTGTATATTTGGTTATTGTTTGCACAAGTGTCTGAACCTCTACTGTGAGAACTTTCAAGTTTTGTGCTTCCTGTAAGTAATAAAGACTTGTGTTTGTTTAATCTGTGTAGTAAAATTTCCGATGGAGACAGCACCCTTCCTCTAGCAACCACTTCTGTCACCTTAAATCTCTGTGGTCACAAACTTCAAATAAAAGCTTCCTCTGACCCCTACTTATATTAACCTTCCATATGTTTGTTAGCAAGAAGTAGATACCAGATGGAAGGCAGTCACTTAATATTTTAGTACTGATGGGCTATCTTGGACTGGCCATACAGAATACTGACTTGGCCAACAGCTATTTCTACTGACTTTACCATAAACATGCATACCCAGTTTGGTTAAAGAAAACCTGTCACCATTAAAAAAGCGAAGTAATCTGCAGACAGCATGTTACATGAGTCTTTTCCTGAAGCGGCTGAACGTCCATTTAAGGTGCAATTATCTCTCAATCTCATGTGTATGGAGGCTTGCCCACTGTCCCAAAAGTCAGATGTTAGGGGAAAGAGGGGTCTCCTCTCCCCATTGGCATTAGTATGCATACTTAAAAGGAACTTGTCACGTTGAACATGGTATCTAAGCTGCAGGCAGCATGTTATAGAGCAGGAGGAGATGAGCAGATTGATATATAGTCTTATTCGAAAAGACTAAAATTCCTGCTCATTCTGGGTGTTGAAGTCAATGAGGTGGTCCTATCAGTCATTGACAGCTATCTCTGTATACACAGTCATAGAGAGAAGACTGTCTATCACTGATAGGAGCGCCACCTTGACTTCAACACCCAGAATGAGCAGGAATTTGAGTTAATGAAATATAAATTATGCAGAATATTTTGCTCAGCTGCTCCATACCATCTGTCATGGTAATGAAAGACCCCTCTTTACTCTAACATCTGACTTTTGGGACAGTGGGCAACCCTTCATACACATGAGATTGAGAGATAATTGCACCTTTAATGGACAATTCTGCTGACTTTCCGCATATTTGTATAGGCAGATTTAGTCTGAAATCATCTGATTACTTAATGTATCCACAAACATTGTATCACACAAATATCTGGCATAATCAATATGAAATAATAATTCTTTGCAGTTTGATAATAAACAACACCAAAAACAGTGACAGGTTCTATTTAAAGCAGAGAATGGCATGGCTTGTTAATATATCAAGATCCAATGCTGTGAACCTGGCAATGTAATATATGCAGGAAATGTCTGCAAAAGATATATAATGTGGCAAACCAGATAATGCTTAAGATTTTGAGTCCCAGCCCCCTCACCTGAGAAATGCACGTCACCTCTGTCAGTGACAGTACTGTACCTCGTAACAAGCTTATCACTTTGGGATTTCATCTAGTCTTATAGTGTAGAGATAGCATTCTCCTATTATGAGTACATGACGAACATCACTAATTATGATAATAATGTGTAGATTAAGCAGATGATTAACTTTAGAAATCAGATCCATAAACCAACAGCTCAATCATTTCCTGCTAAAGATCAATGTTTCATTTAATGAAATGAAAACTATCTGTAACATTAGTAGTGTGCAGAGAGAACACATTTTTTATTGCAGAGCACTTCATTAAAAATTTAGCTGTCTCAAATTACCTAAAGGCTTGTGTAAGGCAGGTAATTGTCATGATAGCATTATATATAATACACTGATGTAATTATAGAAATGTCTAGATTTTTAACACCCATGGAGAAAATAACACAGAACAAGACCATTATTGTAACACCATGCTGCTAACAAAGTTGCTCTGTTTCTTGCTAATTATGGTGAGATTTCTCCTGCTATCATCGTTCCTCTCAGAGATACACAGTGTTGCATTCAGCAGCTTGTATTATCATAGTACTTTTTTTTTTTATCAGTGGGGTGCTGCAAGGGTGAGATAATACTGAATTTTATGGAGAGTAATACAGTATGGTATTACACAGGGATTTGAGGATGTTTGACATTTGGACAGAGAAATGGCAAATAAAATTTTATCTGGATAAATCTAAAGATATATACTTTAGCCAAAAAGACAATGGCAACAATTATATACTAAACAGGATAGGTCATCAATATATGATTGACGGCAGCGCAACACCCAGGACCCACTCTGATCATCTGTTTGAAGAGTAGGCAGCGCTCCATGCAAGCTTTGATTCCTATTCGTTACACTGCCTGTTGTCTCGGAAGTGCAGTGTAATTACAAGTACTCGCTCTATTCACTTGAATGGAACAAGTATTGAAATTACACTATACCACCGCTACAGGGGAGATGATGCATAGTGTAATGAAGAGGTAGCAGCGCTCGCATGGGGCACCACCTCCTCTTCCAACAGCTAATTGGCGGTGTCGGCCCCTGTACCTGTTTCCACAAAATACTGATAGAGAGGATTAATATACCGGCATCCACCAATTAGTCATTGAGGCTTGCGATACACCGACTTCCATCAAATTCCCGGACCTTACCGATGCGCAGCCATTTTTGGCATCGGATCAGGAAGAGGAGGTAGCAACGGCCGCCACCCAGCGGTCTGACAACAGTACCCAGATCAGCCCAAAGACAGAGGTCCCTGCTGTTGCTGCCTACTCCGAGATCTCTAATGTCAGTGGTGGTAAAAGTGACAATGATGACGTGTCAATGGAGGTCATATGGGTGCCCACAAGAGAGGAAGAGGAGGGGAGTTCAGAGGGACAGACAGAGCAGCAGATAATGGGTAGAAGGAGGAAAAGCAGGCAGAACTCGCAGTGCACAGGAGGCAAAAAGAAGACTGCAAATGTATCTGGAGCGAGCCATCCACCATGCACGGTCACATCTTGCGCTTCCAGGACGCCGGCACATGGTTCCGCAGTGTGGGCTTTTTTTAACGTGTCAGCTGATGACAATAGTGTTGCCATCTGCAGCCTGTGCTGTCAACGCATAAGTCGTGGTAAGCCCAACACTTATCTAGGGATGACCACCACCTTAAGAAAGCAACTGGCCTTCCATCACGGAGCCCAGTGGGAGCAACACAGATAGAACCCACAAAGTCACACTCCCGGCGCTCCACGTCCTGCCTCTTCTCCTTCCTCCTGCCATTTTTCCTCCACTCCACCTTCCACCATGCCGTCATCGCGTTCATCTGGCAAAAAGCAGGCTTCCATGGCCCAAATGTTCGAACGTAAAAAGTTGATGACGCCGGACAACCCTCTTGCTCAATGGCTGACCGCTAGCTTGTTGGAACTGCTAGCCCTCCAACTACTTTTATATAAACTGGTGGACTTGGAGGCGTTTAAGTGTGGCATTGGCACACAGCAATGGAAGGAAATATTTCTCCCAGAAGGGCATCCCAGAGCTATATGGCCATGTTCAGCGGCAAGTGAATGTATCTCTGGCACACAGTGTCGGTGCCAAGATACATCTGACCACAGACACGTGGTCTAGCAAACACGGGCAAGGAAGGTACATAACTTTTACTGCCCATTCGGTAAACCTTCTGACGGCTGTCAAGCATGCAACCCGTGGCACCCGTGTGGATTTGGTGTTACCGCCACGGATTGCATGCAGGCTTGGCTCTTCTTCTCCTAATCTTAGTCATGCAGAGATTCGTTGCCAAATACCCCGGGGTCCAGGATGTCTTGCAGCAGGTCAGGAAAATCTCTGGCCATTTTAGAAGATCTTAGACAGCCACGGCTCGCCTTGCTGTCATTCAGCTGCGACACCACCTGCCCATCAGATGTCTGATTTGTGACAGCCCGACACGCTGAAACTCTACCTTGTATATGTGGCTGCTCATGCGCGACGCATGCAGACTTCTGCGGCCATTTGATGAGATCACCAAACTGGTCAGTCGCAGCCAGGGCGCCATCAGTGACATCATACCTTACACCTTCTTTTTGGAGTGTGCATTGCGTCGTGTCATTAATCAAGCCGTCAAGGAGCAGGAGCTGAAAAATGAGGAAGTCGCAATGCTGAATGAATTCCCAGGGGGGGCTACTCCATCTGAGACAAGTCAGCAGGAGTCTGAAGAGGAGTCAGAGAAGGATGTTGGCTGGGGGGAGGAGAAGGAGGAGCAAGAAGAGCAGGCTTTAAACTTTTCGGGGATCCCTGGTGTTGTCCGTGGCTAGGGGGATGAGACCGAGGACAACATTATCCTGGGCGATGAGCCGGAGCCTGTGCGGTCCACTGCTTCCAATATAGTGCAAATGGGGGCCTTCATGCTCCAGTGTTTGAAGAGGGACCCCTGTATAAAAAGCATAAAGGTCAAGGACTTGTACTGGGTGGCAACGTATTTAGACCCCCGGTACAAACACAAAATAGCAGACATGTTACCAGTATCAAAGAGGGCTGTCAGAATGCAGCATTTCCAGGCCTTGCTGCGAGAGATGCTGCATTCTGCTATTGCGGGCAATGGCAGAGAAATTTCCACTCTCAGCGAAACAGGTGTGGGTACCAATCCTACTGCGCCTGCAAAAAGAGGGCGGTTTGAAGATGTGTTGGTCACTTCGGATATGAGATCATTCTTGCAACCAACCCATCGACAGCCGCCCTGGATCCAGCCTCAGGGAACGCCTAGACCTACAGGTGTCTGACTACATCGGCCGATGTGGACGCTTTGAGAAGCGAGGAACCCCTTGACTACAGTGTGCAGGCTTGACCTGTAGCCAGAGCTGGCACAATTTTCCATGGAACTCTTGGCTTGCCCCTCGTCGAGTTTCCTGTTCGAATGGACATTCAGCGCAGCAGGGGGGATCGTGACCGATAAGCGCACTCACCTAGCTCACGACAGTGTGGACTACCTCACATTTTGAAAAATGAATGAGGCATGGATTTCAGAGGATGGCCTCATGTAATTGAATTTCCTCATGCCAGCCCACATATATCCGCCACCACCCAGAACAAAGAATGGGGTTCTTGCCTTATGTATATACAGCGGCATAAAAGGCCTTTTATGTCAGAGGAATGCCTAATTTTTGGGGCCTGTACTGGCCGAAAGTTACATATTTATTCTGTGACCGCCTAATGTACCTCCAGCCACAGAATCCAAAGTTCTTTGCTGTCAGGTGAATGCCTATTGGCTTATTTTTGGGGCAAGTACTGGCCAACAGTTACATTTTTATCCTGTGACCGCCCAATGTACCTCCAGCCACAGAATCCAGAGTTCTTTGCTGTCAGGTGCATGCCTATTGCCTAATTTTTGGGGCTTGTACTGGCCGACAGTTACATTTTTTATCTCTAGCCACAAAATCACTCCCTTGTCTCACTCCTCTGCCTCTCATTATGGTGGTGTATAAACCGCATTTACCATAAGGACCTTCTAATGTCACAGGGTCATGTGACTGTGCCCCCCACCCCGTACTGTGCCATTCACCCTGTACTGTGCCCCCTTATACCCTGCATTGTGCCCTCTTTCCACACCCTGTGCATTGCCCCTAGTCATTCCCTGTACTGGATAGCCATAACTGTATCCATTTCCCTGCCCATGCCATCCTTTTTTAGACCTGGCATGAGCGTGAAAAATATGCAGATTGCGGTGCTAAGGACCTTTGCGCCACAATCTGTGTCAGAAATATACCTAACATGGACGTAGTTCTATATAATAAATGACCACCTAATTGTATTATTATTCGGCGGTCAGGCTAATATCTTTATATTATATAGATTGTAGTGTATTATATATCCTGTGCCCTGTATTTCCCAGTAGAAAATTATCCTTGGGAAACACAGTCCTCAACCCTGACCACAAGGAACAGGTAGCGCTCTGTCAGTACATGGCGGCCTTCCTTTCCACCACGCTGCTCCGCTGTGTACTGGTGATCATTCTGACAGTAGGGCTGGGTTCACATCCTATTTTTGCCATCCAAAAATGTATGCATTCACAGATGCATTAGACCAGTTCCATGGTAGAAAAAAAAATTGCTTTAACGTATGCATTTTTTTAATGGAATCTGCAGGATACAAAAACATGGAGTGCTGCACATTTGTATCCATCAAACCGATAGGAAATTTTTTCTAGGTTCCAGCAGGGCACATTTTTGAGTTTCCCTTTAAGACGCATAAAAATGTACCCTGATTAAAATACATATTTTTTGTGGTAATTTTTGCCAATGATCCCCCTCTGGTATGTCACTGTCCATGTTGTGGGACTATTTGTGCACTTCTAGTAAGTATTTGGTGGCTGCAAATATGACCTGAAGGTTTTTCAGGTTCGCCTGCTATTAAAGTCAATGTGCGCGATGCGAACGCGCGGTTTGCAAACATTTGATTGCGATCTCGCGTTCGTGAATCGTCCCGGACAATGTTCATCCATCACTAGTTCTACACACATTGTGTGGTTGTTGCTTATTTGGCTATTTTCCATCAGTAAGAGAAATATTTATTGCAAAGTATAAAAGTAAGGTCACAAACTATAGTAGAAACTGTTGTGTGCCTCACACTGGCAAAAATATAAGTATTGCAATTTTCAGTTCAATTTTCTGTGACGACTCTTGTAAACAACTCCTGTACAGTATTGATCAAACTGTATTTTTTAAATTAACACTTATAAGACTGCAACTTCCAAGCTGACTCATATTCCCTAGGACAGTGTGACCTGCTTCTTTTTTCCAATTTATGTTCCAAATGTAGTGCTTCTAGTGTGTATTTGCGAATGCAATCCTCTGTGATTTCTGGGTGTTAATGGCTGCTACTGTCACATTAAAAATATATACTGTAGAGAGTATATAAGGTGATAATGCAAAAAAAAAGTTTTCATTTCTAGTGATAGCTATAAGGTTGTGGCTGTTGTGGACAATTATACAGCATGCATCTTTCAGTGTAATCCAGGTGAACACTTTCAAACATTTGTCTTTGTTAATATATGTGTTGTTTGCTAATAGGCAGGGAATCCACAAGGAATGTACCGGTAAATGCACCAGGCCGCTGGCTTCTATATTAGTGTATTTGGACTGGCTACTTTCATGCTCAACAAAGTAAGGATTCTGTTTTTTGTCTAAGATTTGACCACAAGTGACTACTGTTTCATATTTTGAAGAATTTGTGCTGCACTTCTACTCCTTACCATTGGAGGCTGCTACTTTACTCTTTTTTTCCGACATTTGATGCACAAATACGTCACAGCAGGAAGTCACTTCCCCGCAAATTGAGGTACTAGTACGTCATGCTGATCATGTGGGCATCGGAGCTGTGCGTGCCTGATCAGTGCAGGCTCAGGCTGTGACTGACAGCTGGAACCCTGCTGTATACAAAGGCATCACTATAAACTCAAATACCTGTGGATTAACCCCTTATATGCCACAATCAATACTGACCACAGCATATACAAGGATCGCAGAGGGAGGGGGCTCCCTCTGCCTCTTGATCGCCCCTGTGCTGTGGTGACAGGGAACCGATGGCAGCCATGGCAACCTCAGGTTTCGCAAAGGCCTTGGGGTCTGCCATGTATTGAAGCCTACAGTGAAATGAGCCCACATGCACCTAAAAGTTATAAAAAATATAACAATGTTTATTGATTTGATACATAATAAAAGTATATACGGAAGCCTATGAGGCCCAGCCCACAGACTGGGTCTCATAGGCACACTGTCAGTGTGAAACTGACAGCTTCAATGTAGTACAAAAAAAAAAAGAGAAAATGTGCCAAAACGGCCATTTTTGGGTCACCTTGGTCCAAAAAAGTGTAATATCATGCTATCAAAAAATCATATGTACCCCAAAGTACTACCAATAAAAAATGCAGCTCTTCCCACAAAAAATGAGCCCCCCCACACAAAATGATCAGTAGAAAAATAACAGTATGGCTTTCAGAAAATGGCAACACAAAAATATGACATTTTTTTCCAAAAAGGGTTTTATTTTGTAAACTGAAACAAAAAAATAAAAATAGATATATTGGGTATTGTTGCATCCATAAGGCATTCCCTGAAAATATCACATGTTCTACCTCCTCAGTTGAATGCTGTGAAACAAAATAAAAACTGCCAAAACTGCAATTTATTGTCACCTTGACCCAAAAAGTGTAATATTGAGCGATCAAAAAAATTACACCGTGCAACAATGATTTATACTAAAATGAGAGCGCTGATTCCAAATATGAACTCAGAATTTGCCTGACTCGTCTAGATTTTAAGCCCTTAAGGACCCTGGGATTTTACATTTTTGTATTTTCGTTTTTCAATCCTCGCCATCCCATTATTTTTCCATTCACATAGCCTTATGAGGGCTTATTTTTTGCGGGACAAGTTGTACTTTCTAATGGCACCAATTACGGTTGCATACCATGTAGTAGGAAGCAGGGAAAAAAATCCAAATGGGGTAGAATTGGGAAAAAACGCAATTCTGATAAAGTTTTTTTTTGTTTTTTTTTACACTGTATACTATGCAGTAAAATTGACCTGTTATCTTCATTCTCCAGGTCAGTACGGTTACAACGTTACCACACTTGTATAATTTATCTTGCGTTTTAATACTGCTTTCTTTTATATAACCATATTCTGACCCCTATAACTTTTTTGTAGTTATGTGTACGGGGCTGTGCGAGGGCTCATTTTTTGCGGGACGATATATTCTTTTCAGTGATACCAATTTGAAGTGTGTGCGACTTTTTGATCATTTTTTATAAAAAAATGATTGGGTAGTTGAAGTGCCAAAAAATGGCAAATTAGCTGTTCTTATATTTTTTTCCCGTTATGCCATTAATATTGTTATATTTTAATAGTATCTACATTTTCACACGCGGCGATGCCCATGATGTTAATATTTTTATTGTTTAAGTATTTTTATTTTAAGGAAAGGGGGGGTTTTTTATATTTTTTTATATTTTTTTATATTTGCAAAAAAAATTTAAGTCATTAGATTGCCTATTGTGTTCATTGATGTCTATATAGACACCATTGAACACTTGATTTGCACTATACCAATACAGTGCTGCCACCTAGTGGCCTGTATTAGTATAGTTATCTAATAGGCAACGAAGCCTGCTTGAGACTTCAACCTATTATATCAATGTAACAGGTTCCCCGATCTCAACCGGGGAACGCTTTTAACCGGAGTGGAAGTGCGCAACTTCTGATTCCGGACTGCACCGATGCCGTGGTCACATTTGACCACAGCATCTGAAAGGGAAAATGTATGCGATCAGCCTTATGGCTGATCGCATACACGTGCCGCTGGTCTCTGCTATTTAAAATAGCAGAAACCTGGCAGCTATGGCGCCTGCTGCACGTGAGAGAGAGTGCCATGTTTGGGGACCGGACTTCCTCCATGCATGTACGGCAGAGGTTCTTAAAGGGATAAGTTATACATGCAAAGCCTATTCAGTTATAATATTAATGCATTATATTGTAGATATTCCAATGGACATGTCCAGACCTGTTAGGATGCACTCAGGCTGATGTCAGCAGTAAGTACAGTACAGACCAAAAGTTTGGACACACCTTCTCATTCAAAGAGTTTTCTTTATTTTCATGACTATGAAGGCATCAAAACTATGAATTAATACATGTGGAATTATATACATAACAAACAAGTGTGAAACAACTGAAAATATGTATTATTCTAGGTTCTTCAAAGTAGCCACCTTTTGCTTTGATTACTGCTTTGCACACTCTTGGCATTCTCTTGATGAGCTTTAAACAGTTTTGAAGGAGTTCCCAGAGATGCTTAGCACTTGTTGGCCCTTTTGCCTTCACTCTGCAGTCCAGCTCACCCCAAACCATCTCGATCAGGTTCAGGTCCGGTGACTGCGGTGGCCAGGTCATCTGGCGCAGCACCCCATCACTCGCCTTCATGGTCAAATAGCCCTTACTTTCAAAGTTTTCCCAATTTTTCGGCTGACTAACTGACCTTAATTTCTTAAAGTAATGATGGCCACTTGTTTTTCTTTACTTAGCTGCTTTTTTCTTGCCATAATACAAATTCTAACAGTCTATTCAGTAGGACTATCAGCTGTGTATCCACCTGACTTCTCCTCAACGCAACTGATGGTCCCAACCCCATTTATAAGGCAAGAAATCCCACTTTTTAAACCTGACAGGGCACACCTGTTAAGTGAAAACCATTTCAGGGGACTACCTCTTGAAGCTCATCAAGAGAATGCCAAGAGTGTGCAAAGCAGTAATCAAAGCAAAAGGTGGCTACTTTGAAGAACCTAGAATATGACATGTTTTCAGTTGTTTCACACTTGTTTGTTATGTATATAATTCCACATGTGTTAATTCATAGTTTTGATGCCTTCAGTGAGAATCTACAATTTTCATAGTCATGAAAATAAAGAAAACTCTTTGAATGAGAAGGTGTGTCCAAACTTTTGGTCTGTACTGTAGATCAGGTAATTGTTGGAGTAAAACTCGTTCAAGATAATTCAATGCTTTCCAAGTGCTTAATTCATTTAGGCATACTTATGCATAGCAAAATTTCGTGACGTGTTACAACAATTCTGACTTCGGATTTGTAATCCGCACACTCGATTTAGTATAGGACAAATGGTTTTTGCCCAGTAGCAGACGAAAAGTAATTTTTTGTTGTGTAGTGTTATATGTATCCCAAAATGGTACCAATAGCATCAACTGTTCCGCAAAAAATTAGCCCCACACAAGATGATCAGCAGAAAAATAAAAATAATATGACTTTCAGAAAATAGCGACACAAAACATGATTTAATTTTAAAAATGCTTTTAGATGTAAAAATGAAACAAGAAATTACACATATTAGGTATCGCTGTGTCCACAACGACCTGCTCTATAAAATTATTACATGATCTATTTCCTCAGGTGAATGCTGTAAAAAAAAAAAAAAAATTGTGGCATAACAGCAATTTTTTGGTCACCTTGCCCCAAGAGCATGTCATAACAAGCGATCAAAACATCATAGGTATCCCAAAATGGAACCAATAATGTCAACTCTTCTGATAAAAGACAAGCCCCCACACAAGACAATCTTCAGAAAAATAAAAAACAAATGGCTTTCAGAAAACGGCAACACAGAAAACATAGACAAATTTGGTATCGTTGCATTCATAACAACCTGTTCTAAAAAAAAATTACATTATCTACCACTCAGGTAAATGCCGTAAAAAAATAAAAATAAAAACTGTGCCAAAATAGCAATTTTTGGTTACCTTATCTCACAAAAAGCATAATATCGAGCAATATGTAACCCAAAATAGCATCAATGAAACTGTTGCCTTATTCTGTTTTCAAAATCGGGTCATTTTTGGGGAGTTTCCCCTTTTGGTTCCATCAGGAGGTCTTCATATGCAACATGGCATCTGAAAATTATGCCACACTGTTCCTTATCCTTTGCTGGTTTTACTTCTATCATTAAATCCATCTTCTGAGGATGTTGTTCAGAAGTGATTTACCAGTTTTATAACACAATCACTCAATACATCCTCTCCTCTTCTGTACTGGTGGGTTGGGACAGAGGGTCCATGCAGTAAGACTTTCACCAATCTTAGGCTACTTTCACACTCGCATTTGGTGCGGATCTGCAGAAACGCATCCGTTCAGAAAGGATCCGTTTGTATTATCTTTAACATAGCCAAAACAGATCCGTCTTGAACACCATTGAATGTCAATGGGGGACGGATCAGTTTTCTATTGTGCCATATTGTGTGAGTGAAAATGGATCCATCCCCATTGACTTACATTGTGTGTCAGGACGGATCCGTTTGGCTCAGTTTCGTCAGACGGACACCAACACGCTGCAAGCAGCGTTTTGGTGTCCGCCTCCAAAGCGGAATGGAGGTGGAACAGAGCCAAATTGATGTATTCTGAGCGGATTCTTATCCATTCAGAATGCATTAAGGGCAAAACTGATCCATTTTGGACTGCTTGTGAGATCCCTGAATGGATCTCACAAACGGAAACCAAAACACCAGTGTGAAAGTAGCCTAACACTGATTAACCTTAACAGGGCATCCAGAAGACATAATTTTAAATAAGAATGAGGTCAGAGTGGGGGAAAATAAATAATCTTTACTTACCTTACTAACTACCTGCTGCTACGGCCCCTGTTCCTGTCCACCTAATGGTTTTGACCTTGTAACACTGGAAATGGTTTGGCCTGCTTGCTCGGCTAATTACTGGCCAATGATTGGCTTAGGGGGTGCTTTAAGTCAATTTTGTCTTATCAAGCCTGAGACTAGGAATTGCTGAGGCTTGGGGACAAGAACATCAGTGAAACAGGAATGGCAGGAGATCAGTAAGGTTAGTTTTTTTTTTGTATCCCACTCCAACCATTTTAATTTAAATGAGTCCCCTTGGAATAACACAATAAGGACAACTGACACATTTGGGGGAACTGTTTACTGAAATGCTTACATTTTGGCTACAAATCATTCTTGTAATTGGGTTTTATTAACATTTTTTGAACAGTGTTTCTTTTGCAGCTTGCATGTGTTGTCATTAGTCCAGGCCTGTTCAGTGTGAAATTGGTTACATCAGCTAACCAATGACTTATTTTGTATCCCCTCTCTCTGCTCTCCTGAATGCTCATAAAGCTGGCATCTTTTTTTTTATTTAAATTTATTTTATTTGGTTGTAAAGGGAGTCTGTCAGTGGTTCTAGCCATGCAAAACTGCTGACATTGCTAGACAGGGTTGCGGAGAGCAGGACAAACATGCCTTTGTGGACAAGGAGTAGCATGCATATGAACTTTTATTCTGCAAGTGTCCAGGAGGCATTTTTTTCGAGTGAATCATTCTCTGCCTTGACCAGTTTCACAGCTCCTCCCCTCCAATAGAGACCGCAACATCTAAGGGGTTAAGCAGAGCGATGGGGGTCCCGCAAATCGCACAAGGCATGACTCAGCAGGCAGTGTCTCAGAATTCCATAGAAAGCAATAGTATTCTATTGCATTAGAAGGGACAATAGAAGATTGCATATTCAAGACCCCTAAGGAGACTAAAAGTTACTGTGTAAAAAGTACAAAAAAAATTAACAAACAAAAAGAAGAAATATAATAGGTATTGCCAGATTCCAAAATGCCAGAACGATTAAAATATAAATATATTTCTCCTGTTTAGTTAATGCTGCAATGGGAAAAATCCATGATTCAACTTTTTTGAAAGAGATCAAAAAGTATTCCTCAAATAGGCTAGCAATAAGGCTAGCAATAAACTAGCCCTCATATAGCTCTGTAGACAGAAATATATAAAAGTTAGAGCTGTCAGAAAATGGCAATGTGATTTTTTTTCAAAGGATTTTCTCTTATAAAAGTAGTAAAACAAAATAAAAACTAGACATATTTGGTATCACCATAATCATATTGACCAGCAGAATAGAATAAGGACATAATGTAATTTTTATCAAAACCCAAAAATATTAGGTGGAATTGTGTTGTTTTTTCAGTTTCACCCCACAAAGAATTTTAGTCCTGTTTTTCAATACAAGACATGATAAATAAAATAAATAAATAAATAAATTAAATAAATAAGTCCTTATATATAACTTTAAAAGTTATGGCTCTTGGAAAAACAAAAAATAGTCCTTAAAGGGTTAATAAACAACATTTAACATTTATTTAAGGAAACACTACATGCATGATAGTCCATGATTCTAGAAAATGATAAATAAAATAATCTATAAATTGAGAAGAAACACAAATACCGAAGGATCACAAAGAAGGTAAAGTATATTTTTTATAGCATTTTTTTGCTATGAGTATGTAAGTAACAGTCCTATTTGCATTGAAGCAGTAGACTCACCTCTGTATCCATTGCAGGGTATTTTCTACCTTTGCTTTTGCCCAGACACTTTGTTTTCCCCTCTTCCAAGAGCTGGCACCAAAATCCTTTATGTGAGTCGAACCTAAGATGGAAGAGATGAGAGATCAGACATTATGAATAGGGATATATCAGGAGATGGTCAGAGATGTAAGGAGGAGACAGATTGTGGATGGCCTTATACGTCATTGTTTTTATTTTGAACTGAATTTGCTGGCCAATGGGAAATCAGTGAAGTGATTGGAAAAGGGGAAAGGTGGAGGAGAAACAAGGTGAGAGGTGGATTAAGCAGGCAGTATAGTTGACAATAGATTGGAGGGGTGCAAAAGTATTATACTGGATGCCACAGTAATCCAGTCAAGAGATGATAAGGGCACTCTGTAGCATTTTTGCTGACTCCCAGCCAGAGAGGTAAATTTGAGAGTTATCACCAACGAGGTGTTACTGACAGTCATGGGACTCTGTGAGATGTCCGATACCAAAGGTATAGATGGAGAAGAGTATGGGTCTCAGGATACATTCTTGAAGGACACTGATAGGGAGAGCAGAATGAGATGGTGGTATGTGAATGGGAGAGACTGAATGTTCAGTTGGTGAGGTATGAAGTGATCCAAGAAAAAGCCAAGTCTTTGATGCTTAGCTTTGGCAGCTAGTAGATTATTGTTGACTTTGGTTATGATTTTGGTGGAGTGATGAGTCTGGAAGCTGAAGTATAGTTGGTCAAAAAGTAAGTGGGATGAGAGGTGGGAGGACAATTCAAGGAGTTTGATGTGAATGTGAGATCTAATATGGGGTGAAGAGGGAAGATCATGGGAAGGCTTCTTGAGCATGGATGTCATGGTGGCATGTTTAAAAGAGGAAGAAATGACACCAGTGATAAGTTATAGGTTAAAAAGATGGGTTGAAAAAATGGGTTACGTAAAAGATAAACATGATGGTAAGGTTAGGTATGAGACAGAATGGAATTTGGTTACAGATAGAGGTGGTAATCTGTTATTTGGAGATTATGGTGGAACGTTTTCCATAGTAATAGTAGTGAAGCAGGTTATGTGTTAAGAATACTGTGTAGCTGTACAGAGGGTTTTCAGGGACTGTTGGGTGTTTCTCTGATAATTGTAATTTTTTTTGTTTAAAATACGGGGCAAAGTACTATGTTGAGATGAGGTGTTTTTTGAGAGCCCACTGGGGGATAGAGTATGAAGTTAAAGTTAAAAGTATTAAACAATTGTTTGGCAGTTGTAAAACAGAAAATATTATATATAGTACCTCTTTCTAATGTTTGCTTTTTTGGTATTGTTTATACTATAAAATTCAACTGTGCCAATGGTCACCAACAATTATGGCTAAGAAACCAAACGGCAACATATAATAAAACCTGAAAATATTATGCTCACAATTAACTTCTTTCCACAGAATGAACTATTTAAAAAAATACTTGAAATCCCATACATGCACCATTGGCATACACAGACAAAGGTACGCGGTCAAGTCACATTATTTTGACAACCTCTGACTTTTGACAGCTCGTACCTCATGAATGAAGTCACTTGTCATGAGATGGCTTGGTGGGTATATAAGGCAAGCGATAGGCTGTCTGCAGACTTATCCCTCATGGGTAAAAGGGGTGACTTTTGAGTAAAGGGTGGCAGTATTTCTGAAACTTTGCAGTTTGTGAACTATTTACTTGCTGCTGTAGTGAAAGTGGCACCATTGCAATTACTGTAGGCAATGTGGAAACTGCGGAGAGCCACTTGCCATTGATATGAGAGGTAAAAGAGTGTAAGGGTGGACCGAAACTCTACAGTGGAGCAGTTCACTGCCAACCAGGGGACTACCAGATGTCTGAAACATCAGTTCACTGAACCCTACAGCATATAGGGCTCTGAAGTAGACAGATTGTCACTGCACCTCTGCTAACAAAGTTGCATTGGCAGAAAAATCTTCAATTTTCACAGCAGTATCAGAATTGAACCTCCGTAGATTAGCCTTCTAAAATAAGTCACGTTTTCTGCTTTTTTGAATGGATGGACATTGTCGTCTCAGGTAAGAAAAATCTGAGAACAAGCACTCAGTAACAATTGCTGGAAGAACATAAGCTGGTGGTGGCAGTGTTATGGTCTAAAGAATGTTTTTAAGGTATTCTCTGGGCACACTTATCCACGTGGAAGGCACCCTCAACCACTTTGGGTATAAATTCATCCTTGCAGATTACATACACCCATATATGCTGATTGTCTTCCCTGGGGCGGATAAGATGTTCCAGCAAGAGAATGTGACATGTCACATGGATAGAAATGTTCGACATTAATTGGAAGAGCATGACCAAGACTTCCAAGCACAACTGGCCCCCTAATTTCCTAGACTTGAACTCAATTGATCATCTGTGGAACCACCTCGATCGTCGTGTTCACTCTATGGATCTTCTCTCACGCACCCTTCAGCAGCTGTGGGATGCATTGCAGTCAGCCTAGCTCACCTAGCTGCTGTTTTGCACACAGCGGTTACTCTGGATATTAGCTGGTGGTCATAATAATGTGACTAGACTATGTATAATGATGTTCATTTCTCTATAGAAGAGGTTCTGAAGAAGCTGATAGCAATCCAACATTGTTAAAGAATTAAATGATTGAAGGAATTGAAAGTGTTGCTTTGTGAATGAATTCCATAGTTTTGTTAATTGATAACAGCACATATTTAGGAAATGTAAAGCCACCCATAGCATTTCTCAGTCATCTGAATTCATTTACACTGAGTTAATTTGCAGCTTTGTAAATGAACTGATTAATGTCAAGTTAGGGTGGGTTCACATCAGCATTATGTCTTCTGTTATGGATTTCAGTTATAACATGGTTATAATGGAAAATAACAGAATCCATAAGACGGAAGTCAAAACGGAAACCTTTAAGAGGCATTACGTTTTGATCCTTCATAATACAAGTCTATGGGAAGCAGAACGGATCCATTATGCAGGAGTCCAGTCATGCATAACGAAAATCTGGACGGATCCGTTATGCTGCCCATAGACTTCTATTATGACAGAATGCAAAATGGAAGCCTTTAAAACGCATTCCGTTTTGCTTTCCGTCATAATAGAAGTCTATGGGAAACATAACTGATCCGTCTGGTTCCCGTTATGCAGAAAGGACAAAAAAGTCCAGTCAAAAGGACTTTGTTTTCCGTCTTGCATAACTGGAACCAGACGGATTCGTTATGATTCCCATAGACTTCTATTATGACAGATCAAAACGGAATGCCTCTTAAATGCTTCAGTTTTGACTTCCGTCTTAGAGATTCTGTCATTTTATGTTATAATTAGAGTTGAGCGGACACCTGGATCTCCGGGTTTGACGGGTTCGGTCGAACTTCACAAAAAAGTTTGAGTTCGGGACCCGAACTTGACCCCGAACCCCAATTAAGACAATGGGGCCCGAACTTTTGAGCACTAAAATGGCTCTAAAAAAGTCATGGAAAGGGCTAGAGGGCTGAAAATGGCAGCAAAATGTGGTTAAAAGCATGGCAAGTGCTCTGCAAACAAATGTGGATAGGGAAATGACTTAAAATAACATAAAATACATAAAAATAAAAAATTATAATCTTGATCTAGGAGGATGAGGTCCATATGGAGTAGGAGGTTGAGGAGGCGGTGGATGTGGTGGTGTAGGTGGAAGCGGCGGTGGAGGAGGAGGAAGTAGCCAACACTGTTTTTTTTTTATTATTATTTATTTATTTCTGTTTAAATTTGGGTAGACCCCAAAACATTGGGAAATATAACCTGTGATAACCCCCTCCAGCCACGCTAAACACACGTTCAGACAATACACTGGCTGCAGG
This sequence comes from Bufo bufo, assembly GCF_905171765.1. NCBI lineage: Eukaryota > Metazoa > Chordata > Amphibia > Anura > Bufonidae > Bufo > Bufo bufo. Next base: position 591,306,154 of record NC_053390.1, read on the forward strand.
GCAGGCCAGCACCTCCAAGGCGTAAAGGGCAAGCTCAGGCCATGTGCCCAATTTGGAGACCCAGAAGTTTAAGGGGACAGACCCATCAGTCAGTACGTGTAGGCGTGTGCACACATACTGCTTCACCATGTCGCACGTCCCCGTGATGTCCACGATCCAATTGGATCTCTTCTCTATCAACTTTCGATGTTCTTTTCTGTGCCTACCATGCTGATCACGGTTAGTGGTGAATCAGGGTTCCACGCCGGAGAGGGAGCATGAGAAAAGGATACCACATCCAAGGGAGGTCAATGTATGAAATTAAATGTGATTGAGCAGAAATGTGGGACAAATTATTGAAGCAGAAGCTTCCAAGTAAAGGAGGGGGCGCGCGGCAATTACCCACTCCCGACTCGGGGAGGTAGTGATGATAAATAACAATACAGGACTCTTAGGCTGCGTTCACACGGGCGAGATTTCCGCGCGGGTGCAATGCGGTAGGTGAACGCATTGCACCCGCACTGAATCTGGACCCATTCATTTCAATGGGGCTGTTCAGATGAGCGATGATTTTCACGCATCACTTATGCGTTGCGTGAAAATCGCAGCATGCTCTATATTCTGCGTTTTTCACGCAACGCAGGCCCCATAGAAGTGAATGGGGTTGCGTGAAAATCGCATGCATCCGCAAGCAAGTGCGGATGCGGTGCGATTTTCACGCACGGTTGCTAGGGGACTGTCTATACACTGTATTATTTTCCCTTATAACATGGTTATAAGGGAAAATAATAGCATTCTGAATACAGAATGCTTAGTAGGTGATCAATTGAGGGTTAAAAAATAAAAAAAATTAACTCACCTTGTCCTCTTGTTCGCGTAGTTCTCCCGGTCTTTAGTTCTTTAAAAAGATGAACTATGGGCTAAAGGACCTTTGGTGACGTCGACGCGGTGATGTACCATGTGATTGGAGCATGTGATCTGACGTCACCAAAGGTCCTTTAGCCCATAGTTCATCTTTTTCAAGAACTAAAGACCGGGAGAACTACGCGAACAAGAGGACAAGGTGAGTTAATTTTTTTTATTTTTTAACCCTCAATTGATCACCTACTAAGCATTCTGTATTCAGAATGCTATTATTTTCCCTTATAACCATGTTATAAGGGAAAATAATAACATCTACACAACACCGAACCCAAACCTGAACTTCAGTGAAGAAGTTCGGGTCTGGGTACCACAGTCGTTTTTTTATCACGCGCGTGCAAAACACATTGCACACGCGCGATAAAAACTGAACATCGGAACGCAATCGCAGTCAAAACTGACTGCAATTGCATTCCTACTCGCGCGGGTTTGCCGCAACACACCGGGACGCATCCGGAACTAATCCGGACACGCTCATGTGAACCCAGCCTTAAGATGCCCTGTTATTGGAATGATTAATAAATTATAGGGAATGTCACTGGGGTATTTTGGATTTGGAAAAGTTAGACAGGAGAGGCCCTGCTGCCGCTTTGTTGACTCTAGATAACTTCTGCCTGATCGCACATCCCCGTGACGTCCACGATCCAATTGGATATCTTCTCTATCAACTTTCGATGTTCTTCTCTGCGTCTACCATGTTGATCATGGTTAGCGGTGAATCAGGGTTCCACGCCGGAGAGGGAGCGTGAGAAAGGGATAACACATCCAAGGGAGGTCAATGGCTGAAATGTGATTGAGCGGAAATGTGGGACAAGTTGTTAAAGAGGAAGGATCGAATGAAAGGAGGGGGCGCGTGTCAATTAAAGACGAATTTTAGAAATGTAAGTCCCTGTTACCAATGCAGAGCAGGGTTTTTTATATCTGCAAAAATTGGTTAATGTTACCCACCAATGGAACAGACCATTTAAAAAAAAAAATTGGTCCCTGTCAACTATGCAGAGCAGAGGTTTATTCACGGCAAAACTGTGTTCATGTCACCCACCAATTGAGCAGACGATTTTACAAAAATTAGGTCCCTATCACCTATGCAGAGCAGGTGTTTGTATACGGCAAAATTGGTAAAAGGTCACCTGACAATGTAACAGACAATTTTTTGAAATTTATGTCCCTGTCACCTATGCAGAGCAGGGATTTATTTACGGCAAAAATGGTAAAATGGCACCCAAGAATGTAACAGACGCTTTTCCACACTGCTCCTTCCTTTGCTATGCTAGTGCCTCTGTGCGACCACTGCCTCTTCCTCCGAACTAGACAGGTCACTCGCATGACCTTGATTCCATTGGGGTCTAGTATCTCATCATCATCCACATCATCTTCCACCCACTCTTTACCCCTGCCCTCCTTGTCGGTCTGCAGACTGCAGAAAGCCGCAGCAGTTGGCACCTGTGATTTGTCATCATCAGAGACGTGCTGCGGTGGTCTTCCCATGTCCTCATCCTGAAACATAAGTGGTTGGGCATCAGTGCACTCAATCTCTTCCACTTCTGGTGCAGGGCTATGTGGATGGCCCACGGAAAACCTGCCAGCAGAGCGATCAAAAAGCATAAGAGACTGCTGCATGACTTGGGGCTCAGACTGCTTGCAAAACATGAGCATTTGTCACCCAACAATGTAACAGACGAATTAGTGAAATGTATTTCCTTGTCCACTAGGTAGAGCAGGGGTATATCACAGCCAAAAATTGGTGAATTTCACCCGACAATGTAACAGAAAAATTAGTGCAATTTATTTCCCTGTCTACTAGGTAGAGCAGGGGTATATTACAGCCAAAAATTGTTGAATTTCACCCGACAATGTAACAGACAAATTAGCTAAAATTATTTACCTGTCTACTAGATAGAGCAGGGGAATATCACAGCCAAAAATTGGTGAATTTCACCCGACAATGTAACAGACAAATTAGTGAAATGTATTTACCTGTCTACTCGGTAGAGCATGGGTATATCACAGCCAAAAATTTGGGATATGTAACTCAACAATGTATCAGACAAATTAGTGAAATGACTTAAAATAAAATAAAATAAAATACGTAAAAATAAAAAAAAATAATCTTGATCTCTGAGGTGGAGGTCCATATGGAGTAGGAGGTTGAGGAGGCGGTGGACATAGCGGTGTATTTTTATTATTATTTATAATTTTTTTTGTTTAAATTAGGGTACACCCCAAAGGAGTGGGAAATATCAAAAATACAAAAATTAGCAATTGCGCTGTAGTATAACAATGGCTGGGTAAGGCTGGTATACATGTCTATTCTGCACAAGGTGCGGACTCTATTCTGCACGAGGTACGGAAGTCGTGTGGGATCCATGTCTGGTTCATTTTAATGAACGTGAGCTTGTCCACATTGGCTGTGGACAGGCAGCTGTGCTTGTCTTTGATAACACCCCCTGCCGTGCTAAACACACGTTCAGACAATTCACTGGCTGCAGGGCAGGCCAGCACCTCCAAGGCGTAAAGGGCAAGCTCAGGTCATGTGCCCAATTTGGAGACCCAGAAGTTGAAGGGGGCAGACCCATCTGCTGGTTGTTGGGGTGTGCTGACAAAGCTTTTCCACATTTCGACCATGCTAACCCTTATTCGGGTTCGCTCAACCCTACTTATAATGCTTATTAAAACATGTAGAAATCGGAGTCTCAATTCCTTTTGGGATTCGCATCTCCACCTATGCCTTGGTTAAACTTGATGGACGTATGTCTTTTTTCAACTGTATTAACTATGTAATTATGTAGAAAAGAAAGGGAGGGAAGCTTAGAGTACCAGAATGATAATGAAATAAATAGTTTATTGAATCAAGAACATGATAAAAAACATATACAGTTGATGCCAAAGACAGGGTGTGGGAAGCAGGGAAAGGAGAAAACAAGCGCCACCCTGGATGTACACACAGGTCACAAAATACATAAATGATAATGATGGAGTCATGAGAAAAAAAAAATATAAGGTGCAATGACCACCTCATGAACCAAAATGAAAAAACAGTATATGTGGTGGTATAAGGTAAGTAGAGATCATAGAGAGAGTCAACCACGGCTGTAGTGCATAATATGCTGACCAGAATAATGGTGCAAAGGTTATGTGGAACCAGCAAAGCAATAGAAAAAGCCAAGTGAGAAGTCTCAACATCGGCGGCACAAGGCCATGGGAGAGGACTATGACCTGAAACTTACCTAAAGGTGGACCTAGTGTGGACAAAGAGAACCAGGATGGCGCTACCCCAACGCGCGTTTCGGCGTGCCTTCGTCAGGGGGCACGCCGAAACGCGCGTTGGGGTAGCGCCATCCTGATTCTCTTTGTCCACACTAGGTCCACCTTTAGGTAAGTTTCAGGTCATAGTCCTCTCCCACGGCCTTGTGCCGCCGATGTTGACACTTCTCACTTGGCTTTTTCTATTGCTTTGCTGCCACATAACCTTTGCACCATTATTCTGGTCAGCATATTATGCACTACAGCCGTGGTTGACTCTCTCTATGATCTCTACTTACCTTATACCACCACATATACTGTTTTTTCATTTTGGTTCATGAGGTGGTCATTGCACCTTATATATATTTTTTTCTCATGACTCCATCATTATCATTTATGTATTTTGTGACCTGTGTGTACATCCAGGGTGGCGCTTGTTTTCTCCTTTCCCTGCTCCCCCCACCCTGTCTTTGGCATCAACTGTATATGTTTTTTATCATGTTCTTGATTCAATAAACTATTTATTTTATTATCATTCTGGTACTCTAAGCTTCCCTCCTTTTCTTTTCTGCCGTTATACTCGGAGCTTGTACCAAGTTATCTTTTTTTTTTCCGGATGCCCCAGTACATTTACATTGTGTAGGCACTGTCCTCCATTTATGTCTGGTATATCCGGGGTCTTTCCCCTTTTCTTCTATGCAATTATGTAGCTACAGTATGTAACCATGTTATAACGGAAGGCCATAATGGAATACATTATGCTGATCTGAACCCACCCTTAATCACTTGCACAGGTTACATTGTGGCACCACAATAATACTATTTTCAGAGCTACAATCTCTTCTGTTCAATGTGACAAAATATCTATTTCTATACATGAAAAAAAAAAATCCTGGTTGGGAAGCAAGTTGTGATACAAAAAATAATATTAAAGGGGATGTCCAGGTTCAGAGCTGAACCCGGACATATCCCCATTTTCACCCAGGCAGTCCCCCTGACTTGAGCATCGGAGCAGTACATGCTCTGATGCTCTCCTTTGCCCTGCAGTAAATCGCGCAGGGCAAAGGCATTTTCTGGAGTTCCGGTGATGAACCGGGCTCCTCTTAGGGCTGCCAGGCGGAGGCTTCCACCCAGCAGTGAGCCCGGTGATGTCACCGCCACTGATAGGCGGGCTTTAGCGCTGCCCTAGCCTGTAAAATGGCTAGGGCAGCGCTAAAGCCCGCCGATCAGAGACGATGACGTCACCGAACACACTGCTGCCCAGTAGTGTGTTATTGTAAATGAAAGAGCCTTTGCCCTGCGCAGGGCAAAGGAGAGCTTAGGAGCATGAAATGCTCCAATGCTAACATCAGGGGGGCTGCCTGGGTGAAATTATGGGTATGCCCGGGTTCAGCTCTGAACCCGGACAACCCCTTTAAATTTACTCCACTTTTTGGCACAATTGTCATTAAAAAAGAATGACATTTGTGCTGGACATCATATTTCTGAAGGTTCCCCTGTCATGTTAGTCAGTGGAAATCTGGAGGGAGTAGATGGAACAGTCAATGTACATTGAACAAGTTAGTATATTATAGTCGGTACTACATATGCACCACAGCTGGTGTTTTATGACTGGCTGGTAAGCACTTCCTTATAATACAGTATATCATATGACTACAATTATATTCAGAAAAATGAAACAGGTAGCATGTATATGAAATAAATATTGCATAACAACAACCTTCAGTCTTTCTACTTACGTTAGTGCTTCTGAGTAATTGTAATGTGGAGAAACTCCCAGAAACCTCTGTACTTCATCCATCACGTTAGCTGGGTCTGTTCGTAACTGTTGTCCATCAACAATAAGAAGCTATAAGATAGACAAACATAGCTCTCAGTAACAAATGGTGCATACTACACACTAAAGGAAACTATACAATGTTATTCCATGTCACAAATTAGCAACATATGGGATCATTTATCAAACTGGTGTAAAGTAGAACTGGCTTAATTTCCCATAGCAACTAATCAGATTCCACCTTTCATTTTCCAAGGAAGCTATGAAAAATGAAAGGTGGAATCTGATTGGTTGCTATGGGCAACTGAGCCAGTTCTACTTTACACCAGTTTGATAAATGACCCCAATAGTTCTTATCGCTATGAAAGAGCTAGTTACATGAAAGTGCTTGATGTATGAATATTGTTAGAGATGAGCAAATAGAAGTTTACAAAGTGTAATTTGATCAGAATTTCAGGAAAAAATCCATTCGCACAGAATTCGAATTTCCTCACGCTTCGTGGCTGCTGCACGTGTTAGAACATGGAGCAAGGAACTCTGGGAACGAGGGATCACCCACAATGCCATGCAAGCAGCCAATCAACAGCCTGCCAGCCCTGTGATGTCACAGCCCTAAAAATAGCCTCAGCCATCTTGGATTCTGCCATTTTCCAGTGTACTTAGTGCAGGGAGAGACATCAGCAGGCACTAGGGACAGTGGTAGAAAAGACTTTAAAACTTTTATTTTGCTGTATAGAAGTTCAGGGAAAGGATAGGGAGGAATCATCCCACAGTATTGAGGCACAACCGGATTCATTAGGGGAGTTTACAGCCTGGTTAATAGGAACAATCCTATTACACCTTGCTGCACTGACTGGGGATCCAAATTGCTATTATAGAGCTCTGTAATTCCAGCATACCGTTCTTGTTATTGGGGTGCAAGTGCTGTTTGATACAGCCATTAACAGGGTTTATTACAATAAATATTTATATGTCTTATTTGCCCTTGTGCGGTGCAGTTACATGTTCTAAAGCATGTTTTGGCTTGTATTAGTGGGAAAAAGGGCTTATTAGCTATTGTGTGGTGAAGTGAGAAAATTACAGCCCTTTTTGGCGTGTACTAGTGGCACAAAAATATATATTATTTCCAGTTCAGTGGTGCAGTTACAATACATGTCCTTTATGGCCCACTGGGTGAATTTGGTTCCTGCACAGCAACACCAGCAACTTGGCCAGGTGACGCCGCTTCCGCCTCCACTTTCTTACGTCTTTGGTCCTGCGACAATGTCCGCCTGTGCCTCCTCCTTCACCGTGTCCTCAGCCTCCACTGCAGGGACAATTCACAGTGCCCCTCCAGCATACCACATGTGCAGGGCACATCATTTGCCTGGGTGAATGGAGTCACACAGGGGAGGAACTGCTCCGTGTCCGTCATCAAGAAATCGAATGCTGGCTTTCTCCTTGACAACTCAAAATCGGAACCATGGTGACCGACAATGGGAAGAACATGGTGTCGGCGCAGCATCAAGGAGGGCTGACCTATGAGGCCTGCATGACACATGTGTTCAATCTGCAAGACATCCTAAAAATGGCCAAGAAACTTTTCATGCACTTCAGCCACTCGTACCACCGCAAAGCACACCCTCCTGGTGTGGCTGAGTCTGCCAACAAAATGTAAGTGATTTGCCTCCATAGCCCCATAAGGGTTGACTGATGGAGGTTCATCTGTGTTACTTGACTTACTTTGTGTTTTTTCGCTTCTTAATGTTATCCTCAGACTCAGCCACACCAGGACTGTAGTAACTACACAGGCTATTCCCCCATCCTTGGGTGAACTAGCCGGGAGGGATAACCACCACCATTGCCCCGTGTCCCCTGATGAATCCTGGGGCATCCTCTGAAGAAACGCGTCGGGACACATGAGTATATCCCCACCCTATCCCCTCTAGTGGTGTCTGTGTGGGGTAACATCTCTATTATTATCATTAGTATTTTTTGTATTCTTTGTATATATGTGATTCCTTTGGACGGAATTTTTCCCCTGTGCTAGGGCCTTACCAGGGTCATCTTAACAGGAAGAGAGTTCCAGTCTGGGCCACCCCTTGCGGGGCTTTTTTGGACCCCGTCCCTTGGACACACCCTGTAGGGCGGACTAGGACAAGCAGGGAGGCAATAGGGCCAGTTGGTTAGAACTTCTAACACAGTCTTGCCCGCCTCTCCATACAACAGGTCCAGTCCACCACCTACATTTTTGTCTTTGCTCACTCACCACACCAGGCTGAGTGTCTGCAGGTCTTACTCGTTGTATGTCTGTAGGGGCCGTCTTTTTATCTCCTATACATTATTAAAAGTGAAGTTTTATTAAGTATACTGCCCCTCATAGTTTTTTGGTTTGTTAATTAAGCAGTATTCAGGGAGACACTATTGCCTCTTCTGACCGACCACCTTTATTGTTATTCAAACCCTATAATGCCCCCCAAAATTCCAGGGCACCTCATACAGGTAATACTTTGCCCGCTCCCGGCACCCGCATCACTGATGCCCACATGGCCACCACTGCATCCCCCTGTCACATGAATGAAAACATCCAGAGACGTGGGGGGCAGTCACAAGCAGGCCACAATAGGAACGAGCCTCCTTAGCATCACGGGTGACGCTAGGGAGGCTTATTTCCTTCACGGCCTGCTATTGGCTGCACCCCCACCCCCTTGAGCATAAGTATTACCTGTATGCGGTGGCCAACAATTTTGGGGGGCATAATAGGGGTTGGATAAGCCCTTTAACGGGCTACCAGATTTTTTTTTTCATTTTTTCATTTTTTTTTTCTTCCTTGAGCCATGACTTTTTTATTTTTCCGGTCACATAACCATATGAGGGCTTATTTTTTGCGGGACAAGTTGTATTTTCTAATGCCACCATTTAATATGGCATACAATGTAGTGGGAAGCGGGCAAAAAATTCCAAATGGGGTGGAATTGTAAAAAAAAAATGAATTCCTCCACCATTTTACGGGCTTTGTTCCTACGGGGTTCCCTTTGCGTCTAAACTGACCTGTGCCTTTTATTCTCTGGGTCAGTAGGAATACAATGGGGGTGTGGCAGGGGGGGAGCCAGGGTAGGTAGTGGGATGGGCCAGGGGTGGATAGTGGGCGGAGTTAGGGGGCCCAATTCAGATTCTTGCTATGGGGCCCAATGATTTCTATATATGCCCCTGGTACAGAACATTAGAATATTTTGGCACTACATAATGGTACAAATGGGTTTCGAAACTTCCTATTTCTATATAAACATCTGCAGTGCAAAATATTTAGCTATTGCAATGGATTTTTTTTTAAAAGCAGGAAAGTACCTTGAGCAACCTTGTGTGTTGTCTCATCTTAGACAATAGGGGCATATCTTTAGGATATGTCCTCATTGTCTTAAAGTGGGAGACTTGTACAAATTTATGTAAATCCAGAAGAAGTAGGGCAGCTAAACTGGGCCACCTGTTAATGAGATCCACAGCATCATGGGTATAACTATAGGAGAAACAGAAGTAGCAGTCACACTTGGCAGACCAAAGGCCTCTCAGCCACATAAAGAAGACACTAGTATTAAAAAATGATTTTTTTCTTAGGGTGACTGAAGATCCAAGTTATATCTCTGCATGTCATCCTCAGGAGCAGGTTCTGTTATATTAACCCCCTTGAGCATAAGTTTTATACATCAAAATAATGTTTAATTTTACAGCTTAATCATGTTAATAACCAATTATAATAATTAGTGACTGTGACACTGTTAGGCTACTTTAACACTTGCGTTTGGTGCGGATCCGTCATGGATCTGCACAGACGGATCCGCTCAGATAATACAACCGCATGCATCCGTCCAGAACGGATCTGTTTGTATTATCTTGTATTATCTTTAACATAGCCAAGACGGATCCGTCTTGAATACCATTGAAAGTCAATGGAGGACGGATCCATTTTGTATTGTGGACTAGATAGGCAAGCACTCAGAACATCATGGGACAGGCACAAAATTTTATATTAATAACATGAAATAGACATAAAAAAATAACAATAAAATATGCAGCGATAAAACAGTAAAATGAGGTATAAAATCGCTAAGAAATAAGACAAGTTCCTGTCGAAATGATTATACCAATATATGTCCTTATTTATGCATCGGATGTTGGTGGCAGCCTATTTCTTGTGCACGCTTTGGTCTAGCGTTATATCCAAAACGCAAGCAAAAAGTTTTTGAAGCCGCAGTATAGTGTCAGTATGCAGATAAATGGTTGCTCACTGAGAACTCACCCCACCTAATGGTATACGGTCTTCCATTTTGTATTGTGCCAGATTGCGTCATAGAAAACAGATCCATTACCATTGACTTACATTGTGGGTCAGAACCGATCCGTTTGGCTCAGCTTCGTCAGACGGACACCAAAACACTGCTAGCAGCGTTTTGGTGTCCGCCTCCAAAGCGTAATGGAGATGGAACGGAGGCAAACTGATGCATTCTGAGCGGATCCTTTTCCATTCAGAATGAATTAGGGTAGAACGGATCAGTCTTGGACCGCTTGTGAGACCTGAACGGATCTCACAAACGGAAAGCCAAAACGCCAGTGTGAAAGAAGCCTTAATGCAAAGGTTTTTTTCTTATCAGTCGCTTATAACTCAGGAAATAATTTTATTTTCCATACATGAATTGCTAGATGTTGAAGATTTTTGCAATCTCCCAAATACCTTTTTCTTATAGAATAGCAATCACTGACTGTAGATCTGTATGACAGGTTGCCCAAGAAGTGCGATCTATCTATCTTTCCACTAAACATTATGAAATGTATGGAGATAGCTGTTATACATGAACAGAGCAAACAAAACTAGGTTATGTACATACCAAACAGTCAAGTCTGTAGTTTACAGATATACACAAACAATGCTTAGCAATTTTTTTTGTATTTTTTTTCTCATTTTTGGAGGTGACAGCAGCATGGTGTGATTCGCATGAAAGTATCACCTAAATGATTAAACAGATATGCCATCACAGGATGGAGCTGTCTTGTTGACTTTACCATCTGTCCCCAGAAGTGTCTAACAATGAAGATGATGTATTGCCTCCCAGTGTTGTTTCTGACATTCATCTGACAAGTACTAGATATTTTTATGCTTTTTTGTCTTATTATTTTGAAATATCTATAAATTTCTCAGCAATGGAAGACACCATGCTTATTTGAGCTTTTCATATTTACGGCATGATCCATATATTGTGATAGGCTGGAGTGACAACAGCTTAAGAAAATATAGAATGCTCCACAGTAATCCATTCTGTCAGATGCTATAACCCTTTTAATTAAGATGACACACAGCATGTTTTTTTTAGCGCAATGCAGATATACAGTAATAATCACACCAAAAAAATAGAATATTGTTAGAAAAAGTTCAGTATATTTCTGTAAAATGACAGAATCACAGGAAATGTAGCATTAATAAAATATTTATACTAATAATTAACAGTTCACAGCTATATTTTTGTAGGTAGAATGAATCAGAGTGAAAATCACACAATGTGACTCTTAATCATGCACAGTAAGTTATTCTTTTTTCCCTTTGCATTTAGATGCACAAGGCCTCATGCACACGACAGTTGTTTTGGTCCGCATCCGAGCCGCAGTTTTTGCGGCTCGGATGCAGACCCATTCACTTCAATGGGGCCGCAAAAGATGCGGACAGCACTCCGTGTGCTGTCCGCATCCGTTGCTCCATTCCGTGGACCAGCAAAAAAATATAACATGTCCTATTCTTGTCCGTTTTGCGGAAAAGAATAGGCATTTCTACAATGGGCCGCCTGGTCCGTTCCGCAAATTGCGGAAGGCACACGGGCGACTTCCGTGTTTTGCGGATCCGCAATTTGCGGACCGCAAAACATACAACGGTCGTGTGCATGTAGCCTAAGGCTACAGCTCCATGCTGTTGCATGCGAGTTGTGGAAAAATGACGGCACAACCTCAATGTTTTTCAAAAGAGAAAAAAGTTGTGAAAAATCAGACATTGTCGACCATGGCATGACAGACTTCTGCTGGTAGCTCTAAATCAGGTTAGCCACAGTAAGTATGTGTAGAGCATTTAGTCTGTGAACTCTTCAAGGTCATTTTTGGCCTTGAGGATACAAATATTTTTTTTATTATTTTGCCTTATATTACTTTTATTTGTAAATCAATAGAGCTATGTGAGACCTTGGGGGTCATTTACTATACTGAAATATGCCTAAATTAGGCGTATTTCAGGTGCAGATAACGGCACAACTAACCTATCTGTGATAGTTCGGAAGTGCCAATGTTATGGAGAGGCCAGCTCCTCTTCATAACTTCGGCTGACCCACCGCCAGTTTTGGGATTTATTAAGACCGGCGTCTAAAACACCAGTGTTAAGAAATGTGCCTCCTTGTTTTTTTTTTGTGTTTTTTTGCAGGACGAGTTGTACTTTGTTAAAAGGAAAATATGATAAGGGAATGTTTTTTTAATTATCCATGTAATTGTTTATATTTAAAGCTAATTCCAAACATTTTCACACTGGTCATTCAGCCTAAAATAATAGGATAACACTAATTGTTCTTCAATCACAGCTAGGGATGAGCAAATCAACTTCGGAGCGAGCGATCCGTACAGTATTAGAATGTATTGGCTCCGATGAGCCGAAGTTATTACTTGGAACTGACTTGGAAGTTACAACTTGGAACCGAACCCGAGTTCAGGAAATGTTTTTTTACAGTAGAAAGTAATTTATGAAGTTATTATGCAAAGTCTTGCGAGACTAAGCAAAGTAATAACTTTGGCTCATCTGAGACAATACATTCTAATACTATCATCCAAAGTGGATTCGCTCATCCCTAATCACAGCAATTTCAATTATGTATACTTTTTAAACTGTTAATTGAATACGTTTTTTTTTCTTTTTAATACGTAACTTTTTATTCATTTCTTTTTTAATTCTTATTTTAGTCCCACTTGTGGACATGAACTGCAGTTACTTTGCTTGCTCATTTATTACACTACAGTAGTTCTGCATTGCAGTTTATTATGTATTTTAGCATTATACTGACAGGCAGCCTGTTAGACCCTGTGCATACTTACATGGCAGACCTAGGGCCATTGTTAGGTGCCCAGTTGCCATCACAACAATAAGAACCTTACAATCTCATTACTGGGACAATAAAGTGACAGAGGAAGCTCCCCTCTGTCTAACCACTTAGATGCCATGGACGCTATTGGCCATGACAACTAAGCGGTTATACAGCATGGCTAGGGAAGGTAACAGTAACAGTGCCCTGGTGTACAGAGTGCAGAGTACTGTCCTGGACTTCTAAAGCTCCTGTCAGCACACTGTGTATATGCAACTGTAATTGACATAAAATAGACTGTATGACTTCAGCATAGGGAGTAACAACAAGCACATCCCGCTCACTGTATAGCATGCTCATGCGGTTGATAAACTGTTCAGTATATGGAGAATGCTATAACCACTCCTACAGAGAGGACTAGCCATACTGTATGGTGGTTAGCTAGCAAGTAGAGGGGAGTGATGGTTGCAAACTGGCACACTACCCTAGGGACCTAGTTAGAGGACAGAACAATGACACCCAAAGCAGAAGGGAACACTGAGCCGGGGCAGCTGATAATAGTACTTCTTAGCTCTAGCACCTGTAGGTGAGAGGAAAACCTGGGCAGTGTTGGGTACAATGCCAAAGGAGAAAGGTAAGTCTGTTATTATCATCAGAGAGTTTTAAACCATCAAGCCTGTTGCCTTTAAATAGACTCTTTTAACCAATAAGCCTGTTACCTCTTGTGAGACTTGTGCAATCGCCAAACTTGTTGTCCACCGTGAGTTTAGTAAAACCACTGTTCCAAGTTTTTATTGTGTCCACCTGATTCCTCTCACCATCATTGAATTAGGAGCCATGTTCACTACTCAATGGCCCAAAAGATCCCAAGTAAGGTATTTTGCCCATCCCGTTCATTGAGGAAACAATGCTTTCTTAGGTATTTGTATTTGCTGTTCTGAAAATAATTATCAAGTGACCAAGTGACTGTTCTCAGGGCATGTGTTAACATGTGTGTAAAATGTGAACTATATATATACATATATATATATTTATATATATATATATATATATATATATATATATATACAAGTAGTTTAATTTACTGAGGGTTGTTTTAATCTATTAATGAATAATTATTGTAAATGTCACTGTACGGAACATGCACAGTCTCAAGTCAGACTTGTGTTATGTAGGAATTCCTAATTGGGATCTGTTTATTTCCTCTGTTTTCTTTAAAAATGGAAACAGGTCCAGAGAAGGTCAGCTTTCCAAAGGAGAGGTTTCAAATGGTTTTTTCCTTTCCAAATTATTGCTGTTTTTGTTGACACCTGAACCTAACCCATGAACCTCAGTCAATTAAACTTTTGCAATGTATTTTCCATTGAGAATTATTGACAGTATCAATGCAGATAATTATATTATAACATGTATTACCTGAGCAGGAGTGAAGTGTTGCAGCCACCGTTCTATGTGTGTAGAATAACATCCAGGCATCAGGCACTTCTTTTGGAGTGATTGTAGGTCTGAAGAAGCCTTGCTGCCAGCTGTAATGACCTCATAAAAGCTGAATTTTAGAGCTACTGGGTCCTGGTGAGCACGCTGGTGCTGAAGACAAAAGTAGTCATATATTACTTATTACATTTTTATATTGTAATTATGATATGCTATACAGAAAATAAGGTATTTAAAATGTATATATATATATCATGTGCCCTTTCTTGTATTTATAAGGTGTGTCCCAGCTATATCTATATTAAGTTTAATGCATACCTGTCATTTCAAGTGAATACTCAGAATAAGCTTTCATGTGTATACACATGAAGAATTTACACTATATCTGGTCTATATGACTTGCATACTGCATTTACCATAATTTCCCCTCCGAAGGCTCTCTCTCTCTCTATTTTAGTGATGAGCGGGAGGTGCCATATTTGATTTCGCGATATTTCGCGAATATTCGAATTAATATTCGCATTATTTTCGTTGAAATCGAATATTCGTAATTATTTTATTTTTCGCGAATAATATGCGAATAAATTTTTCGTACGATTTTTTTTCCTGTATAAGGCAACGTTCCTATGACTATGGCTAGGCTAATATGTGTATTTTACGAAATTTCTTAATACTTCTTAATTCGTAATATTCTAAAAGACGGAGTTAGAGTAATATTACCAATATTCTAAAAGACGAAGTTAGAGCAATATTAAGAAATTTCGTATAATACATATAGATTGTAAGTTAGCTAATATAGTGCTATAATCCTTTTTTTTTTCTTATCTAATTTTTTTGGCCTCTTCTGAACTTCAGTTTTTGGAAAATATGTACACTATTAAAAAAATTACTTTAGCAGTATATTAGCTAAATTACAATCTATATGTGTATTTTACGAAATTTCTTAATACTGCTCTAACTTCGTCTTTTAGAATATTCGTAATATTGCTCTAACTCCGTCTTTTTGAATATTACGAATATGCCGTCTTTTTCGAATATAGTGCTATATTCTTGATTTTCGTATATAGCACTATTTTCAAAAAATTTCTAGTCATTTCATCAGTCAAGTATTACTATGCTTATTGCTAATGCTTAAAGCTTGTGTGCGGATCGCATGTTGTAAAGAAGTTGTTTTTTTCGCAAAGGCAAAGGCTAAGTTATGTTCCATGACAAGCAACCGTGCCGAGAATTCACTTGACATGTAAAAAGTGTTCAGTTACTCATATAATTTTGACTCTTTCTTATATTGTATGCGAAAATTCGCTACCATTAAATTCCTAAAAAAATTCTGTTCGTGTAATGGTTAGCTGGCTCTTCCCAATACTCATAGAATTTTGACTCTTTCTTATATTGTATGCAAAAATTCGCTACCATTAAATTCGTAAAAAAATTCTGTTCGTGTAATGGTTAGCTGGCTCATCCAAACTACTGTTAGCTGCTTTTGCTTACAGCTTGTGTGCGATTTATAATATGTGAGTTGTTCTAAATGCATTGGGCCTAATAAATTATATTTCTATTATTTAATTAGCTTAAAAGGAAACAAAATTTCGTTTTAACGAATATAGAGGCAAATATTCTTATTCTTCGCGAATTCTCGAAGTTGCGATATTCGCGATAAAAATTTGCAATTCGAATATTCGCGCTCAACACTACTCTATTTTACCATGAGGTGGTGGAGAATAGATACTATGATGAAATCCTATCTCTCTGTATCACACTCATATGAGCAGCAGCAGATGGAGGACATTAGACAGGAGTAATGAGCAGTGTAGCTGTGAATACAACACAGGGGTGAGATAGAAACTTACTGTACTTGAAACTGCAAATCCAACACAGGGGTAAGATAGAAACTTACTGTACTTGAAACTGAAGCCATGTCTGATTGTGTGTCTCTGCCTCTCTTTCACTCTGTAGCAGCTTTCTCCCCTTCCCCTCTCCATAGACTATAGGCTTCTATGACCAACATGTAATCAAATTTCTTAGTGAGCTGAACATACTTGAGTTTATCTGGTCTCTCGAGGGTTGGTGATCAGTGCATGGGCTGGGGGAAAAGAGGCTTCTAAATATATATATATATATATATTGCTTGTACTATTATTTTATATAAAAAAAAAAGGAAGATGAGCAGTATCTTAGGTTCATCAATTAAATGTGACAAAGTTGTGGGTGTAGTTTAGTTGGTAAAAGGGAGCGTGGCCTCCCACGGCCTGCCAATTTTACTATAATTTACATCAGAGACTGCCTTTAAATAATAACTCAAATCTACAACAGCTTATAACT
Organism: Bufo bufo; assembly: GCF_905171765.1. Taxonomy (NCBI): domain Eukaryota; kingdom Metazoa; phylum Chordata; class Amphibia; order Anura; family Bufonidae; genus Bufo; species Bufo bufo. Next base: position 591,322,909 of record NC_053390.1, read on the forward strand.
CTTAATTTTCTAAGATCCCTACGCCTCTTAATAAATTTGGTGTATCTCACTCTAGCACGAACTAGATCAAGGTTGGTGTATTAAATGCCAGTCTTGATAATTGTCATCCAAATAAGTATTAATGTTAAAATACATGAGCCAGAACCTGTGGCTTAATATAATTCTAAAAGTTCTGAAGATAATGAAACAATCCAATGCATCATTGATTTTCACAAATGGTTGTCAATATAAGGGTTGACGTTCATTTTACCCACTCTCTGTGTTTGACTAAAGGTCAGGTAAAGGCGAAGACTAGAGATGAGCGAATTTCAAAAAAAATTGATTCAGCTGGTTCGCCGAATAAAAAATAAAAAATAGCTTTGATCCGAATTTATTCGCTGTAAATCGCGTTAAAAAACAGCTATTTCCTGGCTGCAGAGAGCCTGTATAGTGGTGTAGAACACTGTGCCTTGCAGTAACACGCATAGGGAGTCTGCTGTGGTAGTGAAATAATACAGTGAGTCAGTATGACATGCAGATGACAGGCATCGCTCTTAGAATCACTGCACACTTCACTTATTTGGGCAGTCATGGAGCCAAAACTGACCAAATAACTGAAGTGTGAACTCAGTCTTACAGGTCAATGTTAGCTCCAAGAAGAAGCGCACTCCTTTTACACCGTTGATAGCTGATTCCACATAGATGTCTACAGAACCTGTTCTATTAAACACTTATACAAGTAGAGCCCCCAACAGAGTGGAGAGGATGGCAGCAGTAAGTTTGTGTTGACGTCACTGATTATTTTGCTGTTCTTCTGATCCGTCAGAACAATAAACCACAAAAAAAAGATCCTGTCTGTTGAGCATCCGCCTTCACTCGGTCAGCATTTGGTCAGTAATCTATCAGTATTGCTAATGCCAGAAAAAACAGGAGTGGATCCAAAACAGAGATGACCGAGTCAACCATTCAAGAACCGCTGGGTTGCTGGTCAAGACACTACTGCTAGATGACACCGGGAGCTCAGGCCTCTCGCTGCGACTCCTGCTGCCACGCCCCCTTACTCTGCTGTGACCTGTGCCTGCGCCAGAAACATTTAGGCCTCTGCCACTTCTCTGTCTGACATACTGTTAGATAAAATAAATAAATAAAAAGGAAATTAAAACACCCCAAAAAAGTCTATAATTTTCTCCCTTCACCACACAACGGCTAATAAGCCCTCCCCCCCCCACTAATACACACAAAAAGGTCTTTAGAACATATAACTGCAGCGCTGAATGGCAAATACATTTTACTTTTGCCACTAAAACACAACAATAAGGGTTTTAGAACATATAACTGCACTGTTGAGCGGCAAATAGATTTTTTATTTTGCCAATAATACACGCCAAAAAGTGCTTTAGAACATATAACTGAACTGCGAAATGGCAAATAGATTTTTATTTTGCCACTAATACACAACAAAAAGGGCTTTAGAACATGTAACTGCAATGCTGAACAGCAAATATATTTTTCTTTTGCCACCAATACACGACAAAAAGGGCTTTAGTACATATAACTGCACCGCTGAACGGCAAATAGACCCTTATTTTTTCCACTTATACACGCCACAGAAGGCTTTAGAACATATAACTTAACTGCAAAATGGCAAATATATTTTTATTTTGCCACTAATACACAACAAAATGGGCTTTAGAACATATAACTGCACTGCTGAATGGCAAATATATTTTTCTTATGCCACTAATACATGACAAAAAGGGCTTTAGTACATATAACTGCACCGCTAAATGGCAAAGAGGCCCTTATTTTCTTCCACTTATACATGCCACAGAAGGCTTTAGAACATACACTAGCCTAAAGAATTATTAGGAACACCATACTAATACGGTGTTGGACCCCCTTTTGCCTTCAGAACTGCCTTAATTCTACGTGGCATTGATTCAACAAGGTGCTGATAGCATTCTTTAGAAATGTTGGCCCATATTGATAGGATAGCATCTTGCAGTTGATGGAGATTTGAGGGATGCACATCCAGGGCACAAAGCTCCCGTTCCACCACATCCCAAAGATGCTCTATTGGGTTGAGATCTGGAGACTGTTGGGGCCATTTTAGTACAGTGAACTCATTGTCATGTTCAAGAAACCAATTTGAAATGATTCGAGCTTTGTGACATGGTGCATCATCCTGCTGGAAGTAGCCATCAGAGGATGGATACATGTTCTCATTCTGTTTACGCCAAATTCAGACTCTGCCATTTGAATGTCTCAACACAAATCGAGACTCATCAGACCAGGCAACATTTTTCCAGTCTTCAACATTCCAATTTTGGTGAGCTCGTGCAAATTGTAGCCTTTTTTTCCTATTTGTAGTGGAGATGAGTGGTACCCGGTGGGGTCTTCTGCTGTTGTAGCCCATCCGCCTCAAGGTTGTGCGTGTTGTGGCTTCACAAATGCTTTGCTGCATACCTCGGTTGTAACGAGTGGTTATTTCAGTCAACGTTGCTCTTCTATCAGCTTGAATTAGTTGGCCCATTCTCTTCTGACCTCTAGCATCCACAAGGCTTTTTGCCCACAGGACTGCCGCATACTGGATGTTTTTCCCTTTTCACACCATTCTTTGTAAACCCTAGAAATGGTTGTGCATGAAAATCCCAGTAACTGAGCAGATTGTGAAATACTCAGACCGGCCCGTCTGGCACCAACAACCATGCCACGCTCAAAATTGCTTAAATCACCTTTCTTTCCCATTCTGACATTCAGTTTGGAGTTCAGGAGATTGTCTTGACCAGGACCACACCCCTAAATGCATTGAAGCAACTGCCATGTGATTGGTTGACTAGATAATTGCATTAATGAGAAATAGAACAGGTGTTCCTAATAATTCTTTAGGTGAGTGTATAATTGCACCGCTGAATGGCAAATATATTTTTATTTTGGCACTAATACACGACAAAAAGGGCTTTAGAACATATAACTGAACCGCTGAAAGGTTAATATATTTTTATTTTGTCACTAATACACAACAAAAAGGGCTTTAGAACATATAACTGCATTGTTGAATGGCAAATATGTTTTTATTTTGCCACTAATACACACAAAAAGGTCTTTAGAACATATAACTGCACTGCTGAATGGCAAATATATTTTACTTTTGCCACTAAAGCACAACAAAAAGGGTTTTAGAACATATAACTGCACTGTTGAGCGGCAAATAGATTTTTATTTTGCCAATAATACACGCCAAAAAGGGCTTTAGAACTTATAACTGAACTGCGAAATGGCAAATAGATTTTTATTTTGCCACTAATACACAACAAAAAGGGCTTTAGAACATGTAACTGCACCGCTGAACGGCAAATATATTTTTCTTTTGCCACTAATACAGGACAAAAAGGGCTTTAATACATATAACTGCACCACTGAACGGCAAATAGACCCTTATTTTTTCCACTTATACATGCCACAGAAGGCTTTAGAACATATAACTGAACTGCTAAATGGCAAATATATTTTAATTTTGCCACTAATACACAACAAAAAGGGCTTTAGAACTTATAACTGCACTGCTGAATGGCAAATATATTTTTCTTATGCCACTAATACACGACAAAAAAGGTTTTAGTACATTTAACTGCACCGCTAAATGGAAAATAGGCCCTTATTTTCTTCCACTTATACATGCCACAGAAGGCTTTAGAACATATAATTGCACCGCTGAATGGCAAATATATTTTTATTTTGCCACTAATACACGACAAAAAGTGCTTTAGAACATATAACTGCACCTCTGAACGGTTAATATATTTTAATTTTGTCACTAATACACAACAAAAAGGGCTTTAGAACATATAACTGCACCGCTGAACTGCAAATATATTTTTATTTTGCCACTAATACACACAAAAAGGTCTTTAGAACATATAACTGCACTGCTGAATGGCAAATATATTTTACTTTTGTCACTAAAGCACAACAAAAAGGGTTTTAGAACATATAACTGCACTGTTGAGCGGCAAATAGATTTTTATTTTGCCAATAATACACGCCAAAAAGGGCTTTAGAACTTATAACTGAACTGCGAAATGGCAAATAGATTTTTATTTTGCCATTAATACACAACAAAAAGGGCTTTAGAACATGTAACTGCACCGCTGAACGGCAAATATATTTTTCTTTTGCCACTAATACAGGACAAAAAGGGCTTTAGTACATTTAACTGCACCGCTGAACGGCAAATAGACCCTTATTTTTTCCACTTATACACGCCACAGAAGGCTTTATAACATATAACTGCACTGCTGAATGGCAAATATATTTTTATTTTTCCACTATTACATGACAAAAAGGGCTTTAGAACATATAACTGCACCGCTGAACTGCAAATATATTTTTATTTTTCCACTATTACATGACAAAAAGGGCTTTAGAACATATAACTGCTCCACTGAACGGCAAATAGGCCCTTATTTTTTCCACTTATACAAGCCACAGAAGGCTATAGAACATATAACTGCACCGCTGAACTGCAAATATATTTTTATTTTGGCACTAATACACGACAAAAAGGGCTTTAGAACATATAACTGCACCGCTGAACGGCATATATATATATTTTTTGCCACTAATAAACAGCAAAAAGGGCTTTAGTACATATAACTGCATTGCTGAACGGCAAATAGGCCCTTATTTTTTTCCACTTATACATGCCACAGACGATTTTAGAACATATAACTGAACTGCTAAATGGCAAATATATTTATATTTTGCCACTAATACACAACAAAAAGGGCTTTAGAACATATACTGTAACTGCACTGCTGAACGGCAAATATATTTTTATTTTGGCACTAATACACGACAAAAAGGGCTTTAGAACATATAACTTCACCACTGAACGGCAAATAGACCCTTATTTTTTCCACTTATACACGCCACAGAAGGCTTTAGAACATATAACTGAACTGCTAAATGGCAAATATTTTTTTTATTTTGCCACTAATACACAACAAAATGGGCTTTAGAACATATAACTGCACTGCTGAATGGCAAATATATTTTTCTTATGCCATTAATACACGACAAAAAGGGCTTTAGTACATATAACTGCACCGCTAAATGGCAAAGAGGCCCTTATTTTCTTCCACTTATACATGCCACAGAAGGCTTTAGAACATATAACTGCATTGTTGAATGGCAAATATGTTTTTATTTTGCCACTAATACACACAAAAAGGTCTTTAGAACATATAACTGCACTGCTGAATGGCAAATATATTTTACTTTTGCCACTAAAGCACAACAAAAAGGGTTTTAGAACATATAACTGCACTGTTGAGCGGCAAATAGATTTTTATTTTGCCAATAATACACGCCAAAAAGGGCTTTAGAACATACAACTGAACTGCTAAATGGCAAATATATTTATATTTTGCCACTAATACACAACAAAAAGGGCTTTAGAACATATAACGGCACTGCTGAACGGCAAATATATTTTTATTTTGGCACTAATACACGACAAAAAGGGCTTTAGAACATATAACTGCACCGCTGAATGGCAAATATATTTTTATTTTGCCACTATTACATGACAAAAAGGGCTTTAGAACATATAACTGCACCGCTGAACGGCAAATAGGCCCTAATTTTTTTCCACTTATACATGCCACAGAACGCTTTAGAACATATAACTGCACCGCTGAACTGCAAATATATTTTTATTTTCGCACTAATACACGACAAAAAGAGCTTTAGAACATATAACTGCACCGCTGAACGGCAAATAGGCCCTTATTTTCCATTTATACACGCCACAGAAGGCTTTAGAATATATAACTGCACCGCTGAACGGCAAATATTTTTTTAATTTGCCACTATTACACTACAAAAAGGTCTTTAGAACATATAACTGCACTGCTGAACGACAAATATATTTTATTTTTGCCACTAATGCACAACAAAAACGGCTTTAGAACATATAACTGCCCCGCTGAACGGCAAGTATATTTTTCTTTTGCCCTAATACACGGCAAAAAGGGCTTTCGAACATATAACTGCCCTGCTGAACAGCAAGTATATTTTACTTTTGCCACTGATGCATGACTAAAAGGGCTTTAGAACAAATAACTGCACCGCTGCATGGTAAATATATTTTTCTTTTGCCACTAATACACGACAAAAAGGGCTGTCATTTTCTCACTTCACCACACAACGGCTAATAAGCCCTTTTTCCCCCACTAATACAAGCTAAAAAATGCTTTAGAACACAAGGGCAAATAAGACGTAGAAATATTTCCTTGTAATAAACTCTGTTAATGGCTGTATCAAACAGCACTTGCACCCTAATAGGAACGGTTTGTTGGAATTACAGAGCTGTATAATGGCAATTTGGGTCCCCAGTCAGTGCAGCAAGGTGTAATAGGATTGTTCCTATTACCCAGGCTGTAACCTCCCCTACTGAACCCTTTTCAACATAAATGCTGTGTAAGGATTCCTCCCTATCCTTTCCCTACACCTTAAATTATCTTTCCCTGAACTTGTAAATCTTTTTTTTGCACAATTAAGTCTTTCCTAGCACTGTCCCTAGCACCTGCTGACATCTCTCCCTGCACTAAGTACACTGGAAAATGGCAGAATCTAAGATGGCTGAGGCTATTTATAGGGCTGTGACATCACAGGGCTCATTGGCTGCTAATTGGCTGCATGCATGGCATTATGGGTGATCCTGCTTTCCCAGAGTTCCTTGCTCCATGTCCTCACACGTGCAGCAGCCATTTTAGGAAAAAATGAGATTCGTTATCACGAAGTGCGAGGAAATTTGGCTTCGGTGCAAACCGAATTTTTCCTGAAATTCGGATTGAATTCCACTTCGTCAACTTCGATTCGCTAATCTCTAGTGAAGATATATGTAGGTACAGTACAGTATAACCCCATACAGTACATTACTTTGCGCAGCATATTATGGCACCATAAATATCATATTTACTTTTTAGATCATAAAGGTTTAAAATATTTACCATTGCCATGCTGATAAAAAATGGTCCAGCAAGTTACGATATTTATTTACCATGGTATAACATGATGTTCTAAGTATACAGCATGTATGTCCACCTACTGAGCTGAATGCTAATGGATAGGCTTTCTAACTTACTCTCCCCACAATCAGTTCCCTGCATATTGATTCTATGTTCATTGCAGAGCATCACATTTCTCTCATCTGGGAAGGAGCAGAGCCTCTTTAGTATAGCTGAGAAGAGTCTGTCTGACTCTTTTGTCAGCTGCCAGAGGGAGAAGGAGATTGATTCTGTACAGAGCCTTTACCCAGCAGCATAGATTAGCAGCAGCAAGAGGGTTATATGAAAGCCAAAAATAAATTAAAAAAAACTGATGAAAAGGTGTTTTATTAAAGAAACACAGTCATTAAAAAAAAAAAAATTGCTTTTAATTAAATGATCCATAGAATTATATATTTAATATGGAAATGTGTAAGACCATATTTGGTGTGGCTTCTGTAAAGCACAACATATAACAATAGCGGTTTATTTAGTATATCAATAATTATATATGAATATCATTAAACATGTTGACCCTTCCCTGACCTCTTTACCACTAAGAGCTATTGGTATTAGTAATTTAAACAGTGGCAGGTAAGTATTAAAGGCTCTGAAATATTTGTGGTGCATGTTCCTATTAAAATAATACTAAAATGGAAGTGCCTTAAGATTAAATATGATACTCCTGCTTTGAATCCCAATATCTTGTTTACCAGGAAGAATGCTCTACATTACATTGCAAGATTTATGAACATTAATGTCAGAAATGCAGGTCAAGCTCTCAAGTTGAGTTTAATGAGAAGGTATAAATCTGTCTATGGAATGCTAGAGACATATAAAACCTCATTATGTACTGTGTTGTGAAAAAGTAATATACATTTTCAATTTTGTGCTAAGCCAAGCATTGTAGGACAGCACAGTGATTTAGATCCACTTGCTAAGCAATCTTAAGCAATTCATTCTTGAAAATTTCACATTAAAAGGTCTTCTTCAGAAAACAGCCCTATTGTTTTATTCAGATACCTCTTGTGGTTTCAACGCAGAGTGCGATTTTTTGTTCATAAGCTACTGTGCCAAGAAGCTCAATAATTTGGAAATATATGCGAGAACCATCTTTGTGATATCTCACATTCATTCAGTCTAGCCAGGCTAAGTTTAATCAGGAATTAGTCAAAAAATTGCTTCCCATAAGAGTCTATTTCATTGACATTGGTGTCATAGAAAGTACCATATTTTTTGCTTTATAAGATGCACTTTTTCCTCCCAAAAGTGGGGGGAAATGGCTGGGCGTCTTATAAGGTGAATACTCGTGAATGCTTTCATTATGGAAGCGCTCACTAGTATGCTTTAGGTTCGGGGAGTAGGGAGTGAAGCGCTGCAAGCGTTGTAATACTCACCCTCCCGGTCTTCATTCCTTCCCTGTCATTCCTCCCCTGTCTTCCTGGCCGGCACTGCACTGTCCTGAATGTGTACAGCGTCAGGACGTAGTGCGCGCACTATGACCTGATGCTGCACACAGTCAGGTGACAGAGCAGCGCCAGCCGGGAAGACAGGGGAGCGCCACTTCTGCCGGAGGTGGAGAGGAGCCACGGCGCAAGACAGGTAAAAGATGTTTTTTATTTTAATCTGATCTGAGGTCTGATGGGAGTCTCACTAAGGGCTTATATAAGGTCTGATGGGGTCTCACTATGTGGACTGATCTGAGGTCTGATGGGGTTCTCACTATAGGCTGATATAAGGTCTGATGGGGGTCTTACTATGTGGGCTGAACTGAGGTCTGATGGGGGTCTCACTAAGGGCTTATATAAGGTCTGATGGGGTCTCACTATGTGGAATGATCTGAGGTCTGATGGGGTTCTCACTATAGGCTGATATAAGGTCTGATGGGGGTCTTACTATGTGGGCTGATCTGAGGTCTGATGGGGGTCTCACTAAGGGCTTATATAAGGTCTGATGGGGTCTCACTATGTGGAATGATCTGAGGTCTGATGGGGTTCTCACTATAGGCTGATATAAGGTCTGATGGGGGTCTTACTATGTGGGCTGATCTGAAGTCTGATGGGGGTCTCACTAAGGGCTTATATAAGGTGTGATGGGGTCTCACTATGTGGACTGATCTGAGGTCTGATGGGGTTCTCACTATAGGCTGATATAAGGTCTGATGGGGGTCTTACTATGTTGACTGATCTGAGGTCTGATGGGGTCTCACTATGGACTGATATAAGGTCTGATGGGGTCTCACTATGTGGGCTGATTTGAGGTCTGAGGGGGTCTTACTATAGGATGATTTAAGGTTTGATGGGGTTCTGACATGAAGGGCTAATGTGATATCCTGATAAGGGGGTCAGATGTGATGTCCTGATATGGGGGCCTGATCTGATGTCATAATATTTATGGGGGTCTGATCTGAGGATCTGATGAAAAAATTGTTTTTCTTATTTTCCTCCTCTTAAACCTGCAGTGTGTCTTATAATTGGGTGCATCTTATAAAGCGAAAAATACGGTATATATTTTCATGTACTATGAATTTAATTTATACAGAGCTGCCTAATGTCTCATAAAAAATCTCTATTCATTTACAGCAGTTTATTCTATGATTCCTGTATTTAACAGAATAAACATTGATCACAATGATAGCAAAAGTAATGGCAGATAACCCAGCGTGCCAGGAGTACTTTAAAGGAAATGTTTCACTATTTTATCTGCCAAAAACCAGATAGTAACACATCTCATTTTTATTTAATCTCTATTTATTTTCTGATTGCTGATTTTTTTTAATTCTATTTCCTAACATGATTATAGAGGCTGCCATCTTGCCTGAGCTGTTCTTAACAGCATTTAGACAGCATAAAAAAATTACTTTATGGCAGCCCCAGGACCCATAGACACAATGGTCAGGAGAGGACCCTATTGACTTACATGGAAGAGTTTTCTAGGCATATGCTGTGATCTGTCACAGTACAAGGAAATAATAGATACGCTCTGACAATTACCTATTGTGAGGTGATATCTTCTTATCATTACAGTCAGGATTAAAATAATATATAGCTGCAGTAAAGGGATTTGTATAGACCAAGAAGTGGTACCTATTATTAGGCTTAGTGGGCAGTGCGAAAACTGCAGGATTTTATAGTTTTTGTTTAAATAAAGATACTGACATGGAAAATAAAATTAAAAATAACATCATAAAAAATTCTTTAAAAAAAAATATGTTAAACGTCAAAACGTGATTTAAACAATTGTTCATTTTCTGATCACAAATTCCCTTTAAAGAGTCACTGTACTTCGGCACAATTTAATTTAATTTAATAGAGAATGGTGTAATTAGCAAATTTACATATCACTTAATTTTAAAAATATGCCTGCAAACACCTGAAAAAGCTGTAAAGTCATGGGCACTTGGGGGCTTACTTCCACCTGATTTGCAGTCCACTCCCTGTTGTCAGGCAAGATTTGTCCCTGTTAATAGAAACTCAGAAGACAGTTCATGATACCTCATGATACAGAGATGACCTTCTGGCAGATACTTATAACTAATGATGGACGAACATCAGATGGGACGGTTCGCGAACGCGATCGCTCAAACTCGCTCAAATGCGAACATGAGAAACCTCCAGGTCATATTTGCAGCCACAAAATACTTAGTAAATGCACACACATAGTCCCACAACATGGACACTGACATACCAGAAGTATTGAGCAATTTATCGGCGAAATTTCGGCAAAGTTTTAATCACAAGATCACATGCGTTCTGAAGGCGTGGCGTACAGGAACTGGTTTACACCGACTAGCAAATAGATGGTTGGAGCGAAGTTCAACAAGAAAGAGGAAGATCTCCTGGTGACTGTAAGTAATCTTACATTAAAGTAGTGTATTTGATTACATTTCACCTGCATGTCTGAACAATTGCTTTATATGCATAAAGAGTGTTATAAAAAAATCGCCAGTGTGACCGTCTGCGATTTTTCTTAAGTGCACCAAACTTCACATTTGATAAGGTCTCACTAGACATTATTGATGATTTTTGCACTAAGTATTCCTGTGACATTACACCCACTATGTTAGGTTACCCTGCAGAGTGGCCGAGCGCACGGCGTCATTGGTTGCTAATGCTAACGCGCTATGACGCCGTGCGCTTCTTGCCGCCACCACATCGATCATACAAGTGTATCACAGTACAGTGGTGGTGGCCTGGAAGCACACGTCGTCATAGCAACCAATGACGCCGTGCGCTTGTCCACTCTGCAGGACGGCAGGACGGGTCTGTACGGTCCGTAGTTTTGAAAAAACACGCCCGTGTGCATGCGGCCTTACTGTTACGGTTGGAAGATGGGATTGTATTACGAATGTGGGTGGGGTCTGAGCTATCAGATACTGTCCAGCTAAGCAGAGATGTACCTGTCTAGTGAAGTGACGGTACGGTATGGGGTGTACAGCTGGTTCGTCTCCCCGGGATGCACCCTGGGTAACTGTAAATGAACCATCAAATACTGGCGGTGCATGCGGCCTAAATCTAATATTTCCACCTCAAAGCATTAAATACTTTTTTCCGTTTACTTGACTACATTTTTTTCAATACTATTATTGCTAAAAATGGGGATTATATGCTTGCATTTTTCTCTTGCAGCGGATCTTGGTTCAGGGCTACGACAGCACCCGATCCCACGCCGAGAAACAGAAGATCGTGCGGCAGTTGGCCTATGAAATGTGGAGAAAAATGGGTCGCACACACCGCCGTCTGGCCATTTAAAAAAAATGGTCAGACATGTAAAGAAGGCAGCCCCGCTTCATTAAAAGAATCCGGGACAAAAAATGCCCAGGTACATACGTAAATAACTTTTGTATGTTTTGACAACACTCTGTAATGTATACAGTGCTAAGCAATAGTATTCACCCCCCTTGACTTTGTCCTTTTTTTTTGTTGCCTCACCCCCTGGAATTAACATGGATTGTTTGAGGATTTCCAGCATGTAATTTGTAGAACATGCCCACAACTTTGACCTTCTTTTAAATTGGTTAATTGTAAAGCAAACAACTTATAGGACAAAATAACAGAAAAGGTCAATGTGCATATCTATTCACCCCCCTAAAGTCAATACTTTGTAGAGCCACCTTTTGCGGCAATCACAGCTCCAAGTCGCTTTGGATAAGTCTCTATGAGCAGTTGCCACATCTTACCACAGGCGTTTTTGCCCATTCCTCCTTGCAATACTGATTCTGCTCCTTCAAATTTGATTGTTTGCGCTTGTGAAGAGCAATCTTTAAGTCTGAGCACAGATTTTCTATTGGATTGAGATCTGGGCTTTGACTAGGCCATTCCAACACATTTACATGTTTCCCTTTAAACCACTCAAGTGTTGCTTCAGCAGTGTGTTTGGGGTCATTGTCCTGATGGAAGCTGAACCTCCGTCCTAGCCTCAAATCATGCACAGAGTGGGACTGGTTTTGCTCAAGAATATCCCTGTATTTAGTACCATCCATCTTTCCCTCAACTCTGACCAGTTTCCCAGTCCCGGCTGCTGAAAAACATCCCCACAGCATGATGCTGCCACCACCATGTTTCATTCTGGGAATGATGTTCTTTGGGTGATGTGATGTGTTGTTTGCTTTGTGCCAGACAAGTGACGGACTGAACCATCACTGTGTCTGCAGTAGAAGCCTGAGGCCTAGCCTACTTCCTACAGGCTTTGGACACAGGACTATGGAGACCCCACTCTGACCGGACCCTCCCAGCCTATTGAGCCACCCCCACCAGATGTGGGAGAAATAAAGGAGGTGGAAAGTGCTAGACCCTCCAGCACCACACCATCTCAGGACTCGGAGGAAGAGGAGATGATCACCAGCCCCCGGCAGGAGGGTAAATATGTGCACATAGCAATATGATTATATATCCATAACATGTACATAAACATTAAAAGGGCCGACAATGAGGCGACAACATACACTCTAGTAATACAAAAAAAGAACACTGGCCAATAACTCTTCAATCTACTTTAAAACCATTGATTTAACAAATAAATAATATTAAACTTAGGCCTCTTTCACACTTGCGTTGTTGGGATCCGGCATGCACTTCCGTTGCCGGAGGTGCCTGCCGGATCCGGAAAAACGCAAGTGTACTGAAAGCATTTGAAGACGGAACCGTCTTCCAAATGCTTTCAGTGTTACTATGGCACCCAGGACGCTATTAAAGTCCTGGTTGCCATAGTAGGAGCGGGGAGCGGGGGAGAGGTATACTTACAGTCCGTGCGGCTCCCGGGGCGCTCCAGAATGACGTCAGAGCGCCCCATGCGCATGGATGACGTGATCACATGGATCACGTGATCCATGCGCTTGGGGCGCCCTGACGTCACTCTGGAGCGCCCGGGGAGCCGCACGGACGGTAAGTACACTGCTCCCCCGCTCCCCACTACACTTACCATGGCTGTCAGGACTTTAGCGTCCCGGCAGCCATGGTAACCACTCTGAAAAAGCTAAATGTCGGCTCCGGCAATGCGCCGAAACGACGTTTAGCTTAAGGCCGGATCCGGATCAATGCCTTCCAATGGGCATTAATTCCGGATCCGGCCTTGCGGCAAGTGTTCCGGATTTTTGGCCGGAGCAAAAAGCGCAGCATGCTGCGGTATTTTCTCCGGCCAAAAAACGTTCCGTTCCGGAACTGAAGACATCCTGATGCATCCTGAACGGATTACTCTCCATTCAGAATGCATTAGGATAATCCTGATCAGGATTCTTCCGGCATAGAGCCCCGACGACGGAACTCTATGCCGGAAGACAATAACGCAGGTGTGAAAGAGCCCTTAATTGAATTATCGTTAACTAACAAACAAAATAAAATTATAATGTACTGAAATATAACTAACTAATATACCATATAATGATCATAAAGATCACTAACTAACATAATGAGATTTAAATCGTCAATGTGTATAAAGACTTTCAATAAAAAAAAAAAGGTAAACAATAGACAAACAGACATATTTTGTACCGCCGTCTACATATCGACTGTCTATATAAAAATATCATATGATATTACCCCTCCGGTAAACAATTTAAATAAAAAAAATATATAAAAAATAAAAAATATGAATTTATTTAACCTAACATCAATAAAACTGCAATACCAAGCTAGCTAAAGAGGCATATGCCCCCCAAAATAGTAACAATCGGTCAGTGCATTCTGCTAAAAATTAGACCCAACCGTTAGACAATTGCCACATAAAATCAATAATTTGGCTCTCAAAATATGGAGACAGTAAAACATGAATTGTTTTTCGTTCAACAATGCTTTTATTGTGTAAAAGACAATTTACTAAAAAATAAGGAAAAATAGTAGGTTTGGCCACACCTGTAACAACCAGCTGTCTAAAAATATCATACCAAATAACCCCTTAGTTGGACACCTTTTTAAACAAAAATTAACAACTGTTAAAAAAGGCAATTTTATGGACAGCTTTTCTCACAAAAAGGTGTAATAGCAAGCGATCATAAAGTCATATGCACCACAAATTAAAGGTTTAATAAGAGTTGCAAATAATGTTTTAATTTTTTTTCAATCAGGACTGAAGACATTGAAGGCCAAATTGGCCAAACTACAAAGGGTGCATCTCCATGATATGCGGGCCGTTCATGAGCACTTGAAGGGCATGGAGGAGAGGAAACGCAAGGCCATGAAGGAGGTGCATGACATTATCATGCTTTTGGAGAAATTGCCTTAATTAATTAATTAATTTATTTTCCTACTAAGTTATAAAAATTGTTTGTACAATTATAACATTTATTGTGTTTTTTGTAATATTGCTTGGTTTTACTATAATAGCTCGGCCTAAATCAGCCAGATTTAGGGTCCATTCAGACGTCTGTTAAATGTGTCCGCAGAAGTAAGTGTCGGCCATTACAGGCCTCAAAAATTAGCCGACAGGCGTTCCCCTGACAGCAAATAACTTTGTATTCTGTTGCTGGTGGTACACTAGGCCTTCACAGGATACAGAAGTAAGTGTCGGCCATTACAGGCCTCAAAAATTTGCCGACAGGCGTTCCCCTGACAGCAAATAACTTTGTATTCTGTTGCTGGTGGTACATTAGGCATTCACAGGATACAGAAGTAAGTGTCGGCCATTACAGGCCTAAAAAATTAGCCGACAGGCTTTCCCCTTACAGCAAATAGCTTTGTATTCAGTTGCTGGTTGTACATTAGGCATTCACAGGATACAGACGTAAGTGTCAGCCATTACAGGCCTCAAAAATTTGCTGACAGGCGTTCCCCTGACAGCAAATAACTTTGTATTCTGTTGCTGGTGGTACATTAGGCATTCACAGGATACAGAAGTAAGTGTCGGCCATTACAGGCCTAAAAAATTAGCCGACAGCAAATAACTTTGTATTCTGTTGCTAGTGGTACATTAGGCATTCACAGGATACAGAAGTAAGTGTCGGTCATTACAGTCCCCAAAAATTAGGCATTCAACATACATAAAAGGCATTTTATGCCGCTGTATTTACCAAAGACAGGGATATGGGCTGTCATGAGGAATTTTAAACAAACATGGTCTACTGTTCACATGTGTTGAATTCCTCAGAGATCCATGCCTCATTCATTTTTAGAAATGTGAGGTAGTCAACACTGTTGTGAGCTAGGCGAGTCCGCTTATCGGTCACGATCCCCCCAGCTGCGCTGAACGTCCTTTCGGAAAGGACATTTGATGAGGGGCAAGCCAACAGTTCCATTGCAAATTGTGCAAGTTCTTGTCACGGCTGAGGATGGGGAAAACCCTCAGCCGTGCGATGACAGAAGATGGATGGTCGATGCAAGGCCAGGACAGGAATCAGGTCACCTCCTATCAATCCCTAATTCTGACCCTGTCTCCTAGCCGTATGAGCCGACCCTGATGGTGGGAGGGCTCATACTCCGGAACCTAATATTCCTACTCGCCCTCAAGGGACACCTGAACAAAGAGAAGGGTAAGACTACCTGTTCCTCCAGGATACGGACGAACAGGAGTCTCACTGACCAAGCTATAAAGAAAGGGGAAACATAAACAGACATATGGCAATGGCAGGTAAGTGAAACAAGAACCACACCTACCTGCCACAGACACACAGCCTGGAACCCATGTGCAAGTGCTGCTGTCCACAACAACACAAGGGACACAGCACACACCACACATCACACGGGAACCCAGGAAACCATAATCTGCAATAAATAAAGAGACCAAACACACACCTTCATAACACCATGTAACATAGGCTTATGACCACAAGGGTGGCCCTCACTGGCAGATGGGATATAAACCAGGAAGAAGACTCCAGCTAACCATGGCTGAAGTACCCCTCAGACATCTGCTCTCAACTGAGGCTAAATAGCCCATGCACCCACACCCACACAGACACACCCAGTGCACACACACTAGGAAGGGAATTAACCCTTCCCACACCAGGGAAGGGAAGACAGCCACTTAAAGGGGACGTGCACACATACAAACACAAGGCACTCCTAATAGACAGGTTGCCAGGTGCAACCGCATGCAATGACAGCGAGCAGCCTAGCAACCAGCTCCAGCTGCTCGACTGCCACATACCTAATGTTGCCAGCGGCAACCACAGGTGAGGCAACATACTTCAGCCCTCACCTATGATTGACAACAACCCCAGACCACAGGCAACTGCATGCGGTTCAGGAGTCACGGCCATACCATGGTCGTGACAGTTCTGGCCAGAGGTCAAGCCTGCCCACCCAGTAGTCCAGGGGTTCATCACTTCTCAGAGCATCCAAATTGGCCGTTAAACCGATGTAGTCGGACACCTGCCAGTCTAGGCGTTCCCTGAGGCTGGATCCGGAGGACAGCTTTTGATGGGTCAGCTGAAGGAATGTTCTCATATCAGAAGTGACCAACACATCTTCAAACCGCCCTTCTTCTTGCAGTCGCTGTTGTATTGGTACCCACAACTGTTTCTCTGTGAGTGGAAACTCCTCTGCCATCGCCCAAAAAAGCAGAATGCAGCATTTCTCTAAGCAAGGCCTGGAAGTGCTGCATTACCCTCTGTGATGGTGGTAACATTTCCGCCATTTTTTGTTTGTAATGGGGGTCTAAATACGTTGCCACCCAGTACTGGTCCTTGCCCTTTATGCTTTTTATACGGGGGTCCCTCTTAAAAGACTGGAGCATGAAGGCCCCCATTTGCACTAAACTGGAAGTGTTGTAGTGGCCTGGCTCCTGCTCATCATCCAGGATAATGTCGTCTTAGTTCTCCTCCCCCCATCCACGGACAACACGAGAGATCCCAGAAAGGTTTAAAGCATGCTCTTCTTGATCCTCCTCCTCCCCGACACCATCCTCCTCTGACTCCTCTTCAGACTCCTGTTGTTGACTTGTCTCAGATGGAGTAGCCTCCCCTGGGAATTTATCCAGCATTGCTACTTCCTCATCTTCCTGCTCCTGCTCCTCGACGGTCTATTTATAAGGTAGGGGGTATGTCCATGTGCTGAAACGTCTCAATTGGCTGTCCTGTACCACCTGATGGATGTATCATCGGTCAAAGTTCTCACAATGTAAAAAAATATGGCGCCGGCGAATATCTCCATATGTTCGCATGTTCGGCGAACCGCGAATGTGTAAAGTTCGCCGCGAACCGACCGCCGGGCGAACCGCAAGGCCATCTCTACTTATGACAAGCCTACAGGCCTTTAGGTCCACGGCTGCCATTGTGCCTCATGACTGTGGCAAGTAAAACTGTCAGCTACAAGGAATGTAGCTATACCGCCAATGTGCCTGTTGTTGCTCTTACCAGTTATGGAATAGGTTGGAGGCTGAATATTTTATGGGGAGTTTTACAGAATTTTTCTGATAACTCTAAATTGTTTGGAATCTATCTGCATTATATGCGAGTACCACCTGTAAGCAACAGCCATGTTTTTTTTAGCTCTAAATATGGGCTCCTGCATGCTTGCTGTGTGCCACTGGTATACTTTTCTTACTGGTGGAGCAACACATGGCTAACGTCTTGTGAGACGCCAATGGACTTACACCTCCTTCCTCATACCCTTTAGAAGATGTGTCATTCTGTCATACACTTTAGACAATGTGGTTGCTATTGATCATGCCACTGCTGACTGTTGCAGCGGTAGGCTGCCAATTACCATTGAGCTGGCACAGTTAATCCCACAGGTACAGCTTCCGTGCCAGAGAAATACCATGACATACAGTACATGTACACATAAAAGCCTTTAGACCAGGCATGCTCAACCTGCGGCCCTCCAGCTTTTGCTAAACTACAACTCCCATCATTCCCTGACAGCCTACAGATATCATCCTACAGAAGGTCATCATGGGAGTTGTAGTTTTACAACAGCTGGAGGGCCGCAGGCTGAGCATCCCTGCTTTAGACAAAGCATTCCATTACATGCGGTACATGCATATTGTGTTGGATTTAGGGGTTAATAAATGTGGACCACTGTTTATTGCTGATTCAATTTTAGAGGTTTTAGCAGCCATAACAACTGTGGAAAATATCTGAACACAAATATAAGTGCAATAAATTACCCCCATATATTCTATTGTATTTGTTTCTGAATTATATGATTCAAGGCATGTAATACATTTTGTGTAAGGCTAGAAATAGGACAGTAAGACAGTAGATACTATAAAACACAATTCATACTGAGGGCTATGATTTATTCTCGGTCTTTGCTGTTCAGACTTTGTATTACACTGCTATATCGTGTTTATTTCCTAGAAATTGCTTTTGCTATCTGAATTTTCTCTTCCTTGCTGTCTGTAGCACTTGAGTTGATTATATATTTTCCCCACTGTTTTGGACTAGCTCAGTGTTCTGGATGTTCTAGGCACTTTATAAAATGATAGCACACAACAGTTCATCTTAAGTACACTCAAACTCAAATTATTCAGGTAGTGAACTCGTTCCATGCATTGGCTTTCATATATGGAATGAGTAACATGTGAAAGTATCCTGATTGAAAAAAATACTTTTGCTATTTAATGGTAGAATTAAGTGATATCACAGAATTTATTATGATGTCATTTTTAAGATAATTAGATTTATTTGTTTGATTTATATTAGTGCATGATTAGTCATTCTATTGTGGAAGCATGGCTATGCCTGAAAATCACAATAGGGTGCATAGGGCACAAAATATTGGGTAAAAGTATGCAGCTATGATATACCATAAGGAGAACCAAAGCAACTATTATAACTTGCAAGTTTTTATTATAACTCACCGAATATATTGAACTGTGATCTCCATTTTAATTAATTGGCTGTTATTTTTCAATATTCACCATCTTGTTAATTGATACATCTTACAACAATATTGCCATCTCTTCCAATTATGTTTTGCACAGTATGACAGACAAGCCGAGGTAAAAAGCACTAACAAATTCAAATGAATCCAAGAACCAGAAATCTAGCTAGTGTGCACAGGTATATGGCCAGGAAGGGGTTTAAATAGAGGACCGAGTCCCAGGATCAGAACCTGATAGGTCATGACAAGGCGCTCCATTAGTCAGAACACAGGGATAGAGCAGCTGAGCAATAATCCCACTGCTAGTCTCCTCCAACACACGTCCGCTGTGGGGAGAAAGAGCGTTGCATCCTGTTGCTAAGGATGATGTCATGTCACAGGGGGCGTGGCTTAGCAGCGAGTCTCTCCCAGCACAATCATGTCGAAGCTGAAGATCTCGCTGCTGGAGCCCGGACAGGTAAGTTTGTGACAAGGAGATTGTTTGAATCACATTGATTCACCTACCATACAGTGATATTTTCCATCCAAATGTACTGTTTAACCCTTTCATGACCGGGCCCAAAAAGGCCTGAATGTACAGGCAACTTTTTGTGATTTTGTGCATGTGGTGGTTTAGTGACTGTAGCTTTTTTATTTGTTTGACTACCAAAATAATTTTTGCAATTTTTTACTTGACACTTAGGACTTTTTATTAGAATGTTTATTTTTTATTTTATTTTTTTAATTTGAAAGAAAACTGCTAATTATTATTTAAAAGTATATATTTTTTTAATTTTAGCTTTTTATTTCTTAAGTATTAAAAGAGACAAAAATGAATAATTGCAATGGGTTCCCTATATTGTGACGATCGTTTTCATATATAACATGTATAGGTTTGAAAGAACGGGGCGACTATGGTGATGGTTTCTTTTAGCGACTGCATTTTTTATTTTTAAAAAATTTTTATTTGTATTTTTTATTATTTTTTTTACTAATATTTTAAAAAATGTTTAACTTTTTTTTTTTTTTACTGTTTCCACTGTAACTGGGGCATCCACAGGAGCCCCAGTTACAGGGGAAAACAGCCCCCTGTGGGGGCATGACACATAGGCAGAGCTGATCAGGGTCTCCTTAGACCCTGCAGCTCTGCTTCTGCCCCAGACACCACCGGTGGTCACATGGCCCTGCTGCTTCTTGCTCCCTGCAACATGCGCTCATTCAGTGCTCTCCTAATGGTACAGGAGAAGGCAGAAGTGGTAATAAACCGCTCCTGTCTTCTACTCAGGGTCCCTGCTGTGTCTGTCAGCCAGGACCCGACCTACTGCTGCTAGATTGCAGGAGCAGGAGCTTTAAAGCGCTGCCTGCATGTGTATATACACGTGCATGTGCAGATAGGCTGTATATACACAGTGGGCAGTCATGAAGGGGTTAATTGTCTTGTAAGATTTGGGCACAGATTTGCAGAATAGGTCATATATAGTGGCATGCAAAAGTTTGGGCACACCTGGTCAAAATTACTGTTACTATGAACAGTTAAGTAAGTTGAAGAGGAAATGATCCCCAAAAGGCAAAAAGTTAAAGGTGACACATTTATTTTGTATTTTAAGCAATAACATAATTTTTTTATTTTTATCTTTTATATTTTCAAAATAACTAAAAAGGAAAAGGGCCTGAAGCAAAACTTTGGGCACCCTGCATGGTTAGTACACAGTAGCACCCCCTTTGGCAAGTATCACAGCTTGTAAATGCTTTCCATAGCCAGCCAACAGTCTTTCAATTTGTGTCTGAGGGATTTTCATCCATTCTTCCTTGCAAAAACCTTCTGGTTCTGTGAGATTCCTGGGCCGCCTTGCTTGCACTGCTCTTTTGAGGTGTATCTGAAAATGATGTTCAGATCAGGGGCCATGGTAAAACCTCCACCTTGCACTTTATGAGGTAGTCTATTGTGAATTTTAAGGTGAGTTTAGGATTATTATTCATTTGTAGAAGACATCCTCTTTTCAACTTCAGCTTTTTTCTTTACAGTTGGTGTTATGTTTGCTTCCAGAATTTGCTGGAATTTAATAGAATCCATTCTTCCCTCTACCCGTGAAATGTTCCCTGTGCCATTGACTGCACCACAACCCCAAAGCATGATTGATCCACCCCCAGGCTTGCTTAGATGTTCTTTTGCAAACTGATGTTCTTCTGATGACTCTTCCATGAAGGCCATATTTGCCAAATATTCCTGAAGGTCTTTTGCAGTCAAGCGGGGTTCTGATTTGCCTTCCTAGCAATCCTACAAGCAGCTGTACTGGTTTTGCAATTCTTTTAACCTCCACTGTTCCTGTTAACTGCTATTTCATAGCTACACTTCAAACTGAGGAAATGGCAACCAGAAAACTCTTTGCTATCTTCTTATAGCCTTCTTCTGCTTTGTGGGCCTCAACCATTTTCATTTTCAGAGTTTAAACAGCTCTTTTGAAGAACCCACGGCTGCTATTAAACCCAAATAACCCGAAACCAAAATAACACTAATATTGCTTGAAACGTTAAAAAGTGTGTTTCAGCTTTAACTTTATGCCTTTTGGAGATCATTTCATCTTTAACTTGCTTACCTGTTCATAGTAACAGTAATTTTTACCAGGGTTTGACTTTTTCATGCCACTGTATATTGGGAACTGTTGCCTAGGGAATTACCTGAATTCATACAGTATATGTGGTTCTGTCTGTGAGTTAGGAACGCACAGATAGATTAGTGTTTTGTCTCTGCTTTCTAGTGGTGAAAGGAAGGAATAAAGGAAGGAAGGAATTGCAAATTTATCAACCCATTTGAGTTGTGTCTGTACATATGAGAGAAAAGTGTTGGAATGGGAGACATAAGAAAGCAAAAGCAAAATGTATGACTGACAGAGAGGAAGACAGGTAGTGGCGGTATTTACTACTATGCAAACCTTGCAATTGCCTAGGGTATAACAGCATGATCCATGTCACTGGATGTAAGAAATTTATATATATATATATATATATATATATATATATATATAGTGAGACAGTGACAGATCTAACACAGGTTAGAGGCAAGGAAGGGGTGGATAGTGCGGCCCACACCCCTATTTCCACCACATGTGAAACCAGCTGGAGGTACTCAGGCTGGCACAAAGCTCCTCCCATGGTGTCAGTAAGGGGGGAGTGTGCAAACAGAGGCCTGGTGAGGAACTGTAAGTGTGGTCTCAGCTGGGCAAGGCTGAGAGACCACGAGGCTGGGAGATATTCTGACCGTGCTGCAGCATGGGGATTGGTGGACTATTGGGCTGAGAAGGCTGCACCTGAAACAGTGTGTGAACTGTGATGTATACTGTAGGTGAGTCAGAGAGACACGTCTTATGTTTTAGTTAGTGCCCAGATGGGCAGGCTTTTAGTTTGTACAGTTTCTGTTTGTGCTTTTGCCTCAATAAAGCACAGTTTGAACATGAAAATCCGTTGTCTGTGAAGATATCTGTGAGCGTGACCCCAGTGAAAGAGAGCTACCACTCACTAATATATATATTATATATATTATATTATAATGCCCCCAGTATTATATATACATATAGTGATATGAATGCATGCTGGTATAACTTGGACATCTCCTGCATATAATTATATATGTAAAGCTGATATAACCTGGGCATCTTCTGTATATAATTCTAGATTTACGGTATATATATATATATATATATATATACACACTGTAAATCTATAATTATATACAGAAGATGTCCAAGTTATACCAGCATGCTCCATATCACTATATGTATATATAATACTGGGGGCTTTATAACTGCACTATTACTACTGGGGGTTCTGTGGGAGCATTATTATTTGGCACAATATGGAGGGCACTATTACTAATAGAGGTGTTTTTGGGGAGCATTATCACTGTAGGGGGCACAATTGCTAATGAGGGCACTCAAGGAAATAATTATTTCTATTAGTGGGACTTTTGGGAGCATTTTGGGGAATATCTATAGGGCACTGTTATTTCATAAATATAGTATATAGAGGTAATGGGTAACACAGTGGGAACTGCATTGGGGGCAGCAAGATAAAACTATTGGTGCACCAGGAGGGGAGGCTGTTGGAAAAATGAAAAAAAAAAACTAAGATCTCTGTGTGCCTAACTTTGCAGAGATGAGACATCGCTGAAATCATTTGTCATGATGGTCTGGTATGAATGGACAAAATGAGGAGAGAGAACTTCTGCATCAGAGGAGACATCACTGGATGTAAGATGCACAGTATGTAGCGCTATATGTAATGTCTAATTCAAAAATGTCTTAAACAGTAAGGATGGGTTGGATTGAGAATTTGGCATGGGGGGAGACTTAATTTCAATTTTTACCTCAGTCAGTAGAAAGCTAGAATCAGCTATGGCTGTATCTGTGTTCTAAGGATGTAGATACAATGGTGGACAAACAGGGAACCTATGCTGGGAATGGCAATTCCTGGCTGGCTGTTTTGATTAGGGCTTAGAAATGTCAAGACAGCCCCTGGATATAGGTAGACCATAACAATGGTTATTAGCTGATATTATCTTAGATGTATACAGGAAATTCTTACCTGGTACCATGAATATGCTCGATCTGAGGGATCAATGAGAATCGTAATAATTTTTGCCTTTGGGATTAAAGCACCAGCACGTTTAGGAGCTTCTTCAGAATGAAAATAGTTGGCACTTTTCTCAAACAGGAAATCACTGGTCACATTTGATGGGATTGGAAAAAAATCCATGTACCTAAGAAAAGACAGTAAAAACTATAATCCTAACAATTACAGATTAAGATACTTTTCATGTATTCTATATTTTGTTTTAGAAATCAAATAATTTCTCTGCCATAAAAAAATAGAATCTAGAAAAAATCCCAAATGCAGAATGTATCTTAAAATATACATATACAGTATATATTTTCTTTTTGATACTACCATTTAGAATTACTCTGAAACTTTCCCATGCTGTAAAAAACTTGTTAAACTTTGCCTTCATAAAAAAAATTGTCCACGCCATTCTGTCACTTTGTTGAGGTCATTAGCAGACATTGCATCCTCTATTTCCTAAAACTACTCCAACAGGCTGGATTAACTTGATGGTCGTGTTTTGTACCATATGGTCAAACATATACAACAGCTCAATAGAATTGAGATCTGTGAGTGTTCTTGCCAATCCTTTATGGACAGAATTCCAGCTGACCAAGAACCACATTTACTCAGTGGGCGATAAAGGACATGTATTGTCCTTGTCCATAGTTACAGCTCCCTACGTTGGCGCTGCCATGAACTTAAGCAGACACCGACAGGCTCAAGAACTGGCCCACCTTCTGCACAACATACGTGTGCAGAGCTGGTACAGTCTTTTTGTAGAAGTAATGATGGCTGGGGACTCTCCACCTTGACTCGGCATAAGCCATCAGTTCTCTGAAAGGTACAAATTCAACCAAATGGAAAGAGAGGGACTGTAGTACCAGCAACTTGGCCAGGAGCACGTTCAGCTTCTGCGCCGTTGGATGAGTGCACGCATACTGTTGTCTTTTTGCAATCACCTCAGTGATTGATTGCTGGTTAAATGAGTGAGGAGTAGGAGGAGGAGCATCAGCACCAGTAGGTGATGGAAAGGAAACACAGCTCCGTTCTTCTGAGGTGGGGGTGCCTTGACTGCTGAAAAAGGGTTGCGGCCCGCTAGGAGACAACAAAATTAGCACTAAGGTTTTTCCAGGCCACTTTATTTTGATGCTGCATGTGTTGATGTAGGGCCATTGTGCGAACATTGGCACCCTGGACACACTTCACCTTCTGCCCACAGATTCTACACATGGCCACCCTGACATCCTCCAGCAACTTGATGAAAAATTCCCACACCAGGCAGTATGGCATTCGTCCCCCCCCCACCACTGCATGCTGACTGCCTACTGCCGCTGCATCTATGAACCCATGCACTGCTAGATGTTTCCATACAGGTAGGCTACTGAGTAGCAGACATTCTACCTCGGGCACATTTGGCTCCAAATCTCACACTACTGCCACCCTGCTGACTCATTGCTATGCTAGCACCCTGCTGGCTCAGCCTCTGTCTCAAGTGCAAGCTGCCACCCTCTTCTCCTGATAATGATGATGCAAGTCAATGATATCACCCTCACTAGTCTCAGGGCTGCGTGCCTGCCGCTCGCAACACCTGCTCCCATGTGACTCTCATCATCTCTACTTGCCCACCTACAAGAGGAAGCACCAGATCTCTCCTCCAAATTTTGGCTGGGTAGTAGCTGCTCAATATCAATATCAATATCCTCAAAATGCTCTTCTTTGCTGAAAGCTGAGTTCAGATCCAAGTTTTAAAGGGGTATTCTACTTTTACTGAAGTTATTGAACGAAGTCTCACAACACTTTGCAAATAACTAACTCATCAGAGGCCATACGTTTTAATGCTGAATGGATCTCTCTACAGCATTAATCCAAAGTTTTGGGCGAAGCGACTTCGGATCTAGAATCTGAAGCTCGCTTTGCTCATCACTACTACAGATGGATCTGGATAGATTGGGGGCTTGAGCAGAGAACTGTCAAATTAGGTTTAACACTGATAAATGGGTTATGCACATGGGAAGGAATAAAACAAGTTACCTGTACATACTAAATGGTAAAATACTGGGTAACATTGACATGGAAAAGGAATTTTAGTGTACAGAAAACTAAACTGTAGAAACCAGTGTCAGACATCTGCTGCCAAGGCCAATAAGATAATGTTTTTCATCAATAAAATCCACATGATGAGAACATAGTCCTGCCACTTTACAAATCCCTAGTCAGACCACACATGGAGTAGTGTGTACAGTTCTGGGCTCCTGTGAACAAGGCAGACATAGCAGAGCTGGAGAGGGTCCAGATGAGGGCAACTAAAGTGATACCTGGAATGGGTAGACTACAATACCCTGAAAGATTATTAAAATTAGGGTTATTCAGTTTAGAAAAAAAGATGACTAAGGGGAGATCTAATAACTATGTATAAATATATCAGGGGTCAGTACAGAGATAGAAACACAGAAACATAGAATGTGTCGGCAGATAAGAACCATTTGGCCCATCTAGTCTGCCCAATATACTGAATACTATGAATAGCCCTTGGCCCTATCTTATATGGCCTCATGCCTATCCCATGCATGCTTAAACTCCTTCACTGTATTGAAGGAGTTTACTGTATTTGCAGCTACCACTTCTGCAGGAAGGCTATTCCATGCATCCACTACTCTCTCAGTAAAGTAATACTTTCTGATATTACTTTTAAACCTTTGCCCATCTTATTTAAAACTATGTCCTCTTGTAGCAGTTTTTCTTCTTTTAAATATTCTCTCCTCTTTTACCTTGTTGATTCCCTTTTGTATTTAAAAGTTTCTATCATATCTTCTCTGTCTCTTCTTTCTTCCAAGCTATACATGTTAAGGTCCTTTAACTTTTCCTGGTAAGTTTTATCCTGCAATCCATGTACCAGTTTAGTAGCTCTTCTCTGAACTCTCTCCAAAGTATCAATATCCTTCTGGAGATATGGTCTCCAGTACTGCGCACAATACTCCAAATTAGGTCTCACTAGTGCTCTGTAGAGCGGCATGTTCACCTCCCTCTTTCTACTGGTAATGCCTCTCCCTATACACCCAAGCATTCTGCTAGCATTTCCTGCTGCTCTATGACATTGTCTGCCTACCTTTAAGTCTTCTGAAATAATGACCCCTAAACCCCTTTCCTCTCGATACTGAAGTTAGGACTGTATCACTGATTTTATATTCTGCTCTTGGGTTTTTACGCCCCAGGTGCATTATCTTGCACTTATCAACATTACATTTTAGTTGCTAGATTTTTGACCATTCCTCTAGTTTTTCTAAATCCTTTTCCATTTGGTGTATCCCTCCAGGAACATCAACCCTGTTACAAATCTTTGTGTCATCAGTAGGGATGAGCGAACCCAAACTGTATAGTTCGGGTTCGTACCGAATTTTGGGGTGTCCGTGACACGGACCCGAACCCGAACATTTTCGTAAAAGTCTGGGTTCGGGTTCGGTGTTCGGCGCTTTCTTGGCGGTTTTTGAAAGGCTGCAAAGCAGCCAATCAACAAGCGTCATACTACTTGCCCTAAGAGGCCATCACAGCCATGCCTACTATTGGCATGGCTGTGATTGGCCAGTGCAGCATGTGACCCAGCCTCTATATAAGCTTGGGTCACGTAGCGCTGCACGTCACTCTGCTGTTACAAGTGTAGGGAGAGGTTGCAGCTGCGACGTTAGGGCGAGATTAGGCAGTGATTAACTCCTCCAAAAGACTTCATTCAGTGATCGATCTACAGCTGTGGATCATTGAACTGCTGCTATTCAATTGCTCACTGTTTTTAGGCTGCCCAGAGCGTTTTTCAGTCACGTTTTTCAGTCACTTTTTTCTGCGGTGATCGGCGGCCATTTTGTGGCTTGTGGTGCGCCAGCACAAGCTGCCACCAAGTCCATTTAACCATCAATAGTGTGGTTATTTTTTGCTATATCCTACATCAGGGGCAAGCTGCCACCAAGTCCATTTAACCATCAATAGTGTGGTTATTTAAATCTATCCCTAAAAGGGTATATTAGATTCAAGGTGCTGATAGGGTCATTCTCAATAACTTCACACACACGCTACTGTGCATATCCAAGTCTAATTCTGTCCGTAAACGTATACCTGTCACCCAGCGCCTAAATAATAGGCCTCAAATTTATTCAGCTAAATCTGTGGCTATTGCTGTAGCTGCTCAAGTTATTTTGTGTCCGTCAAAGCACAGTTTTTGTTCTGGGTTGAAATACAATTCCCAACCTAGCAATTTTCTGCCTGAATTTGAATTCAATACATTGGGCCATATAATATTTTTCTTATTGTGGTGAACGGTAACAATGAGGAAAACATCTAGTAAGGGACGCGGACATGGTCGTGGTGGTGTTAGTGGACCCTCTGGTGCTGGGAGAGGACGTGGCCGCTCTGCCACAGCCACACGTCCTAGTGTACCAACTACCTCAGGTCCCAGTAGCCGCCAGAATTTACAGGGATATTTGGTGGGGCCCAATGTCGTTCTAAGGATGGTAAGGCCTGAGCAGGTACAGGCATTAGTCAATTGGGTGGCCGACAGTGGATCCAGCACGTTCACATTATCTCCCACCCAGTCTTCTGCAGAAAGCGCACAGATGGCGCATGAAAACCAAGCCCATCAGTCTGTCACATCACCCCCATGCATATCAGGGAAACTGTCTGAGCCTCAAGTTATGCAGCAGTCTCTTATGCTGTTTGAAGACTCTGCTGGCAGGGTTTCCCAAGGGCACCCACCTAGCCCTTCCCCAGGGGTGGAAGACATAGAATGCACTAACGCACAACCACTTATGTTTCCTGATGATGAGGACATGGGAATACCACCTCAGCACGTCTCTGATGATGACGAAGCACAGGTTCCAACTGCTGCGTCTTTCTGCAGTGTGCAGACTGAACAGGAGGTCAGGGATGAAGACGATGCAGGGGACGATGAGGTCCTAGACCCCACATGGAATGAAGGTCGTGCCACTGACTTTCACAGTTCGGAGGAAGAGGCAGTGGTGAGACCGAGCCAACAGCGTAGCAAAAGACAAAGAGGGAGCAGTGGGCAAAAGCAGAACACCCGCCGCCAAGAGACTCCGCCTGCTACTGACTGCCGCCATCTGGGACCGAGCACCCCAAAGGCAGCTTCAAGGAGTTCCCTGGCATGGCACTTCTTCACACAATGTGCTGACGACAAGACCCGAGTGGTTTGCACACTGTGCCATAAGAGCCTAAAGCGAGGCATTAACGTTCTGAAAGTTAGCACAACCTGCATGACCAGGCACCTGCATGCAAAGCATGAACTGCAGTGGAGTAAACACCTTAAAAACAAGGAAGTCACTCAGGCTCCCCCTGCTACCTCTTCTGCTGCTGCCGCCTCGGCCTCTTCTGCTGCTGCCGCCTCGGCCTCTTCCTCCGCCTCTGGAGGAACGTTGGCACCTGCCGCCCAGCAAACATGGGATGTACCACCAACACCACCACCTGCGTCACCAAGCATCTCAACCATGTCACACGGCAGCGTTCAGCTCTCCATCTCACAAACATTTGAGAGAAAGCGTAAATTCCCACCTAGCCACCCTAGATCCCTGGCCCTGAATGCCAGCATTTCTAAACTACTGGCCTATGAAATGCTGTCATTTAGGCTGGTGGACACAGACAGTTTCAAACAGCTCATGTCGCTTGCTGTCCCACAGTATGTTGTTCCCAGCCAGCACTACTTCTCCAAGAGAGCCGTGCCTTCCCTGCACAACCAAGTATCCGATAAAATCAAGTGTGCACTGCGCAACGCCATCTGTGGCAAGGTCCACCTAACCACAGATACGTGGACCAGTAAGCACGGCCACGGACGCTATATCTCCCTAACTGCACACTGGGTAAATGTAGTGGCGGCTGGGCCCCAGGCGGAGAGCTGTTTGGCGCACGTCCTTCCGCCGCCAAGGATCGCAGGGCAACATTCTTTGCCTCCTGTCTTCTCCTCCTCCTACTCAGCTTCCTCCTCCTCTTCTTCCACCTGCTCATCCAGTCAGCCACACAACTTCACCACCAACTTCAGCACAGCCCGGGGTAAACGTCAGCAGGCCATTCTGAAACTCATATGTTTGGGGGACAGGCCCCACACCGCACAGGAGTTGTGGCAGGGTATAAAACAACAGGCCGACGAGTGGTTGCTGCCGGTGAGCCTCAAGCCCGGCCTGGTGGTGTGCGATAATGGGCGAAATCTCGTTGCAGCTCTGGGACTAGCCGGTTTGACGCACATCCCTTGCCTGGCGCATGTGCTGAATTTGGTGGTGCAGAAGTTCATTCGCAACTACCCCGACATGTCAGAGCTGCTGAATAAAGTGCGGGCCGTCTGTTCGCGCTTCCGGCGTTCACATGCTGCCGCTGCTCGCCTGTCTGCGCTACAGCGTAACTTCGGCCTTCCCGCTCACCGCCTCATATGCGACGTGCCCACCAGGTGGAACTCCACCTTGCACATGTTGGACAGACTGTGCGAGCAGCAGCAGGCCAGAGTGGAGTTTCAGCTGCAGCACGCACGGGTCAGTCGCACTGCGGAACAGCACCACTTCACCACCAATGACTGGGCCTCCATGCGAGACCTGTGTGCCCTGTTGCGCTGTTTCGAGTACTCCACCAACATGGCCAGTGGCGATGACGCCGTTATCAGCGTTACAATACCACTTCTATGTCACCTTGAGAAAACACTTAGGGCGATGATGGAAGAGGAGGTGGCCCAGGAGGAGGAGGAGGAAGAGGGGTAATTTTTAGCACTTTCAGGCCAGTCTCTTCGAAGTGACTCAGAGGGAGGTTTTTTGCAACAGCAGAGGCCAGGTACAAATGTGGCCAGACAGGGCCCACTACTGGAGGACGAGGATGAGGAGGAGGTGGAGGAGGATGAGGATGAAGCATGTTCACAGCGGGGTGGCACCCAACGCAGCTCGGGCCCATCACTGGTGCGTGGCTGGGGGGAAACGCAGGACGATGACGATACGCCTCCCACAGAGGACATCTTGTCCTTACCTCTGGGCAGCCTGGCACACATGAGCGACTACATGTTGCAGTGCCTGCGCAACGACAGCAGAGTTGCCCACATTTTAACGTGTGCGGACTACTGGGTTGCCACCCTGCTGGATCCACGGTACAAAGACAATGTGCCCACCTTACTTCCTGCACTGGAGCGTGATAGGAAGATGCACGAGTACAAGCGCACGTTGGTAGACGCGCTACTGAGAGCATTCCCAAATGTCACAGGGGAACAAGTGGAAGCCCAAGGCGAAGGCAGAGGAGGAGCAAGAGGCCGCCAACGCAGTTGTGTCACGGCCAGCTCCTCTGAGGGCAGGGTTAGCATGGCAGAGATGTGGAAAAGTTTTGTCACCACGCCACAGCTAACTGCACCACCACCTGATACGGAACGTGTTGGCAGGAGGCAACATTTCACTAACATGGTGGAACAGTACGTGTGCACACCCCTCCACGTACTGACTGATGGTTCAGCCCCATTCAACTTCTGGGTCTCCAAATTGTCCACGTGGCCAGAGCTAGCCTTTTATGCCTTGGAGGTGCTGGCCTGCCCGGCGGCCAGCGTTTTGTCTGAACGTGTATTCAGCACGGCAGGGGGCGTCATTACAGACAATCGCAGCCGCCTGTCTACAGCCAATGTGGACAAGCTGACGTTCATAAAAATGAAGCAGGCATGGATCCCACAGGACCTGTCCATCCCTTGTGCAGATTAGACATTAACTACCTCCCCTTAACCATATATTATTGTACTCCAGGGCACTTCCTCATTCAATCCTATTTTTATTTTCATTTTACCATTATATTGCGGGGCAACACAAAGTTGAATGAACCTCT
The DNA here is from genome assembly GCF_905171765.1 of Bufo bufo. Taxonomy (NCBI): domain Eukaryota; kingdom Metazoa; phylum Chordata; class Amphibia; order Anura; family Bufonidae; genus Bufo; species Bufo bufo. Next base: position 591,354,614 of record NC_053390.1, read on the forward strand.
CCTCTGTCTGGGTGCCGGGGCCTAAAAATATCTGACAGTGGCCTGTTCCAGTGGTGGGTGACATGAAGCCTGATTCTCTGCTATGACATGAAGACTGATTCTCTGCTGAGTCGCTGACATGAAGCCTGAATCTCTGTTATGGGACCTCTCTCCTCTGTCTGGGTGTCGGGGCCTAAATTATATGACAATGGACTGTTCCAATGTTGGGTGACGTGAAGCATGATTCTCTGCTATGACATGAAGACTGATTCTCTGCTGACATGAAGCCAGATTCTCTGCCATGGGACCTCTCTCCTCTGCCTGGGTGCCTGGGCCTAAATATGTGACAATGGACTGTTCCAGTGGTGGGTGACGTGAAGCCTGATTCTCTGCTATGACATGAAGACTGATTCTCTGCTGACATGAAGCCAGATTCTCTGCTATGGGACCTCTCTCCTCTGTCTGGGTGCCGGGGCCTAAATATATGACAATGGACTGTTCCAGTGGTGGGTGACGTGAAGCCTGATTCTCTGCTATGACATGAAGACTGATTCTCTGCTGACATGAAGCCTGAATCTCTGTTATGGGATCTCTCTCCTCTGTCTGGGTGCCGGGGCCTAAAAATATCTGACAGTGGCCTGTTCCAGTGGTGGGTGACATGAAGCCTGATTCTCTGCTATGACATGAAGACTGATTCTCTGCTGAGTCGCTGACATGAAGCCTGAATCTCTGTTATGGGACCTCTCTCCTCTGTCTGGGTGCCTGGGCCTAAATTATATGACAATGGACTGTTCCAATGTTGGGTGACGTGAATTATGATTCTCTGCTATGACATGAAGACTGATTCTCTGCTGACATGAAGCCAGATTCTATGTTATAGGACCTCTCTCCTCTGTCTGGGTGTCGGGGCCTAAAAATATCTGACAGTGGCCTGTTCAAGTGGTGGGTGACATGAAGCCTGATTCTCTGCTATGACATGAAGACTGATTCTCTGCTGACATGAAGCCAGATTCTCTGCTATGGGACCTCTCTCCTCTGCCTGGGTGCCTGGGCCTAAATATCTGACAATGGACTGTTCCAGTGGTGGGTGATGTGAAGCCTGATTCTCTGCTATGACATGAAGCCTGATTCTCTGCTATGACATGAAGACTGATTCTCTGCTGACATGAAGCCAGATTCTATGTTATGGGACCTCTCTCCTCTGCCTGGGTGCCGGGGCCTAAATATCTGACAATGGACTGTTTCAGTTTTGGGTGACGTGAAGCCTGATTCTCTTCTATGGCATGAAGACTGATTCTCTGCTGAGTCGCTGACATGAAGACAGATTCTATGTTATGGGACCTCTCTCCTCTGTCTGGGTGCCGGGGCCTAAATTATATGACAATGGACTGTTCCAATGTTGGGTGACGTGAAGCATGATTCTCTGCTATGACATGAAGACTGATTCTCTGCTGACATGAAGCCAGATTCTATGTTATGGGACCTCTCTTCTCTGTCTGGGTGCCGGGGCCTAAAAATATCTGACAGTGGCCTGTTCCAGTGGTGGGTGACATGAAGCCTGATTCTCTGCTATGACATGAAGACTGATTCTCTGCTGACATGAAGCTAGATTCTCTGCTATGGGACCTCTCTCCTCTGCCTGGGTGCCTGGGCCTAAATATCTGACAATGGACTGTTCCAGTGGTGGGTCACGTGAAGCCTGATTCTCTGCTATTCATGAACCCTGATTCTCTGCCTGGGTGACGTGAAGCCTGATTCTCTGCTATGACATGAAGCCTGATTCTCTGCTATGGGACCTCTCTCCAATTGATATTGGTTAATTTTTATTTATTTTATTTTAATTCATTTCTCTATCCACATTTGTTTGCAGGGGATTTAACTACATTTTGCTGCCTTTTGCAGCCCTCTAGCCCTTTCCTGGGCTATTTTACAGCCTTTTTAGTGCCGAAAAGTTCGGGTCCCCATTGACTTCAATGGGGTTCGGGACGAAGTTCGGGTCGGGTTCGGATCCCGAACCCGAACATTTCCGGGAAGTTCGGCCGAACTTCTCGAACCCGAACATCCAGGTGTTCGCTCAACTCTAGTCATCAGCAAAAAGACACACCTTACCATTGAGGCCTTCTGCAATTTCGCTGATAAAGATATTAAACAATATGGGTCCCAGAACAGATCCCTGAGGTACCCCACAGATTTCTCCCATCATCTATTTATCCCCAGGACTGTGACTGTGACAAGGGGACATCTACTGGGTCTGGAGGAAAAAAGGTTTTTACACAAACATAGAAGAGGATTCTTTACTATGGAATTCTCTGCCTGAGGAGGTGGTGATGGAAGTGCATGCATGTATTTATGGAGTGTTATAATATTTCAGATATTTCAGGTTATATTTATAAGATTTTGGAGATGTCGTTGATCCAGAGAGTTATTATGATTGCCTGATTGGAGTCAGGAAGAAATTAGGAAAATTAGCTTTATATACAGTGCTGCCCATAAGTATTCATACCCCTGGCAAATTTTGACTTAAAGTTACTTTTATTCAACCAGCAAGTAATAAGGCACACAAAAGCTCGCTTGGCCTTTGCAAAAGCTCATCTGGACAAAGAAGAAGACTTCTGGTCTTCTGTGTTATGGTCAGATGAAACCAAAATTTAATTGTTTGGTCACAATGATGTTTCCTTCATTTGGCGTAAGAAAAGAGAAGCTTTCAACCCAAAGAACACCATCTCCACTGTCAAACATGGTGGTGGGAACCTTATGCTTTGGGGTGGTTTTTCAGCCAATGGACCAGGGAACCTAATCATAGTAAACGGCACCATGAAAAAAGATCAATACACGAGGATTCTCAACGACAACATCAAGCAGTCTGCAGATAAACTTGGCCTTGGGCACCAGTGGACATTTCAGCATGACAATGACCCAAAACACACAGCAAAAGTGGTGAAGAAATGGTTAGCAGACAACATTAATGTTTTGGAGTGGCCCAGCCAGAGTCCAGACTTGAATCCAATTGAGAATCTGTGGAGGAAGCTAAAGATCAGGGTGATTGCAAGAAGACCCTCCAACCTGAAAGATTTGGAGCTCATTGCTAAAGATGAATGGGCAAAAATACCTGTGGAGGCATGCAAAAAGCTGGTCTGCAATTATAGGAATCGTTTGATTGCTGTAATAGCCAATAAAGGCTTTTCTATTGATTATTGAGAAGGGTATGAATAATTTTGGACTGGACACTTTTTGCTCAAATGTAATCAAAAGCTGAGAAATGTTTTTTTGTTTCACAATAATGCCTTTTGTACATCGTCTTATTATCTTTTGGGAGACACCTATGTCATTTCCCGTTAAAAAATTACTTGCTGGTTGAATAAAAGTAACTTTAAGTAAAAATTTGCCAGGGGTGTGAATAATTATGGGCCGCACTGTATATATATATATATATACACATTTTTTTCTTTGAATATAAAAATATTCTTTGGATCTTTCCAGTGCTGTAATTTAACTTCACTACTTCACATCCAAAAAGCTGACTGGGGAGAAGCAAGTTATTAGATGTCAACTAAGAATAGCTGAGGTAATGATTAAAGTCCTGCTTGTAATTCAGCACAAGCCAGCAGTGTCTTGCACTCATTTTACTTCCCATGGTTAGTGAAAGTTAAGTTTTATAGAGGTACAGAGTAATCAATGGTCAACAGAAGTAGAATGAATTGACTTAATGGAATAAAGTTCAGACTTGTGAAAGTTGCTGAAAATGACCTATAAAAAGCCATGGTAAATATGAGAGCTCTATACTATTCGGGGCTCAGACACAATGGCTACTATCTAGTGATGAGTGGCATAGGCAATATTCGTTTTTGCGATATTTCGTGGATTTTTCCGCATAATATTCGCAATAAATTCACGAATTCTAGAATTCGTGATCTCCAGTCATTATTTTCGCGATTGCACAAATCGGCACTTATGTGTCACTACCAGAGCTTTGAGACGTTCTCACAGCTCTGTTTCTCCACCCCTGTGATGATGTCACTACCAGAGCTTGGAGGAGTTCTCACTGCTCTGTTTCTCCGCCCCTGGGATGAGGTCATTACTTTCTGTTTCCTTCCTTCCAGCTGTTCCTCCTATGTTTGATTTCTCTACCTTTAAATCACCCCTCCTCCTTTTGTAGAGTGTGGATTATATTTCTCATTTGAGTTGTAGCTCTTGCTTGAGTATCTTCACTTGTATGCTATCTTTTCACTGGACCTTTGTTCTGCTGCAGCAAGTACTCCGGATATTGCCACCTGTCTTTGGATCCGTCTTCTCTGCTGCCTCAGCACCTTCAGCTAAGTGTGCAGACATTGTAGTGTATCTGTTTGTTTTCTGACCGGATCCGAGGCGACCACGGTTCCCTCCATATACTGAGCAGGGCACCGGTGGCCGTGCCCCTTCCACTATTGTAGGGGTTACAGTGGTCATCAGTCTTAGGTACGCGGGCATGCCTCGTTCCACCATTAGGATCCGGGTATGTGCTTAGCAGCATAGGGAAAGCGTTGAGGGTCTGACAGGGGTCACCCTTTATCCTCCCTAGTTTGGGTTCGGTCAGTGGCTCTATTTTCTGTGTATGCTCTAGTTGCTCACTTACAGCCGTGACATTATGATGCACATTTTTTTTGTGCAATACATGCAACTTCACATTTTATCAGGTCTGAATAGATATTAGTGATTGGTGCTCTAAGTATTGTTGTGACATCACAGCACTATGTCTGTAGCATTTATGTAGGGACAGCAGAGAAACAGTAATTCCTATCACACTACCTAACACCCTGCACTGGAACCTATCAGCTACACTATATCACCATCTAACCTACACTGACTATATCCCACTAACGATCTGTATTATATATACAGTATGAGCTAACTAACTATTTAATGTAATTGGATAAGGAATAGGATCCAGATGAAAGCACAGAGCACAGCAATGTCACTGCTCTCTCTCTCTCTCTCTCTCAGAACTGCAAAAAAACATTAGAAAATGGCTGCTGGGGAGTTTCTTATATAGTAAGGGGTAGGCAACTTTCCTATTGGTTGCTAGGGATGTTGCTAAGCTCTAACAAAGATATTGCAGTCTTCTCATTGGCCCACAAGCAATAAGGGTGGTTACGGATGAAAGAAAAATCTAGAATATTCGCGATTACGAATATATAGCACTATATTCTACATCTTCGCAAATTCTCGAAGTGCCGATATTCACGATAAAAATTAGCGATTATAATATATGCGATCAACACTACTACTATCTAGCTGTTCACTTATTAAATAATTTCTCAGAAGCACACCACAAGCAAAAGCGAGTTGGCCTTGGTTACTTTATGATCTCCCAGTCACAAGAGAGAAAATGCTATTCCTCCACAGAAAAAACTGTATAAATAAATATAAATAAATTTAAAAAAACATATAACTGTAGCATGCTGGCTCACGCCAGAGATCTTTTGTAAACCATGGCTTCATTAGTAGAGGTGAGCAAATTTCTTGAAATTTGGATCCGATTCTAACAAATCACTCAGACTGAAAATGCTCCGACTGCCCTGAATAGTTGTGTATGACATTATAGCGTCTCATAAGATTATATGCAACTACTTTTAATCTCAATAACACCAAGACAGCAAAAGTGACAGCAACATATATGGCTATGAGTAAACACATGCTTACTGATGGTAGCAAACAGTCTATTTAAAAACACATTGTTTATGTTTTAAAAAATTAAAACAATATCTAAAAGTTAATTGGGGGAAGATGTCTGCTGGGTTTATACACACACGGTAGTATTGGGTGAAGCAATAGTTTGTTCTAAATAAGCAGTCCAAAAATGACCCCTTATTGGGGAGATATCTGCCCATGTTTAGAAGTAGAGGGATTGGCTTGACAAGTGGACCAAAAATTATGCCTTAACCTCTTCAACCACTGTGATGTACTGGTATCTCACAATGGTGCAGGGGATGTATGGAGAGGGCCTCTGCAGCAGGCCTGCTCCAAACGTGGTGGGTGCTGGCTGTTTCATACAGCCAGAACCTGGCCGCACTGATGGGGATTGGCGATTGCGCCGCCCCGAACATTGATCGTGGCACCTGTCAGTGAAGGCAGAGGGATGTTGCAACAACAAACAAATTTAACAATAAAAAGCAAACATATTAGGTATTGCCGCGCCGGAAAAAGTCTGAACTATTAAAATATATATTTTTTTAATTATGTCCAGTGAAAACTATAACGAAAAAAAATCATAATGTGATTCGCCATTTTTTTGTGACCTTCTCCCCCCCCCAAAAAAAATTTAATAACAGTAATCAAAAAGTTGTATGTACCACAAAAATGGTACCATTCAAATCTACAGTTTTTTACACAAAAACAAGCCCTCATACAGCTCTCTAAAGAAATTTTGTCTGTCAGAAAAAGGCAATACAAAGAAGAGTTTTTAAAGTACATTAATAAAACAAAAAAAAAACCTATACAAGTTTGGTATCGCTGGATTTGTATTGAGCTGCAGAATAAGGATTTCATATAATTTTTGGCGCACAGTGAACATCGTGATTAGGGATGAGTACCTTGGAACCGAACTCGGGAAATGTTTTTTCACAGTAGAAATTGATTTATGAAGTTATTATGCAAAGTTTCGTGAGACTTTGTAAAGTAATAACTTCGGCTAATAGGAGCAAATACATTCTAATACTGTACGGAGCGTTCGCTCCATACAGTAATCAAACAAAGTATTATGCGAATCGATTTCTGATGTTTCATCCAAAGTCGATTCGCTCATCCCTAATCGCGATGTAGATACCCCAAAAATCTTCTTGGTAGAATTATGGATTTTTTAAAATTTAACCCCACATAATTTTTTCCCCATTTTTCTAATAAAAGACATGTTAACCACTTCCCATCTGGATCATTTGCCCCCTTCCTGACCAGGCCAAATTTTGCAAAACTAACATATCTCACTTTATGTGGTAATAACTTTGGAACGCCTTTACGTATCCAAGTCATTCAGAGATTTGTTTCTCGTGACACATTGTACTTCATAATAGTCATAAATTTGAATCAATTTATTTCACCTTTATTTATGAAAAAATCCCAAATTTACAAAAAAAAAAAAAAAAATTCGCAATTTTCTAAATTTCAATTACTCTGCTTTTAAAACAGAAAGTGATACCTCATAAAATATTTATTACTTAACATTCCCCATATGTCTACTTTATGTTGGCATCATTTTGGAAATGTAATTTTATTTTTTTAGGACGTTAGAAGGCTTAGAAGTTTAGAAGCAATTCTTCAAATTTTTAAGAAAATTGCCAAAACCCACTTTTTAAGGACCAGTTCAGGTCTGAAGTCACTTTGTGGGGCCTACATAGTGGATACCCCCATAAATGACCCCATTGTAGAAACTACACCCCTCAAGTTACTTAAAACCGATTTTACAAACTTTGTTAACCCTTTAGGCGTTCCACAAGAATTAAAGGAAAATTGTAGATCAAATTTTTAAATTTCACTTTTTTGGCAGATTTTCCATTTTAATCCAATTTTTTCTTTAATACATCGATGGTTAACAGCCAAACAAAACTCAATATGTAATACCCAGATTCTGCGGTTTACAGAAACACCCCACATGTGGTCATAAACTTCTGTATGAGCACACGGCAGGGCGCAGAAGAAAAGGAACTCCACATGGTTTTTAGATGCCATGTCCCATTTAAAGCCCCCCTTATGCACCCTTACAGTAGAAACTCCCAAGAAGTGATCCCATTTTGGAATCTAGGGGATAAGGTGCCAGTTTTATTGGTACTATTTTTGGGTACATATGATTTTTTGATCATTCATTATAACACTTTATGGGGCAAGGTGACCAAAAAATTGGTTGTTTTAGCACAGTTTTTATTTATTTATTTTTACAGCATAAAAAGGGGTTCGGTCAAGTGACATTTTTATAGAGCAGATTGTTACGGACGTGGCGATACCTAATATGTATACTTTTTCTTATTTATTAAAGTTTTACACAATAATAGCATTTTTGAAACAAAAAAATATGTTTTAATGTGTCCATGTTCTGAGAGCTATATTTTTTTAATTTTTTGAGAGATTTTCTTATATAGGGGCTCATTTTTTGTGGGATGAGGTGACGGTTTAATTGATACCATTTTGTGGGACATACGCCTTTTTGATCACTTGGTGTTGCACTTTTTGTGATGTAAGGTGACAAAAATAGCTTTTTTTGACAGTTATTTATTATTATTTTTTATGGTGTTTTTTGGACTGGGTCGATTATGTGATATATTTATAGAGCCGACCGTCACGGACGCGGCAATATCAAATATGTCTATTTTATTTTATTTTTTCTATTTTTAACTTTTTTTTTTATTCCATACTTGGGGAATTTTTTTTTTTACATGTGAAACCTTTTTTTAATTTTATTTTTTTAACACTTTTTTATTTTATTTTTTATTTTACACTTTTCGTCCCCCATAAGGTCATACAAGACCTCTGGGGGACAGTTACTTGACTTTTTTTTTCACAGTTGATTTCTCCTGTAACTGGGGCTGACATAGTAGCCCCATTTACAGGAGAAATCCACCCCCCCAGAGAGGCTGTACAGCGCAATACAGCGCTGTACAGCCTCAGTGCAGGGCTGATCGAGGTCTCTGAAAGACCTCACACAGCTCCTGCACTCTCCGGTCCCGGCGGTCACATGACCGCCGAGCTGGAACAGGAAGCGCATAGTGGTGCGCATAGCGGTGAGCGCTGTGTATGCAGCGATCCAGAAGGTAGGGACACCTGGGCAATGTCCCTGCCTTCTCTCTGGCACCTGATCAGCAGCTGCACGATTAGCGTGCAGCTGCAGTTTCTGAACGGACGTTCTGGAACGTCCATTCGGAAATAGAGAATAGAGAACCACCTCCCGGACGTTTATAGTCAACGTGCAGACGGGAGGTGGTTAAATTAAATGCTACCTTTAAAAAATACATCTTGACCCACAAAAAATAAGCCAACATATGGTTATGTGAATGGAAAAATAAAAAAGTAGGGAAGAGAAAATGAAAATGCAAAACCTAAAATGAGCCCAGTACTTAAGGGATTAATAGGGGCAGATACCTATATACACACACACAAATACACAAGTTAGCATTGGAAAAAGAAGTGGGTTGTTCTGAACAAGCTATTCAACATTTTTCTCTTTTTCGGGAGAAGCAGAAGTACAGTATGGAACTTGATGGACAACACAGGAGATGTGTGTCTGTGTAGGCAAAGTAGAAAAAATGTGCAACTGGACACAGTTTGTGGCAAAAACATATGCTGATGCTTTAAAAACCAGCTCATTGTGTATTTATTAATTGTAGAAATTGTAGAAAACAGGTTTTTGGAAAAAATAGAGCAATTGCAACACTCTGCAACCAGCACTCTGCCCTGCCTCTATGCTGGATGTTGAATGAGGCATTGGTGTACATTTTGGCCAAAGCGTAATAAGCCACTCACCACGTCAAGGTCGCCTCCATGAGTGGTCCCTAACACTAATTCCTACCTGTTATGGGCCATGACAGCCACACAAAGTCCAGGGATCGCAGGTACAGCATGCACGCCAAGCACACTCTGCTTTTAACCCCGTCCGGTGCCATTACAGCTTTCATCGGATCCAGGGATGCAAGTACCAACATGCATGCTGAGCCCACTATATACTTCTCCTGGAGCCAAATGGCTACTGGTAGGCGCTATATAAGCAGACTCAGTTTTATACTGACTTTAAAACCAGCCTCCAGGGCAGACTAACTGGTCAGGTGTGCATGGCTGCTTGGAGATCGCCACGCCTCCAATATATACTACAAAGAAAAAAATGTGGGGGTTTCAGCCAGCACAACCCTGTATGCAGGTGCACATTGCTATGGCGAAATACAGATACAAACACAAAAACACAAATGCAATCGCACTCTGCAACCAGCACTCTGCCCTGCCTCTATGCTGGATGTTGAATGAGGCATTGGTGTACATTTTGTCCAAAGTGTAATAAGCCACTCACCACGTCAAGGTCGCCTCCATGAGTGGTCCCTAACACTAGTTCCTACCTGTTATGGGCCATGGCAGCCACACAAAGTCCAGGGATCGCAGGTACAGCATGCACGCCAAGCACACTCTGCTTTTAACCCCGTCCGGTGCCATTACAGCTTTCATTGGATCCAGGGATGCAAGTACCAACATGCATACTGAGCCCACTATATACTTCTCCTGGAGCCAAATGGCTACTGGTAGGCGCTATATAAGCAGACTCAGTTTTATACTGACTTTAAAACCAGCCTCCAGGGCAGACTAACTGGTCAGGTGTGCATGGCTGCTTGGAGATCGCCACGCCTCTAATATATACTACAAAGAAAAAAATGTGGGGGGTTCAGCCAGCACAACCCTTTATGCAGGTGCACATTGCTATGGCGAAATACAGATACAAACGCAAAAACACAAATGCAATCGCACTCTGCAACCAGCACTCTGCCCTGTCTCTATGCTGGATGTTGAATGAGGCCTTGGTGTACATTTTGGCCAAAGCGTAATAAGCCACTCACCATGTCAAGGTCGCCTCCATGAGTGGTCCCTAACACTAGTTCCTACCTGTTATGGGCCATGACAGCCACACAAAGTTCAGGGAGCGCAGGTACTGCATGCATGCCAAGCACACTCTGCTTTTAACTCCGTCCGATGCCATTACAGCTTTCATCGGATCCAGGGATGCAAGTACCAACATGCATGCTGAGCCCACTATATACTTCTCAGGTGTGCATGGCTGCTTGGAGATCGCCACGCCTCCAATATATACTACAAAGAAAAAAATGTGGGGGTTTCAGCCAGCACAACCCTGTATGCAGGTGCACATTGCTATGGCGAAATACAGATACAAACGCAAAAACACAAATGCAATCACACTCTGCAACCAGCACTCTGCCCTGTAGGGAAGAGAAAATGAAAATGCAAAACCTAAAATGAGCCCAGTACTTAAGGGGTTAATAGGGGCAGATACCTATATACACACACACACACACACACACAAATACACAAGTTAGCATTGGAAAAAGAAGTGGGTTGTTCCTAACAAGCTATTCAACATTTTTCTCTTTTTTGGAAGAAGCAGAAGTACAGTATGGAACTTGATGGACAACACAGGAGATGTGTGTCTGTGTAGGCAAAGTAGAAAAAATGTGCAACTGGACACAGTTTGTGGCAAAAACATATGCTGATGCTTTAAAAACCAGCTCATTGTGTATTTATTAATTGTAGAAATTGTAGAAAACAGGTTTTTGGAAAAAATAGAGCAATTGCACCACGTCTGTGAGTAAAATATATAGCACAGTTGATGCTGGAAAATATGCTTATTGTACACTTAACAATTGTAGAAACTTTGGGAAAAAATGGGAAAAAATGCACAATTGTACAGTGCAACTATGATGCTTAAAACATCATCAATCAGCAGATTTACATTTTTTTTTTTATTAATTGGGCTGCTAGTTGGTTCCTGCACATAAAAATAAGTACTGTGTATTTAACCCTTTCGCTAACAGTGCCGTTCATGTACAGCACTGGAGCAATGGGTAGGCCAACATAAAAAAATATAAATTCACATATTACCATGCTTCTGTATGGAACATGGTAATATTTAAGATAAAAAATTTGTTAGGCCCCTTTCACACGAGTGAGAATTCCGCGCGGGTGCAATGCGTGATGCGAATCCGGACCCATTCATTTCAATGGGTCTGTGTACATGAACGGTGGTTTTCATGCATCACTTTTGCGTTGCAAGAAAATCGCAGCATGTTCTATATTCTGCGATTTTCACGCAACGCTGGCCCCATAAAAGTAAATGGAGCTGCGTGAAAATTGCATAGCATCCGCAAGCATTGAATACACAGGATAAAAAATTAACAACTGAACGCGATCAACTGAATGGCTTTGTTTGCAAAATTGCTCAGTTTTCACTGAACGCATCCGGACGTAATCCGTGACGCTCGTGTGCAAGAGGCCTTAGTGTTGTAGTCTCAAACACTGACTGCAAAAACATAAAAATGTTTAAAATTTTTTTAAAAAATTTAATAAAAAAATATATAAATCAGTCCCCTTTCTGTAGGATAAAAAAATAATAATAAATAAACATCATTGGCATCACCGCATCCAAAAACCCCTATACAATTAAAATATAAAAATATTTTTCCAACATGGCAATTTCGCCATTTATTCATCGCCAAAAAAAGTAATAAAATTTAATCAAAAAGTCACACACACTTCAAAATGGTATAAATGAAAACTACAGTTTGTCCTGCCAAAAAATTGGCTCAGTAGACATAACTATAAAAAAGTGATAGGGGTCAGAATATGGTGATGTAAAAAAAAAATTCTTTCAAAGTTTTAATTTATTTTTACAGTATTTAGACATTAAAAAAACCTATATATATATGTGGTACCATTGCAATTGTACTGACCCAGAGAATGAAGGGCACAGGTCATTTTTGCCACAGAGAGAACGCTGTAGGGCCAAAACCCGTAAAACAGTGGAGGAATTGCATTTATCCTCGTATGGATAAGTGAACAGAAAAATAAAAAAGCTATGGCTCCACGAAGAAAGGGAAGAAAAATGAAAACAAAAAAAAGCTCTGATATCCAAGGGGTTAAATAGTAACTAAACCTGGTGTACGGATGTAACTGGCTGCCACAGCTAACGCTACGCAGGCCAGGACAGACATCACTGCTTTTGCCTGTGCCCTCCTCAAGCTTGGCTTTAATCTAGCCCAGCACATCGGTACCCTGTTCCATGTACCAATGTGCTATACCAAGATTTAGCTGAGTAGAGAAGGCTCCCGTGCAGTGTTTGCTGCAACAGCCAATTAAATCTGTACACCAGTACAGAGCTGAACGAGAATGATGATTTTAAGAAGCTGTAAAATCCAGGAGTTTGGGTCCTTTTTTGAGTACATTATTGATTAATAAAGTACATTAGGAAAATAATTTTTGGGGTATTTAGCACAATTTGAAAGAAAGTTGTAAAAAGGTTTAGTTACTCTTTAAATACTGATGCTCAGTGGAGATTCAGTAACTATATGTGAACAGCTCAAGTCCTGTAACAGATCCACAATCCTGTCCCTAGTGCTAAAGCTGTTTTTTCTATCAATTAATTCAGCCTACCTAACTACAGTAAATATATCTTTCCGATCCCTGTCTCTGTAAGATCCTAAACGTGCTGTATTATACCGTATGTCTAAATTGCTGAGACTGTGACAGAGATGTCTTGCGCCCTGGCATATCAGTAGACAAGCTAAGAATGGCATCTCTGCCAGGACCTTACATAGTGGGCAAGCCTGCTGGCCAGAGCCCTGCCTGGGCTCATGTGATCCTCTGTCTTCATATTCCCTGCATTACTGTGCTCACTACTATCATATGAAAAATCATCATTCTGCACAATTCACCCAAATTGAATCTGCAAAACTTTGGATTAGCTTGGAAGCTTAATTTTGGGGAAATTAAATTTGTTTAGAATTGATTTGCTCATCTCTAATGTTTAGTCTTCCTTAGCTCTCAAATTCAATTTGTTTAGAATTGATTTGCTCATCTCTAATGTTCAGGCTTCCTTAGCTCTTAAATGCTCACACTCTTAGACACACACACAACCTATAGATTTTTGTATATCTATCCATTTTGAAACTTTCCAGAGCTATGAAAACTATGTATTATGGGGAGCAAAAAAAAAAAAAAAAAGGGGGGATAGGAATATAAGGGAGCACACCTACCAATTAATATCCAATAATGCTTTATTGAATCACAAAAAAAAAAAACATGTACCAGAAGCATAAAATCATTTAAAAACATGCTAAACACACAGATGGGCTGCCATGTGAGGCACCCATCTATACACCATCCTCCTGGTGAAGAGATAATGGCACAATACAATAACAAGAAATAAGAAAGAAATACCATACTAGTAACGCACAATTAACTAGTAATAATAATAATAATAATAATAATAATAATAGCTAGATGGTGTCATTTCTGAAGAAACCACAGAATGTTGGTTTGAAATCTGATTGGATGTTTGTGGCTCCACCCACTTTTTAAAATTTGAACCCAAGTCACCAAATAACTGACTGTGCTAAATTTGAGGACCATGCCATTAACAGTCAAAGAGCGGCAGTAATTTAAATTTTCCCATGGAAAATTAATGGCTGAAATGTGATTGGCTGTTAAAAGCTCCACCCACTTTTCCTAAATTCTAACCACACTCACCCAGTGACCTATGGTGCCAGTTTGGGGACGCTGGCTTTCATATTGTAAGAATAACAGCTTTTTACATTTTCTCATTGAAGTCAATAGGGAAAATCTGATTGGTTGTTTGTGGCTCCGAACACTTTTTAAATTTGACTTACCATCACCCAGTAACCGAATGTACCAAGTTTGAAGGCCCTGCCATTAACAGTGTAAGAATTGCAGCAATTTAAATATTCCCATTGAAAAGCAGTAGGTAATATTTGATTGGCTGTTTTAAGCTCCGCCCAGTTTTCAGAATTTTAACCCCAGTCATGGTCTGTGCCAAAATTGGGGTCTCTGGCTTTAAAACTTTGAGAATGGCAGTATTTGAAAGTTTTAAATTGAAGTCAATAGGTGAAATATGATTGGATGTTTTAGGCACCACCCACTATTCCTAAATTTTGACCGCAGTCACCCATTGAGTAATTGTGCTAAGTTTGGGAGACTTGGCATTTAAACTGTGATAATAGCAGCAGTTTATCTGCTTTTCATTAAGATCAAAGGCTGAAATCTGATTGGATGTTGTTGCCCCGCCCATTTTTTTTCTAACTGTGAACCACAATCATCCAGTGACTAACACTTTAAGGTTTGGGAATTATGGCATTTAGCGTGTCAAAATGGCAGCAGTTTTATTGTTTTCTATTGAAAATCAATTAGTGAAATTTGACTGGTTGTTGGTGGCTCCGCCCACTTTTTCTAACTTTTAAGTGCAAACACCCAATGACCAGATTTGTGATATTTGAGGTCCATGACATCAATAATGTGAGAATAGCAGCATTTTTAGTTTTTCCCATTTAAATCAAATAAATCTGATTGGTTGTTTTTGGCCCTGTCCACTTTTCAACTGTGCCAAGTTTGAGGACCCTGCCATTAACAGTCTAAGAGCAGCGGCAGTTTTAAATTTTCCCATTTAAACAAATTCCTGAAATTTGATTGTCTGTTATAGACTCCGCCCACTTTTTATAAATTTTAAAGGGACACTGACAGGCCCAATAAGCATATTTAGGTATATATATGACAGTACAGGTCTTATAAAGTGTATTAAAATCATCTAAGTATACCCCCTGTCCACCTTATAAATACAGTAAACTGAAGTTTTATAACCTGCTTGAATCGTCTTTAATCTGCCCAAGGGGCGGCGTTTCATCTCCACTTGCGCCCAGCCAGCCTCGCCCCAACTGCCGTTTTGAAGCGCCGCCCAGCTCATCAATATTCACTTTGCTGGGCGGCTTCTGCTGTCCCCGCTCTGAAGCGCTGCGCTGAACAGTGCCCGGCGCATGCGCATAATGCAGAGGCTGAAGCGGCCTCTAAGATGCAGACTGTACGCAGGCGCGATGTGATCCCGGCCAGTGAGGGTGCCGGGCGCATGCGCTGAAGATGAGACGGAGGCCGATGCCCATAGGATTGTATTGGGCATGCGCCGGATCTTGTGAAGTCGGGGACAGTAGTAGCCGCCCAGCGAAGTGAATATTGATGAGCTGGGCGGCGCTTCAAAACGGCAGTTGGGGGCGGCTGGCTGGGCGCAAGTGGAGGTGAAACGCCGCCCTTTGGGCAGATTGAAGACGATTCAAGCAGGTTATAGAACTTCAGTTTACTGTATTTATAAGGTGGACAGGGGGGATACTTAGATGATTTTAATACACTTTATAAGACCTGTACTGTCATATATATACCTAAATATGCTTATTGGGCCTGTCAGTGTCCCTTTAACCTCAGTCACCCAGTGACCCACGGTGCCAAGTTTGGGAATTCTGGCTAAATACTGTGAGAATGACAGCAATTTAAATTTTCTCATTGAGTCCTCAAAATGTGACAGAAATGTTCAGGTTGACCCCATGACTAAGTGACCCAAGTTTGGTGAGTTTAACTTCAAAGCTGTACGAGTGGCAAAAGTTTAGAATTTTCCAATGAAAGTCTATGACAAAGAGTGGAGCTTCGGAGGGCCGCCCCAGAGGCCCGGAGGGTGGGATCGGTTAGCAAAGCAAAAGCAACCTATTCGGGTATGTGCCGAACAAGTGTGCAAAGTTTGGTAATTGTACTCCTAAAGCTGTGGGAGGAGTAGCGTACTATTATTATTATTATTTATTATTAAAGCGCCATTCATTCCATAGCGCTGTACATATGAGAAGAGGTATACATACATACAGTAATACAGACAATTGCACTAATCCTAAACAAAACAAATTACAAACTGGTACAGAAGGAGAGAGGGCCCTGCCCGTGAGGGATTACAATCTACATGGTATGGGAGAAGGACACAGTAGGTGCGGGTGAAGTTGGTCATGGCGGTATAGAGGCAGCAGGGTCACTGGTTGTAGGCTTGTCTGAAGAGTTGGGTTTTCAGGTTTCTTTTGAAGGATTCCACTGTAGGTGAGAGTCTGATATGTTGGGGTAGCGAGTTCCAGAGTATGGGGGATGCATGGGAGAAATCTTGGAGGCAATTGTGGGAAGAGGTGATAAGAGGAGAGGAGAGAAGGAGGTCTTGTCAGGATCGGAGAGTGCGTGTGGGGATGTATTGGGAAAGTAGCTCAGAGATGTAGGGAGGGGACAGGTTATGGACGGCCTTGTATGTATTTGTTAGTACTTTGAAGTGAATTCGCTGGGCAATAGGGAGCCAGTGAAGGGAATGGCAGAGGGGAGAGGCAGAGGAGTAATAGGGTGAGAGGTGAATTAGTCGGGAAGCAGAGTTGAGGATAGATTGGAGGGGTGCGAGAGTGCTAGATGGAAGGCCACAGAGGAGATTGTTGCAGTAGTCTAGGCGGGAGATGATGAGGGCATGTACAAGCATTTTTGCAGATTCAAAGTTAAGGAAAGCGCAGATGCGGGAGATGTTTTTGAGTTGGAGGCGGAAGGTGGTGGAAAGGTCTTGGATGTGCGGTCGGAAGGAAAGGGCAGAATCCAAGGTCACTCCAAGGCAGCGGACTTGGTTGACCGGGGATAGTGTGCAGCCATTGATCGTGATAGATAGGTCTGTTGGGGGGGTTGAACAAGATGGGAGAAAGATGATGAATTCTGTTTTATCCATGTTAAATTTAGCGTATAGAAAATATAGGAAAAGCGTTTAGAAAATAGCTAAATTGTCATTGGCCGTTGCTAACTCCGCCCACTTTGGGATGTCCCCTCAAAATGTACCCTTTTATTCGGGTTGACACCAACAATATGTGGACCGAGTTTGGGGAGTGTAGCTTCAAAACTGTGCGAGTGGGAGCGATTAGAAAATTTTCCCTGTCAAAGGGGCCCGGAGGGTGGGATCGCTTATTAAAGCACAAGCAACTTACATCACTATAGGTTCGAAGAAGTGTAGGAAGTTTGGCGTTTGTAACCCCAAAACTGTAGGAGGGGTAGCGTATAGAAAAAGGGGGGGGCGGAGAATAATAATAAAACTGAATAATAAGCTGAAACAATCAAATAACAGTATGTTACAGAAGAACAGGATGTTACAGAAGAACAGTATGTTATAGGCCTTTTCAAGCCAACATAATAATATTAATACAAAACCTCTGTGGCCCAGACAGGGGGGGTAAAACACCCGATACGTACTGCCAGGTATCCTAGCTTCATCAGGGGGCATGCACAATGTTTTCTCTTTGAATACTGCATTAGTGCCTTTCTTTTTTCATGGTATCAGCACTTCTTCCATTTGAACCAGGTGTTTTTAATTAGCCGGAGACCGATTAAGGGTTAATGCCTACTTGGTCTAAGTTCAGCTTCATATAGAAAGGTGAGCTTTTGAGATCTGCTTACGGTGCAGTGCTGCATGGTGGCCATTGTTGCTGTGCCTGTGGGTTGGTGTGACCCAGTGCCAAGGGGCCTTAGCCTGATAGGAGCGGTGTTGTTGGGCTGCTAGGTCTCCCTGCTTGCAAGTGCTCTGTTCTGGCAGCTGTGGTCACCATGTGGCACTGATCCACTCGAAAGAGGCCATCTTGATGTGGTGAGTGGGCTTATGCATTTTGATTGAAAATATATATGGATGTGCAATCAATATTTTTGTCATGAATATTTATTTCCTCTGTCACTCCATGACCCCCTTCCCTGCAACATAACTATGGAGTGCTGTTGCTTTCTATACCACCCAAGGACCTAACAACTGATCTTCCAATATGCCATGTACAATGCCTAGGTACAAAAAAAATGATGAGTGGAATTTATCATTCCACCCACGAAAGTTTTCTGGCATAAAAAAGTCAAAAACCTTGCGTTTGAAACTTTTTAAATACCACTGTGGCTAGACCTACATGCAAGTGGCATTTCTATGGTGCCATCACCGCTTTTCAAAAAAGGAGTTCTGGTGAGGGCAGGGAGGGGGTGATGCCAGTGGACTTGGGACATCTATCTTATTTCTCTGGTGTAAAAGAAGACTGAAATTTATGCCAGTTTATTCCAGTTTAGAGGTATGATCTGCAGAATGATGCATCTCATTTATGATGAGGCCTGTGTCTCATTATAAGTTAGGCACATTCTTTAAGAAATGGAGGGGATTTCATAGAATGAAGTAAAACACCAGTCTATGCTAAAATCCCACGGATATCGCTTCGAATGCAAGGATGAAGAAACAAAAAGTCCAAAGTAACCTGCTTGTTGCTCTATGATGCATGTCCACTTTCTGTCACATGGTTGCAGTTGCTAGTCTGTGCTGAAAATGTTTTTGTAAGATGACAAAAAATGGCTTTTTTGAGACCGTTTTTTTTTTTTAATGGAATTCACCTTAGAGGGTAAATCATGTGATATTTATAGAACAGGTTATTATGGACGCCACGATTATGTCTATTTTTCTTATCCTATTTAGATTTTTTTCTGAAAGCGATATTTGCGGGTCCCGCTCGCCATCCTGAATGAACTCATTGCTCAATGTTCTGATTGGTCAGTCAAATCTGACTGACCAATCACAGAGATATAAAGGCAGGGACTGCGCCGATTTGATGCCGATGTCACCACAAGTATACTTGTACTTGTGATGCGGTAACTAAAACCACATCATGATGTACACAATACGTCATTGGTCATTGAGGGGTTAATTCAAAATAATACTTATTTGATACCCAGTTTTTAAAAAAGTAAACAGGTTTTGAAAAAGTAAACAAAATGTGTGGAGTACCACAAACTTTTACATACTTGTATCTATCATTTTACAAAGGAAAGAACAATGATTGCCCATCTGGGTTTTCTGCCTTTTGACAGGAAGATTGATGTTACTTAACTAATCCTAAATTGGATGGGGTGCTGCTACAAACACTTGTAATGGCAACTAAGCCAATAAGATCTATACTGTTTTGTTTTTAATAAAACTCTGACAGATTGCAGTCATTACACAGTGTGAACTTTGCCCTGCTCAACACTGGTTCTTCTGTGTCAGAAAAAATAGCTGGACTTGTGATCAAGAAGTTCTTTGTGACTGCATCTTTAAGTTTAATTTTTTTTTCTTTTAGGGGAGTAAAAAAGACCAATTCTGCACTGGGCTTAGATGTACGATATTCCTACCTCAGTATACAGTGTTCAAAGCAGTTCATGATTTTTTATTAAAAAGAGGTTGAATTTTGAATAAACATTTTCATTTACTCTGGTAATGGAGGGGGTCTTCTCTCCAGTATCTTCAACCTCATAAGGGTGAATAGCAGTTACAATGGGCAACTTTACTGTTCTGATTTACACAGAAAACCCATTCATTTGAATTGGCCCTGTGTAATGCCTAATTTTCGCTCTGGGGGTGCTGCAGGAAAATTTTACACATGGTCAGGTTTCTGGAAGCCAACATCAGGACTGGATCATAAAAGGATATAAATTATACAGGACAGATATGACTCTTTAATTCAAAACTGAATTTTGCTTTAAAGGGAACCGGTCACCTGGATTTTGTGTATAGAGCTGAGGACATGGGCTGCTTAGATGGCCGCTAGCACATCCGCAATACCCAGTCCCCATAGCTCTGTGTGCTTTTATTGTGTCAAAAAAACAATTTTATAGATATGTAAATAAACCTGAGATGAGTCCTGTCTCCTCCATGCTTCAGAGATGAGTCCAGCGTTCTCGGACTCTGAGCCCAGCCATGCCCACTGTGAAGGAGCCCAGCACCGCCCTGCTTCCGCAATCTCCTTCTTGCTCCCTGGCGACACAAAGTTAGAGCGCCGTAATCTCGCGATGCACGAGCTAGCGCATGTGCAGTTCGTTCCCTGAGGCTGATGCCAGCACAGGGAAGGAACACTATGCCGACATTGCGCTTGGACATCGCGAGATTACAGTGCTTTAGCTTTTTTTACGTCCGGGAGCAAGGAGGAGATTCGGAGGATGCGGGGCGGTACTGGGCTCCTTCATAGTGGGCGTGGCTGGGTTCTGGAAACGTTAGTAACAGCTCCTTGGGCTTCTTACTTGCCTCATATATGATATAATATAATATATATATAAAAATGTTTTTTTGACACAATAAAAGCACAGAGAACTATGGAGAGTGGATATTGCGGATGTGCTAGCGGCGATCTGGCAGCCCATGTCCTCAGCTCTATACCCCAAATCCAGGTGACAGGTTCCCTTTAAAACTGTATTAGAAAACCTGATTGCGTCCTCATCCCACCCACACTCCTCATAACATAGGATTTGGTTAAACCCTCTCGCATAATAGGGTCTGATCGACCCAAGCCCTCCTCTTTAGTTTTTTTCATTGCACCAGAATTAGGGCTCGTCCCTAAGCTGGCTTACTGATTAATAGCACTATGTTTCTCATATTGTTTTTTTCTTAAACAATACTTAAGACTTGTATTTTGTGTAACATTTCTAATTTCCATACTACCCTCCCTCCCCCCCCCCCTTACCCTGGTCTTCACAGACAGTGCACCTCACTTACAGCTTACATCACTTCATCCAAATTAGTATTTGGAAGAATGGTCTCCCAGTGTTACAATGACTACTCCTAAACTGATTTCATGTAATGCAATAGTACTTAACTTGGCAATAAAACATAGCCAAATCCTCCACACCTTCAAAAAAGCACGGGCGGACGTCCTCCTCCTCCAAGAAACCCACTTTCTAGAGACTAAAATACCTTATTTTCAAAAACATTATTTTAACCAATGGTTCCATCCTTATACACAAAAAATTCCAAAGGCATATCCATTGCCTTTGCCAAGCACACTTCATTCGAACCCCTGGACATACATTGAGACCCAGATGGCAGGACACTTTTTCTCTCAGGGAAGTTAAACTGCTCACTGATCACATTGACTAATATTTATGCCCCCAATACGCAACAAGCACCCTGGATTCTCACTACTCTGACACTACTAGATAGCCACAAACAGGGGAATTGATGGTTGGAGGCGACTTTAACGTAGCCTTAGATCCCTACTTGATACGACATCTGGGAAATCAGGCATATTAAAAAATCCCTTCAACTTCTGTCCCTCAAGGATACCTGGTGCTTCATGCACCATTTTGATAAAGACTATACACTATTCTCCGCCCCGCACAACTCCTATCACAGACTAGATTACCTCTTCCTCCAACAGTCATCTCTCAGTAAACTGCAGACGTCCACTATAGGTTCAAGTATTCACTCGGACCTTTCCCCTGTGAAGTTTGATTCACTCTAAAATTCTGAAACGCTTAGACCTATTCTTTCAACAAAACCTGAACACTGGCGTGTCCACTCCAATGGTTTGAGAGGCACATGAAGTCACAATTAGAGGAAAATTCATTTCCATAGGAAAAAAAACAGACCTGCAAATTCGGGACCTGCAGCTAGAGATTGACAACCTAGAAAAACTACATAAACAGTCCCTAGCGGCCTCTCATTTACAACAACTCACAACTGCACGTTTACAACAACGTGACCTATTAAACAAAAACTCTGCCAAGATCTACATGTTGGTCAAACACTCCTTCTATGCTCACGGACATAAAGAATCAAAAGTAATGATGTCCCTCATTAAAAGACGCAAACTTCGCACACACATTTCAGAAATCCGAACGAAAGCAGGTTGTCTCACATCTGACCCGACAGCGATCAAACAAGAATTTATTGTGTTCTACACCTAACTATATCAACTCAACTCCTCAGAGAAGGACAACCACCCACTAGACAGAACCTCAACCATCGCAAACTTTCTATCACAAATTACTCTACCCTCCCTTTCACCTATATCACACACAGAGCTTCTCAAGCCTTTCTCCCCCGAGGAAGTCAAGTCAGCCCTGTTCAAATGTCTGAAAGGTAAAGCCCCAGGCCCAGATGGCTTCCCCTGCTCCTACTACGGGTCCTTCTCCTCTGTCCTCATCCCTCAGCTGACAGACATCTTCAACGCGTATCTGTCTGGGGTACCTCTGTAAGCGCCTTCAGAAAAACTCATTTAAATTAATTACCAGATGGTATCTCACTCCAGTTCAGCTCAAACAAATGAAGTGCCTTAGCTCTGATAATTGTTGGAGATGCTCACAGACATGGGGCTCATACCTACATATGTGGTGGACATGCCCAGTGATACAGCCTTTCTGGTCTGAGATACTGGAACTTATTAAACACCTGTGACCTTAAACAAAATCCCATCCCCAATCTCTGTACTACTAAACATCAGGCTTCAGTATATATTCCACACTAAAAGACTTTTCCAACACCTGACCTCGGCAGCAAAATCTCTAATCCCACAATACTGGAACCAACAGATTGAACGCACATTGTCTCAATGGTTACATAAGGTGAACCATATTTACCACATGGAGGAACTCTCAGCCTGGGTATCCAGGACACACGCTAGTTTTTAAAAGACTTGGACAGATTGGGTTTCTTTTTGCAAAACTGTACCTTTCCTTAACAATCCCCCAATGACAACTGATAACCTATAATTGCACTATTCCAGCAATTCAAAGCTCGTCCATCACCCAATCCACCCATTCCCCCCAACCCCCCCTTCTTATCCTCTTATTTAAATAGCACTGTGCTGTTTAGGTACATTGATGTCTTGAGTGTTTACAACTACTAGCCTTCATACCTATTGGATCTAATTACTCTACCAATTGTTGTCATGGTCCCTTATTTCTGAAAGTTAATAAAAAGAGAATTGAAAAGAAAACCTGACCATGTGGTTTTACTCTAAGGCCTCTTGCACACGACCGTATGCCCTCTGAGACATACGGTTCTAGCTATGGTCATTTTTTTTTTAATTAGCTTATTTTAATCACTCTTACATGGCCTTTACAAAAAGAAAAAAGTAATAAACATTCTGTCTGATATTACCAATCCAAGCCTTTGTGGTAGTTATTTCCATTGAAGAATTGCATCTCTTCAAATGTTTTTGGGTTTGGCGAGTTGCTAAATATTGCAGGATGCATAACCAGAAATAAGTATAAAGCTGTAGTACCTGCCAACAAAGAAAAAAAAAAAACAGTTTAAAGAAATATTATTAGATAAGCAACAGATAATCTGTTAACTAACATTACTCTCACAACTGTTAATGGAGCCATAACAGTTGACAGGTCCGTTGTTAACATCCTGACAAACTGAAATAGATTCTTTTGACTCATAACAAGGCTTTATTATATCAATTTTAAAAAGTATATATTTTATGTTTTTCCCAGTCACAGAAAAACAATTATGCCATCATCTCCTTGCTATACCATATGTAAAGTGTTTGTAAACATGTCCTATATACCCAGCCCCCAATTAAAATCAATCATTAAATGCTGATATTGATGGCTGCTATTGCAGCTCATCCAGTGTATTATATCAGTGGGATCCTAAAGCACCTTGTACAGGATAATGGATAATGGAAGCACTGACGTACTTAACCATTAGGGCCTCTTCACACGGGTGAGTTTTCCGCGCGGGTGCAATGCGTGAGGTGAACGCATTGCACCCGCACTGAATCCAGACCCATTCATTTCTATGGGGCTGTGCACATGAGCAGTGATTTTCACGCATCACTTGTGCGTTGCGTGAAAATCGCAGCATGCTCTATATTGTGTGTTTTTCACTCAACGCCGGCCCCATAGAAGTGAATCGGGCTGCGTGAAAATCGCAAGCATCCGCAAGCAAGAGCGGATGTGGTGCGATTTTCACGCATTGGATTGCTAGGGAGGTGATGGATCATGTGATGGACAATGTGATGAGCGCAGTAACGTCACCAAAGGTCCTTTTCCTCCCAGGTCATCAAAGAAGAAGAAAGAAAAGTAGCAGGCAGCGCGAACAAGTGGATTTTTTTTCTAAAATTTTTAACCCCTCCATCCCTATTTTACTAAGCATTCTGTATTAAGAATGCTATTATTTTCCTTTATAACCATGCTATAAGGGAAAATAATAAAATCTACATAACACCTAACCCAAACCCGAACTTCTGTGAAGAAGTCCGGGTTTGGGTCTGGGTACCAAACATGCCGATTTTTCTCATGCGCGTGCAAAACGCATTAAAACGCTTTGCACTCGCGCAGAGAAATCTCGCATTTTCCCGCGACGCACTCGCATCCTATCCGGCCCTCACACGCTAGGCCCGTGTGAAAGAGGCCTTACAGATGCTGGAAGTGTTTTTAGGCAGCGACTAGGCAAAATTGTGCCCATTATATGTTCAGGACCTCCTTCTGCAACACTACACATTCCATATTCCAAACAGGAATTTCAATTTGCTGTTTTGGTTCAGGCACTGTCTGGGATTTTCATAAACCCTACTCTGCAGGTAACCTCACAGATAGTAAAATTCACACGGCCACGACTTTTTGGCTCACTGTAGGTTTTTCTGTGAATTTATTCGGCATTGGGGCTTGTGTGTCATACAGTATGACAAGTTGCTGAAAGAAACTGTGCATAGAATTTCTTGAAGATGTCTATGTCCATGGCTCATTTTCATCAAAGTGTATTCACATTTTTATTCAAAGAATATTGGAACCAAAATCTGCATACCCATAGCTGCAACACCAGATGCCAATTTCTGGATCACGGAGGCAGTGTTGGTGCAGCTCATGTGAATTTTCTGTGTGCCAGTACCTACTGTTCTGTGAATTAGCTCACTGGATTAGATATAACCAAGCTTCTTCTGATGTCTTGTAATGGGTCCAAATGTCATCTATAATTACATCCAGTAGCCAAGTGTAATATGCCACAAATTTTATACTTCTCCTTTAACTCTTGCTATTAGTTAAACTTGGTATAGCTTTATGTGAAGCATTTTCAGTACATTTTGACATGTTGTTCTGCGGGGATAATTTTGCATTATTGTTCTTCAGGTATCTCATAATATTCTCAAGGATGTCTGCAACATTGGCAGGTGTCTGAACACATGGTTGTCTATTATTTTTGCCCGTTGCCATAGGTCCTGTGTTATTACCACTTCCAGACAAACCATGTATACTGATTTTTTTGGTGTAATGTAAAGGTCTGGAAACTGACCAACAACATACTCTGTCTTTCTTTGAATTAGCCTGTGAACACAAAGGCATCCATTTATCACAAATCTTTGTTGAATTGAATATGGAATGTTAGGCACACTCACACACAATGTTACTACCCTCCATCAAGAGTACCCATCAACTGGCAGGGAAGGGTATGATAGGCCTCATTCATTTCTTAAACTGCTCCAGTAATTGGTTGGCAGCACCCACCTTATAAGATGATGTTGTGTTTTGACTTGTGCTTAGAAGGTTAATATGTTTAGACATTTGTGGGTTCTTTCCAATACAGGATGGACTGTTTGGGGGTTAGGTAGCAGGAAAAATAATTTGTTTTTAGTTATATTGTTCTGGAATACTGTTACAGTTAAGGGACTGTGGCCTGAGAAGTCCACCAAGGACACCAAGTGAATGGATTGAGAACAGCCAGCCATGGTAGAATAGAGTAGCCAAGATGGCTGAAAATTCATGGATGAGCAACAGTCATCCCATTCCTTGTAAAGGTGAAGCAAGTATTGTACTTCTTGAGAGACTTGTAACCACTAAGCATTAAGCCTCTATGAAGCGAACAGTAAAGTTCTCATTTGGCGTCCTGATATGTTGTCTTTTTAACCAATATTTAACATGGGTGACAAGCTGATTTCTATGGGAAACAAAGACAGCTTTACTGTATATAATTTTTGAATGAGGCCTAGATAAACATTATCCTGTACACGTGAAACATGGTTCCATTTTTCATTGTCAACCCTGTACTATAAAATATAGGATAAAATAAAGACACATCTAGTGGCATAGCTATAAGAGTTGCAGTGGTGTGATTGTGACTGGGCCCCTAGGTAGATGATCCACAGGCACTATTAATGATCAGGCAGATCCTTTCTGCATCAATATGAATCATAGAGAGAATTGTGCAGGCCTTACATGTACAGCTACACAGTTCTGTTCATATCTTCCTGATTATATCTCCATGATAAGATTCCTGTTGGAAAGAAAAAGAAAGTTACAGCCAGGGCAATGCTGGTGCCTGGAGGGGTGGATAACCACTGGATCGCAAGTATGGAGCATTAACACTTCCAGTACCCCACATCAGGAATATTAACATTAGCCCTTTTGATGTCCTAGACCACCATAGAAACTTCCATTAACCATATTCAAAGCCCTAGACCATATGGTTACTGGCTACTGGTTTATTATTAGGGTGCAGTATTTGCCGTTCTGTATTGTCAGGCTTACAGAAATACATGTCCAGGTCACCGAAACTGTCCTACTCACTAGCTATAAAGACTTAAAGGTAACATTAGCAGTGCAGCTGAAAGTTATGTGTTGGACATGCTTGGCTTGGTTTGAATATAAAGCAGGGGAAAGGAGGGTCATAAACTATTCTTCCAGGTACATCAAAATTGTATCCATATGGATCTATGATGCACTCTCTCTGTAGGGGAAAATGAAAATAATATATTTATTATATTTTTTTCAGAAATAAGTTTCACAATAACTTTTGTTTGGTTGCAGATCCATGTATATGCCATTGTTATAGTTTTATTTTTGTCTATTTTTTGACTAGAAAAAAATAATTGCAATACTGACACTGATGATTAAAAATACATTTATTTCACTTTTTTTTAGGTTGGCAGAAAAAGCTGGTGCATTAATTTCCCTCAGGATTTCCCCTGAACTCAAGCCCAATTGTTGTCATCACATTGCCTAGATACCAATTTTCTGAAAATCTCGGAAATAATGTGTTCATATTCTGTTTTATTTTCTCAGAGCATATAAAAATATGTCATTACACGTGTGATCAAAAATAATCCTTGCCTATATCCTATCCGAATTTCTATGCAGAATATTAATGTTATTAGTGCTATGCATTTAGCCATTTCTATCCATGTTATAGTGAGACAGAAAGTTTAGTTGTCATATTTTTATTTCATTGATGATTTATATGTTCTTTAAAAACTCATTGAGAAAAGGTGAGTCACCTTTACACTTCCAGCTTAACTTTATTACTTCAGTATGAATTCTATACTAAGAAACAAGTTTAAGATATAGGGATGCAATTCACAAGTCATAACGGTGTTGTTACCGGTTATAACCTGATTGGCAAGGCTGAACATATAAGATTGTATTTCCTACTAATCTGTAAATTGCTTCTTACACACTCATTTTTTATATAGTTGAGGCTATGGACCACATATAAAGTATAGTAATAAACTAAAAGTAAACAGTAAAGATACTACACTAAACTATACTATAGAAACTATTACTGAAATGTCATGGAACAAAATGGCAAAAATGTAGCACAAGAGTAAAAAAAAAAAATAGCAACAAATGATCATTAAAATGCTTGCAGACATATAAATAGTTACCAATATGCATAAAAAAAAACTTCCACGGACAAATATGTCATGGAGGTTAGGGACATTTTAGAGACATCCAGGTTCATTACTCTTTGGCCCTGCCCTTGCTGCATTAATTAATGCTATCACCACAGAATGTCCATATGATTTGCTAATTTTTCAGCCCAGACTTACACACTACGCCACAACCAAAACTACCTCTTTATTATGAATAAAAATAATTGTCACAGAGTATACAAACAATACTGAAAATAATAGTATCAAACAATTCTAAAATAATGCTGCTGTACAGTGTACAGTCGTGGCCAAAAGTTTTGAGAATGACACAAATATTAGTTTTCACAAAGTTTGCTGCTAAACTGCTTTTAGATCTTTGTTTCAGTTGTTTCTGTGATGTAGTGAAATATAATTACACGCACTTCATACATTTCAAAGGCTTTTATTGACAATTACATGACATTCATGCAAAGAGTCAGTATTTGCAGTGTTGGCCCTCTTTTTCAGGACCTCTGCAATTCGACTCGGCATGCTCTCAATCAACTTCTGGGGCCAATTCCTGACTGATAGCAACCCATTCTTTCATAATCACTTCTTGGAGTTTTGTCAGAATTAGTGGGTTTTTGTTTGTCCACCCGCCTCTTGAGGATTGACCACAAGTTCTCAATGGGATTAAGATCTGGGGAGTTTCCAGGCCATGGACCCAAAATGTCAACTGAGCCACTTAGTTATCACTTTTGCCTTATGGCACGGTGCTCCATCGTGCTGGAAAAATGCATTGTTCTTCACCAAACTGTTGTTGGATTGTTGGAAGAAGTTGCTGTTGGAGGGGTTTTGGTACCATTCTTTATTCATGGCTGTGTTTTGGGCAAAATTGTGAGTGAGCCCACTCCCTTGGATGAGAAGCAACCCCACACATGAATGGTCTCAGATGCTTTACTGATGGTAGCGCTCACCTTTTCTTCTCCGGACAAGCCTTTTCCAGATGCCCCAAACAATCGGAAAGAGGCTTCATCGGAGAATATGACTTTGCCCCAGTCCTCAGCAGTCCATTCACTATACTTTCTGCAGAAGATCATCTGTCCCTGATGTTTTTTTTGGAGAGAAGTGGCTTCTTTGCTGGCCTTCTTGACACCAGGCCATCTTCCAAATGTCTTCGCCTCACTGTGCGTGCAGATGCGCTCACACCTGCCTGCTGCCATTCCTGAGCAAG
Organism: Bufo bufo; assembly: GCF_905171765.1. Taxonomy (NCBI): domain Eukaryota; kingdom Metazoa; phylum Chordata; class Amphibia; order Anura; family Bufonidae; genus Bufo; species Bufo bufo. The sequence goes on from NC_053390.1 coordinate 591,383,804, forward strand.
GTCTGCACTGGTGGCACTCGATCCCGCAGCTGAATCCTCTTTAGGAGATGATCCTGGCGCTTGCTGGACTTTCTTGGATGCCCTGAAGCCTTCTTAACAAGAATTGAACCTCTTTCCTTGAAGTTCTTGATGATCCTATAAATTGTTGATTGAGGTGCAATCTTAGTAGCCACAATATCCTTGCCTGTGAAGCCATTTTTATGCAACGCAATTATGGTTGCACGCATTTCTTTGCAGGTCAACCATGGTTAACAATGGAAGAACAATGATTTCAAGCATCACCTTCCTTTAACAGGTCAAGTCTGCCATTTTTAACCCAATCAGCCTGACATAATTATCTCCAGCCGTGTGCTCGTCAACATTCCTCACCTGAGTTAACAAGACGATTACTGAAATGATCTCAGCAGGTCCTTTAATGACAGCAATGAAATGCAGTGGAAAGGTTTTTTTGGGATTAAGTTAATTTCATGGCAAAGAAGGACTATGCAATTCTCTGATCACTCTTCATAACATTCTGGAGTATATGCAAATTGCTATTATAAAAACTTAAGCAGCAACTTTTCCTATTCCAATATTTATCTAATTCTCAAAACTTTTGGCCACGACTGTAGAAATAACCATGTTGTTCTAACAGTCCATTGCAACAGTGCTATACTAATCCTCTCCTACAGTATGAAAGCTACTGTAGTACAATCAAAAACTGGAAGAATCACGGAAGAAGCATGCTCACTCATATGTCTGAACGAGCCAAAGCAAGGTTTGCATAATTTCTATTAGGGTATGACTGGATTAAAGGGAGAGCACAGGGTGTACACCTTGGGGTCCCCACCAATAGACATGAAGAAGGGGCCTCCACCAGTTGCAGTGAGTGGCACACCATGGCACGCAATGTTTTCAAAATACATTAGTGCGTAGCATAGTGTGGGGGCTCTTCTCATTATGTGTTGCTGGTTCAGGGACATAGTTACTCAAACCTGTAATGTCTTAGGGTCTGAGTCTCTCACATCCTGCATGGTGCCGAACAGAAAACCAGGGAAGCACTCAAGCCCTCCTCACGGCCACTGGCCAGGTACATAACAATCTGATGCTCTCAGTATTAATTAATATAGGAGTAAAAGGTAGTTATGCACCTGGCCAACAGCCGCAAGTTCGTTCCTGAATTCAACTGTAATCACCATCCTCAGTATGGTGATAGGGCAGTATTCAGTTATGCATCTTGGTAGTATTAATCTCTGTACTTCATATGTCATAGGGGGATGTAACACTGGGGGAGTCTCTTGTAGAGAAGGATATTGGGTGTCCCTTGTAGATCATAGATTGAATACAATGTCAATCACTGCTTCTAATGCTACCAGGATATTGGCATGCATTAAGCAAGCATGGACACGGCGGGACAAGGATGTAATATTACCACTAGAGATGAGCGAATCGAATCAGACGTAGTGGAAATCGATCCGAATTTCAGGAAAAATTTGATTTGCAGTTATTTATTTAGAAAGAGTTAAGTGGCCTATTTTATTACAAAAAGGAAAAATAGTGGGGCAATTTTAGTAGAGATTATTCACCGGCGGACAGTTCCCGGTGAACATCGCTTGTTCGCGTTCGCCGCGGCGGGCGAACATATGCGATGTTCGGCGTCCGCCCCTAAAACGTCATCATTGAGCAAACTTTGACCCTGTACCTCACAGTCAGCAGACACATTCCAGCCAATCAGGCAGCATACCCTCCCTCCCAGACCCTCCCACCTCCTATCAAAAAGCAAGACAGCATCCATCTTAGATTCATTCGGAAGCTGCAGTGTTAGTGAGAGCAGGACAGTGCAGCTGCTGCTGATTTAATAGGGAAATCGTAGCTAGGCCAGTGTTCTGTGTCCACTCCAGTCCTCAAAGACTCATCTGATCTGCGTAAGGACAGCGTCCTGACAGCACCCCCAAAAAGCCCTTTTTAGGGCTAGTACATCAGTCTGCTTTTTGTTTTTCTCTCTGTAATATAATTGCAGTTGCCTGCCAGCGTGTGTGTCAGGCTCACAGCGTGTACTGTGCCCACTACTACCATGCCCACCACTCATATCTGGTGTCACAGTAGCTTGCATTTAAAACAGTAAAACAATTTTTTCACTGTAATATAATTGCAGTTGCCTGCCAGCGTGTGTGTCAGGCCCACAGCGTGTACTGTGCCCACTACTGCCAGTGCCGACTTCTCTTATCTGGTTGTCACAGTAGCTTGCATTTAAAACAGTAAAAAAAAAAATCACTGTAGTAGAATTGCAGTTGCCTGCCAGCGTGTGTGTCAGGCCCACAGCGTGTACTGTGCCCACTACTGCCAGTGCCCACAACTCATATCTGGTGTCACAGTAGCTTGCATTTAAAACAGTGAAACTATTTGTTCACTGTAATATAATTACAGTTGCCTGCCAGCGTGTGTGTCAGGCCCACAGCGTGTACTGTGTCCACTACTGCCAGTGCCCACCACCCATATCTGGTGTCACAGTAGCTTGCATTTAAAACAGTAAAACTATTTTTTCACTGTAATATAATTGCAGTTGCCTGCAAGCGTGTGTGTCAGGCCCACAGCGTGTACTGTGCCCACTACTGCCAGTGCCTACCACTCATATCTGGTGTCACAGTAGCTTGCATTTAAAACAGTAAAACAATTTTTTCACTGTAATATAATTGCAGTTGCCTGCCAGCGTGTGGTGTCAGGCCCACAGCGTGTACTGTGCCCACTACTGCCTGTGCCCACCACTCATATCTGGTGGGCACAGTAGCTTGCATTTAAAACAGTAAAACAATTTTTTCACTGTAATATAATTGCAGTTGCCTGCCAGCGTGTGTGTCAGGCCCACAGCGTGTACTGTGCTCACTACTCATATCTGGTGTCACAGTAGCTTGCATTTAAAACAGTAAAACTATTTTTTCACTGTAATATAATTGCAGTTGCCTGCCAGCGTGTGTCAGGCCCACAGCGTGTACGGTGGCCCACTACTCATATCTGGTGTCACAGTAGCTTGCAATTAAAACAGTACAACTATTTTTTCACTGTAATATAATTGCAGTTGCCTGCCAGCGTGTGTGTCAGGCCCACAGCGTGTACTGTGCCCACTACTGCCAGTGCCCACTACTCATATCTGGTGTCACAGTAGCTTGCATTTAAAACCGTAAAAAAAAAATCACTGTAGTATAATTGCAGTTGCCTGCCAGCGTGTGTGTCAGGGCCCACTGCGTGTACTGTGCCCACTACTGCCAGTGCCCACCACTCATATCTGGTGTCACAGTAGCTTGCATTTAAAACAGTAAAACAATTTTTTCACTGTAATATAATTGCAGTTGCCTGCCAGCGTGTGTGTCAGGCCCACAGCGTGTACTGTGCCCACTACTCATATCTGGTATCACAGTAGCTTGCATTTAAAACAGTAAAAACTATTTTTTCACTGTAATATAATTGCAGTTGCCTGCCAGCGTGTGTCAGGCCCACAGCGTGTACTGTGCCCACTACTCATATCTGGTGTCACAGTAGCTTGCAATTAAAACAGTACAACTATTTTTTCACTGTAATATAATTGCAGTTGCCTGCCAGCGTGTGTGTCAGCCCACAGCGTGTACTGTGCCCACTACTGCCAGTGCCCACTAACTCATATCTGGTGTCACAGTAGCTGCATTAAAACCGTAAAAAAAAAAATCACTGTAGTATAATTGCAGTTGCCTGCCAGCGTGTGTGTCAGGCCCACAGCGTGTACTGTGCCCACTACTGCCAGTGCCCACCACTCATATCTGTGTCACAGTAGCTTGCATTTAAACAGTAAAACAATTTTTTTCACTGTAATATATTGCAGTTGCCTGCAAGCGTGTGTGTCAGGCCCACAGAGTGTACTGTGCCCACTACTGCAGTGCCCACACTCATATCTGGTGTCACAGTAGCTTGCATTAAAACAGTAAAACAATTTTTTCACTGTAATATAATTGCAGTTGCCTGCCAGCGTGTGTGTCAGGCCCACAGCGTGTACTGTGCTCACTACTCATATCTGGTGTCACAGTAGCTTGCATTTAAAACAGTAAAACAATTTTTCACTGTAATATAATTGCAGTTGCCTGCCAGCGTGTGTGTCAGGCCCACAGCATGTACTGTGCTCACTACTCATATTCTGGTGTCACAGTAGCTTGCATTAAAACAGTAAAAAAAAATTCACTGTAATATAATTGCAGTTGCCTGCCAGCGTGTGTCAGGCCACAGCGTGTACTGTGCCCACTACTCATATCTGGTGTCACAGTAGCTTGCAATTAAAACAGTACAACTATTTTTTCACTGTAATATAATTGCAGTTGCCTGCCAGCGTGTGTGTCAGGCCCACAGCGTGTACTGTGCCACTACTGCCAGTGCCCACCACTCATATCTGGTGTCACAGTAGCTTGCATTTAAAACAGTAAAACAATTTTTCACTGTAATATAATTGCAGTTGCCTGCAAGCGTGTGTGTCAGGCCCACAGCGTGTACTGTGCCCACTACTGCCAGTGCCCACACTCATATCTAGTGTCACAGTAGCTTGCATTTAAAACAGTAAAACAATTTTTTCACTGTAATATAATTGCAGTTGCCTGCCAGCGTGTGTGTCAGGCCCCAGCGTGTACTGTGCTCACTACTCATATCTGGTGTCACAGTAGCTTGCATTTAAAACAGTAAAAAAAAAAATTCACTGTAATATAATTGCAGTTGCCTGCCAGCGTGTGTCAGGCCCACAGCGTGTACTGTGCCACTACTCATATCTGGTGTCACAGTAGCTTGCAATTAAAACAGTACAACTATTTTTTCACTGTAATATAATTGCAGTTGCCTGCCAGCGTGTGTGTCAGGCCACAGCGTGTACTGCCCACTACTCATATCTGGTGTACAGTAGCTTGCATTTAAAAACAGTAAAACAATTTTTTCACTGTAATATAATTGCAGTTGCCCTGCAAGCGGTGTGGTCAGGCCCACAGCATGTACTGTGCTCACTACTCATATTCTGGTGTCAACAGTAGCTTGCATTTAAAACAGTAAAAAAAAAATTCACTGTAATATAATTGCAGTTGCCTGCCAGCGTGTGTCAGGCCCACAGCGTGTACTGTGCCCACTACTTCATCATGGTGTCCAGTACTGTGCAATTAAAACAGTACAAACTATTTTTTCACTGTAATATAATTGCAGTTGCTGCAGCGTGTGTGTCAGGCCCACAGCGTGTACTGCCCACTACTCATATCTGGTGTCACAGTAGCTTGCATTTAAAACAAAAAAACTATTTTTTCTCTGTAATATAATTGCAGTTGCCTGCCAGCGTGTGTGTCAGGCCCACAGCTTGTACTGTGCCCACTACTGCCAGTGCCCACTACTCATATCTGGTGTCACAGTAGCTTGCACGCATAGTACCACTAATCAAAAAAAAAATTACAGGCAGAGGCAGGCCACCCCGCAGGGGCCGTCGTGGTCGTGGTGCTGTGATTTCCTTTGGCCCTAGAATAATGGCCAGTGTTCAGAGGCCACGTACCCTGAACTCGAAAAGTTCTGAGGACATAGTTGACAGGCTAACACAGGACACCCAATCTTCTACAGCTTCCGCTCAGAACCTTGACGCACCATCCTCCTCCAGCTCAGCTTCGGGCACCTCTCAAGTTACCACTCGCCCGCCTGCCGCCACCACCAACACTAGCACCACAGCTGCTTCACTTGATCTGTCAGAGGAGTTATTTACACATAAGTTGGAAGAAATGAGTGATGCACAACCATTATTGCCAGAGGATGACAGGGATATGTCTCAGTCAGGCAGCATTACACACATGGACGTACGGTGTGATGATGATGATGTTGTACCCCTGCTGCTTCCTTTGCTGAGTTGTCAGATACAAGTGAAGCGGTTGATGATGACGATGTGTCCGTGGATGTCACGTGGGTGCCCCGCTCGAAGAGAAGAAGAACAGGGGAAAGTTCAAATGGGGAGACAGAGAGGAGGAGGAGATGAGTTGAAAGCAGGGGGAGGTCGTCGCATGAAGCTAGTGGCACAGTCAGACAGCATGTCGCGGCACCCGGGGTCAGCCAGATAGCACGCCAATCAACGCATGCTGATGCCACCACCAGAATGCCGTCATTGCAAAGCTCAGCAGTGTGGGCATTTTTGGTGTGTGTCTGCCTCTAATAACAACAATGCCATTTGCAACCTGTGCCAAAAGAACACTGAGTCGTGGGAAGTCCAACACCCACCTAGGTACAACTGCTTTGCGAAGGCACATGCTCTCACATCACAAACGCCTATGGGATCAACACATGATGAGTACAAGCAGCACACAAACTCAAAGCCACCATCCTCCTCCTGGTCGAGCATCTTCAGCCACGTCAACCACTGCTGTCCTCCTTGCCCCCTCTCAACCATCCACCACTCCGCCTCTCACCTTCAGCAGTTCCTGCTCATCTGCCCACAGTCAGGTGTCTGTCAAGGAAATGTTTGAGCGTAAGAAGCCAATGTCACAGAGACACCCCCTTGCCCGGCGTCTGACAGCTGGCTTGTCGGAACTCTTAGCCCGCCAGCTTTTACCATACAAGCTGGTGGAGTCTGAGGCCTTCAAAAAATTTGTAGCTATTGGGACACCGCAGTGGAAGGTACCCGGCCGAATTTTTTTTTCACAAAAGGCAATCCCCAACCTGTACTCTATTGTGGAAAAGGAAGTCATGGCATGTCTGGCACACAGTGTTGGGGCAAGGTTCCATCTGATCACTGATACCTTGTCTGCAAAGCACGGTCAGGGCAGGGTATATCACGTACACTGCGCATTGGGTAAACCTGCTGACGGCTGCCAAGCCACGACTTGCAGGCAGGCCTGCTGCCACCTCCTCTACTCCTCCTACTCCCACCCTCTTCACTAACCTCCTCGGCTGAGTCCTCTTCGGCTGTGCTTCTTGCTCCACATCAACTGCACCCCCCAGCTCCCCAGGGGCTATTCCTCATCCGGATACGACAGTGTCACGCCGTCTTGGGGTTGACTTGCCTGAAAGCAGAGAGTCACACCTGACCAGCACTCCTGTCCGCCCTGAACGCACAGGTGGATCAGTGGCTGACTCCGCACCACCTGAAGATCGGCAAAGTGGTGTGTGACAACGGAAGCAATTTGTTGCGGCATTGAATTTGAGCAAGTTGACACATGTGCCGTGCATGGCATATGTGTTGAATCTGATCGTACAAACGCTTTGTGCATAAGTACCCAGGCTTACAGGACGTCCCCAAGCAGGCCAGGAAGGTGTGTGGCCATTTCAGGCGTTCCTACACGGCCATGGCGCACTTTTCCGATATTCATCGGCGAAACAAACATGCCAGTGAGGTGCTTGATTTACGACAGCCCGGACACGTTGGAATTCAACACTCCTAATGTTCGACCGCCTGCTCCAACAAGAAAAAGCCATAATGAGTATTTGCATGACCGGGGTGCTAGGACAGCCTCTGCAGAGCTGGGTATTTTTTTGCCACGTTACTGGACGCTCATGCGCAATGCCTGAGGCTCATGCGTCTTTTGAGGAGGTGACAAACCTAGTCAGTCGCACCGAAGGCACCATCAGTGACATCATCCCATTTGTTTTCGTCCTGGAGCGTGCCCTGCGAAGAGTGCTGGATCAGGCCGTAGATGAGCGTGAAGAGGAAGAGTTGTGGTCACCATCACCACCAGAAACAGCCTTATCAGCATCGCTTGCTGGACCTGCGGCAACGCTGGAAAGAGGAGTCAGAGGAGGAATGTGGCTTTGAGGAGGAGGAAGACCAACCACAGCAGGCATCCCAGGGTGCTCGTTGTCACCTCTCTGGTACCCGTGGTGTTGTACGTGGCTGGGGGGAAGAACAGACCAATGAGATCAGTGAGGATGAGGATGAGTAGCTTGGCATCCAACCTTATGCAAATGGGGGTCTTTCATGCTGTATGCATGTTGAGGGACCCTCGTATAAAAAGGCTGAAGGAGAACGACCTGTACTGGGTGGCCACGCTACTAGACCCCCGGTATAAGCAGAAAGTGGCTGAAATGTTACCGAATTACAGAAGTTGGAAAGGATGCAGCAGTTCAAAACAAGTTAACAAGTATGCTTTACACAGCGTATAAGGGTGATGTCACAGCACGACGGGAATCTAACAGGGGAAGAGGTGAAAGTAATCCTCCTCCTACCACGACCACGCCCGGCGAGGATAGGACGGCTTTACAGACGTGTTGTTGATGGAGGACATGCAGAGCTTTTTAAGTCCTACGCATCGCCACAGCCCTTCGGGGTCCACCTCAGAGAACGACTCAACTGACAGGTAGCAGACTTACCTCGCCTTAACTGCAGATATCGACACTCTGAGGAGCGATGAACCCCTTGACTACTGGTGTGCAAGCTTGACCTGTGGCCTGAGCTATCCCAATTTGCGATAGAACTTCTGCCTGCCCCGCTTCAAGTGTCCTGTCAGAAAGGACCTTCAGCGCAGCAGGACGGTATTGTCACTGAGAAGAGAAGTCGCCTAGGTCAAAAAAGTCTAGATTACCTCAGCTTTATTAAGATGAATGAGGCATGGATCCCGAAGGGACTGACAGTGGGGGATGCATTTGACTAAAAAAGGCCTGATGAGATGCCTTGGGCTAAAAATTGTCCCCCTTACCGCTGCGGTATTTAATCTCTGCATGCCGAATGACTTGTGTGACTTCTCCGCCACCAACTAGTGTTCAAGTCGCAATGTTTTAGTACACTTTCTGCCTGGAAAACGTCATTTTTTCCGGCCGCTGCTACAGCGCTGCAAAAATGCCTTATTTTTCAGGCATGTGTACATGCCTACTTTTTCTGGCCTGGTGCTGCACTGTGGCTACAAAAAAGAAAACAAAAAAAAGGCACATACATGTGTCAATTCCACTTTGTGATCGTTACCTTGTTGTGGTGAAGGGGCTTGCGTATCACAATGAAGCGACCACCTCTGTGAGTGTGTTGGCAATGGCAATGTTGGCACACACCAGATGATAAGGTCGTTGTTTCATGTGAACAGACCAAAAGCGATTGGCTGGATAATTTTTCATAGAAAAAACATACATTTTCTTTGTGATCATCTAAGGTGATCATTAAAGCCTACTAGGCCAACAATGGGCCCACACTGCAGAATCATTGTTTTCTGGGTCACTTAACTGTCACTGAACTACCTCAGCACGACCATAGGCTTTGAAAAACCGCCATCGCCTGCAATCTCCGAACGTGCGCACGAGCACAGTCATCACTACACCCAGATTGACGCATAGAGGAATAAAATTTATTTGACAACTCTTTTGCGGTTGTTTGCGGTGCGTTAAACGGGGAGTTTGGTCTGTCCACTGTGAAGTGGGGCGTAACCCTTACACTACCTGATCGATACAACATCATACCTGATCGTATACACACACTGGATGTTTTAAAGCATGTTATTCCAAACAATTTAGGAATGTTAGTTGATGTATGCCTTTATGGATTAAAACCCGACTCTGCGGTCCACTATGCAATTTTTCATGGGAGTTTTGCCATGGATCCCCCTCCGGCATGCCACAGTCCAGGTGTTAGTCCCCTGAAACAACTTTTCCTCACTATTGTGGCCAGAAAGAGTCCCTGTGGGTTTTAAAATTTGCCTGCCTATGAAGTCTATGGCGGTTAGCCCGGTTCGCCCGTTCGCGAACAATTGCGTAAATTCGCGTTCGCCGTTCGCGAACTGAAAATTTTATGTTCGCGACATCTCTAGTTGGGTGCTGTTATTGGAACCTCAACCAACTTAGCTTGATGAGGACTTCCGAGGGCTGTTAATAATTATAATAATATGTAAAAGAAAAAAGAAAAGAAAAATTAATTACAAACAAATAATAAAAACATTGAAAAAATAAATAAAAAGCCCCTTCACCATGCAAACTGTATACCTCTCTAAACCCATGTGCACAATTTCAAATATTAAAGGGGTTGTCCTTGACAAATATTCTACACTTTTTATACCAACACCTGGATCTGAATACTTTTGTAATTGCATGTCATTAAAACTTTATTATAGCTACTGAGTTATTCAATGAAATATACCTGTATAGCACCACCTGCTGTTTCCTCTTTTTCTGTTCTCTGTCCTGCTCAGTGAGATGGAAGCACATGCTCAGTTCCATCCTTTAACTGCCACCAGCTGCAGAAGAAAGGACATGCCCCAGAGAAAGTGCATGACCCCTAAAGCTGACAGCTCGAAATAAATCTAGCAGAGCAATTGGAGCAATGAATGGGAGGATCTCTGGATCCATGTGAGGTACAGGGCTGGCTCTAGCTTGGTTAGAAAGAGGTTGTCATGTACTAGATAATGTATGATGTTAATTTTTTACATTAATCATGGGATAAACCCTTTGAGCATGACATGGATGTTTTTGCATGAGCATCAGATGCTCACACATTTGGATGTTATGTTCTTGTCACGTGGAATGAACGCTCCAAACATACAGTAATTACCCCATACCACCAATATAGCAGTCCAAAAGGATACATTTTTCTATAGACTTCAAGGCCACCACATGTTTCACTTATTGCCTTAGCAGGCCTTTCCTGGCATTTCCAATGTGGTGAGCCAGGACCAATACATGAAGAGCAGTGGGGACTGAAGCAGTGAAGGAAAAGCTGAGGCGAGAGATCGGTGAGGGTGAGTATAGCTTATTTTATATTTTTTACATAGTTACATAGTTATATAGTTGATACGGTTGAAAAAAGACATAAGCCCATCAAGTTCAACCAAGGGATAGGTTGGGATGCGAATCCCAGAAGGAAGTGAGACTCAGATTTCTACACATTTTTATAAGCATTAATGTTGTTTACTTTTATTTTAACCCATCTTGGCAATTAAAAAAGACATAAATAATTCCCCGCAAAAATTAATGTTGATGACATGGCATGATGTCTAAGTGCAATGAAAAATGCAGACATTATAAGGGTTTCTACACACAAAAACTTGGCATTGGTTTTGTTTTTGGCATTTTTTTCTGCCATTTTTCTTTGCAAACAGTGTGCTTTACCATTATCATTTTTTTCATTGTGTTTTCTCCTATGAAAAAAATGGCAAGAGCTACAGCATGCTGTGCTTTTTTTTCCTTAAAAAAACAGCAACAACAAAAAGCCACCTAAATTACCAAAAGTGCCAATAGCAAGAAAAGACTTGTGTATCCTGGTGTTTTTACCACAAAAACACTGAATAATGCAGGTGCAATAAACACCACTAAAAGTGCAAAAGTTCAGAAAAGTGCCACCATGATGCACATTATGCATGTTTTTTTGTGTGGATTTACATGGAAAAAATGCACTATAAGGGCTCTTTCACACAAACGTATTTTCTTTCCATGTCCGTTCCATTTTTTGGCGGATCGTATGCAGAACCATTTATTTCAATGGGTCCGCAAAAAAAAACTGAAGTTACTCCATGCGCATTCCATTTCCATATGTCCGTTCCACAAAAAATAGAACATGTCCTATTATTATCTGCATTATGGACAAGGATAGTACTGTTCTATTAGAGGCCAGCTGTTCCGTTCCACAAAATATGGAATGTACGCGGACGTCATCCGTATTTTTTGCAGATCCGTCTTTTGCTTGAGCCCTAATTCAATATTAGCAAAGTGTTTGTTTTCTTTCCTTGTGGAAACTGACCTGCAGTCAGGATTTAGAAATCTGCAACATGTCAATTGGTTGTGTCCAAAAACTGCAAGTAATACATGATGTTTTTGGTGTGGATATGGTACTGTAAGGTAAAGAAATCCACACAAATATATTTAAAAAAAAAAAAAAATTTAAATCCGCACTTGTATGCAGATACCCTTAATCAGTTAAAATTGGACAGGTAATTTTCTACTGTGTATTTCAATATTAAATCAATCAATTGAAACTTGGATAGGCTGGAAGCTCCGCCTAAATGCATGGAACACACATAAAATGCCCAATTCAATCCCTGTGTCCTTCACATCCTGGTTCATGGGATTGTCCTGGCAAAATCAAGAGTGTTGGTAAGTATGTTGTCATCTTTGGCTTCCTTCACACAGTTTTTAGGTGCCTTTTTCAGTGTTTACCTTTTATTTTTTTAAACGTTTTTCAAATCTTATTGAAAGCCTATTGGAAAACCACCTAACAAAACACCACACCTTTAGCATACAGTGGCAGATAAATGAAACTAACAGAAACAATGTCATAGTTGTAGCTAGCCAGCTAAGACCTGTCCTAGGTTGCTAACATAGCTTATATGTTTATACAGCTAGACCTGTCAATTAAAACTTGGATTGGCTGGAAGCTCCGCATAAAGGCATGGAACACACATAAAATGCCCACTTCAATCCTGTGTCCTTCACATCCTGGTTCATGGGATTGTCCTGGCAAAATCAAGAGTGTTGGTAAGTATGTTGTCATCTTTGGCTTCCTTCACACAGTTTTTAGGTGCCTTTTTCAATGTTTACTTTTTATTTTTTTAAACGTTTTTTAAATCTTATTGAAAGCCTATTGGAAACCACCTAACAAAACACCACACCTTTAGCATACAGTGGCAGATTAATGAAACTAACAGAAACAATGTCATAGTTGTAGCTAGCCAGCTAAGACCTGTCCTAGGTTGCTAACATAGCTTATATGCTTATACAGCTAGACCTGCCAATTACCTTAATACAGTTCCTATGTTTGTGTGTTAAAGACAAAAGCAGAGTTATTTACAGTGACTTCATGTTTGGATGTCATATAACTGTCATGTTATATTTTGTCATGTTATATTTTGTGTTCATAGATGCAGAAAAGATAGTGTGCCTTTAAGATTCATTATATAATGTGAGGTAAGCTCAATTATACAGCAGAAACAACAGAAAGCAGAGAGTTAAACTGTTGTTGCTGGGCAGGAGTCTAGACCAATCACAGCCAGCCTCACACACAGCAGGAGTCTTGGCCAATCACATCCAGCCTCACACACAGCCTGTGTGAGAAATTCCCTAGCAGGAGCTGCAAGAAATTATTATTCACCAGAGAGAGAAGCTGAACTGACATTCACTCCACTAAGAGCTGTGTTTTATGGAAGCAGAGAGGCCAAGATAGGTATTCAAAACAGCTATAATGTATATAATGATTAGAACTGTATACTGAACTGGTTATATGTGTGTTTACTTACAGTTCCACCAAATTCAATTGCAGACTACAAAGTTCACAATCCAAATTCTAATTCCATATTGCAATCCAAATTACAAACTGCTCATACCAGATCATACTGAGCCATAAAAGCAAACTGCTCAAAGTAATTGTATAAAGCAAACTGCAAACCAAGTTGAGCAAGTAGAACTATTGGTTAAACATAGAGGCCATAGAACGTGTGCATTAGTCAAACTGCAGCTCACTCTTAAAGTGGTAGAACGGCAAAGGCAAAATAGTCAGAGAAAGAGCGGCAACCCTCCTGCGATCCCTAGAGAGATAAAGAGACGCATTGTGGGAGGCCAAAGTCCAGAGTTACAGTTCCCGCACCGCTATCCACAAAGAGGCCACGTACTGCAGCCAGCTAGTTTCCCGCCACTAGGCCTAAGGTCTGCAGCAGCGTATCCAAGCCAGAGCATCGCAAGTCAGCACAAAGAATCGCAAGCAGTGTATCTAAGCCAGCGCATCGCAAGCATTGCAAGTCTGCACAGAGCATCGCAAGTCTGCCCACAGCATCGCTAGTCAGCGCAGAGCATCACATCATATTAAGAAAAGACATGTCTCCTTTAAGACTGACATTTGTTCCTGCTCTTCAGAATAATGTCAGAGATTTCCTTTTATTACTTATCATTGCATATAGGCTTTGGCATAAAGAGACTTTTTGTGTTCATAAATAAGAGATTTAAAAGTAAAAACAAAGTACAGTTTTTTAGTATATGGACTCTATTGCATTTAAAGTGAAAGTCATTTATTTCTACATTTTGTCAGTATTGCATTTAAAGTGAAAGTCATTTATGCATTTGTCAGTATTGCATTTAAGATGAAAGGCATCTTATTATTTGTATTGATTGTGATAGCATTGAAAGTAAAATGTCTGAGCCTAGTATTGCCATGCCACTGTTAGAGGATACAAAGATAGATAGAGTGGAAGTTGAAGAGCAAGGGAACCTATCTGAGGTAGAAGAGTCTGATGCAGCATTAGTGTTGCCTCAAAACAAATATAGCCCAAACAGATGAACTAAGACGTTCATTGTGTGCCAGAAAACCGACCTCAAAGATGCTGGAAAATTTGGAGCAAGAAGCAGCATTAAAAGAGATTTGCCCGGATGTATGATAGATGGAAATCATACATTAAAGACATTTGTAGAAATTTAAAGCAAGAAAATATAAAAAAGAACTTGAGTGATATGGTAGAGACAGTAGAAGAATCTGAATCAGAGCTTATGGCAGCATATGTCAACCTGCAGTCGTTTTAGACACCTTCCCAGGATATTGTAACGAACATGGAGACATGTACTGCAGTCACTAAAGAATTAGTAAAGCTCATGAGAGAACTTTCATCTGCAGCTAATTATGATGAAGTTAAAGCAAGAAGTAGAATGAATGAGCTTTTTATGAGATACTATGCTAGGTCCTTAGGGGGAACCACAATCTCAAGTGTGACTTCCTTCGTTAGCAGAAGTGCCACCCATATATCAGAGTCCTCAAATACTTCAGCCAAAAGAAAGGAATTAGCTGAACAACTTGCTGTCAAGAGAGCAGAAATTGAAATGGGAGCTGCCATCGAGGCACAGCGCTGTCAAATGGAAGCACAGCGCCATCAAATGGATGCTAAAATGGATGCACAACGCCATCAGATGGAAGCTGAAATGGAGGCACACCGCCATCAAATGGAAGCTGAAATGGAAGCACGGCACCAACAGATAATAAGTCTGGAAAGGCAGAAAGACGTTAAGATCATAGAAGCCAGACTCAGAGTACATGAGGGGGATATGAGTCAGAGTAGTCATAGGTTCAAATCTGTACTAAGTGAAAAAAAATACTCCTATTTCCCTTCATACGCTCATGAGAATGAAAGGAAATCTTCAGCATGTAGTGAAGAAATAAGTCATTATCCTTCCATCCCTGCTCAGAAAGACAAACAGAGGCCTAGTCCAGTGTCAGGAAAAAGTTGTGTGAATTTACCCTCTATCTCTACCAGAAAAGATAAAGAAAGGGACTCACCTAATTCAGAACTAAGTGAGAAAATAGAACAGGATGATTCTATTTCTAGATGTCACGGCAATGCTCAGGAGAGTGTTACAACCATTGTCCCAGCAAGAAAACAAAGAACAGTCCTAGCTAGATTTCCTGTTCCGTAACCTACTGTATTTTCAGGAGATGTACTGAAGTTCATAGAGTGGAAGGCAAGCTTTAAAATGTTATGTTATGTTACTAAGTCCTTGTATAGCGCTCTAAAGGAACTCAATCCGATCGTTAAAATGATCGTTGAGCATCATTGCTTCAGTCCAGTTGACAAGTTATTCTACCTTCAGAGATATGTTGGTGGGGAAGCAAAGAAAGGAAACTTCTATACAAAAGATGAAGAAGCCTACAAGCAAGATATGGTCATCCTTTCTTAGTACAAAGAGATTTTAGCGAGAAATTGAATAACTGGCCTAAAATAGGTCCTAAAGAACACTTCAGACTCCAAGAGTATTGTGACTTCCTGCAAGCATGCAGCAATGCCATCCCACATGTTCAAGGTCTAGAAGTGCTGCTCGACTATCTAGAAAACTCAGGATGCTAGCCAAGCTACCTGAAGAAGTGGCTTCTAGATGGAATCGCTATGTGACTGAACAGTTAGATCTAGGCAAGAACTTCCCAAGTTTTAAAGAGTTCTCTGAGTTCATCAATAAGGAAGAATGGATAACATGTAATCCAGTAAAATCATCTTACATCTTAAAATCCTTAGAAGAAAGGCCTGCAAGAGAGATAAGATGCGCAAGAGCAACTAGCTTAGCAACCAACGCACCAGCTAAAGGTCCAGATACCTACGAGAGCAAGTTCAAAGTCACTACTGGGATCAGTAGAGACAGAACCGACAAATCTTCGGACTACCTTCAAATGTATGTTCTGTGGAGAGGACCACCCCATACACAAGTGCCAACAATTGAAGGAGAAGCCCCCAGATGAAAAGAAAAGGTTTGTGCTTGAGAACCAACTGTGTTTCGGATGTCTAAGAAAAGGCCATGTTAATGGAGTAAAAAGGCCATGTTAAGGAGTGTAAGAAAAAGGCCAATATGCAGCATTTGCAAAGGACGCCATCCTATACCACTGCATGAAGAACGTCCAAAGAAAGATAAATCCTCAATACCTAAAGATACTGAGGAAGGAAAGAAAGTATCAGTATTCTCTTGCAGAGTGAGGGAAGGAGAAAGCAACTGCACATCAATGGTTGTACCAGTGTGCATTTCAAATCCTAAAAGGAGGAGCAAAAAGGTATACGCCTATGCGCTACTGGATGCCCAGAGTGACGTCACCTTCATTGATCAAGAAATCTGCAAGAAATTACAAGTGGCTACAGAACCAGTGAAGCTCAAACTCACAATGACGGGGAGAGACACAGTAGTGAACAGTCAAAGGGTCAAAGGACTGAGAGTTCACATTAGATCTACCTCCAGCTTATACAAAAGACGATATACCTCTAGATCGAGATCGCATACCTACCTGTGAAACAGCCAATAAATGGGAACACCTATCTCTCATATCTCATGAAATTTCCCCCTGAAGGAGTTGGTGTAGGACTGTTGATAGGCTACAATTGTCCTGAAGCCTTGGTACCACGAAAGGTAATCACAGGAGGAAAGGGTGAACTCTACGATGTTCAAACTGATCTAGGTGGGGTGTTGTTGGAGGAAAACAGCAGATCGCAAACTCAAGACAGGTGATAGGATTGTGTCATTAAATATCTGTCCAAGAGTTACCAACCGTAAGTCCAGCAAAAGTAATCAAGATCCTTGAATCCGACTTTGCAGACATAAGTTCTAAAGAAAAGAGAGTATCCCAAGAAGACATAAAGTTCGTACACACTTTAGAAGAAAGTATTCAGCAGAATCAACAAGGTCATCTTGAAATGCCCTTACCTTTTAGAGAATGACCTCGTCTTCCAAATAACAGAAATCTTGCCCTAGCAAGATTGAAATGTTTAAAGAAAAGGATGGGAAGAGATCACAAACGCAAGAATGATTATTTGAAATTCATGGAAGGCATCATCGAAGAAGGACACGCAGAGAAAGTTACTAACCAACCTAAAGAAGGAGAAGTGTGGTACATCCCACATCAAGGTATTTACCACTCAAAGAAACCAGATAAGATTATAGTAGTATTTAAATGCTCAGCAAAGTACAATGGTGTTGCATTGAATAATCATCTACTAAAAGGACCAGATCTTACAAACACTCTGCCTGGAGTACTCTGTAGATTCAGAAAGTATCCCATAGCGGTCATGTGTGACGTTGAAAATATGTTCCACCAGTTTCATGTAAAGAATGAAGATAGAGATTTCCTGAGGTTTCTATGGTGGGAGGACTGAGATACAGAATCAGAGCCAGCAGAATACAGAATGAAAGTAAACTTGTTTGGAGCAGCATCGTCTCCAGGTTGCGCCAATTATGGTATGATGTACCTGGCCAATCAGAATGAAAAGGATTGCCCATCAGCAGCAAATTTTCAGAAGAAAATGTTTTATGTAGATGATGGTCTTATAAGTCTAGAGTCTACAGAATCTGTAATTAAACTAGTGAAAGAAAGCCAAGAGTTGTGCTCAAGAGGAAACCTGCGCCTTCACAAATTTATCTCAGATAACAGAGAGGTACTGGAATCCATCAGTGACTCTGAATGTGCATCATCAATGAAGAATCTAGATCTCAATTATGATCATCTTCCAGTTCAGAACGTACTTGCATTGGGATAGATTGTAAAGAAAGACAAGTTCTTCTTTGAAATATCTATTGAAGAGAAAATTGCAACTAGACGTACCATTCTTTCCGCAGTGGCTTCTATATTTGGTCCATTGGGATTCTTGGCCCCAGTAATCCTCAGAGCAAAAGAAATACTACAAGAATTATGCAGACAGAAGTTGGGGTGGGACGAGTCCATACCTGAAAATTTGAGGCCAAGATGGGAGAGTTGGATAAGAGACTTGCAAAACTTGAGAGGATACCCAGATGTTTTGTACCTCATGATTTCGGAAAGTACAAGAAAATAGTACTTCATCATTTTTCAGATGCTAGTAGTTATGGTTATGGTCAGTGCTCCTACATCAGAGTAATAGTAGAAGAAAAGATACACTGTGCCCTGGTTATGGGGAAGGCCAGAGTTGCACCTCTCAGTATTCAGACATTACCAAGACTTGAACTGACAGCAGCCGTAGTTTCAGCATCAGTAAGCAAGTTTCTGAGAGAAGAATTGGAACTGAAAATGGATGAAGAATATGTTTGAACAGACTCACAAGTTATCCTAGGATACATAAACAGCAAACCTCGAAGATTCCATATCTTTGTCGCCAAAAGAGTTGAGAAAATTTGAGAAATAGAAAATCCGGAACATTGGCATCACATTGACACAAAGCATAACCCAGAAGATCATGCTTCAAGAGGCCTGAATGTAACAGAATTGAAAAATTCTAATTGGTTCACAGGCCCAGAGTTCCTTTGGGAAAAGGAAATCACGCCCAGTAAAGGTTACACAGAATTGTCTATGGGTGATCCAGAAGTAAAAGTTGTACAAACATTGAGCACTGCTGCCAAGTGTCAAGATGACATACTTGAAAGACTAGCCAGATGATCAAAATGGCATATAGTCATAAACGTAGTAGCTTGAATTCAACGTTTGGCAAAGGGAATCAGAAAGAAGGAATCATTGAATGTAGAAGAAAGACTGAAAGCTGAAGAAACAGTCATAAGACTCATTCAACAGAGATTCTACAGTGAAGAGTTGAAGAGACTTAGTCAATAACCTAAAAAGCTTACAAACAACCACCCATTGTACAAGCTTAATCTTGTTCTGCAGCAGGGAGACTGGAAAAAACTCGACCTTCACAAGATTGATTATTTATCACTACCACAACATCAAGGAAGAAGCTTTACCCAAAGCTGTTTGAGAGAAGGTGGTTACTGGATAGTAAAAGAAAGCAAAGTTATAGCAAAGTATATAAGTAAATGTGAAGTCTGCAGAAAGGCACGTAGACCTACCGAAGAACAAAGAATGGCAGATTTACCGGCAGATCGTGTAAACACATCACCACCATTTCTTTATAGCGGAATGGATTGTTTTGGCCCATTCATCACCAATCAGAACAGCAAGGAGTACAAAAGATATGGACTAATATTTACATGTCTAAGCTCCAGAGCAATTCACCTAGAAATGTTAGAAGATATGTCAACTGAAGCATTCATCAACGCTTTGAGATGTTTCATAGCCATTAGAGGTACTGTCAGAGAGCTTAGATCTGACCAAGGATGTAATTTTGTCAGAGCAAAGAATGAATTGAAAAAAGCTCTAAAAGAGATCGATGAAGAAAAAGTAACTGTGTATTTTTTAGAGAAACAGTGTGATTTTCATATGAATGCTCCACATGCAAGCCATACAGGAGGAGTTTGGGAAAGACAAATCAGAACTGTAAGAAATGTGTTAACCACTTCCCGCCACGCTAACGCCGAAAGGCGTCATTTCTGCGGCGCTCCCAGGTCACACTAACGCCAATAGGCGTCATCTCGCGTGAGCCGAGATTTCCTGTGAACGCGCGCACACAGGCGCGCGCGCTCACAGGAACGGAAGGTAAGAGAGTCGATCTCCAGCCTGCCAGCGGCGATCGTTCGCTGGCAGGCTGGAGATGTGTTTTTTTTAACCCCTAACAGGTATATTAGACGCTGTTTTGATAACAGCGTCTAATATACCTGCTACCTGGTCCTCTGGTGGTCCCCTTTGTTTGGATCGACCACCAGAGGACACAGGTAGCTCAGTAAAGTAGCACCAAGCACCACTACACTACACTACACCCCCCCCCGTCACTTATTAACCCCTTATTAGCCCCTGATCACCCCATATAGACTCCCTGATTACCCCCCTGTCATTGATTACCCCCCTGTCATTGATTACCCCCCTGTAAAGCTCCATTCAGACGTCCGCATGATTTTTACGGATGCACTGATAGATGGATCGGATCCGCAAAACGCATCCGGACGTCTGAATGAAGCCTTACAGGGGCGTGATCAATGACTGTGGTGATCACCCCATATAGACTCCCTGATCACCCCCCTGTCATTGATTACACCCCTGTCATTGATCACCCCCCTGTAAAGCTCCATTCAGACGTCCGCATGATTTTTACGGATGCACTGATAGATGGATCCGATCCGCAAAACGCATCCGGACGTCTGAATGAAGCCTTACAGGGGCATGATCAATGACTGTGGTGATCACCCCATATAGACTCCCTGATCACCCCCCTGTAAAGCTCCATTCAGATGTCCGCATGATTTTTACGGATGCACTGATAGATGGATCCGATCCGCAAAACGCATCCGGACGTCTGAATGAAGCCTTACAGGGGCGTGATCAATGACTGTGGTGATCACCCCATATAGACTCCCTGATCACCCCCCTGTCATTGATTACACCCCTGTCATTGATCACCCCCCTGTAAAGCTCCATTCAGACGTCCGCATGATTTTTACGGATGCACTGATAGATGGATCCGATCCGCAAAACGCATCCGGACGTCTGAATGAAGCCTTACAGGGGCATGATCAATGACTGTGGTGATCACCCCATATAGACTCCCTGATCACCCCCCTGTAAAGCTCCATTCAGATGTCCGCATGATTTTTACGGATGCACTGATAGATGGATCCGATCCGCAAAACGCATCCGGACGTCTGAATGAAGCCTTACAGGGGCATGATCAATGACTGTGGTGATCACCCCATATAGACTCCCTGATCACCCCCCTGTAAAGCTCCATTCAGATGTCCGCATGATTTTTACGGATGCACTGATAGATGGATCGGATCCGCAAAACGCATCCGGACGTCTGAATGAAGCCTTACAGGGGCATGATCAATGACTGTGGTGATTACCCCCCTGTAAAGCTCCATTCAGATGTCCGCATGATTTTTACGGATGCACTGATAGATGGATCGGATCCGCAAAACGCATCCGGACGTCTGAATGAAGCCTTACAGGGGCGTGATCAATGACTGTGGTGATCACCCCATATAGACTCCCTGATCACCCCCCTGTCATTGATTACCCCCCTGTCATTGATTACCCCCCTGTAAAGCTCCATTCAGACGTCCGCATGATTTTTACGGATCCACTGATAGATGGATCGGATCCGCAAAACGCATCCGGACGTCTGAATGAAACCTTACAGGGGCATGATCAATGACTGTGGTGATCACACCATATAGACTCCCTGATCACCCCCCTGTCATTGATTACCCCCCTGTAAAACTCCATTCAGATGTCCGCATGATTTTTACGGATGCACTGATAGATGGATCGGATCCGCCAAACGCATCCGGACGTCTGAATGAAGCCTTACAGGGGCGTGATCAATGACTGTGGTGATCACCCCATATAGACTCCCTGATCACCCCCCTGTCATTGATCACCCCCCCTGTCATTGATCACCCCCCTGTCATTGATCACCCCCCTGTAAGGCTCCATTCAGACATTTTTTTGGCCCAAGTTAGCGGAATTATTATTATTTTTTTCTTACAAAGTCTCATATTCCACTAACTTGTGTCAAAAAATAAAATCTCACATGAACTCACCATACCCCTCACGGAAACCAAATGCGTAAAATTTTTTAGACATTTATATTCCAGACTTCTTCTCACGCTTTAGGGCCCCTAGAATGCCAGGGCAGTATAAATACCCCACATGTGACCCCATTTCGGAAAGAAGACACCCCCAGGTATTCCGTGAGGGGCATATTGAGTCCATGAAAGATTGAAATTTTTGTCCCAAGTTAGCGGAACGGGAGACTTTGTGAGAAAAAAATTAAAAATATCAATTTCCGCTAACTTGTGCCAAAAAAAAAAAATTTCTATGAACTCGCCATGCCCCTCATTGAATACCTTGGGGTGTCTTCTTTCCAAAATGGGGTCACATGTGGGGTATTTATACTGCCCTGGCATTCTAGGGGCCCCAAAGCGTGAGAAGAAGTCTGGTATCCAAATGTCTAAAAATGCCCTCCTAAAAGGAATTTGGGCACCTTTGCGCATCTAGGCTGCAAAAAAGTGTCACACATCTGGTATCGCCGTACTCAGGAGAAGTTGAGGAATGTGTTTTGGGGTGTCATTTTACATATACCCATGCTGGGTGAGAGAAATATCTTGGTCAAATGCCAACTTTGTATAAAAAAATGGGAAAAGTTGTCTTTTGCCAAGATATTTCTCTCACCCAGCATGGGTATATGTAAAATGACACCCCAAAACACATTCCCCAACTTCTCCTGAATACGGCGATACCACATGTGTGACACTTTTTTGCAGCCTAGGTGGGCAAAGGGGCCCACATTCCAAAGAGCACCTTTAGGATTTCACAGGTCATTTACCTACTTACCACACATTAGGGCCCCTGGAAAATGCCAGGGCAGTATAACTACCCAACAAGTGACCCCATTTTGGAAAGAAGACACCCCAAGGTATTCCGTGAGGGGCATGGCGAGTTCCGAGAATTTTTTATTTTTTGTCACAAGTTAGTGGAAATTTTTTTTTTTTTTTTTCATACAAAGTCTCATATTCCACTAACTTGTGACAAAAAATAAAAACTTCCATGAACTCACTATGCCCATCAGCGAATACCTTGGGGTCTCTTCTTTCCAAAATGGGGTCACTTGTGGGGTAGTTATACTGCCCTGGCATTCTAGGGGCCCAAATGTGTGGTAAGGAGTTTGAAATCAAATTCTGTAAAAAATGACCTGTGAAATCCGAAAGGTGCTCTTTGGAATATGGGCCCCTTTGCCCACCTAGGCTGCAAAAACGTGTCACACATCTGGTATCCCCGTACTCAGGAGAAGGTGGGGAATGTGTTTTGGGGTGTCATTTTACATATACCCATGCTGGGTGAGAGAAATATCTTGGCAAAAGACAACTTTTCCCATTTTTTTTATACAAAGTTGGCATTTGACCAAGATATTTATCTCACCCAGCATGGGTATATGTAAAAAGACACCCCAAAACACATTCCTCAACTTCTCCTGAATACAGAGATACCAGATGTGTGACACGTTTTTGCAGCCTAGGTGGGCAAAGGGGCCCATATTCCAAAGAGCACCTTTCGGATTTCACTGGTCATTTTTTGCAGAATTTGATTTCAAACTCCTTACCACACATTCGGGCCCCTAGAATGCCAGGGCAGTATAACTACCCCACAAGTGACCCCATTTTGGAAAGAAGAGACCCCAAGGTATTCGCTGATGGGCATAGTGAGTTCATGGAAGTTTTTATTTTTTGTCACAAGTTAGTGGAATATGAGACTTTGTATGAAAAAAAAAAAAAAATCATCATTTTCCACTAACTTGTGACAAAAAATAAAAAATTCTAGGAACTTGCCATGCCCCTCACGGAATACCTTGGGGTGTCTTCTTTCCAAAATGGGGTCACTTGTGGGGTAGTTATACTGCCCTGGCATTCTAGGGGCCCGAATGTGTGGTAAGGAGTTTGAAATCAAATTCTGTAACAAATGACCTGTGAAATCCGAAAGGTGCTCTTTGGAATATGGGCCCCTTTGCCCACCTAGGCTGCAAAAAAGTGTCACACATCTGGTATTGCCGTACTCAGGAGAAGGTGGGGAATGTGTTTTGGGGTGTCATTTTACATATACCCATGCTGGGTGAGAGAAATATCTTGGCAAAAGACAACTTTTCCCATTTTTTTATACAAAGTTGGCATTTGACCAAGATATTTATCCCACCCAGCATGGGTATATGTAAAAAGACACCCCAAAACACATTCCTCAACTTCTCCTGAATACAGAGATACCAGATGTGTGACACTTTTTTGCAGCCTAGGTGGGCAAAGGGGCCCATATTCCAAAGAGCACCTTTCGGATTTCACAGGTCATTTTTTACAGAATTTGATTTCAAACTCCTTACCACACATTTGGGCCCCTAGAATGCCAGGGCAGTATAACTACCCCACAAGTGACCCCATTTTGGAAAGAAGAGACCCCAAGGTATTTCGTGATGGGCATAGTGAGTTCATAGAAGTTTTTATTTTGTGTCACAAGTTAGTGGAATATGAGACTTTGTAAGAAAAAAAAAAAAAAAAAATCATCATTTTCCGCTAACTTGTGACAAAAAATAAAAAGTTCTATGAACTCACTATGCCCATCAGCGAATACCTTAGGGTGTGTACTTTCCGAAATGGGGTCATTTGTGGGGTGTTTGTACTGTCTGGCCATTGTAGAACCTCAGGAAACATGACAGGTGCTCAGAAAGTCAGAGCTGCTTCAAAAAGCGGAAATTCACATTTTTGTACCATAGTTTGTAAACGCTATAACTTTTACCCAAACCATTTTTTTTTTACCCAAACATTTTTTTTTTATCAAAGACATGTAGAACTATAAATTTAGAGCAAAATTTCTATATGGATCTCGTTTTTTTTGCAAAATTTTACAACTGAAAGTGAAAAATGTCATTTTTTTGCAAAAAAATCGTTAAATTTCGATTAATAACAAAAAAAGTAAAAATGTCAGCAGCAATGAAATACCACCAAATGAAAGCTCTATTAGTGAGAAGAAAAGGAGGTAAAATTCATTTGGGTGGTAAGTTGCATGACCGAGCAATAAACGGTGAAAGTAGTGTAGTGCCGATTTGTAAAAAAGGGCCTGGTCTTTAGGGGGGTATAAACCTGTGGTCCTTAAGTGGTTAAGCTCAGTGTTGAAAAAGAACGCCGGAAAAATAGATGATGGTTCACTTAGGACTAGTGATGGTAGAATATTCGTCATATATTCGCGAATATTCGTATTCGAGATATTCGTTTTATTGCGAAGAATCTGTAATAAAAAAAAATCGCATAATGCAAATTTTTATGCGAAAAAAGGTGTTGGTCAAAAACGAGTATATAGCACTAGTGTTGATCACGAATATTCGAATTTCGAATTTTTATTGCGAATATAGGTACTTCGAAAATTCGCGAATATTTCGAATATAGTTATATATATTCGTAATTTCGAATATTCGATTTTTTTTTTTCGATTTATCTTTTATTTTTTCATCAGTACACATGATCCCTCACTGCTTCTAGCTTGTGGGCCAATAAGAAGGCTGCAATATACTTGACTTTAGGAGTAGTAGTGTTTGCGAATTTTGCTCTATATTCGTTTTTTTTGTATTCGCTATATTGCTAAATATTCTTGTTTTAGAATATTACAAATATTCGAAAAAACAAAGTTATAGCAATATAGAGAATATTCGAAAAAAATCGAATATAGAGCAATTTAGCTAATATAGTGCTATAATCTTCTTTGTCTAATAGTTGTAAGTTGAAAAATTCGCAATAAAAAAATGCGAATCTGAAAACTCAAATTGCAAAAATTTGCATATTACACAATCATTACCTTTCCGATTTTTGGAGTAAAAAAAAATCGTGATTTTTTGACGAATATTCTACAAAATATTCGCGAAATATCGCGAATTCGAATATGACCCCTGCCGCTCATCACCATATAGCACTACAGAATATACTGCTATATATTCGTTTTTAGAATATTCGTCATTTTTTCCATCTGAACAAATGATTCCTCCCTGCTTAAAATGCTTGTGGGTCATGACTTTAGATGTTGAAAAAAGACGAATATTCTAAAAAACGAATATATAGCACTATAGCGAATATATTTGTTTTTACATTTTTTAGAATATTAGTCTTTTTTTCTCTCCAAACAGTACAGTTAAACCCCTTTGGCATACTCCTCCCCACAAGCGTCCCCGTCACCATGGGAACGCCTGGTGGTTAGAATATACCATCGGATCGTGAAAACTCGAATCCGATGGTATATTCTAACACAGAGGCATTCCCATGGTGATGGGGACGCTTGAAGTTAGAGTATACCAACAGGCGCATACATACTGGCCCCCTGCTGCCTGGTGGCACCTGACCTCTGACAGGGCACTGTGATCCACACAATTAACCCCTCAGGTGCCGCACCTGAGGGGTTAATTGTGCGGATTACAGCACCCTGTCAGAGGTTGGGTGCCGCCGGGCAGCAGTGCGCCCCCCCGCCTCCCCCCCACTATTAAAATCATTCATGGGCAGTGCGCCCTAACTACCCCTCACCAGTATTACATTCATTGGTGGCCAGTGCGGATCCCCCCCCTCCGTATTAAACATAATTTAATACGGATGTTCTGGGACTCCGATCGGAACTGCCGCTGCCACCTATGATGGGGGAAGGCGCACTGCCAGCAATGATTAATACTGGGGAGGGAGGGGGGATTGAGGGCGCACTGCCACCAATGATTGTAATACTGGTGCGGCACCTGAGGGGTTAATTGTGTGGATCACAATGCCCTGTCAGAGGTCAGGTGCTGAGAGGCAGCAGGGGGCCAGTATGTATGCGCCTGTTGGTATACTCTAACTTCAAGCGTCCCCATCACCATGGGAACGCCTGTGTTAGAATATACCATCGGATTTGAGTTTTCACAATCTAACTCAGATCCGATGGTATATTCTAACCACCAGGCGTTCCCATGGTGACGGGGACGCTTGTGGGGAGGAGTATGAAGCTATTGTAGTGGGATGCTATTGGCTCGAGGTGAGTCATGTGATTTGAGTGTTTGCAACCCCTTGTTTTATGAATGAGAAAGGAGGGGGGTTGATCTTTTGTATTGCATGCTCTGTTCATTGATGTTTTGTTGTTACTATATATGCGAATATTTTGAGCCTGAATGGGCTTTGAGTTTTCAGTTTTTTATTGTATTATGTGAACATCCAAAAGGAGAAAAAATAGGTATATGTATACTAATGGGCGGTCTGTGGGAGGGACTATGGCTCAATAAGTACTGCACCTGTGAGGCAGAATATCATCGCCCCTGACAAAGCTAGACTGGCAAAACCCGGGTTGGGTGGATCTGTGATGATAAAGACTTGTTTTTATGACTGAAATTTTAGACCTGTTGTAAGTAGAATAAAACCTGCTGATTGCGATATTGCCTGATGGAACTTCACTATTTGTACTAATACTTCCCTCTAGGGTGCAGGTGTACGTGAGTGCACCTAGCCTCTGGTAACCGATTGTTTGGCTACAAGGTGAAACAACCTGAGCATTGGAAAGAAGGTTCTGGGATTGGAACTTTGTACTCAGAAGGCAGCGCGATCAACAAATTCTGGACATTTTTTACTGTGAAGCGATCTATACTCACGTCGCTTGGTGGATCTGCAGCGCCGATAAGTACACCAAAAATTGGAGACTCTTTTTTAATGTGGGGAGGAGTATGCCTGACTCATTGACCACAAGCATTTTAAGCAGGGAGGAATCATTTGTTCAGATGTAAAAAATGACGAATATTCGATATAACGAATATATAGCAGTATATTCGTAATATTTGCGAATTATCGAAGTTTCAATATTGGCGATTAATATTCGCTATTCGAATATTTGCGCTCAACACTACTTAGGACCTTATTCTATTAAGTAATGTCTATTGTTAATAGTCGTCCACTTACAATTGATAACATCAACAATCCAACAAGTTTGGACCATTTAACTCCCAACAATCTACTTCACCTTAAGTCTGATTACATACAGCCACCACCTGGCAAGTTCACCAAAGAGTATTTTTATGCTAAAAGAAGATAGTGAAGAGTTCAATATCTATCAGAACAGTTTTGGAATAGATGAAGAAAAGAGTACTTAGCCAATCTTATACTAAGAAGTAAATAGCAAACACCCTGAAGAAACGTCCAAGTTGGTGACATAGTATTAGTGAAAGAAGATTTACCTAGAAGTCAATGGAAATTGGCCAAAGTTCTAGAAGTTCAAAAGGATGAAGACAAACTAGTAAGAAGAGTATTGTTACATGTAGGAGACTCAAAACTTGACAAAAAAGGAAAACGTCTCACTACTCCACTCAAGTTGGAACGTCCTATACAGAAGTTAGTTGTTCTACTTGAGAGTGATAAAAGACACTTGGAAGTTGAGAACATGATGGAAAATTCCTCATATTCATGTTTAAGTCCTACTACTGAGAACATAGAATTATAGGTAATTTTGGTGAGAGTGTAGCTGGCCAGCTAAGACCTGTCCTAGGTTGCTAACATAGCTTGTATGTTTATACAGCTAGACCTGCCAATAACCTTAATATTGTTCCTGTGTTTGTGTGTTAAAGACAAAAGCAGAGTTATTTACAGTGACTTCATGTTTGGATGTCATATAACTGTTATATTTTGTGTTCACAGAAGCAGAAAAGATAGTATGCCTTTAAGATTCATTATATAAGGTAAGGTAAGCTCAATGACACAGCGGAAACAACAGAAAGCAGAGAGTTAAACTGCTGTTGCTGGGCAGGAGTCTAGACCGAACACAGCCAGCCTCACACACAGCAGGAGTCTTGGCCAATCACAGCCAGCCTCACACACAGCCTGTGTGGGAAATTTCCTAGCAGGAACTGCTAGAAATTATTATTTAGTTACCAGTGAGAGAAGCTGAACAGACATTCACTCCACTAAGAGCTGTGTTTTATGGAAGCAGAGAGGCCAAAATAGGTATTTAAAACAGTGATAATGTTCCTTATGTTAATATAGCGATTAGAACTGTATACTGAGCTGGTTATATGTGTGTTTATTTACAGTTCCACCAAATTCAGTTGAAAACTACAAAGTTCACAATCCAAATTCAAATTCCATATTGCAATCCAAATTACGAACTGCTCATATCAGATCATACTGAGCCATAAAAGCAAACTGCTCAAAGCAATTGTATAGAGCAAACTGCAAACCAAGTTGAGCAAGTAGAACTATTGGTTAAACCTCAGATATACCTCTCAGAGAGATCATAAAGTGCTTAAATAACTTAAAGTGATAGTACAGACACTAATACTGAAGAGAGAAATATATCCACCATTTTATGTTGAATGACAAGATTGAACAGTT
This sequence comes from Bufo bufo, assembly GCF_905171765.1. Taxonomy (NCBI): domain Eukaryota; kingdom Metazoa; phylum Chordata; class Amphibia; order Anura; family Bufonidae; genus Bufo; species Bufo bufo. Next base: position 591,412,892 of record NC_053390.1, read on the forward strand.
GAACCACCATCTTATGCATACCGCCATTTTGTGAAACTTTATTCAACACGTGTTTTGTACATGGACAATCTAAATTTATTACTCACTGTCTACTCTTCCTCTGAAGAAGTTATAATTACCTTTAAGGCCCCTTTCACGTGAGCGTGACGGATTAGGTCCGAATGCGTTCAGGGTGCGTTCAGTGAAACTCACACCATTTTGCAATCAAGTTGAGTCAGTTTTGTCTGCATTTGCGTTCAGTTGTTCAGTTTTTTCCTCGAGAGTGCAATGAGTTTTGATGCGTTTTTCATGCGCGTGATAAAAAACTTAAGTCCCCTTTCACACGGGCGAGTATTCCGCACGGGTGCAATGTGTGATGTGAACTCATTGTACCCGCACTGAATCCTGACCCATTCATTTCTATGGGGCTCTGCACACGAGCGGTGATTTTCACGCATCACTTGTGCGTTGCGTGAAAATAGCAGCATGCTCTATATTGTGCGTATTCCACGCAACGCAGGCCCCATAGAAGTGAATGGGGCTGCGTGAAAATCGCAAGCATCCGCAAGCAAGTGCGGATGCCGTGCGATTTTCAAGCACGGTTGCTAGGAGACGATCGGGATGGAGACCCGATCATGATTATTTTCCCTTATAACATGGTTATAAGGGAAAATAATAGCATTCTGAATACAGAATGCTAAGTAAAATAGCGCTGGAGGGGTTAAATTTTTTTAAAAAAAAAATTAACTCACCTTAATCCACTTGATCGCGCAGCCGTCATCTCTTCTGTCTTCTTTCTTTGCTGTGTGCAGGAAAAGGACCTGTGATGACGTCACTCCGGTCATCACATGATCCATCACCATGGTAAGAGATCATGTGACGGACCATGTGATGACCGAAGTGATGTCACCACAGGTCCTTTTCCTGCACACAGCAAAGAGAGAAGACAGAAGAGATGCCGGCTGCGCGATCAAGTGCATTAAGGTGAGTTTAATTATTTTATTTATTTTTTTAACCCCTCCAGCGCTATTTTACTTAGCATTCTGTATTCAGAATGCTATTATTTCCCCTTATAACATGGTTATAAGGGAAAATAATACAATCTACAGATCCCAATCTACAGATTCTGTGAAGTAGTTCGGGTTTGGGTACCAAACATGCCGATTTTTCTCACGCGAGTATCTGCAAAAACGGATCCGTTACAATATTACAACCGCATGCATCCGTCATGAACGGATACGTTTGTATTATCTGTAACATAGCCAAGACGGATCTGTCATGAACCCCATTGAAAGACAATTGGAGACGGATCAGTTTTCTATTGTGACAGATTGTGTCAGAGAAAACAGATACGTCCCCATTGACTTACATTGTGTGCCAGGACGGATCCGTTTGGCTCAGTTTCGTCAAGCGGACAGCAAAACGCTGCAGGCAGTGCTTTGGTGTCTGCTTCTAGAGCAGAATAGAGACTGATGGGAGGCAAACTGATGCATTCTGAGCAGAACCTTTTGCATTCAAAATGCATTAGGGCAAAACTGATCAGTTTTAGACCGCTTGTGAGAGTCCATGACGGATCTCACAAACGGAAAGCCAAAACACGAGTGTGAAAGTAGCCTTACAAACAACATCTCCTAGAAACCATCAGTGAAAAACGCATTGCATCCGCACTTGCTTCCGGATATAATGCGTTTTTCACTGAAGCCCCATTCACTTCTATGGGGCCAGGGCTGCGTGAAAAACTCAGACGCAGACCTATTGAAATGAATGGGTCAGGATTCAGTGCGGGTGCTATGCGTTCTTGTCACACATCGTGTGAAAGGGGCCTAAGACTGGAAAAGGATGTAAATAATACACATATGGCATTTTATATCTAAACAAAAATAACAAATCCTCACCAGTTTTCTGTGGTCCCACAATGAGAAATTTTGGCAGTCGATCACAGGTTTTTTCCTTTGACCAAATGTCTCGATGACGTTTGTCATCACAGGGATTCTGTAACATGATATAAGAAATTTTTAATACGGAATTAAAAAACAAACAAAAAAAAACTTTCAAATGATTGCTTATTGCAATGCATTTCAAATAACAAGTCATCTAAACTAAAAGTAGAAGACAAAAATATAGTTTTGGCCATTAAAGGGATTATCCCATGACTTTAACAGAAGGAAAAAATCTGTAGTAATGCACACCATTATTTTAAGTATATCAATGTAAAAAAACACCACTTTTTCTAAAATATTTTTTCAGAAAATGACTGTCAATAACAAAATGACAGTGTAACTATCAGTTTCTGAAACGCTCATTAAAAGTGTTAACCAGTATGTCTGTTATCACTTTTCCCAATATGGTTACCACAGCAAAACAGTAAAAAAGTTAATATATTTGCCTATTGATTTAATGTCGGATTTACTACTGTATGGCAATTTTACATTGTGCTGTGGCAGAAAATCCATTTTAGCACTTTACAGTAAGCGTTGTTATAGTATTTGGTCATTTTGGACTGTAATGTCAGGGATCAAGGATGCAAGGATCTCTGCAAAGATACTTTTCATTGCATCTGATAAACATTTAAAAAGTTCAGTTTTAAAAGTTTTGAGTATTTTCTGTTTCACACTACCCCAAAAGTCTAAGACACAATGATGTTGCCATCTAGTAGCATATGTTTAAAATCTGACACAAGGACAACATCGGCATGGAGTTTGTTTGTTCTCCCGGTGTTTGTGTGGATTTCCTCCGGGTACTCAGGTACCTCACACATTCCAAAGACATACAGATTGGGAACTTAGATTGTGAGCTGCACTGCGGACAACAAGTGATGCTAATGTCTGTAAAGCTCTGCAGAATATGTCAGTGCTATATAAGTAAATAAAAAGATAAATAAAATCCTGGGCTCTGATCCAAGCACCAACAGCATCTTTGTTAGATGAGTATTATATCCAGAATGATATTTTCCCAATGAAACATGTGTTAAGATTTGTTTGTACTTTGCATTTATGACAATTCAATTATACATCCCCCCCCCCATTCTTTAGGTGTTATTTGCTCCCATAATGTGCATTGGTCCTTTATCATGCTTGTAGAAAAGATTCTGAAAGTATTTTATTGCTGGAGTGATATGAATATTTATGTTGGCTTGAAAGGCCAACATATTGTTCTTCAATTTTTTGTTTATTTCAGCTTATTATTAGTGTTGCTCGAGCACCAAAGTGGTCGGGTGCTCTGTCCGAACACATCGGGATGGAAGTCAATGGGAGAACCCGAGCATTAAACCAGGCACCCCTGCTCTGAAGAGGGGAGGGTGCCTGGTTTATAGGAAAAGGTCAGAAATTGAAGGAAACACCACCAAAATGGTTCGGGAACAGCATGGGGAGTATGTCTCGATGAATATTGGACTCCCAGGTCGCTGCTGTCCGAGTAGTACGCAACTTTTACAGACTGACAATAATATGCACAAAACCGAAGATAAAATCGATTTTAGAGGAAAAATTGTTAGGAAACATTCTTTCCTGTATATTTACTTGTATATAAAGTGCAAGTGCTGCCGAAAATTACAAGGAAGAAGCATTCCGATACAACATGTATATCACATAATGGAGGGCCTCATTCACATTGTTGTACAATTGTTCAGGTAATGGGACTCCTACACTCATAAAGCCTATGCACTAAGTGAAAGGGCTGCCAAAAATTACAAGGGACCGGCACTCCAATACACCCTTTGTTGCACATAAAGGAGGGCATCATACACAGGTTTGAAAAATTATGATTGATGGCCTGCTGGTGACCCTCAAAAACATTTGGAGCAAGGGCCGATGATCTGACAATCTAAAACATTATGGGCGAGGGCTTGCTGCCGCTTTGGTGACTCTAGATAACCTGGGGCCGATCGCACGTCCCTGTGACGATGACGATCCATTTGGATGTCTGTCCTATCAACTTTCGATGTTATTTTCAGCACCAACCATGATGACCACGGATAACGGGGATTCAGGGTTCGATTCCGGAGAGGGAGCCTGAGAAACGGCTATGGCTACCACATCCAAGCAAGGCAGCATGCGTGCAAATTACCTATTAGGTACAATTAGGTGAGGGCCTGCAGGTGAGCTGACCCTGTAAAAGATTTTAGGTGCAGGCCTGCTGGTGAGCTGACCCTGTAAAATATTTTAGGTGTAAGCCTGCAGGTGAGCTGACCCTGTAAAAGATTTTAAGTGCAGGCCTGCTGATGAGCTGACCCTGTAAAAGATTTTAGGTGTGGGCCTGCAGGTAAGCTGACCCTGTAAAAGATTGTAGGTGAGGGCCTGCTGGTGAGCTGGCCCTCTAAAAAGTTGTAGTTGAGGGCCTGCTGGGGAGCTGACCCTTTAAAACATTATATGCGAGGGCCTGCTGGTGAGCTGACCCTCTAAAAGGTTGTAGGTGAAGGCCTGCAGGTGAGCTGACCCTCTAAAATATTATATGCGAGGGCCTTCAGGTGACCTGAGCCTGTAAAAGATTGTAGGTGAAGGCCTGCTGGTGAGCTGACCCCCTAAAAAATTATATGCGAAGGTCTGCAGGTGAACTAACCCTGTCAAACATTATATGCAAGGGCCTGCTGGTGAGCTTACCCTCTAAAGCATTGTAGGTGAGGGCCTGCTGGTGAGCCGACCCTGTAAAATATTGTAGGTGGGGGCCTGCTGGTGAGCTGACCTCCTAAAAAATTATATGCGAGGGCCTGCTGGTGAACTGACCCTTTCAAACATTATATGCAAGGGCCTGCTGGTGAGCTGACCTTGCACTATACAGTAGAGCAGTATAGCACCTCACCGTATACAGCACCCCAAACTATACACGATACAGCACCCCACACTATACAGCCCCCACACTATACAGTACAGCAGTATAGCACTCCACAATATACAGCACCCACAGTATACAGTATACAGCCCCCCACAGTATACAGTACAGCAGTATAGCACTCCACAATATACAGCACCCACAGTATACAGCCCCCCACACTATAGAGTACAGCAGTATAGCACTCCACAATATACAGCAATCACAGTATACAGCCCCCCACACTATACAGCCCCCCACAGTATACAGGCCCCCACAGTATACAGGCCCCCACAGTATACAGCCCCCCACAGTATACAGGCCCCCACAGTATACAGGCCCCCACACTATACAGGCCCCCACACTATACAGCACCCCACTATACAGTAGTTTACAGTATATTAGCATAACAGCCCCTGTCACCTTTTTCTGATGTAATCTTCACAAAAAAAGCTCCACAGTTAAGGCAAACTTCTACAGCAACACTCCTGGTAGGACCTTGATGACCTCATAGCCATGTGACCAGTAATATTGCTAGGTTACTGGTCACATGGTGATTATGTCATCTAAGGTCCTAGAGAATCACAGCTCTCACAGTACGCTGCCTGGAGTGCCGGCAGGCAGGCATGGCAGCACCCCCTGTGTAGCTGACAGCCTGACACCCGGGACAGTGGCTAGCAGGGCTCAAGAGGCAGCTGCCTTGAGCCCCCCAGGAGCAACTTTGCCCGGGGCAGCTGCCCCTTTTGCCCCTTGTTAAAGACGGCCCTGGTAGACACAGAAGTGGGATGGTTACGCTGATAATAGCGTTATCACCGCTCACCATCTGTTTTAATTTCTCAAAGTTTCTTAAAACCTCACAGAGGTCAGACATCCATGCCCACTCCTCGCTTGTGAGTAGCGGACGCTGACTGGAAAGGCGATGACAATGTTGCAGCTGGTATTCCACTACTGCCCTCTGCTGCTCACAAAACCTGGCCAACATGTGGAATGTAGAGTTTCAGAGCGTGCTCACGTCACACAACAGCCGGTGAGCTGGCAATTTCAAGCGCTGCTGCAGCGTTGAAAGACCGGCTGAAGCTGTCGATGACTTTAGAAAATGTGCACACACGCGGCGCACCTTCACCAGTAGCTCAGGCAAATTGGGGTAGGTTTTGAGAAACCGCTGAACCACTAAGTTTAAGAAGTGGGCTAGGCAAGGGATGTGTGTGAGCTTCCGGAGCTCCAAAGCCGCCACCAATTTACGGCCATTATCAGACATGCCTGGTTCTAGGTTGAGTGGCGAGAGCCACAGCTCAGTATGGTCTCTTATCCCCTGCCACAGCTCTATGGCGGTGTGCTGTTTGTCACCTAAGCAGATCAGCTTCAGCACGGCCTGTTGATGCTTCCCCACTGCAGTGCCTCACTGCTTCCAGCTACCGACTGATGACTGACTGGTGCTGCACGCGGATAGCTCTGAGGTGGAAGTGGATGAGGATGCGGAGGAAGAGAAGTGGGGGTTCGAGCTAATAACGTAGTTGGTGGCAGAAACTCTGATGGAATTAGGGCCCGCAATCCTTGTCGTCGGTAGCACCTGTGCCATCCCAGGGTACGACTCGCTCCCGGCCTCCAGAACATTCACCCAGTGCGCCGCCAGGGAAATGTACCGTCCCTTGCCGAATGCACTTGTCCATGTGTCCGTGGTTAAGTGGACCTTCCCAGTAACTGCGTTGGTCAGGGCACGTGTGATGTTACAGGACACATGTTGGTGTAAGGCGGGCATGGCACACCTTGAAAAATAGTGGCGGCTGGGGACTGCGTAATGCGGGACGGCCGCTGACATCAGGCTGCGGAAGGCCTCAGTGTCCACAAGCCTAAATGGCAACATTTCCAGGGCAGTAATTTGGAAAGCTGCGCATTTAGTGGCCTGTGGGTGGATGGCTGGGTATTTTCTCTTGCGTTTAAATGCCTGGGGTAAGGACATTTGGACGCTGCGCTGGGACATGGAAGTGGATGTGGTCGCTGATGGTGCTTGCGAAAGTCCAGGTGCAGGGTGGGAGGCATCCGGGCCTGCACCTTCGACAGGGGATTGGCCAGCATGTAACACAGGGGAAGAGGAGGCAGTGGTGTGACCCACAGACACAGATTGTGGACCCAGGCATTTGTCCAACTTATTACGGTGTTTGGATGCAATGTGGCTGATATCATGCTGGTGGTGGTGAGGTTGCTAGTTTTCATGCCCCGGCTAATTTTGGTACAGCACAGGTTGCAAACTACTATTCTTTTGTCGTCCGCACTTTCCTCATAAAAGCGCTATACTGAGGAACACCTACCCCTTGGCAAGGGATATTTCCGCAAGGGGTTGCTCCGTGGAACAGTTGCGGTCCTGTTTGGTCTGGCCCACCTTCTCCCTTTTGCCACCCCAGTGCCTCTTCCAGCCTGTTGCGGTGTAGCAGATCCCTTCCCCTCTTTACTGCTGTCCTCGCTCGGCTTTCCTCCTTCCCAGGTTGGGTCAGTGACCTTATCGTCCACCACCTCCTCTTCCACTTCCTCACTCTGCTCATCCTCCTGACTTGTTCACCTAACTACTACCTCAGTGATTGACAACTGTGTCTCGTCCTCTTCATCAACCTCTTGAGACAGTAATTGCAGTTGACTCATTGGCAACTGTGTCTAATCATCATCCACCTCATTAAACACCAATTGCCGTTCCCCACCGTCATCTTCTTGTGATTGTGGATGCTCAAGAGTTTTGGAATCAGGGTACAAGATCTGTCCCTCTTCAAATGTGCTTGGCAAGAGGGCCAAATCAAGGAATGGCGCTGAAACAAGCTCCTCGGAATATACGAGTGTGGGAACACTTGTTTGCCTAGACTCTCCATGGTGGGAGGTAGGAAATCAGGGTGAGGATTGGGTTGAGCAGACTTGGCTACTGGAAGCATTATCTGCTGCAATCCAACTGACCACCTGGTCGCACTGGTCTGACTTTAAGAGTGGTGTCCTGGGCCACCCTGCAAACTGGCCCATAAAGCTAGGTATCATGGATGATTGTTTTTCTTGTGCTCTGGCAGCAGGCACAGTTTCACCACACCCAGGGCCAAATCCTCTGCATGCACCATCAGCATCACGGCCACTGCCACATCCCTTACTGCTCGCCTTCTTCATATTAAATGTTATATATAATTGAAAGCATGTCACACGTACAGTAGCGTAGGATTTGGAAGTGTATGTGAAACTAATTTAAAAAGGTATTTGGGATGTGGAAACGTCACACAGGGGGTATCCCACAGGTGTTGTCAATGGTATCACCAGCGGCTAAAGAAAAATTACAGGAAATGTCACAGGTATTTGGGATGAGGAAACGTTATACAGGGAGTGCAGAATTATTAGGCAAATGAGTATTTTGACCACATCATCCTCTTTATGCATGTTGTCTTACTCCAAGCTGTATAGGCTCGAAAGCCTACAACCAATTAAGCATATTAGGTGATGTGCATCTCTGTAATGAGAAGGGGTGTGGTCTAATGACATCAACACCCTATATTAGGTGTGCATAATTATTAGGCAACTTCCTTTCCTTTGGCAAAATGGGTCAAAAGAAGGACTTGACAGGCTCAGAAAAGTCAAAAATAGTGAGATATCTTGCAGAGGGATGTAGCACTCTTAAAATTGCAAAGCTTCTGAAGCGTGATTATCGAACAATCAAGCGTTTCATTCAAAATAGTCAACAGGGTCGCAAGAAGCGTGTGGAAAAACCAAGGCGCAAAATAACTGCCCATGAACTGAGAAAAGTCAAGCGTGCAGCTGCCAAGATGCCACTTGCCACCAGTTTGGCCATATTTCAGAGCTGCGACATCACTGGAGTGCCCAAAACCGCAAGCTGTGCAATACTCAGAGACATGGCCAAGGTAAGAAAGGCTGAAAGACGACCACCACTAAACAAGACACACAAGCTGAAACGTCAAGACTGGGCCAAGAAATATCTCAAGACTGATTTTTCTAAGGTTTTATGGACTGATGAAATGAGAGTGAGTCTTGATGGGCCAGATGGATGGGCCCATGGCTGGATTGGTAAAGGGCAGAGAGCTCCAGTCTGACTCAGACGACAGCAAGGTGGAGGTGGAGTACTGGTTTGGGCTGGTATCATCAAAGATGAGCTTGTGGGGCCTTTTCGGGTTGAGGATGGAGTCAAGCTCAACTCCCAGTCCTACTGCCAGTTTCTGGAAGACACCTTCTTCAAGCAGTGGTACAGGAAGAAGTCTGCATCCTTCAAGAAAAACATGATTTTCATGCAGGACAATGCTCCATCACACGCGTCCAAGTACTCCACAGCGTGGCTGGCAAGAAAGGGTATAAAAGAAGAAAATCTAATGACATGGCCTCCTTGTTCACCTGATCTGAACCCCATTGAGAACCTGTGGTCCATCATCAAATGTGAGATTTACAAGTAGGGAAAACAGTACACATCTCTGAACAGTGTCTGGGAGGCTGTGGTTGCTGCTGCACGCAATGTTGATGGTGAACAGATCAAAACACTGACAGAATCCATGGATGGCAGGCTTTTGAGTGTCCTTGCAAAGAAAGGTGGCTATATTGGTCACTGATTTGTTTTTGTTTTGTTTTTGAATGTCAGAAATGTATATTTGTGAATGTTGAGATGTTATATTGGTTTCACTGGTAAAAATAAATAATTGAAATGGGTATATATTTGTTTTTTGTTAAGTTGCCTAATAATTATGCACAGTAATAGTCACCTGCACACACAGATATCCCCCTAAAATAGCTAAAACTAAAAACAAACTAAAAACTACTTCCAAAAATATTCAGCTTTGATATTAATGAGTTTTTTGGGTTCATTGAGAACATGGTTGTTGTTCAATAATAAAATTAATCCTCAAAAATACAACTTGCCTAATAATTCTGCACTCCCTGTATAGGAGAGGTAACAATGGTAATGCCACTGTCTGCAGCGTCTACGCCAAATTGCACTGCAGATGTGGCCCTAGTAATGTCACTGTCAGAAGCGGACACCGTCTATTGACAAAGTACACTGTATGTTACAGCTATTTTTTGGATGCGCACAATTTACACAGGAGATGTGGTGCAGGTAATGTCACTGTCCGCAGCAGACACCATCTACATAAAAAGTACACTAGATGTCACAGATATTTTTTGTATGCACACACTTTACACTGCAGCGGCTTATCTATTGTACGCTTTTTAGCGCAGGATGCTGCCACACACAATAGTCCTTAGAAGGACTTTTGGGTCTGTAAACTTTTAGAAATTTAGCGCAGGTTGCGCTAAAAATATAAATTGCTGCTGCCACACTCAATAGTCCTTAAAAGTTGTGGTGGTAAAAATATTCTTAAATCACTTCCTACAATGTCTGTCCCTTCCTCAGCACTGCTCTCCCTGACTAAGAATGAGCCGAACATGCGTCATCGGGTGCTGTATAGCACCCGATGACGCGTTCTGGCCAGCCAATCACTGTAATGCCAGCAGCCAACATGACTATGGCATTACAGTGAGGGCAGTACTTACCTGCACGTTTATTGGCTGCGCAGCAGCCAAGAAATGTGCGGGGCGGAGTCTCGAGCATTGCGCTTGAGCACATGCGGTATTCGGCCGAATACAGCCATGTGATCGATCATCACTACTTATTATTATTATTATGTTGGCGTGAAAGGCCAAAATATTGTTATTCAATTATTTCAGCTTATTATTATTATTCTCCACCCCCCTTTTTCTATACGCTACTCCTCCTACAGTTTTGGGGGTGCATATGCAAAACTTTCCACACTTCTTTGACCCTATGGAGAATAGTGATGAGCGGCAGGGTCAATATTCGAATTTGCAATATTTCGCAAATTCGAGTATTCTAGATTATATTCTTGATTGCGAAAATCAGCAATGTATTATTCGCGTAATGCGCGCAAAATATCGGCGTGGGTCACTTATGCTACATTTTTCAAGCTGGTATAAGTTTCCTGTGACTGGAGAAAATGGTCGGCACGGGAAAACATTAGAAAAGATTTATATGCAGATAGAGTGCTCCAATATATTTGCGCTTGCGAATTTTCAGCAATTAATGATGCGCATATTTTTTCAAAATATGTGCAACTTGTATAGTAAGGGGTAGGTTGGTTCACAAGCTAGAAGAAGGGAGGGATGATCACCTGATGTGTACTGTGTTAAAAAAACAAAAACAAAAAAAAAAACGAATATTCTTCATTACAAATATATAGCACTATATTCTAAATATTTGCGAATTCTCGAAGTGCCGATAGAAATTAGCTGTTCGAATATTCGCGCTCAACACTAATAGCGAAGTAAGTTGCTTGTGTTTTAATAAGCGATCCTTTGCGGCGGACCACCGAAGTACCGTTTTTCGCCATTGACTTTGACAGGGAAAATTGGCACTGTGGGTCACTAGGTGACTGGGGTTAAAATTTATAAAAAATTGGGCAGGGTCTACAACGGCCAATCAAATTTCAGCCATTTTTTTAATTGGAAAATTCAAAACTGCCGCTGCACTGCCGCTGTTAATGGCAGGGTCCTCAAACTTGGCACAGTTGGTCATTGGAGGACTGGGATTAAAATTCAGAAAAGTGGGCAGGACCAAAAACAACCAATCAGATTTCTTTGATTGATTTAAATGGGAAAAATTTAAAATGCTGTCATTCTCACATTATTGATATCATGGACCTCAAATATAAAAAATGTGGTCATTGGGTGTTTCTACTTCAAGGTTAGAAAAAGTGGGCAGAGCCACGAAACAACCAATCAAATTTCACTCATTGACTTTCAATAGAAAAATATAAAACTACTGCCATTTTTACACGTTAAATGTCATAATTCCCAAACCTTAAAGTGTTAGTCACAGGGTGACTGTGGTTCATAATTAGGGGAAAAAAAGGGGTGGGGCAACAACAGCCAATCAGATTTCAGCCATTGACCTTAAGGAAAAAAATATAAACTACTGCTATTATCACAGTTTTAATGCCAAGTGTTCCAAACTTAGCACAATTACTCACTGGGTGACTGCGGTCAAAATTTAGAAAAAGTGGGTGGAGCCTAAAACAGCCAATCAGATTTCACCTATTGACTTCAATGTAAAACTTTCCAAAACTGCCATTCTCAAAGTTTTAAAGCCAGAGGCCCCCAACTTGGCACAGACCATGACTGGGTGACTGGGGTTAAAATTCGGAAAACTGGGTGGAGCTTAAAACAGCCAATCAAATATTACCTATTGCTATTCAATAGGAATATTTAAATTGCTGCCATTCTTCCACTTTTAATGGCAGGGTCTTCAAACTTGGTACATTCGGTCACTGGGTGACTGGAATTTTTGGAGCCAAAAACAGCCAATCAGATTTTTTTTTTATTGATTTAAATGGTAAAAACTAATGATGTTACATCTATACTTTTCATGTTTGTGCATTTACAAACACGAAAAATACATTTGCAAGGCTATTATGGTATGTTTGGTTAGTTGCTGGCGTGAAATATATTATCTATGGCAGGAAAGGCCAACCTGAGGCTCTCCAGCTGTTGCAAAACTACAACTTCCAGCATGCTCAGACTGCCTACAGCTATCAGAGTACAGCAGGGCATGGTGGAAGTTGTAGTTTTACAACAGCTGGAGTGCCACAGGATGGCCATGCCTGATCTATGTACAGTAAAGGACTGTATATTATTGCAATTGAATATGTTGTTGAGATCTATAATTCTTTAACCCATTATTGACCACCATACACCTTTTTACAGTAGCTGATAAGGGGCCTTCGGCTAGGCCGCCACCTGTGTATGGCTGCCTAGTCTAAGCACAAGCTTTCACATGGAAAAAAAAAATAATAAAAAAATAAAAATCTTAATACATATTTGTTATGCCCTGTCTGTAACAACCAGCACTACACAATCATGTTACTTACATATGGTCAATGCGGTGAAAAAAAGACAAAAAAAAAACAATGCTAGAATTTGAGTTTTTTTTTATTAGCCACAAATAAAAAACAGAATATAAATTGTTCAAGCCCTCATACAGCATCATAGAAAGGAAAATGAACAAGTAATGGGTCTTGGGATGCAGCATCCCAAAAACATTGCTGTAATAATACTGACCTAGAGAAAAAAGTTAAAATATTATTTATGCCAAAAAATAAACGCCACAAATTTATAACGTAAATGCTCAGTGACGGTATTGCAGTTTTTTCCTATTCCCCCCAAAAAAGTTAATAAAAGTTAATCAGTAAATTATGTGTACCCCAAAATGGTGCCATTAAAAACTATAAGCTCTGATATGAATAATTCAAATAAAAGATAATAAAGTTAGAGCTCTTGGAATGTGACAATGAAAAAAAATCATTGGTCTCTAAGGCCCAAAACAGGTTGGTAACTAAGTGGTTAAGAGTTAAAGTGGCAATAAAATTGTGAATAGTGGAGAAAAATTTTAATATTGGTAGAATTGATATTAAACATCATCATGTTGGTGGCTTTTGTTGATTTCTTGTTATATAAATGAACACTTAGAAGTTGATTTTTTTTTGCACAGTACTGTAGATATTTACATGCAAATATAGCAAATTTGACGGTCAAAGTATTAAATACAAAGCAGCAGCAAAGTTTGAATAGACACTTAAAGTAACACAACAAAAACCATTGTAAAAGTCATGTTAAAGTGCCCTGCTACTGTGTATTTAATGTTTAAGTGCCAAGTTAAGTCCCCATTCACATGACCATATTTTTGGTCAGCGTCTGATCTGCATTTTTATGGATCGCACACAGACCCATTCATTTCTATGGGGCCGTGAAAAATGTGGACAGCAGAGGGACATGCTGCAAATGATAGAATATGTCTTAATTTTGTCTTTTTTGCGTATAAGGAAAGGCCTTTTAACAATAGGGCCCATGAAAAGTGTGTGAGGCACACTGCGGTATTTGCATTTTGCGGACCGCAAAATGTATATGGTCATGTGAATGTAGCCTTAAAAGGGTTATATTGGAGGTATATTGCTAGGATATGCCCCTAATCTCTGATAGATATGAGTCCTACCTCTGGGACCCACACCTATCTTTAGAACGTGAAGGAGGGCGCACCGCGCATGCACGACCGCTCTCCATCCTATGGGAGTGCTGAAAATAGCTGAATGCAGCACTCAGATATTTTTAGCAGTCCCGTTGAAATGAATCGTAAGCACACCACGAAAACGCTGCCACTGCTCCATTCACTTCAATGGGGCTAACAGAAATAGCTCAGCTATTTTAGGTGCTCCCATAGTAATGAATGGAGGGCGGCCGCGCATGCACTGTGCATCCTCCTTCACTTTACGAGCTCCATTCTAAAGATTAGTGCAGGTCCCACCTATGGGTGGGTGGGATCTGCACCTATCAGACATTGGGGGCATTTCCTAGCGATATGCCCCCAATGTCTGAGGTGAGACAACCCCTTTAAGTATACTACATCTGTATACTGAGAGCGATAAAGCAGGAATAAAAGTGTGTTTTCTCTTTCTTGCTTTGTCTATATATACAGTATACATATATATTATCTATAATAATAATAATTAGACATGAGCAAATTTCTGAAAAATTCGATTCAGACGGTTCGCCAAATTTTCCAAAAGGATTTGATTCGATCCAAATTTATTTGCGGTAAATTGTGTTAAAAAACACGCATAGGGAGTCTGCTGTGGTAGTGGAACAATACTGTGAGTCAGTATGACACGCAATTGACAGGCGTCGCTCTTAGAATCACTGCACACTTTACTTATTAGGGCAGTCACGGGGCCAAAACTGACCAAATAACTCAAGTGTGAACTCAGCCTTACAGGTCGATGTTAGCGCCAGGTATAAAGAACCGTGCAAAGGCCCAAGATCCTACTATAGTGTAAAGGAGCACACTTCTTTTACACCGTCGTTAGCTGGTTCCACATAGATGTCAACAGAACCTGTTCTATTAAATGCTTATACAAGTAGAGCCCCCCTGAGTGGAGAGGGTGTCAGCAGTAAGTGAAAAACATCGCTCATGTACACAGCCCCATTGAAATGAATGAGTCAGGATTCAGTGCGAGTGCAATGCGTTCACGTCACGCATTGCACCCGCGCGGAAAACTCAACCGTGTGAAAGGGGCCTTAGAATGACTTCACACTTCACTTATTTAGGCAGTTACGAGGCCAAAACTGATCAAATAACTCAAGTGTGAACTCAGCCTTATGGGTCAATGTTAGTTAAGAAGAAGCGCACTCCTTTTACACCGTCGGCAGCTAATTCCACATAGATGTCTACACAACCTGTTCTAATAAATGCTTATACAAGTAGAGCCCCCTGACAGAGTGGAGAGGGTGTCAGCAATAAGTTTGTGTTGACGTCACAGATTATTTTGCCCTTCCTCTGATCCGTCAAAACAAAAACCCTCCAAAAAAACGGGTCCTGTCTGTTGAGCATCCATTTTCACTCGGTCAGCATTTTGTCCATAATCCATCAGTATTGCTAAAGCCCAAAAAAACTGAAGTAGATCCAAAACAGAGATGACACGTGAATGGATTATTTGCATGTCTTCTGTGTTTTGTACCCACTCCTGCTTTTAGCTACTAAATCATAAGCCAATACAGCTGCTACACAGACAGAATCCGTTGTGCATCTAATTTTTCCTTCCTTCTGACAGATAAAAAGAAGCGTCAAATAAACAATGATGTCAACCAGGCCAAAAAGGCTAAATAGTGGCCCAGTCATAGAGTGGGGAGGATGGGAGAACAGCTTGAGAAGTCCACAGAGTGGCCCAATGACATAGTGTTGAGGTAGCAGCAGCATGAGGAAGCCACAGAGTGGCCCAGTGACATAGTGTTGAGTTAGCAGCAGCATGAGGAGGCCACAGACTGGCAAAGTGACATAGTGTGGAGGTAGCAGCAGCATGAGGAGGTCACAGAGTGGCCCAGTGACATAGTATTGATTTAGCAGCGACATGAGGAGGCCACAGAGTGACAAGGTGACATAGTGTGGAGGTGGCAGCAGCATGAGGAGGCCACAGAGTGCCACAATGAAAGAGTGTGGAGATAGTAGCAGCATGAGGAGGCCACATAGTATCACAGAGACAGATTTGTGAGTTGGCAGCAGCATTAGGAAACCACAGAGTGGCAAGGTAACATAGTGTGGAGGTGGCAGCAGCAGCAGCATGAGGAGATCTGAGTGGTAAGGTGGCAGCAGCATCGGGAGACCACAGATTAACCCGGTGATAGGGTGGGGAGGTGGGTGGCAATAACAGTACCCGCTGATGATGGTGGGTGCACTTGGCATCAGATGTGTGGAATCAGGTGGGTGGAAGCATCAGAATAGTAGCTGAGGAAGGTAGCCAGAAGAAGCTCTTTTGTCAAGGTGTGGGTGAGGCAGCATGGATGATCTAATCTGATGCATCAGGCATTAGTGGGTGGAAATCCTGGCTGATCCAAAGCCCCCCGAACAGACCTGCGAGAGGATGGACGATGACCCAGATAGGCAGCGGCCAACTGACTACATAGGATGTCTCTATACTAGTTGTGGCGAAAGCCACTTTGCCACAGTGTTTTGTAGGGGGCTGTTTGCCCGCTTCCTGCCCCAGGATTATGGCCCATACTAACTGTGACAAACTGCCATTTGCCACTGGGCATTGTAGAGGACTTATGGCTAGCCTCCTGCCCTACGACTATGGCCCCGGGACATATTACCCTTCAAGAACAGAACTATGCCGCATGTCTGGACTGTTCTTAGGACCGAACGCGGTCAGCGGTGTATACTAAAGAATCTATGGAACTGTTTTGGGCAGGAAATTGTGCTTGCGGTCGGTCATAAAGGACTTCCACTAAACTTTTGATCCGCTGGAGGGATTTGTGTGATTTTTGGAAGTGTTTATGTTTGATGTAAGCTGAGTTTAAATATGTAATTTTTATGGAGATGGAATGTATGGTTTTAAAGTTACAGTGTATGTTTAAAAACTGTATTTTTACTGTCTGTGATAGTTATGTTAATCCATAATTATATCCCAGACAGAAGGGAGGATTTTGTGTATTTGGGTGGTAATTCCTCTCCTATTGTTCCCACATGTGTATTGGTGATCTCCCTTTGTCCTGGGAGATAATTGAATTGCACTTCGGGTGTCTCCAGGGCAGAGAGGAGGAAGCCATGATGCATTGTGGGGACCTGCATAAATACGGGCGGGTAGCCCTCAATAAAGAGTTCAGTTCAGTTCATGTTTTTCTAACCCTTCAAAACGCAGCCTCGTCTCGTTATTGGAGGGAATTGCTGCGTCACGCTGGGGATTGCTATGCTCTGCATATTCCCTGGAGGAGAGATCTTTCCCACACGGTCCTGAATGCTGGAGGTTCATTCAGGGTGGAGAGATCTTTCCCACACGGTCCTGAATGCTGGAGGTTCATTCAGGGTGGAAGGAAGACGGCGCGGCTCCAGTTAAGCTACGGCGGTTGTGGAGTCTGCGGTGGTTGTGGTGTCCAGTGCGGTGCTTGTGGTCCTCGGCGCAAGCTAGGAAGCGTCCATTAACGGAAGCGGATCCGTTACATTGGTGGCAAGCGGTGGGATGGCTTCCCTAGTGCGAGGAGCAGCATCCTGGGAACACCAAGCAAAACTGGACTATTGGTATAGTGACGTACGGTTTGACTCTATACTGAAGAGGCGGTTGGCTATCTACGGGCCCCTCCTAACAGAGGAACTTGTACCGGAAGTGAGGAGAGAACTGGCGGAGTATCTGCAGCAGGAAGCAGAATATCGGGCAGAGATAGCGAAGTATTCCGTCCCTGCGCCCCAGCAAAAACATGAGTTACAGGGGGCCGAAGGTGTCGTCCTTCCCCCCCAGCGGCAGTGTGTACCCCAGGGGGCCGAAGGTGTCGTCCTTCCCCCCCAGCGGCAGTGTGTACCCCAGGGGGCCGAAGGTGTCGTCCGTCCCCCCCAGCGGCAGTGTGTACCCCAGGGGGCCGAAGGTGTCGTCCTTCCCCCCCAGCGGCAGTGTGTACCCCAGGGGGCCGAAGGTGTCGTCCTTCCCCCCCAGCGGCAGTGTGTACCCCAGGGGGCCGAAGGTGTCGTCCTTCCCCCCCAGCGGCAGTGTGTACCCCAGGGGGCCGAAGGTGTCATCCTTCCCCCCCAGCGGCAGTGTGTACCCCAGGGGGCCGAAGGTGTCGTCCTTCCCCCCCAGCGGCAGTGTGTACCCCAGGGGGCCGAAGGTGTCGTCCTTCCCCCCCAGCGGCAGTGTGTGCCCCAGGGGGCTGAAGGTGTCGTCCTTCCCCCCCAGCGGCAGTGTGTACCCCAGGGAGCTGAAGGTGTCGTCCTTCCTCCCCAGCGGCAGTGGGTGTTACAGGGAGCTGAAGGTGCCCTCCTTTTTCCCCAGCGGCAGTGTGTACCCCAGGGGGCCGAAGGTGTCGTCCTTCCCCCCCAGCGGCAGTGTGTACCCCAGGGAGCTGAAGGTGTCGTCCTTCCTCCCCAGCGGCAGCCTGTGTTTCAGGGAGAGGAGCGCAGCACCCTCTCTCCCCAGCGGCAGCTTACCCTAACAAGGGGAGACACCAATCGCCGTGGTCTCTGCGCCTGACCTACCGGGATGCTGGACAGCCTGTCCAGATCCCCCACTACCCTCACCAGGACAACAGGAGGAGGGGGTGAGTACAAATTCCCCTCCCCAGTTAATTCCTAACGTGGCCTCAGGGTTAACAGAGGCGATGTTAACCCCTGTTGACTCCCATGTTCCTCTGGCTACTGAGCCGGACTATGGTCTCAGCACCCCAGCAGAAGAGCTAGCAGCTGGGCAGAGTGCAGTCGGCCTCTGCCCTCCCTCAAGTCCCCACAGCATGTTGCCCCATCACCACAGCAAAATACCCAGGTGCAGTAACTGTTTCTTGTGGGTGGGTCACCCTTGTACCTGTTTGTTGTGGGTTCATTCAGGGTGGAAGGAAGACGGCGCGGCTCCAGTTAAGCTACAGCGGTTGTGGAGTCTGCGGTGGTTGTGGTGTCCAGTGCGGTGCTTGTGGTCCTCGGCGCAAGCTAGGAAGCGTCCATTAACGGAAGCGGATCCGTTACACTAACTTTGAAGGAGAAGACAAACCGGCCGCACAGCTTAAATCTGTGGAACTGTTTTGGGCAGGAAAGCCATGCTTGCGGCCGGCCAAATGTGACTTCCATGGAATTCGGGAACCCCTGCTTGGATCTGGGTGATTTTTGGATATGTTGTTCACCCAGATCAGAGCTATCCATTGATGTATACATTATGGGGATATGTGGGGTTTTGAGGTGTTTTCTGTGTTTGGGGGAAAAATGTGTGTTTTCTGTCTGTGAGTGATTAAGTTAACCCATTACGTTTGGTAATTGTATTTTGTTGATTGCGTCTCAGACAATGCCAGTGTGTTAGTTAATTGTGTCTCAGACAATGCTCATTGTATTTTGTGGATTGTGTTACAGACAGAGGGAAGGGGATTTTGTGTACAATTGCTGGGAAGGTTTCAATACTGTAAATGCATGTGATTGGCTAAAATATAAACTGTCGCAGTCTTTTACAAGGGCCCCAGGGGGAGTGTCCCTTGCTAGGAGACCTGCATAAAAGGCTGAAAAATAACCCATTAAAGTGTTCTGCTTAACCCTCAAGCGAAGTGTCGTCTCGTTCTTGGGGGAATTGGATTGTATGCTGATTGCCAGGAGTGTAAGCCGATTGTATGCTTTTCCTGTTCAGCTGTTTCCAGTGTTCGTGTGTTTCCTGCTCCGGAGTTGAAGGATTCGTGTAGTTTGCAATTCGGCAGACTGGTGCTTGCAGTAGCTGCCTGTCAATCGGAAAGGAGGATATCGTCTGAACGGAGTTGTGTGCTGAACAGTCCATTACAGTAGTTCAGTTTGTCTCATCTTACTTATCTCCCTCTTGCTAATCAGGCTGCTACTGCTCCTCCTCTCCTGTCATTTGTGTAGAAAAACCACCCATTTTGCTAATCATTGCTTGTGCTCCAATGTCCTCCTCCTCCTCCAGTTCAGCCCCCACAGGACTCATGTCACCGTGAGATGTAGGCACCACGTCTCCAGTCCCCTGACCAGCCAGATGTATCAGCACCTGTTCCAGGATATGAAGCAGTGGAATGACGTTGTTCATCCCGTAGTCCTAGCAACTGACAAATAACACAGGGCGCATGGCTCAGCCATCCTTCACGCAGCGCCGACACTATGTTCTTCCCGTTATCGATCACCATGGTTCCGATTTTCAGTTTTCGCAGAGAAACCAGGATTCGATTTCTTGATGGACACAGAGCAGTTGCTCCCTTGTGTGACTCCGTTCACCCAGGCAAACGAGGTGTAGAACAGCGGAACACTGCCATGCCCTGCCCATGTGGTATGCTGGAGGAGCATTGTGAATTGTCTCTGCAGTGGAGGCTGAGGACACGGTGGAAGATGAGGAGGCAGAGGCGGACATTGTCGCAGGACCAATGGCGTGAGAACGTGAAGGAGGAAGTGGCGTCACCTGGCTAAGTTGCTGATTTGGCTGGGCAGGAACCACATTTACCCAGTGGACCGTAATTACAGCTCCACACGTCAATGCTGCCATGCACTTTGGCAGACACCGACAGGTTCAAGGACTGGCCCACCTTCTGTTCTATATATTTGTGCAGGGCTGGTACTGCCTTTTTGGCAAAGAAATGACGGCTTGGGACTCTCCACCTCGACTCGGCACAACACATCGGTTCTCTGAAAGGTGCAGTGTCCACCGTACTGTCAGAACAAATAAGTAAATAAAAAGGAAATTAATATACCCCAAAAAAGGCTCTAATTTTGTCACTTCACCACACAACGGCAAATAATATTTTTTCTTTGCCTCTAATACACGCCAAAAAAGGCTTTAGAGCATAAAACTGCACCGCTGAACGGCAAATGATACTTTTTGCCACTAATACATGCCAAAAAATGCTTTAGAACATATAACTGCACCGCTGATCGGCAAATAATACTTTTTGCCACTAATACACAACAAAAAAGGCTTTAGAACATATAACTGCACCGCTGAACGGCAAATAAGCCCTTTTTCCCCCACTTATACACACCAAAAAAGGCTTTAGAACATATAACTGCACCGCACAAGGACTAATAAGACGTAGAAAAATGTTCTAGTAATACACTCTGTTAATGGCTGTATCATACAGCATTTGCACCCCAATACGGTTTGCTTGAATTACAGAGGTATCATCTATTGCAAACCTAAAAGCAGCATTATAATGGCAATTTGGATACCTTGTGCAGCAAGGTGTAATAGGATTGTTTCTATTACCCAGGCTGTAAACTCTGCTATTGAATCCTGTTCTGCTTCAATACTGTGGAATAATTCCTCCCTATCCTTTCTATACACTTCTGAGGTTACTTTCTAGCGTTATTACTTTCTAGCGTTATTAGAATCCGGCAGGCAGTTCCGTTGCCGGAACTGCCTGCCGGATCAGGAAATCAATATCCAAATGGATATCTTTTTTTTCTGGATCCAGATTCGTTAGACTTATTCATTGAAATACCGGGTCCGTCTTTTCGGTATCATCCGGAATAATCGATCCGGTGTTTAATTTTTTCAAAGCTAGAAATTGTCATGACAATGTGCTTACTCTCCACAGCGCCGTCGGTGCCCCACCTCTGTGCAGGAGCGAGGACGCGTGCAGGTCTCCTCAGCGTGGCTGGCATCCTCAGTTCCCCCAGCAACCAGAATAAGTCTGAGCACCGAGCTGGGCACTCGGTGCTCAGCTGTATGCAGCAGGGTTAGTCATGTGACGTGGTCCCTGCTAGTCGGTAATTAACAGGCTGGCCCCAGTTTGCCTGTTATTTAGGTTCCACCTACAATTGTGTCTGACCTGGCGTACTTACCTCCTGCTGATATCCGACGATCCTCTGCCTGCTCCTTGTGTACTTTTGCTGCTCTCCTGGTATTCTGACCTTGGCTTCCTCCTGACGATCCTCTGCTGACTCCTTTGTTACTTTTCTACTCTCCTGGTATTTCTGACCCCAGCTTCTCCTTACTATTCTCTGCTTGCTCCATTTGTACTTCGTTGCTCTCCTGGTATTTTACTCGGTCCATTCACGTTCTGTTGTCTGTCTGGTCTGACCTCCCTGCACTTATTGCAAGTTAGGGACTGCCGTCCAGTTGTCCCCTGTCATTAGGACTTGCGAGGCAAGTAGGCAGGGCCAGGGGTGAGGGTAGAGCGCAGTGGTCACGTCCCTCCCCCCTGTGTGTGTGTGTACGCGACCGTAACAGAAAGTCTTTCCTAGCACTTTCACTAGCGCCTGCTGACATCTCTCCCTGCAGAGGCGTAGCTATAGGGGGTGCAGAGGTAGCAGTCGCTACCGGGCCCAGGAGCCTGAGGGGGCCCAAAGACCCTTGTGCCATATAAGAAGTTACACCTCTGGCTGGAAGGAAAGGGTTAGGTCAAGATTTTGGCATGGGGGGTGCCAATTCAATTTTACTCACATGCAGCATGAAGGCTATGTGCTTCCCTGCTGGTCCCCTGGTCACAAAGCCCTGAGGGAATGGGGGCCCAAGCTGAACTCTTGCACCAGGGCCCATGAGCCTTTAGCTACGCCCCTGTCTCCCTGCACTAAGTACACTGGAAAATGGCTGAATCCAAGATGGCTGAGGCTATTTATAGGGCTGTGACATCACAGGGGCTGGCTGGCTGTCTGCTGATTGGCTGCATGCATGGCATTGTGAGTGATCCCTCGTTCCCAGAGTTCTTTGCTCCACGTCCTAACATGTGCAGCAGCCATTTTAGGAAAAAATGTGATTAGTTACGAAGAAGCGTGAGGAAATTTGGATTCAATGCAAATCAAATTTTTCCTGAAATTCGGATCGAACTCCACTTCGTCAACTTCGATTCGCTCATCTTTAATAATAATAATAAAAAATAATAATAATATATATATATATATATATATATATACAGGTGAAACTCGAAAAATTAGAATATCGCGCAAAGTTCATTTATTTCAGTAATGCAACTTAAAAGGTGAAACTAACATATGAGATAGACTCATTACATGCAAAGCGAGATATTTCAAGCCTTTATTTGTTATAATTTGGATGATTATGGCTTACAGTTTATGAAACCCCAAAGTCACAATTTTGAGGTACCCTTTGCTCAGGTGTTATGGATTAATTAGCTGACTAGAATGTGACACTTTGAGCCTAGAATATTGAACCTTTTCACAAAATTCTAATTTTAAGCTGCATTAATGCAATTCCTTTTAATTTGCATTACTGAAATAAATGGACTTTTGCACGATATTCTAATTTTTCGAGTTTCAGCTGTACATATGTATATCATTGTTAGTGACTAATATAGAAATATAATGTTTTCCTATTGCATTTCTTTGTGTAAGGTGCCGTGCTATTACATCTACTGAGATTGCTGTATTCCACTATTTCAGTAGCTGACTGAATAAAATTCACATTGAAACATGTCAGTATTCCCCATCTATCTCGCCCAAGAACAGGAGGCTTCATTTTATTGTTATGTGAGCTGTATTAAGAGAATTTGGAATACATTTTGTATAAGATACTATTTGCAGATACAACACAGCAGAGCGTAATTGGAGAAAAATCTAGGCTTATAGGTATTTGCATTTAGACAGTACACAGCATACTTGATTTAATGTGCACACTCACCTGCCAGACAGGATCCCTCTGCTCAGGGAAGAGCTGGAAGTATTTGTGAGCCAGTTGAACTGGAGGAAGAGTTTGCAACTTTAAATGAGTCCAGGTTTGCACAAATTTGGCAAGATTAATAAAAGTATATAAACCAAGTCTGTCATTGCCGTAGTTGGACAAATGGGTCATGAAGATACTAATCTGCAATACAAAATTAGGAAGACAAAATCTTGCAGTTAATTGTAATGCCACCAGGGGACAGTCATGCTGTGCATTTTTCATTTTGAAAAACTCACTTCGATTCTATTTTTACATATCTTTTATTGCTCTACATATCTTCAGAACAGCTTAAATTACCTATAAGTGTAATGACTGTAAAACGTATTAGGCCATTACAAACGTTTTAATGTTTATTACAGTGCCAGTTAACATCTTCTTTTTAGCTTTTTACCATAAGCACAACCTAGTATGAACACCTTTTTGCTTACCCTGTACACTACTTGCACCAAAGAAAAGTGTATATCAAAAGAGCACGAAAAAAAAATAAAGAAATGTCATCTTAAAATAATTAGAATTGTAGGTGAAGAAACTGTTAGTTAAATGTTCAGCTAAATATACATTTATATACATTGCTATAAAAGAAAAATCTGTGTTAAAGTGAAACTCCACTCACTCGGCTATGTAATGATGTACCACCAATGCACACATTTTTTGCCCTGCACACTTTTGCCCCAGTTCTCAGGAGACATGTCTCATAGTTCCCCTTTTCCAGCTATGCCCCTGATAGTCCAAGCAAGCTGAAAGTCACATATAAGTAATTAGCAAATTCAGTAAAACTGTATATTAAATAGGTTCTCTGGGGATGATTTAAAATGCCTGCCAGCAACCTAGAACGTCCTAGAACATAAGCAGGAATGGTTCCCACCATTTGCAGAGCTGCCTGGGGAAGGGAGGGGGTCACTACACAATACTCTCTGGCACTTGATTATATTACATACAGCAATGTTGGCATATCATAGGCAGCATCACATCATTACCATCTATTGTACAGTAGATTAATGTAGTAAGGCCTCACCTCTCACCACCCCCAGGCAGCTGTGCAAGTGGAAGCAACCATATTGTAAGAAAGGTTGGCGGTGGCCCTTTTAAACCATTTCTGGAGAACTTCCTTTAAGGCTCAGTTCAGACCTGAGCGTTTTACAGCGCGTTCCTACGCGCTGTAAAACGCTCAACAAGGAGAAACCAATGCTTCCCTATGGGAATGGTTCTCACCTGGGCGTTTTACAGCGCGTACGATCGCGCTGTAAAACGCCCGACGCTCAAACAAGTACAGGAGCGTTTTTTTGGGCGCTTGTCGCGCGTTCCCGTACATAGACTTTCGGGAACGCGCGACACTGTGTGTACGCTTGTCTCTGTATGCGCGATTGTAAACGCCCGTACAATCGCGCATACAGAGCGCTCCTTTCAGAACGCTCAGGTCTGAACTGAGCCTAAGGAATTTTTTATATATGCAATTCTCAAATGTTTTCTTTGGTGAACCTATTTTAATACAGTATAGCCAACCAGTACGCTGACACCCATGGCGATAAGCGTCTGGTGTCTTACCCATATCCCTGTGCGGGCCACAGAGGTTTTGTATTGTAGTATTATCATTATTATTTGCTTAATGTGCTTTACATGTTTGATACTCACACTTTACTTATTCTCTCTTGCTGCATAGTGGTGGTGCTATTATTTTCAGGGGGGTGGCGTATGGATGGGTGCCTTACATGACAGCCCTTCTGTGTGTTTAGCAATTCTATGACAGAATGCATAACGGAATGCCTTTAGAGGCATTCCCAGGGGTCGAGTCGAGGGGGAACGCGTGGGAACAGCGTTCCTGCACTTTTTTCATTGCAGGAACGCCGTTCCCTTTCAGCATGGTCTGTGGGCAGGCAGTGTGCAGCGGCGGCGGGGCAGGCACTGAGATGAGCGATTCCATTGTGGAAGCGAAGCGCTCATCTCCATGGTGATCTGTTTCTGTTTATATCGCTGTCCTCAGGACAGCGATACAAACAGAAGGCTGCGGAGGAGCAGGGCAGGGATGTGTGTCCCTTTCCTGTTCCTCTGATAGGCTGCCGGCACTACTAGGCCGGCAGCCTATCAGAGGCCAGCGCAGGCGGCGCGATGACGTCATCGCGCCGGCGGCCTGAGCCGTACAGGCTGGAAGAGGCCTGCATCGCATCGCTCCAAAGAGGTAAGTATAAGTGTGCATTTATTTATTTTTTTAACTATATTATACTGGCACATGATTGGGGAATTTGGGGGGGCCCTGGTATTATACTGGGCTGGCACATGATTGGGGAATTTGGGGGGGGCCTGGAATTACTGCCACATGATTGGGGGGTCTGGTATTACTGGCACATGATTGGGGGGGGGGGTCTGGTATAGTGGCACATGATTGGGGGGTCTGGTCTAGTATTACAATACTGCCACATGATTGGGTGGGTCTGGTATTACTGGCACATGATTGGGGGGGGGTCTGGACCGTCTGGTATTACTGGCACATGATTAGGGGGGTCTGGTATTACTGGCACATGATTGGGGGGGTCTGGTATTACTGGCACATGATTGGGTCTGGTATTATACTGGCACATGATTGGGGAATTTGGGGGGGGGTCTGGTATTACTGGCACATTATTTGGGGGTCTGGTATTACTGGCACGTGATTGGGGGGTCTGGTATTACACTGCGTGCAGAATTATTAGGCAAATGAGTATTTTGACCACATCATCCTCTTTATGCATGTTGTCTTACTCCAAGCTGTATAGGCTCGAAAGCCTACTACCAATTAAGCATATTAGGTGATGTGCATCTCTGTAATGAGAAGGGGTGTGGTCTAATGACATCAACACCCTATATTAGGTGTGCATAATTAGTAGGCAACTTCCTTTCCTTTGGCAAAATGGGTCAAAAGAAGGACTTGACAGGCTCAAAAAAGTCAAAAATAGTGAGATATCTTGCAGAGGGATGCAGCACTCTTAAAATTGCAAAGCTTCTGAAGCGTGATCATCGAACAATCAAGCGTTTCATTCAAAATAGTCAACAGGGTCGCAAGAAGCGTGTGGAAACACCAAGGCGCAAAATAACTGCCCATGAACTGAGAAAAGTCAAGCGTGCAGCTGCCAAGATGCCACTTGCCACCAGTTTGGCCATATTTCAGAGCTGCAACATCACTGGAGTGCCCAAAAGCACAAGGTGTGCAATACTCAGAGACATGGCCAAGGTAAGAAAGGCTGAAAGACGACCACCACTAAACAAGACACACAAGCTGAAACGTCAAGACTGGGCCAAGAAATATCTCAAGACTGATTTTTCTAAGGTTTTATGGACTGATGAAATGAGAGTGAGTCTTGATGGGCCAGATGGATGGGCCCGTGGCTGGATTGGTAAAGGGCAGAGATCTCCAGTCCGACTCAGACGCCAGCAAGGTGGAGGTGGAGTACTGGTTTGGGCTGGTATCAAAGATGAGCTTGTGGGGCCTTTTCGGGTTGAGGATGGAGTCAAGCTCAACTCCCAGTCCTACTGCCAGTTTCTGGAAGACACCTTCTTCAAGCAGTGGTACAGGAAGAAGTCTGCATCCTTCAAGAAAAACATGATTTTCATGCAGGACAATGCTCCATCACACGCGTCCAAGTACTCCACAGCGTGGCTGGCAAGAAAGGGTATAAAAGAAGAAAATCTAATGACATGGCCTCCTTGTTCACCTGATCTGAACCCCATTGAGAACCTGTGGTCCATCATCAAATGTGAGATTTACAAGGAGGGAAAACAGTACACCTCTCTGAACAGTGTCTGGGAGGCTGTGGTTGCTGCTGCACGCAATGTTGATGGTGAACAGATCAAAACACTGACAGAATCCATGGATGGCAGGCTTTTGAGTGTCCTTGCAAAGAAAGGTGGCTATATTGGTCACTGATTTGTTTTTGTTTTGTTATTGAATGTCAGAAATGTATATTTGTGAATGTTGAGATGTTGTATTGGTTTCACTGGTAAAAATAAATAATTGAAATGGGTATATATTTGTTTTTTGTTAAGTTGCCTAATAATTATGCACAGTAATAGTCACCTGCACACACAGATATCCCCCTAAAATAGCTAAAACTAAAAACAAACTAAAAACTACTTCCAAAAATATTCAGCTTTGATATTAATGAGTTTTTTGGGTTCATTGAGAACATGGTTGTTGTTCAATAATAAAATTAATCCTCAAAAATACAACTTGCCTAATAATTCTGCACTCCCTGTATACTGGCACATGATTGGGGAATTTGGGGGGTGTCTGGTATTACTGCCACATGATTGGGGGGGGCTGTTATTACTGGCTGATGAGAGGCACTGGGGGGCTGATGAGAGGCACTGGGGCTCTTATCTAAGGTCTGATTGGGGGTCATTCATATTGGGGTCTGAGCTGAGGTGTCATCTGAGGTCTTATTAACATTGGGGATCTTATTGGGGCTGTTAGCTGAGGTCTGATTAACATTGGGGGTCTGATTGGTGGTCTGACCTGAGGTGTAATGAAAAATATTTTTTTCTTATTGTGCCCACTTCCAGCCCGGAGCCCAGCTGCCCAGAGCACTGATCCGGAGCAGCTTGGAGAAAAAAGGCCTCACAGTCCCACACTCCTTCTGCTCGGCCAAGCCTGTCAGCACCCCTGAGGCCAAGCCTGTCAGCACCCCTGAGGCTAAGCCAGCCAGCACCCCTGAGTCTTCAGAACTGTAAGTAAATTATATATAAGGGGAGTTTTTGTTTTGTTTTGATCACAATGTGTACATTTGGCTCAGTCCGCAGCGACACAAATGACAGCATGCTAGATTTTCTGTACTTTTTTATTTTTTTCTGCTACACGTAGCTTTCAAAAGGCCATTCACATGTATTGTATTTTAAAGGGGTTTTCCCATCTCAGACAATGGGGGCATATCGCTAGGATATGCCCCCATTGTCTGATTGGTGCTGGTCCCTATATATATTTGCTTATTTCAAGTTAATTTTGCAGTTGTTTGTGTAAACTGGCACTTTACAATAAATGTTGCACTGAATTTTCTGCGAAATATATATATTTTTTTGGGGGGGGGGGGGGGGGGGGGTTTGCAGTGGATCTTGGGTGAGTTCCCAGACTTTTTTTTCCCAGGACTTGACCCCTGGGCATTCCGTTATTATTCCGTCATAATAGAAGTCTATGGCTGCATAACGGATCTGTCCTGTTTCCTTTATGCAGTGGAGCCCTCTCCTGCATAACGGAAACGGGACAGATCCATTATGCAGCCATAGACTTCTATTATGACGGAATGAATAACGTAATTTCTCTAAAGGCATTCCGTTATGCATTCCATCATGGTCCGTGGTAACAGAATCCATAACGCAATTCTGCTTTTACCACCAAACGAAGGGTGAACAAATTTCATAACATGAAATTCGTTCATCTCTAATTGCCATACTACTTTCTCCCTTTTTTGCTTTATATTATATTTAGTATGGTTGTTTAGCACCCTGATTGTTTATTTATTTTTGGTTGTGTACCCACAATATTGTTTTATACTTTACTGTGATATTTACCTACCTCTTGTATATATTGGACAGGCATGGGTACATGTTAGCTTTTTAAGAGGTTTTATATGTACTTTGTGTAATAATAAATATGTATTTGTTATCCTATGAAAGTGCCATTCTTCACATTATTTTATTTGAATCATTATTGTACATTTAACACCTTTTTTTGGAATACAAATACACCTTGTGAAATAAATAAGTGTCACTCGGTAGCTCAGTATTGTGCAACTATTCAGCTTTGAATTGACAGTCAAGCAGTTGTACATTGTGTGTGCACTGAGCCTGGTTTTCTGCAAGGAGTTCAGCTTCTTTCCCAAGTGAAACATGTAAGAGACTGCCCGTACTTATAAAGACTCAATAACTTTGGAGAGGTCAGCAGTGCAGTACTTTAAAAGCATAGGACAGAAGAAATAATATTCTTGCTTTTTTCGGCTTGATAGACTTATAAGAGCTCTCTGCCGAAAAGAAAATAAGATTTAGGAGCAGATCTTTATCACCTGAACTGTAACCCTGTGCAGCAGATATTGATCTGTCATTGTTTGCAACCATAGAGGGACTGTCAAGAAATATTTATTAGCTGTTTATTTCCTAGGTAAATAAGCTGTACAATAAAAGCAAAGAGGCGGCCTCTAACCACCATAGGGAGAATTGTACAAATTCACTCTCATCCTGAGCTACATAAGACTGCAAACAATATGATCCTGTGGTGATGGGTTCAAACCTCTTTCCTAAAGCATGATACTCGTATTATTAAGCTCATTGTAACCCACATCATTGTAAAACTGACCAGTTACAGCATATGATGGAGTAATAAAAAATAAAAATAAAAGACTAAATGGGTAAATGCAGTAAGACCACATCATTAGATCTTACAACAAACCACTAAGCTGCAGTGCAATTCTGCAATTTTGCTCATATCATTCCTACTCAATCTTAGTCATAAATAAAAATCATTCATGGCCATCATTGATTGATTGATTGACATCCTTCCTAGTGCAGCTTGTTATATAAATCCTGGAATGGGATTTTCGAAAATATACATGGAAAGAAGAAGCAAAGATCATGAAGGAGAAAACACCAATAAGTAACATTTTCACTTCCATGAAATGTTTACATGTCACATTAAAACATTGGGGGACATTTACTAAGCATGTTACACCAGAATTATGGCATAAAATGCGCCAAACAGAATGGTGTTTTGATTTCCGCCAAATAGAACAACTGTTTTCTTCAGAATTTTCACCCAAAAATGTGCATCACGTCAGAAATGAGTTATAAATGTCAAAGTGGGCGGGGCTATCAAATTACCGCATATTATGCCTCATTTATCACATTTATGGCAGAAAGATCGGTAAGTATTAAAACAGGATGCAATTATTTTTATCTAATATCAATGAACTAAACAACAAGGTTCTGTCAGTAAACTGACATTCAACAAAAAAATACCAAAAATGCAGAGTCTGAGACAAAAGTCGCAATTTACAACTGGAATTGTCACAGATATGCTTCAAAAGTCGCAGGTGTGGTCTGGCAGGAAAATTTTGGTTTAAAAAAGTCACAAAAATGGCACTAAAATGTTGCAAATTGAAAGAAATATGCGGATAATTACATTTACATTTTTAAAAAGTCGCATTTTAAAAGTGGAGCGCACCTTTTCATATATGAGGTGAAACAAATCACCGTTATGTAATGCAAGTATTTTTTGGGCACAAATTACTCCATTATTGATAAATGTCCACCATTATTAGAATTGCATGCCTGGAGCTAAAAGCAGGTGTTTAAATCACTAAAGGCCTTTAACCCCTTAAGGACTCAGCCCTATTTCACCTTAAGGACTTGGCCATTTTTTGCAAATCTGACCAGTGTCACTTTAAGTGCTGATAACTTTAAAACATTTTGACATATCCAGGCCATTCTGAGATTGTTTTTTCGTCACATATTGTACTTCATGACACTGGTAAAATGAAGTTAAAAAAATTCATTTTTATTTATAAAAAAATACCAAATTTACCAAAAATTTGTAAAAAAATTGCAAATTTCCAAGTTTCAATTTCTCTACTTTTTTAATACATATTAATACCTCCAAAATAGTTATTACTTTACATTCCCCATATGTCTACTTCATGTTTACTTTTTGGGGATGTTACAAGGCTTAGAAGCTTAGAAGCAAATCTTGAAATCTTTCCGAAATTTTCAAAAACCCAATTTTTAGGGACCAGTTCAGGAAGTTCTGAAGTCACTTTGCGAGGCTTACATAATAGAAACCACCCAAAAATGACCCCATTATAGAAACTACACCCCTCAAGGTATTCAAAACTGATTTTACAAACGTCGTTAACCCTTTAGGTGTTCCACAAGAATTAATGGAAAATAGAGATACAATTTCAAAATTTCACTTTTTTGGCAGATTTTCCATTTTAATAATTTAATTTTTTTCTAGTTACAAAGCAAGTGTTAACAGCCAAACCAAACTCAATATTTATGGCCCTGATTCTGTAGTTTACAGAAACACCCCATATGTGGTCCTAAACTGCTGTACGGGCACACAGCAGGGCGCAGAAGGAAAGGAATGCCATACGGTTTTTGGAAGGCAGATTTTGCTGGACTGGTTTTTTTGACACCATGTCCCATTTGAAGCCCCCCTGATGCACCCCTAGAGTAGAAACTCCATAAAAGTGACCCCATCTAAGAAACTACACCCCTCAAATTATTCAAAACTGATTTTACAAACGTCGTTAACGCTTTAGGTGTTCCACAAGAGTTATTGGCAAATGGAGATGAAATTTCAGAATTTTAATTTTTGGGCATATTTTCCATTTTAATCCATTTTTCCCAGTAACAAAGCAAGGGGTAACAGCCAAACAAAACTCAATATTTATGGCCCTGATTCTGTAGTTTACAGAAACACCCCATATGTGGCCGTAAACCGCTGTACGGGCACACGGCAGGGCGCAGAAGGAAAGGAATGCCATACAGTTTTTGGAAGGCAGATTTTGCTGGACTGTTTTTTTTGACACCATGTCCCATTAGAAGCCGCCCTGATTCACCCCTAGAGTAGAAACTCCAAAAAAGTGACCCCATTTTAGAAACTACGGGATAGGGTGGCAGTTTTGTTGGTACTAGTTTAGGGTACATATGATTTTTGGTTGCTCTATATTACACTTTTTGTGAGGCAAGGTAACAAGAAATAGCTGTTTTGGCACCGTTTTTATTTTTTGTTACTTACAACATTCATCTGACAGGTTAGATCATGTGATATTTTTATAGACCAGGTTGTCACTGATGCGGCGATACCTAATATGTATACTTTTTTTTTTATTTATGTAAGTTTTACACAATGATTTGTGTGTTTCCATAGTCTGAGAGCCATAATTTTTTCAGTTTTTGGGCGATTACCTTGGGTAGTGCATGATTTTTGAGGGATGAGATGATGATTTTATTGGCACTATTTTGGGGTGCGTATGACTTTTTGATCGCTTGCTATTACACTTTTTGTGATGTAAGGTGACAAAAAATGGCTTTTTTTTACACCATTTTAATTTTTTTACGGAATTCACCTGAAGGGTTAGGTCATGTGATATTATTATAGAGCAAGTTATTACGGATGCTGCGATACCTAATATTTATACTTTTTTTTATTTATGTAAGTTTTTACACAATGATTTCATTTTTGAAGCAAAAAAAATCATGTTTCAGTGTTTCCATAGTCTGAGAGCCATAATTTTTTCAGTTTTTGGGCGATTACTTTGGGTAGGGTATGATTTTTGCGGGATGAGATGATGGTTTTATTGGCACTATTTTGGGGTGCATATGACTTTTTGATCGCTTGCTATTACACTTTTTGTGATGTAAGATGACAAAAAATGGTTTATTTAGCATTTTTTTTTTTTTTTTTACGGTGTTCATCTGAGGGGTTAGGTCATGTGATATTTTTATAGAGCCGGTCGATACGGACGCGGCGATACCTAATTTGTATACTTTTTTTTAATGTAAGTTTTAATCATGTTTTAGTGTCTCCATATTCTGAGAGCCATAGTTTTGGAATGCATTGGCTGTATGAGTAATACTGTGTGTATTACTCATACAGCTTCCGGCCTGTGAGGTCCAGGGGGCTGGATCTCACAGGCTCGTCACCGGAAGGCAGCACGATGCCTTCCTTGCCATCGGGTCCCCCCTACAGGCGCATGGGGACCCGATGGCACTGCCGCCCGCCGGATATGGTAAAAGCCGCAAACCGCAGGTTGTGACAGGATGCCCGCTGAATGATTTCAGCGAACATCCTGTTGTGATTAACCCCCGCCGCACCGCAATCGCGATTTAAAGTCAGGACGTACCGGTACGCCCTGAGTCCTTAAGGACTCGGGAAAGAGGGTGTACCGGTACGCCCTAAGTCCTTAAGGGGTTAAAGCCCTTTTTTGAGTGTATTAGTGGAAAAAGGAAAAATATATTTGCCACTCAGCGGTGCAGCTAGCTGTTTTAAAGCCCTTTTTTGTGTGTATTAGTGGAAAAAGGAAAAATATATTTGCCGCTCAGAGGTGCAGTTATCTGTTTTAAAGCCCTTTTTTGTATGTATTAGTGGAAAAAGGAAAAATATCTTTGCCACTCAGCGGTACAGTGATTTATTCTAAAGCCCAGTTTGAACTGTATTAGTGGCGAAATAAAATATATTCGCTGTTCAGTGTTGCACTTATCTGTTGAAAAGCCTTTTGTGTAAAAGTAGAAAAAAAATTGGGCCTAATTGCCGTTCTGTGGTGCAGTGAGATATTTTACAGCCCTGTTTGCCGCGTATTAGTGGCAAAATAAAAATATATTCGCCATTCATCGTTGCACTTATCTGTTGAAAAGCCTGTTGTGTTTTGCAAAAATTGAAATAAATTAGGGCCGAATTGCTCTTGTGCAGTGCAGTGATATACTCTAAAGCCCAGTTTGCCATGTATTACTGGTGAAATAAAAATATATTCGCCGTTCAGCATTGACCTTATCTGTTGAAAAGCCTTTTGTATAAAAGTAGAAAAAAATTAGGGCCTAATTGCGATTCTGCGGAACAGTGATGTATTCTAAAGTCCAGTTTGCTGTGTTACGGTGGTGTCACATTGTTCTGCACCTCGTTTGCCTGGGCGAACAGAGTCACACAGGGGAGGATATGCTCCGAGTACTTCAGTTACAATCAGTCAGTGCGTAGTGTTGGGGGTAAAATCACCTACCCGGCGGTGTGGCAGTTTTTTTTAAGCCGCCGGAGGAGGTGAAAATCTGTGGGCAGAGGGTGAAGCGTGGCCCGGGTGCCAATGTTGGCACCACAGCCCTGCGTCAACATATGCAGCATCACCATAAAATGGCCTGGGAGAACCGTGTCTCCGATGTGGTGGTCCAGTCTGCCACAACAACTGCTGCATCACCCACTGGCACGCACCAGATTTCAGGCAGTCAAAGCTCCACCACCTCAGCCGAAGGGAGCTGTAAGTCCTTCCCATCATCTGCCGGTCCTAATGCTCCTGCTCCTCCTCCTCCTACATTCATCACGCATTCCATCAGTAATTAATCACCAAAGCAATTGCCAAGAGACAACAGTATGCGTGCACTCATCCAACGGCGCAGAAGCTGAACGTGCTCCTGGCCAAGTTGCTGCAGTCCCTCCCTTTACAAGTGATAGACTCTGCACCTTTCAGAGAACTGATGGCTTGTGCCGAGCCAAGGTGGAGAGTCCCAAGCCGTAATTTCTTTGCCAAAAAGGCAGTACCAGCCCTGCACAAATATGTAAAACAAAAGGTGGGACGGTCTTTAAACCTGTCGGTGTCTGCCAAAGTGCACGGCAGAGCGACGTGTGGAGCTGTAACTACGGTCAGGGACAATACATGTCCTTTATGGCCCACTGAGTGAATGTGGTTCCTGCACAGCCACACCAGCAACTTGGCCAGGTTACGCCGCTTCTGCCTCCACGTTGCTACGCTGTTGGTCCAGCGACAATGTTCGCCTCTGTCTTCTCATCCTCCACCGTGTCCTCAGCCGCCACTGCAGGGACCATGCACAGTGCCCCTCTGCGGTGTCATGCTGTTCTGAACCTCGTTTGCCTGGGCGAACTGAGTCATACAGGGGAGGAACTGTCCTGTTCCTTGCTGTCCTTCAGCAAGAAATCTAATCCTGGCTTTCTCCGTGACAACTCAAAATCGGAATCATAGTGACCGACAACAGGAAGAACATTATGTCTTCGCTGCATCAAGGAGGGCTGAGCCATGCGCCCTGCATGGCACACGTGTTCAATCTGGTTGTCAAGAGCTTCCTGAAGTCTTCCACCCATCTGGAGGACATCCTAAAAATGGCCAGGAAACGTTGTATGCACTTCAGCCACTCGTACACCGCAAAGCACACACTCCTCGAGCTACAGAGTCAGAATGTCATCCCTCAACACAGGCTGATATGTGACGTTTCCACCCATTAGAATTCCACCCTCCATATGTTGGACCGACTGTACGAACAGAAAAAGGTCATAAATGATTTCCTGATGATTCAAGTGGACAGGAGTACTCCCCTGTGTAACTTTGATGTCAGCCAGTGGCATCTCATGAATGACACCCGCCTTTTGCTCAGGCCCTTTGAGGAGGCCACGTTATTTGTCAGTCACCCAGTCGTCAGCACTACGGGATGAACAATGTCATTCCACTGCTTCATATCCTGGAACAGATGCTTGTAAATCTGGCTGTTCAGGGAACTGGAGACGTGGCACCTAGATGTCACGGCCACATGAGCCCTGTGGGGGATGAACTGGAGGAGTAGGAGGACATTGGAGCACAAGAAATGTGAAGCAAAATGGGTGGTTTTTCTACACAGGAGACCGGAGAGGAGAAGCAGGAGCAGCCGGAGGAGCAAGAGGGAGATGAGAAAGACGAGGCAGATGACCCAGGCACACTGTGGCAGTATGCAGTGGAGATGGAGGCAGGGAGTCCCTCCGAGTCACTTGCACAAATGGTCCTCTGCATGCTCACTTGCTTGGGTAGTGACAGTCGAATTGTCACAATTCGGCAGAGGGATGACTTCTGGCTCTCCACCTTATTGGACCCTCGCTACTGGTCCAAAATGGGAGCCTTTTTTACACCCGCAGAGAGGGAGGACAAACTGAACTACTATAGAGACATCCTATGTAGTCAGTTGACCGCTGCCTATCTGTGCCATCTTCCATCCTCTCGCAGGTCTAACCGGGGGGCCCTCTGCTCTCACGTTCCACTGCTATGGCTGCTAGGGAGGAGAGGGGTAGCAGGAGAAGTACCACCTTCATCATCATGAGCCTGAGTCTAGATTCACTTATGAAACTACTCACCAGCAGCAGCATCTAGACCTGGAGCATAACCTGAACCAGCCGCTGTTGGCATACTTGGAGTGCATCCTGCCAGCCATCATTGAAGATTCGTTGAACTACTGGGCAGACAAACTGGATTTGTGGCAGAAAATGGCCGAGTTTGCCCTGGAAAAGCTGTCCTGCCCGGCCAGTAGTGTGGCATCAGAGTGGGTGTTTAGTGCGGCGGGGCCATAGTTACCCCAAGGAGAACTCACCTGTCCATCCAAAATGTGGAGAGACAGATCTTTGTCAAGATAAATCAGGTGTGGATCAGCCAGGATTTCCACCCACCAATTACTGATGCATCAGACTGGATCATCCATGGTCCCACACCAACACTTTGACAAAAGAGACTGGTTTCTTCTGGCTACCTGCCTCAGCTACTATTCTGATGCTGCCACCCGCCTGATGCCACACATCAGATGCCAAGTGCTCCTTCTTTCACCAACCATCTTCAAAGGGTACTTTTATTGCCACCCACCTCCACACTATGTCATTTTTCCACTTTGTGGTCTCCTGATGCTACTCCTACCTCCACTCTATGTCACCTTGCCACTCTGTGGCCTCCTGATGCTGCCGCCACCTCCACACTCTGTAATTACATAGTTACATATAGTTATGTAGTTAATACAGTTGAAAAAAGAGTCCATCAAGTTTAACCAAGGGATAGGTGGGAACGTGAATGCCAGAATTGAGACTCAGATTTCTACACGTTTTCATAAGCATTAATGTTGTTTACTTTTAAGAATTCATCTAAACCCTTTTTAAAACTGTCCACTGTTCCTGCTGTGACCACTTCCTGAGGAAGTCTATTCCACAGATTCACAGTTATTACAGTAAAGAAACTTTGATGCTTCCGGAGACTGAACTTTTTCATCTCCAATCGGAGGCAACGCCCCCTTGTCTTTTGAGCGCATTTTACATGGAACAGTTTTTCACCGTATTTTTTGTATGGCCCATTTATATATTTGTATAGGTTAGTCATGTCCCCCCTTAGACGTCTCTTCTCAAGACAAAATAAATTCAATTCTTTTAATCTTCACAACTAAGACCCTCCATGCCCCTTTCCAGTTTACTCGCTCTCCTCTGTAGTTTTTTCCAGCTGTAGTGCTTCCTTTCTATGGACTGGTGCCCAGAACTGAACTGCATATTCCAGATAAGGCCGCCTTAACGCTTTGTACAGTGGTAGTATTACATCCCTGCCCCTTGAGTCCATACCTTGTTTAATGCATGAAAATATCCTGGTGGCCTTAGAAGCAGCTGATTGACATTGTATGCTGTAATTTTATCTACCATCCACAAGGACACCCAAATCTTTCTCTATAAGTGACTCTTCCAGTGTTACATCACCTAGGACATATGAAGCACAGAGATTATTACTACCAAGATGCATAACTTTACATTTGTTCATATTGAACCTCATTTGCCAAGTTGATGCCCAATCACTCAGAGTGTTTAAGTCAGCTTGTATTATATGGACATCTTCCATAGATTCTACATAGCTTAGTATCATCTGCAAAAATAGAAATGGTGCTATTAATCTCGTCCACTATACCATTAATAAATAAATTAAAGAATAAAGGGCCCAGCACTAAACACCACTTAGGGTACACCACTTATAACCCGGGAACATTCTGAATAGGAATCATTGACTACAATTCTCTGGACATGGTCCTTCAGCCAGTTTTCAATCCAATTACCAACTATACTTTCCAAGCCTATAAACCTAACTTTACCTATTAAACGTCTATGAGGGACAGTATTAAAAGCCTTTGCAAAATCCAGAAACACTACATCCAAAGTCGCCCCTCTGTCCAGGCTACTAGACTCCTCCTCAAAAAAAGTTAGTCTGACTACTTCTGTCCTTGGTAAACCCATGTTGGTTATCACTTATAATATTATTTACAGTCACATACTCCTGTATATAGTCCCTTTAGAGTCCTTCAGCAAGAAATCTAATCCTGGCTTTCTCCGTGACAACTCAAAATCGGAATCATAGTGACCGACAACAGGAAGAACATTATGTCTTCGCTGCATCAAGGAGGGCTGAGCCATGCGCCCTGCATGGCACACGTGTTCAATCTGGTTGTCAAGAGCTTCCTGAAGTCTTCCACCCATCTGGAGGACATCCTAAAAATGGCCAGGAAACGTTGCATGCACTTCAGCCACTCGTACACCGCAAAGCACACACTCCTCGAGCTACAGAGTCAGAATGTCATCCCTCAACACAGGCTGATATGTGACGTTTCCACCCATTAGAATTCCACCCTCCATATGTTGGACCGACTGTACGAACAGAAAAAGGTCATAAATGATTTCCTGATGATTCAAGTGGACAGGAGTACTCCCCTGTGTAACTTTGATGTCAGCCAGTGGCATCTCATGAATGACACCCGCCTTTTGCTCAGGCCCTTTGAGGAGGCCACGTTATTTGTCAGTCACCCAGTCGTCAGCACT
Organism: Bufo bufo; assembly: GCF_905171765.1. Classification (NCBI taxonomy): domain Eukaryota; kingdom Metazoa; phylum Chordata; class Amphibia; order Anura; family Bufonidae; genus Bufo; species Bufo bufo. The sequence continues at coordinate 591,451,661 of NC_053390.1, forward strand.
ACGGGATGAACAATGTCATTCCACTGCTTCATATCCTGGAACAGATGCTTGTAAATCTGGCTGTTCAGGGAACTGGAGACGTGGCACCTAGATGTCACGGCCACATGAGCCCTGTGGGGGATGAACTGGAGGAGTAGGAGGACATTGGAGCACAAGAAATGTGAAGCAAAATGGGTGGTTTTTCTACACAGGAGACCGGAGAGGAGAAGCAGGAGCAGCCGGAGGAGCAAGAGGGAGATGAGAAAGACGAGGCAGATGACCCAGGCACACTGTGGCAGTATGCAGTGGAGATGGAGGCAGGGAGTCCCTCCGAGTCACTTGCACAAATGGTCCTCTGCATGCTCACTTGCTTGGGTAGTGACAGTCGAATTGTCACAATTCGGCAGAGGGATGACTTCTGGCTCTCCACCTTATTGGACCCTCGCTACTGGTCCAAAATGGGAGCCTTTTTTACACCCGCGGAGAGGGAGGACAAACTGAACTACTATATAGACATCCTATGTAGTCAGTTGACCGCTGCCTATCTGTGCCATCTTCCATCCTCTCGCAGGTCTAACCGGGGGGCCCTCTGCTCTCACGTTCCACTGCTATGGCTGCTAGGGAGGAGAGGGGTAGCAGGAGAAGTACCACCTTCATCATCATGAGCCTGAGTCTAGATTCACTTATGAAACTACTCACCAGCAGCAGCATCTAGACCTGGAGCATAACCTAAACCAGCCGCTGTTGGCATACTTGGAGTGCATCCTGCCAGCCATCATTGAAGATTCGTTGAACTACTGGGCAGACAAACTGGATTTGTGGCAGAAAATGGCCGAGTTTGCCCTGGAAAAGCTGTCCTGCCCGGCCAGTGGTGTGGCATCAGAGTGGGTGTTTAGTGCGGCGGGGCCATAGTTACCCCAAGGAGAACTCACCTGTCCATCCAAAATGTGGAGAGACAGATCTTTGTCAAGATAAATCAGGTGTGGATCAGCCAGGATTTCCACCCACCAATTACTGATGCATCAGACTGGATCATCCATGGTCCCACACCAACACTTTGACAAAAGAGACTGGTTTCTTCTGGCTACCTGCCTCAGCTACTATTCTGATGCTGCCACCCGCCTGATGCCACACATCAGATGCCAAGTGCTCCTTCTTTCACCAACCATCTTCAAAGGGTACTTTTATTGCCACCCACCTCCACACTATGTCATTTTTCCACTTTGTGGTCTCCTGATGCTGCTCCTACCTCCACTCTATGTCACCTTGCCACTCTGTGGCCTCCTGATGCTGCCACCACCTCCACACTCTGTAATTACATAGTTACATATAGTTATGTAGTTAATACAGTTGAAAAAAGAGTCCATCAAGTTTAACCAAGGGATAGGTGGGAACGTGAATGCCAGAATTGAGACTCAGATTTCTACACGTTTTCATAAGCATTAATGTTGTTTACTTTTAAGAATTCATCTAAACCCTTTTTAAAACTGTCCACTGTTCCTGCTGTGACCACGTCCTGAGGAAGTCTATTCCACAGATTCACAGTTATTACAGTAAAGAAACTTTGATGCTTCCGGAGACTGAACTTTTTCATCTCCAATCGGAGGCAACGCCCCCTTGTCTTTTGAGCGCATTTTACATGGAACAGTTTTTCACCGTATTTTTTGTATGGCCCATTTATATATTTGTATAGGTTAGTCATGTCCCCCCTTAGACGTCTCTTCTCAAGACAAAATAAATTCAATTCTTTTAATCTTCACAACTAAGACCCTCCATGCCCCTTATCAGTTTACTCGCTCTCCTCTGTAGTTTTTTCCAGCTGTAGTGCTTCCTTTCTATGGACTGGTGCCCAGAACTGAACTGCATATTCCAGATAAGGCCGCCTTAACGCTTTGTACAGTGGTAGTATTACATTCCTGCCCCTTGAGTCCATACCTTGTTTAATGCATGAAAATATCCTGGTGGCCTTAGAAGCAGCTGATTGACATTGTATGCTGTAATTTTATCTACCATCCACAAGGACACCCAAATCTTTCTCTATAAGTGACTCTTCCAGTGTTACATCACCTAGGACATATGAAGCACAGAGATTATTACTACCAAGATGCATAACTTTACATTTGTTCATATTGAACCTCATTTGCCAAGTTGATGCCCAATCACTCAGAGTGTTTAAGTCAGCTTGTATTATATGGACATCTTCCATAGATTCTACATAGCTTAGTATCATCTGCAAAAATAGAAATGGTGCTATTAATCTCGTCCACTATACCATTAATAAATAAATTAAAGAATAAAGGGCCCAGCACTAAACACCACTTAGGGTACACCACTTATAACCCGGGAACATTCTGAATAGGAATCATTGACTACAATTCTCTGGACATGGTCCTTCAGCCAGTTTTCAATCCAATTACCAACTATACTTTCCAAGCCTATAAACCTAACTTTACCTAATAAACGTCTATGAGGGACAGTATTAAAAGCCTTTGCAAAATCCAGAAACACTACATCCAAAGTCGCCCCTCTGTCCAGGCTACTAGACTCCTCCTCAAAAAAAGTTAGTCTGACTACTTCTGTCCTTGGTAAACCCATGTTGGTTATCACTTATAATATTATTTACAGTCACATACTCCTGTATATAGTCCCTTTAGAGTCCTTTACCCACAACAGAAGTGAAACTAACTGGTCTATAATTACCTGTGAAGGACCTTAATCCTTTTTTGAATATGGGCACCACGTTTACCTTGCGCCATTCACTTGGCACTGTACCAGTACGTAGAAAATCTTTAAAAATTATAAACAGCACAGCAATGACTGAACTGAGCACTTTAAGCACTCTTACTTGTAATCCATCTGGACCCGGAGCCCTGTTCACATTTACCCTATTTAACTTGTCTTGGACCATATCTACAGTTAGCCAATTGTGCCACTCTGTGTCCTCCTGATGCTGCCGCCACCTCCAAACTATACCATCTTGCCACTCTATGGTCTCCTTATGCTGCTGCCACCTCCACACTATGTCATAGGGCCACTCTGTGGACTTCTTATGCTGTTCCCACCCTCCCCACTTCATGACTGGGCCACTATTTTGCCTTTTTGGCTCGGCCGACATTATCATTTATTTGACCTTTCTTCTGATTGGTCAGAAGGAAGGTAAAATGAGACACACAATGGATCGTCTCTGTGTACCAGCTGTAAGGCCTGTATGATCCCATCAGAACTGGCTTATGATTTGGTAGCCAAAAGCAGAAGTGGGTACAAACACAGAAGATTTGCAAATATTCTGTTCACGTGTCAGCTCTGTTTTGGATCCACTCCAGTTTTTCTTGGTATTAGCAAAACTGATGGATTACTGACCAAATGCTGACTGAGTTGAGGCGGATGCTCAACAGACAGGATTTGTTTTTTTGTGGGTTATTGTTCTGACGGATCAGAGGAAGGGTAAAATAATCTGTGACCTCAACACAGACTTACTGCTGACACTCTCTCCACTCTGTCTGGGGACTCTACTTGTATAAGTGTGTAACAGAACAGGTTCTGTAGACATCTATGTGGAATCAGCTGACGACGGTGTAAAAGGAGTGCTCTTATTCTTGGCGCTAACATGAACCTGTAAGGCTGAGTACATACTAGAGTTATTTGGTGAGTTTTGGCCCCACGAATGTCCAAATAAGTGAAGTGTGCAGTGATTCTAAGAGTGACGCCTGTCATCTGCATGTCATACGGACACACAGTATTATTTCACTACCAAAGCAAACTCCCTATGCATGTTACTGCAAGGCACAGTGTTCTGCACCGCTATAAAGGCTTTTTGTAGCCAGGAAATAGGCATTTTTTAACGCGATTCGCCGCAAATGAATTCAGATCGAAAAACATTTTTCCCAAGAATTCAGCGAACCAAATTTTTCGATCCGAATTGCAGGGAAATGTCGATTCAACGCAAAGATAAATTTCCTTGTGCTTCGTGTTAACAAATCGATTTTCCCTGAAATTGAGTAAAAAACTAAATAAATCATACTTACCTCATCCATTTGCACGCAACGGGCCGTCTGCCACCATCTCACACAAAATCCTATACACGGTGACATATGATGTCACCACGCTGGCCGACTTGATAGTGTCATGATGGGCCGCTCAAGACTTCGCGCTAGATCAATGGTCAATCGTCAATGAAGATGGCGACAACTGATGCTGGCTTATTTTACACCCAATTATTGCTATCAGATTCTACGATCATGTATGTATGCGGCATCTGACAGGTACAAAGATCGGGAGCAGCGCAATCGCTGTTCCCTGCCATTGCATTCACTACTTAGAAAGAAATGCGCTTCGTGACAAAGTAATTCAACTCAAACTGAATTTATTGGTAAAATTCGGCAAAGCAGCCAAATCGAATTTCTGAATACTTCACTCATCTCTAATTGCAGGAAATGTATTTATCTAGTATTTTTTCCTACTGGGCTGAGAATGATACAGTCATAACCCTGATTCCAGGCTGACATTGAGGGCTATTCATTCCAATATTGATCTAGCTCTAGTAACATGTCTAATATAAGCAACAGCAATAAACTCACTGATACCAACAAAAAATCCCTCTGTGACTCAAAGCAATTTTTTTTCTTTATTTTTCCCCTGAAAAGCTCCTTTTGCACAAGGTTTTTAGTCGAAATATTTGGAAAGAACTAATTCTTCAGATTTTTCTGGTCAACGTTTTCTAGTTTTCAAAGCTGTAGCAAAAAAAAAAAAACGCTATAAAAATAGCTGAATATCTTTTCATTCCATCTGCATTATGAACCATGTATCTGAGAAATGATCTGTAAGGCACGTCTTCTTCCATTATTCATAATAATGAGAATGAATTTTAATGTCACTGTAACATCACATACATTAATTAAGCCTATTATAATAAAACTAGGGACTCGAAGAAAGCGTTTTGCTGTATGTTTTGTATCTACAGTAAAATGGGTTTATTTCCTGAAGCATTTACAATCCATACGAAAAGATAGTTAATATTCATTCTTTTACAAAAACAACTTTTTTTCCATGAACAGAACTGAATACTGCTCGCAGTCACCCAACCAGTGAATAGAGATGATTAATGTAATGTCTTTGGAGAGCTGATGATGAGGGTATATGCCCAAGGGTACATTTTCTTCTCTTTTTTCTGTCTGGATTGTACACATTTGAATAGCCTCCCAGGACACATCTGTCAAGAACAGGAAATTTTATCGCCCCTTAACATTTTGGAGCAGGAACCAAATTAGATCTGAACAGAAGCAAATACATTCTGCCACTTAATTTTAATATTGCTATGCTGAGCTATCAGATCTGCAGAATGAGACAAATTACAGAACCAGTGTTCACATCCTACTCGAGTAAAACACAAACATTATGAGCGTTGACTTCCTTATTGCCAAATGCCATAGGCTCCTCTTGTACTACAGGACCTAGCTATGAGGTGGTTAAATGTATGTCTTTCTTTTAAGATTTCCTTCTGGATAATATGTGTACGGTTTGTATTTACTATTATTTTTCTTCCAAATGAATAACTGATGAGCACTGATTCATCGTAACTCCTCTTGGAGGTTAAAAGACATTACATATGGCTGGCCCTTTTCATTGCTCCATAATTTTACAGTAGCTTGCTCAAATGTTTACAGGTCACTAGAGTAAACTGAAGTCCCTAGCCAGCAATTTTCCAATTAATTTTCCTTTTCATTCACTATATGTGCAAATTTAATAACTTCTTGCTTATAATGTCCTCAAGGGTTTCTTTTTCTAGTACTAAAACTCTTTATAGCAGCCGTGCCTATAACAGGACAAGAAATGTATATATGTTTACATAATCTATAAGATCTCATGCAGACAACTGTAACCATTTTGGGGTCTGCAGAATATGGGTGCGGTCCGTGCAGGCAAACTCTGGCAAGTGCTGGGGCCCACTGAGGTCTATGCTGAAGATCGCTGTACGGGGAATACCCCAGTGTTACTGAACAGTCAGGACTCTAGTTCCCTGCTCTGTCTCCATATATGGCTATGTCCATATATGGAGTCAGTGCTATGAACATGAAGGGGGTATCCCCAAGCATTATTAGTATGCTTGGGGACACCCAGTGTATTTAAGTCTATTTTTAGCCTCTATTTCTGAAATGTTTCTGCCAAGATTTAAACTCACAACCTTCTACATTAGAGGCAAGAACCTTAACCACTGAGCTAGGAAGCTCAATGCTAAACTGTGCTAGAAAAACCTCACAGTAGTTTCTTATGTATTAGGTATTCTTATACAGCAGAAGTATAATTTTATATTTTTTTTTATCAATTGTAAAAAAATGTATGGCACAAAATAAATGTGTAATTAATAAAAAAAATATATATATATACAGTACAGACCAAAAGTTTGGACACACCTTCTCATTCAAAGAGTTTTCTTTATTTTCATGACTATGAAGGCATCCAAACTATGAATTAACACATGTGGAATTATATACATAATAAACAAGTGTGAAACAACTGAAAATATGTCATATTCTAGGTTCTTCAAAGTAGCCACCTTTTGCTTTGATTACTGCTTTGCACACTCTTGGCATTCTCTTGATGAGCTTCAAGAGGTAGTCCCCTGAAATGGTCTTCCAACAGTCTTGAAGGAGTTCCCAGAGATGCTTAGCACTTGTTGGCCCTTTTGCCTTCACTCTGCGGTCCAGCTCACCCCAAACCATCTCGATTGGGTTCAGGTCCGGTGACTGTGGAGGCCAGGTCATCTGGCGCAGCACCCAATCACTCTCCTTCATGGTCAACTAGCCCTTACTTTCAAAGTTTTCCCAATTTTTCGGCTGACTGACTGACCTTTATTTCTTAAAGTAATGATGGCCACTCGTTTTTCTTTACTTAGCTGCTTTTTTCTTGCCATAATACAAATTCTAACAGTCTATTCAGTAGGACAATCAGCTGTGTATCCACCTGACTTCTCCTCAACGCAACTGATGGACTCAACCCCATTTATAAGGCAAGAAATCCCACTTATTAAACCTGACAGGGCACACCTGTGAAGTGAAAACCATTTCAGGGGACTACCTCTTGAAGCTCATCAAGAGAATGCCAAGAGTGTGCAAAGCAGTAATCAAAGCAAAAGGTGGCTACTTTGAAGAACCTAGAATATGACATATTTTCAGTTGTTTCACACTTGTTTGTTATGTATATAATTCCACATGTGTTAATTCATAGTTTTGATGCTTTCAGTGTGAATCTACAATTTTCATAGTAATGAAAATAAAGAAAACTCTTTGAATGAGAATGTGTGTCCAAACTTTTGGTCTGTACTGTATATATATATATATATATATATATATATATTTGTGGTAAGAGCTGAGGGTGGGACAGAGGAGGCATGCCTGGATACTGCCCTGACCTATCTGGCTGGAGTGTGCCCGGAGTCAGGTACGAGGTAAGGCCTAAATATGTGGGCCACCCAAGGAGAGGTAACTGAGAAAAGGAGAAGGGAGGGTGGAGCCCTCTGACTCCCGGTCGCTGGCTATAAGTAGATGAGGCAGCCCCTCCCACAATTACAGGCTGTACACAGCCTTCACTATTTGTGGTAAGAGCTGAGCGTGGGACAGAGGAGGCATGCCTGGATACTGCCCTGACCTATCTGGCTGGAGTGTGCCCGGAGCCAGTTACGAGGTAAGGCCTAAATATGTGGGCAAAATAATGACGGCCGCCACTGTGTAGAGTGCAAATAATTTATTGAGCAAAATAAGACTTACAAAGCTAAAGAACAAAAGGCTCTAGATATTTCAACCTGTGGATTGGGAATATATCGTGCGAAACATGACGATCTCCAGCGACCCATCCTACAGATCACATGGGCCGGAACCTGATGCCTAGAAGCTGCGGAAGCTGCTCCTATCCTGAAGGAGTGCCTGGAAATTGAGCTAGGATTGTAGCCCAAACCTGCCGCTAGTATGCGGATGTTAGCGATGAAATGGGCAGAATAAAGGGGCCTGCCATCTAACGGGAGCAACGGGTCGTCTAATGCAGCTGACTGAGGTAGGGATATGAGTTCCTTGAGAACCTTGACAGGACACCAGCAATTGGACGTGGGGAAAAACTCGACCTCGGTGGGAGGACCCGCCTGATTAGTTTTGGTGGATGGTATGTACAGCGTGAAGTGGTTATCATGCCAGATGAGATGTCGCTTGAGGAGGGTGGTACAGCTGAAAGAGCCGCAGGTGAACTCCCCGGGTCTAAGGAACCCATAGAACCCGAGGTACATGGCCGCGTTGATGGTGATGCTGGCCGAGTGCCCAAAAGGAAAACCGTCCAGGGCTAAAGACAACTTGCGAAACAGTTCGCTAGAGACCGGTTGTTTGCAGACCTGAACCCCCGCGCTATTCTTTTGAATACCCCTAAGCGTGGATTTGATGGCCTGGTTTGCCATGATGGACTTACCAGAGGGGTCGTTGAGCATCCGATGGTGCTGAATTCCTGCTAGATACAACTTGATAGTATTGAAAGAAAGGTGGCGGTGAGAATGGCAATGAGCTATGAATGCCATGAGGAAGGTGACCTCGTCCAGGTCACCCTGTGGATGGGTGTCTACAAACTGAAGAAAGACCTTAAATCCTGCTTGGTAATTCCTGGCAGTATTAGTTGCTAAGGAACGCTGAACTAAGATCCGTGCAGAGGCTACCAGGGACCCTAGTCCATCAGTAGGGAGCTGAACGGCGGAGCTGGAGAACCGACTGGGTCTGCATCTGGTAGTTCCTGGAAAAAGATGGCATAATTAAAACGCGACAATGCATCTGCCGCGACATTCTTAGCCCCCTGAATGTGAAATGCAAAGAAATGAAAATTAAACTGCGAGGACAGTCAGACTAACTTATGCAAGAGGGACATGATTTTCTGGGACTTTGCCCTCCCTTTCGTGATGACATCTACCAACACCTGGCTGTCCGTCATGAATATCACTGATTTATTGGCCCAGAGTGAGCCCCAGACTTGGGCGGCTGCCATGATCGGGTACAGTTCTAATAATGGGGATGACCTCAGAGAAGCGGCGTCGGAGGTGAATTCCACCGGCCAACTGCCAAGAACCAGTGGGGATGGAATATCGCAGTGAACCCACGAGAGGCTGCGGCGTCGGAAAAGACAGTATGTGACTCTGAATCCGGGGAAGGTACAAACAGGGAAATGCCGTTCCACCTGGAAAGGAATGATTGCCACATCTGAAGGTCGGCCACGGCATGATTGTCCTGTTGGATGGTGGAATCCTGATCCGGTGCTGAGGGGAGGAGACTGAGGAGCCTGGACGTGAATGATCTACCCTGGGGCATGATCCTAAAAGCGAAATTCAGGGAACCTAACAGGGACTGGAGCTCCCGCTTGGACAGGACCCTGGACAAATGCGCAGAGGAGACAGCGGCCTGTATCTTGGAAAGCTTCGCTGCGGGGAGGCTGGCCTCCATGCGGACAGAATCAAGGATGATGCCCAAGAAGGTAACCCTAGTACCTGGCCCCTCAGTCTTTGCTGTAAAAGTTGCGGCAAACTTCCTAAACCCGTAGGTTCACCCTGGGGGCTCTCGATGATCAAAAAATCATTGAGATAATGGATGACCATATCCAACCCCCCATGGTGAACCAGAATCCAGTGTAAAGCGCACGCAAAACGATCAAACAGCCATGGGCTGCTCTTGGATCCGAAAGTGAGCCGGTTGGCGAAGTAATACATATGCGCCCACTGCAAGCCATAGTACTTCCACAACTGGGGAAGAATAGGGAGCAATTTGAACGCATCTGCAATGTCGGCCTTAGCCAACCAAGCCCCTTCCCCAGCTTGGAAGATATACTGTATCGCCTCATCGATGGATGAGTACCTCATAGCAAATTCTTCGGATGGAATTAACGAATTCAAGCTGGGAATGGCTGACATGTGAGGAGCAGACAAGTAGTAAATTAACCTTTTTTTTATTGGAGGACTGCTTGGTTACCAGACCAATTGGATTCACCCTACAAATCGCGAAGGGGATCGACGGGAACGGACCCAACAGGAAAGCCTTCTGGACCTCCGCCTGCAGCAGGGTATCTACCGCAGTTGGCTCCTGAGTAGCCGACAGCAAGTTCCTTCCCTCCCAGGAAACTTGAGGGAGGGCAATGAAACCCGTGTGGAAACCCTTCCCGAACCCGGAGAGAAGGAACTGAACCAATTGGCGATCAGGGTGGTCCTGCAACAGAATGCCAAAAAGTTCAATATTGATGTCGGCCAGTCATAGCGACTTTTGCTGTTTTTTCGGACAGCTAGCGCGAGGGTGGGCCCTGAAACAGAGGGAGCAGATATGCAACGCTCTGCAACTGTTGAATCCGCAACCCCCTGCATTGAAATTGTTGCTGTGATTGGTCTCCCAAGCTTATCTGTGGAGGCATGGTACCGCTGGGCGCTAGAGAGACCTGGGAGGGACCCCTCCCTGGCCAGGGTAGGCAGGTTGGGGCACCAGTCTGCTGTATGTAGGATCGATTGACAAGCAGCACAAGTAGGAGCCCTCAGACCGGCAAAATGCCGACAGAATAGCTCCATGTCGAGGTTCGCCCAGTCAGTAATAAACTGGAACTGGGCGAGTGCTGCGGCTGCCTTGGCCGAGAATGACCTATGATAGTCATAAAAATTTGTGCCACCGTACTTGTAACCCAAGTCCGTGATGCGGTACAAATACGAATCTAACTCCTCCCGCCTGTGGGGTTGTACCGAGCAAACGGTGTCCATGTACAGGCTAAACGCCAGGACAAATTCTGGAATCGACAGCTTTCCATTCAAGTGAGCGTCCTTGGCTCTGAGTACAACCGAAACATCCCCACAATTAATAATTTTGTTCACTGAAACGTCCTGGGACGCAATGAGAATGGATGCTAGATTAACATCCTTCCCTGCTAGGATATTCCTTTTTAAGTTCTCCGGGATGAAATGTGATGGAGCGATCTGGGGGCTGGCACAGACCGTACCTGGAGCCGCGTCCTGGGAAGTGGACGGGATAGGCGGCGGAGACGGTGACGGTGGCGTCACCGGCGTCCGAGACTCCAACTCCCCCATTCTGGACTGAATATTGGCCACCAACCTGGCCAGGCTGCCGATGGTGGATTGCAGCTGCAGCAGGGACAGCTGAATGGAAGAGAGAGAGGGCTGTTTGTTTGAACCCCCCGACTCCATCATCAGGAGACGGTAGAGCTCTGCCTTCCTCGCTGATGCGAGATGATGGATTCCTCTCTTATTGAGCTCCGTGATGAGCTTAGGTATTGTCCAGTTGCGAAGGGACTGGTTACTGGCACATCCTGACACTGAAGACCCGGGCAATGACATGTTGTCATCCACATCTGACGCTTGAGACATCTTTCAGGCTGCATAGGAAAGACGAAAGCATATACACATGCATATTCAATTTTTACCCCCTTTAATTTAAGAAAATAAATAAATAAAAATTGGAGTTGTGACAGAATGACCGTGCGAGTGTGGTGAGGAAACTGGAAAGTGGCATAGAAATGAAACACAAACCTACCCGGACCGACAGTCAGCCCTGATTAATTTCTCTGATGGGACTGGAGACCTAGGAATGAAAGCTTGCGATGAAAAAAAGGGGAAAACCCCTAAGCCGTGGGGAGACCGCATGCCGTAACCTAGTTTCTTAACTTACCTGGAACCTAGCACAGTGGAATGACCGGTAACGGAGAAGTACTGCAAGACGAAAGAAGCTGGACCGGGAATTCCAGTGGCCTGAGGTCCTGCTTAAACGAAAAACAAGCTTGCATTGAAACTAGAACTGGAGAGGAGAGCACAGTAACAGAAATGACCGTGCAAAGATAATCGTATGGGCCTGAGGATCGGAAAACCAAGCCAGCGATGCGCGACCTGGTGGGACCGGAACAAAACAACAGGAGACCAGAACGCAGCCTGGGTGCTATAGAACTAAGAAATGGCCCCTGACCTGAAAGCATCAGGGACCGAAGCCGTGCCGCATGAAGAATGACCCGAGCGGTTCAGGTAATTATATATACTGAACATGACCTCGGTTGACAGGAACCAACTGGGCACTGCGGGGAAAAGAGACCTGAGCGATTCAGGAAGTTACATAGAACCTGAGCGATTTAGGCAATTTACATAGAATCTGAGCAATTCAGGCAATTTGCATAGAACCTGAGTGATTCAGGCAATTACACAAAACCTGAGCGATTCAGGCAATTACACCAAAACCTGAGCGATTCAGGCAAATGCATAAGCCTGGGCCATTTACATGAAACCTGAGCGATTCAGGGAATTACATGAACCCGAGTGATTCAGGCAATTTACATGAAACCTGAGCGATTCAGGCAATTACATGGAACCTGAGCGATTCAGGGGACCAACGTGACCTTGTAAACCAACACCTGAGTGAAACTGAACCCAATCGAGTAGACATATGACCTGAGAGACCCCGGAATAAACGTATTTTAGCGAAAACAAACCACCTGAGCGGATTGGACAACCATGAAACGAATCATTACCTGACCTGAGAGAACCGGAACCAGCGACACCCTGCAAGAAAAAGATCTGAGCGATTCAGGCCACTGCATATAGCCTGAGTGAATCAGGATTCACCATAACATTTAAGACCAGCACCTGAGCGATCCAGGCAACAAACAAAACTGATACCTGACCTGAATGGTATTAGGATCCACCAACCCCTGCAGGAAGAAAATTTGAGCGAAACAGACAAATACGTTAGACCTGAGCGATTCAGGGACCAAAGCAACTTGTGAGGCCGATAACCCGAGGACCTCAGGCAACAATACATGATTGCAACGTGACATGAGACATGCCAGGAGTCAACGGTATGCCTGAATGATGACCCGAGTGTTAATAGGTGATGCAAATGAACAGCCCTGAGTGACTCTGCACGCCACATTGCATCGGATGGAACGTGCCCTGTGCAACATGCAGCAGGTGGCCTCTGAGAAAATCCCCACCTGGACGGCAGGGGACCTGAGCCAGCCTGCTGGACATGAGGGAATGTATGAAAAAAGGGAAGGCAAGGTAGGGGAAGGACACGGCACCCCCTTCTGCCAGAGATAACTGGACGCTGGCCGGATTGACCCCCCTGTCTCTGGGGACCCCGATTAGATGGGCTGAGCGGAAAAAAAAACACCAGATGATGGAAGGCTAATGCGGCCTGCTGACATATGACACCTAAAGGCATGGTCCCCACCCAGACCTAATCAACACCGTGGACTGACCTGGCACCAGGAGGGTGTGAGCGAGGCTGCCCGCTGACCAGTATGGCCGCCTGGGACGCCGAACCGGAACGGACCATCTGGCGTCGGGAGCCCCCCGCCAGGCCGCGGAGCGCCCTGCCGCGGGCTCGTGCCGGCTGGGGGACGATGCGGCCGTTTAGCTACGGGGAGGCTGGAGCAGATTGGAGACACCAACCGCTTTACTCACTGCTGGGCCGCACGCTGAAGGGACGAAACCGGAAGTTGCCGAGATCGGAAGTGACGTCGCGATCGCTTGCCAAGCTGCCTGCACGAGAACAAGGTAGGAACCTAAGCACAGAACGGCGGCCCTCTGACTCCCGACCGCTGGCTATAAGTAGAGGAGGCAGCCCCTCCCACAATTACAGGCTGTACACAGCCTTCACTATATATATATAAAATCATACTTCTGATATATATGAATGCATACTATGTGGGAAACTACCATATTACTGAGGTTTTTAGATATAATATACAGTGCTGCCCATAATTATTCATACCCCTGGCAAATTTTGACTTAAAGTTACTTTTATTTAACCAGCAAGTAATTTTATGATGGGAAATGACATAGGTGTCTCCCAAAAGATAATAAGACGATGTACAAGAGGCATTATTGTGGAACAAAAACATTTCTCACCTTTTATTTACATTTGAGCAAAAAGTGTCCAGTCCAAAATTATTCATACCCTTCTCACTTCCTTTTTGCTGTGTGTTTTGGGTCATTGTCATGCTGAAATGTCCACTGGTGCCCAAGGACAAGTTTCTCTGCAGACTGCCTGATGTTATTGTTGAGAATCCTCATGTATTTCTCTTTTTTCATGGTGCCGTTTACTGTGATTAGGTTTCCTGGTCCATTGGCTGAAAAACACCCCCAAAGCATTAGGTTCCCACCACCATGTTTGACAGTGGTGATGGTGTTCTTTGGGTTGAAGGCTGATCCTTTTTTACGCCAAATGAAGGAAACATCATTGTGACAAATAATTCAATTTTTGTTTCATCTGACCATAACACAGAAGACCAGAAGTCTTCTTCTTTGTCCAGATGAGCATTTGCAAAGGCCAAGCGAGCTTTTGTATGCCTTATCTGGAGAAGTGGCGTCCTCCTTGGTCTGCATCCGTGGAACCCAGCAGTGTGCAGTGTCCGTTAGATTGTCTACCTTGAGACATTGTCACCAGAAGAGCCCAGATTCACCTGGATGGCCTTGGTGGTGATCCTTGGATTCTTTTTCACCTCTCTAACTATCCTCCTGGCCAGCACAGGTGTCACTTTTGGCTTCCAACCACGTCCTCTGAGATTTTCCACAGTGAGGAACATCTTGTATTTTTTAATAATACTTTGCACTGTAGCCACTGGAACTTGAAAACATTTAGAAATGGCCTTGTAGCCCTTTCCTAACTTGTGAGCAGCCACAATGCGCAGCCGCAGGTCCTCACTGAGCTCCTTTGTCTTAGCCATGACTGTCCACAAACCAACTGCAGAGAGCTGCTGGTTTTCACCTGTTGAGTTGATTAAAACAGCTCTTCCCAATTAATCAGGGTAATTATTATGATGCTTTAGAACAGCTTGGACTATTTGGAATGGTATAGAACTTTTGATTTTCCCACAGACTGTGACAGTTTGTGAAGGGTATGAATAATTTTGGACTGGACACTTTTTGCTCAAATGTAAATAAAAGCTGAGAAATGTTTTTTTTTCCACAATAATGCCTCTTGTACATCATCCTATTATCTTTTGGGAGACACCTATGTCATTTCCCGTCAAAAAATTACTTGCTGGTTGAATAAAAGTAACTTTAAGTCAAAATTTATAAATAATTATATTTATAATTATTTATAAATATAATTAAATATATTATGGGTAGCACTGTATGTACAGCAGGTTAACATGAAGCTTTATAGCCCAGTGGTTAAGGTTCTTGACTTTAATGTGAAAGGCTGTGAGTTTGAATCTCAGCATAATCATCTCAGAAATAGAGGCTAAATAAAAACTTAAATAGACACACCAACCATTTAAATTTATGTAACTATTATTTTTTGTTGGGAAAGGTGGCAACCCTAACAGAACTCCTGCTCCCCAGTGACCCCCATAACTTTATTTATAGCTATGTCTACAGAGATGTGTGGGGGCTCATTTGAGGGAAATCTGTCTTTTTTTACAATACCATTTTGGGGTGTGTATGACTTGATCACATTTTATTAAATTTTCTTGGGAGATAAAGTGATGAAAAAATGGCAAATCTGCCTTTTTAATATATTTTTCTGTTACATCCTTCACCATATGGGCTAACTTTTTTAAATATTTTAATAGTATGATTGTTTTTGCATGCGACGATGCCCATAATGTAATTTTTTTTTGTTAATTTTTGGGGAAAGTGGTGTGATTTTACATTTCAAGTTTTTTTTTAATATTTTCAATACTTTTTTTTTTTTACTTTTTTTTTGTACTTTTCATCAGATTGCAACTTTATTGCTCCATTATTCTCTATATAAATAGATTCTCTATATAAATCACTATATCACAGTTTAGTGCTGCCACCTAGTGGCCTGAATTGGGATATACTAACAATGAGCCTGGAAGCCTAGTACAGGCTGCAGCTCATTTTTAGAACAGGGTGCTTTCCCTGATCTCTGCTGGGGGAAGGTGCGTCTGAGCAGGAAGCCTGCGCTTCTGTTTTTTAACACTCTCAGATGCCGTGGTGACATTTGACAAGTACCTCAAGCGGGCCCACAGAGATTTATCGTCCAAGGGCCCACATGAACCTGGAGCCGGCCCTGGGTCTGTGTGTGATCTGCATTTATTTTAGACCCATTGACTTCAATGTCTGTCAATTTTTTCTGTAGTCTGTCTGCATCCAAATGTCCATGCTGCAAAACATAGTGCGTGCCCGATTTTGCTCCACAAAATGTGGACCATGGACCGATTGAAGTCAATGGGTATGCACATGGATACGGTCATGTGCATGAGGCCTAAAAGAGAATATTCTAAAGATACTAGACATTAAGTCCGTTACAATAACGGGTGCTAGAATATTAGAGCATAAACATTAGTAGGAACAGTCTATATTAAATGGCACTGGCACTGACTGGTGGCTGAGACTGGTGGCTGTGGCTGGTGGACAAGACTGTTGGCTGTGGCTGAGGCTGCTGGCACTGTGTCTGGTGGCTGGTGGCACTGAATGATGGCTGAGATGGCTGGCACTGACTGGTGGTGCTGATGCTGAGACTGCTGGCAGCGACTGGTGGCTGAGACTGCTAGCACTTACTGGTGGCTGAGACTGCTGGCACTGTGACTGGTGGTTGGTGGCACTGACTGATGGCTGAGATGGCTGGCACTGACTGGTGGCTTAGACTGATGGTACTGTGACAGGTCGCTGTGGCTTGTGGCACTGACTGATTGCTGAGACTGCTGGCACTGTGACTGGTGGCTGTGGCTGGTTGCAGTGACTGATGGCTGAGATGGCTGGCACAGACTGGTGGCTAAGACTGCTGGCACTGTGACTGGTGGCACTGACTGTTGGCTGAGACTTCTGGTACTGTGACTGGTGCCTGTGGCTGGTGGCACTGACTGGTGGCTGAGACTGCTGGCACTGTGACTGGTTGCTGTGGCTTGTGGCGCTGACTGATTACTGAGAATGCTGGCACTTTGACTGGTGGCTGTGGCTGGTGGCACTGACTGATGGCTGAGATGGCTGGCACTGACTGGTGGCTAAGACTGCTGGCACTGTGACTGGTGGCATTGACTGATGGCTGAGACAGCTTGCACTGACTGTTGGCTGAGACTGCTGGTACTGTGACTGGAGCCTTTGGCTGGTGGCACTGACTGGTGGCTGAGACTGCTGGCACTGTGACTGGTGGCTGTGGCTGGTGGCACTGACTGATAGCTGAGACGGCTGGCACTGACTGGTGGCTGAGACTGCTGGCACTGTGATGGGTGGCACTGACTGATGGCTGAGACGGCTGGCACTGACTGGTGGCTGAAACTGCTGGCACTGTGACTAGTGGCACTGACGGCTGAGACTAACATGTGCCCCCTGTGCTGCCAGATACCCGTTGTCCAGAATCAGAGGTTACCAGTGCTCCCAGCTTTGTCCTCCCAGGCTCTTTGGGAGTTCTATGAACTCCAGGATGCGATGCTGCAGCCGGGGCCACTCTCTGCCCGGTGTGCAGGTGTGTAAGGGTGTCCTGTGAAGGTTACGCTGTGGCAGGCGGAGGTTGCAGGGCCCGGATCTCTACGTCTGAGTCGGCTGCAGAGGAAGCCGGAGTGGAGGAGGAAGCATGACATAGCTGGGCACAGCAGCGGGCCGGCGCGCAGGGGTGGGTGGTGCGTGTGCGGAGCGCCATGTGTTGATTGGCCACCGCATCGTGCATGCACACTTCACTAATCGGCACACACGGACGCGCACGCACACAGGGATTTTATTATAGAGGATGACTGTATTTAAATCTTTACAAGGTAGGGAATAATTAGTTTGACACATCAGACAAAAATGGTAAAATGTGCCAGCACTTTATCATCTCTGGTGCCGCTTATCTCTGGGGGACAAAGGATTGAGCATAGTGAAATTCATGGTAAACAGATTCCAGAGAACAGTAGGACTACCCCTATACACATAAAAATAATGCACTAGATTGACAGTAATATTAACAGGCAATTATCTAATGTTTTTGGCTAACCTCTACATTACCATGCACAAGAGAGCTATTGGCCACAAGCTGCTTTTCCTGAGTGCCCAAAATCATCTTTATTTTGAAATGATGTTGACATTTTCATCTGATAATCTTCTAAAACAAAAAAAAGGAACAAGAAAGAACATTCCCTGAAATATTGTTTGCCCTTTGCCCAGTCACAATGAAAATGTATGGCCAGTTCGAATGACTGTACTGGCCAATATAGAAGAAAATGTGGCAACATCTGTGAAACAATTGATCACCAGATGATCACTAATTCCATGGTTGTTCATTCATTGAACTACTGTACTTCTACCTATTATGTATGGCCACCTTCAGGTCTTGCAGTAAAAGAATATCGGATTGCCTTCATACATATCAGATCCTTTGCAAATCCCACTAATACCAGCATATCTATCTAATGTTCTATCTAATATGTATTGCTTTACCAACACACCTTCACGAGGCATGTACTGTAACATACTGATAGCTATCTGTCCCCAATCCCTCATACGTTTTTGGCCCAGTGTGGATTTATTTTCTAAAGGGAGATGTGGTGGCTTATCACCTGGCAGAACAAAAGGATCAGGGGTTGAAATTCAACACTGCCTGATCTGTCAAAGGAGAGTTGGGAGCTCCGTATTCATATTAGATTGTAAGCAGGCAGTAATTTGTGTTTGGGGGCTTTAATAAGAGTTTATGTACAGCTCTGGTCATCACTACTCAAAAAAGGGTATCTGAATTGGTTCTGTAAGTAGCGGACCTACAGTACCACAGTACAGTATCTGTTTAGGTGCACCCTACCACTGCAGGCATAGATGTTCACTGTCACCTTTTAAAGAAATGGTGGTTCCTTCACATGTAAGGCTCCTTCCTATCTATGTCTCATAATTACTGGAGGATTAGCACAGCATTGAGGGACTTTCTGGAGAGCTATGGTTGAGGTCTTGGTAAGCGACAGGGATATTACATATTGGTATTTTTATCAGGTACTCTGCTGTGACATCACAACTGTGTTTCAGTCAGTTGAGGTTTTGTGAACTGTCAAGTATGTTTTCATTAGGTGTGCTGCTGTGACATCAAAAGTGTGTTTCAGTCAGGTAAGCAACTGTGACATCATAAATGTCCTTCTGTGAGATAATGTGACATCAGAAATGTGTAAGCTGCTATAACATCCCAGGTACGTTCAAGTGAAGCGAGCTGCTGTGATATCACAAATACGTCTTGTCATGAAAGTTGTTGAGATAGGTAAGTTATTACCTCACCAAATATTTGAAGACACACATGTAATGTAACTTCATCCTTTCTTGATAAAATGTCATACAACACATAACATCTGACATCATTTATAGACTAGCAGCAATACAGGACAATGCTGTGACAGAAATGATTCCCCCCCCAGCCAGAACCGGTCGGCATATTCAAGTCTCAAAGGAGTGTGCAACATATATAGCGCTTGACACTAAGGGGTCAAGATATTTGGAACTACACATAATCCTCCATATTGCTACAAACAGTATTGCACAATCCCACAAACTTAATGCCTGTCAGTCATTGGCAAAGAATCTCAGCAGAAAGGAGTTGAGAAGTGAGCTTAAAATAATTAATAATACATTGGTAATAAAAGGGTTACAAACAATTTTGCAAAATAGTATAAAAAGGAGAGACATATACAGACCAGGAGCCAAGGGGGCACACCAACACCGACGCGCGTCTCGCCTTGCTTCCTCTCAGGGCCCCCCAAGAGGAAGCGAGGCAAAATTATGTGTAGTTCCAAATATCTTGACCCCTTAGTGTCAAGCGCTATATATGTTGCATACTCCTTTGAGACTTCAATATGCCGACCGATTCTGGCTGGGGGGGGGAATCATTTCTGTCACAGCATTGTCCTGTATTGCTGCTAGTCTATAAATTATGTCAGATGTTATGTGTTGTATGACATTTTATCAATAAAGGATGAAGTTACATTACATGTGTGTCTTCAAATATTTGGTGAGTTATTGTATATACTGTATTCGCTCATATTCAATTATTTGTGTTTTGGTAATATTGGATGTTATAGGTAAGTTATTGTTACATCATAAGTAGGTTTTAGTCAATCAGCCATCAGCATCTGTGACATCAGGAGGTAGACAGCAGTGACATACAAATGTGTGTCCATCAAGTATGCCTTTGTGACATCCCAAATATCTTTCTGTCGGGTATGATGTTATGACATCAGTCAGAACCGTTAAGGCCTCTTTCACACTACCGTTTTTTTCTTCCGTTTTGCGGTCCGTTTTTTGCGTTCCGTATACGGTCCGTATACGGAACTATTCATTTCAATAGTTCTGCAAAAAAACGGAAAGCACTCCGTATGCATTCCGTTTCCATATTTCCGTTTTTCCGTTCCGTTGAAAGATAGCACATGTCCTATTATTGCCCGCAAATCATGTTCCGTGGCTTCATGGGTCCACAAAAAAAACAGAACACATACGGAAATGCATGTCTTCCGTATCCGTTCCGTTTTTGCGGAACCATCTATTGAAAATGTTATGCCCAGCCCAATTTTTTCTATGTAATTACTGTATACTGTATATGCCATACGGAAAAACGGAACGGAAACGGAAACACAACGGAAACAAAAAAACTGAACAACGGATCTGTAAAAAACGGACCGCAAAACACTGAAATAGCCATACGGTAGTGTGAAAGAGACCTAAATTAGTAGCTGGAAATCATGGACCCATAAAATGGTCTTGCAGTGGAGCTGTCTGAGGATAGCATCTGCCTTTTGTCATAAAGGCCCGTTTTAACTAGTCAGTTTTACTGTAATAATGTTTTGATGATTTCAAAGCAAATATAAGGATAAGTGGCCAGTATATATAAAGTAGCACTCACACAATTTTTTTTATTCTCTGACCGGTTATAAAAGTACATGATGTAAACTGTAGTGAAGGTAATTTTTAGTTTTGAGTGAAGTATCCGAAGTGGAATTCGGTCCATAGTTTAGGAAAACATTTGTTCTAAACTAATTCAAATGTCCTCACACTTTGTGGTAAGTAATCAGGTTTCCTAAAATGGTGGCTGCACGTGTTAGACAGTGAAAGTGTAAAAGAGTAGAGGAGACAAGGCCAGGAACGCGAGATCACTCATAATGCCGCGCAGCCAGCCACCCCCCTGTGATGTCACAGCTAGGCAAGGCCCTATAAAACCCCAATCCGTGTGGTCGTGGCATTTACCTGTGAGATGAGCATAGGGAAAGACATGACAAGACGCTCATGCACTAGGGACAGTGTTGCCGCAAACTGTAAATTAACAGAGATTATAGGACAATATTGGAGAGTACAGGGAGAGTGTGGGCAGTGGTGTACCTCCTAGACTAGGCAGCTGCTATGGGGCCTGTGGGAGGAGGATGCTATGGGGCCTGTGGGAGGAGTGGATGTAAAGCCCCGCCCACTGATTATACTACACTAACAATAAATACTGCTTGAGTCCTACCTGGGGCTCTGGTGGGCCCTGCTTTCCCTGTTCCCAGGCCCCCTTATCCCCTTGCAAACTTTGTGTAGGTTTCTGTGACTGCCGCAGTTACAGACTGGTCCCACTGTAAGTCAAGGAAAGAGCTCTTTCTCCTCTGTCAGCTGAGCGCTGAACTGGCCAATCAGTGCATCCGACAGATACAGAAGCCAGCCTGAGGGAGTGAGGACTTCTGCTCCCATGTGTCACACCACGCTGGCCCTGCCTGTCTCAGTGAAGGCAGACTGCTGGACTGGATCCACCCACCCAGAGACTGCTTGAGTAACAAGAAGTTCATGACCTGGTTGTTGGAGGGTGAGGGGGCAGTGATTCCTAAGCAGCAGTGACCTGAGTTATTGTTGTTTGTTTGTCCCCCTTCCTTTGAACTCTACTTGTTGCTGTTTATATACACGGCATTGTGCCCTAGGCAGAATCCCCCCCTCCCCATTTACTCTGCCTGGTGCACACTAAGCATCAGAAGCAAGCAGAGCTCATTGCAGGGAGGGGGGTCTGCTTTGGTAAAAAAAATAAAAATAATAATTATTTCCTAATTGAATAAAAAAAAAAAATTGAAAAAATGTTCAAGGGATTTATAGACTACTTCATTCCTTAAAATACAAGAGTTTGTGTGCAATTTTTTAATATTTATAATTTAGGAATAGGGATGCGTTAACTTGTGTTTTCAAGTTCGGCGTACAAGGTTCAGGTTATCTAAGAATTCCGTTATGGATTCTGCTACCATGGACCATAAGTTATGGTATGGTATAAGTTATAAGTTATGGTCTGTAGTAGTGGAATCCATAACGGAATTCTAATAAACCGAACCCGAACCTTGTATGCTGAACTTGAAACCACAAGTTCACTGATCCCTATTTAGAAATTAATTTCAACCAGTTGGGAATCAATATATATATATATATATATATATGTATATATATATATACAGTGTGTATATATATATATATATATATATATATACACATATATACACTCACCTAAAGAATTATTAGGAACACCTGTTCTACTTCTCATTAATGCAATTATCTAGTCAACCAATCACATGGCAGTTGCTTCAATGCATTTAGGGGTGTGGTCCTGGTCAAGACAATTTCCTGAACTCCAAACTGAATGTCAGAATGGGAAAGAAAGGTGATTTAACCAATTTTGAGCGTGGCATGGTTGTTGGTGCCAGACGGGCCGGTCTGAGTATTTCACAATCTGCTCAGTTACTGGGATTTTCACGCACAACCATTTCTAGGGTTTACAAAGAATGGTGTGAAAAGGGAAAAACATCCAGTATGCGGCAGTCCTGTGAGAAAAAATGCCTTGTGGATGCTAGAGGTCAGAGGAGAATAGGCCGACTGATTCAAGCTGATAGAAGAGCAACGTTGACTGAAATAACCACTCGTTACAACCGAGGTATGCAGCAAAGCATTTGTGAAGCCACAACACGCACAACCTTGAGGTGGATGGGCTACAACAGCAGAAGACCCCACCGGGTACCACTCATCTCCACTACAAATAGGAAAAAGAGGCTACAATTTGCATGAGCTCACCAAAATTGGACTGTTGAAGACTGGAAAAATGTTGCCTGGTCTGATGAGTCTCGATTTCTGTTGAGACATTCAAATGGTAGAGTCCGAATTTGGCGTAAACAGAATGAGAACATGTATCCATCCTCTGATGGCTACTTCCAGCAGGATAATGCACCATGTCACAAAGCTCGAATCATTTCAAATTGGTTTCTTGAACATGACAATGAGTTCACTGTACTAAAATGGCCCCCACAGTCACCAGATCTCAACCCAATAGAGCATCTTTGGGATGTGGTGGAATGGGAGCTTCGTGCCCTGGATGTGCATCCCTCAAATCTCCATCAACTGAAAGATGCTATCCTATCAATATGGGCCAACATTTCTAAAGAATGCTATCAGCACCTTGTTGAATCAATGCCACGTAGAATTATGGTGTTCCTCATAATTCTTTAGGTGAGTGTACATACACACACTAGTTGAACCTGAAAAATATACACGCACACACTGTCCTCAATAAACAATAAGTATTTTTATATATATATATATATATATATATATATATATACAGTACAGACCAAAAGTTTGGACACACCTTCTCATTCAAAGAGTTTTCTTTATTTTCATGACTATGAAAATTGTAGATTCACACTGAAGGCATCAAAACTATGAATTAACACATGTGGAATTATATACATAACAAACAAGTATGAAACAACAGAAAATATGTCATATTCTAGGTTCTTCAAAGTAGCCACCTTTTGTTTTGATTACTGCTTTGCACACTCTTGGCATTCTCTTGATGGGCTTTAAGAGGTAGTCCCCTGAAATGGTTTTCACTTCACAGGTGTGCCCTGTCAGGTTTAATAAGTGGGATTTCTTGCCTTATAAATGGGGTTGGGACCATCAGTTGCGTTGAGGAGAAGTCAGGTGGATACACAGCTGATAGTCCTACTGAATAGACTGTTAGAATTTGTATTATGGCAAGAAAAAAGCAGCTAAGTAAAGAAAAACGAGTGGCCATCATTACTTTAAGAAATGAAGGTCAGTCAGTCAGCCGAAAAATTGGGAAAACTTTGAAAGTAAGGGCTATTTGACCATGAAGTAGAGTGATTGGGTGCTGCGCCAGATGACCTGGCCTCCACAGTCACCGGACCTGAACCCAATCGAGATGGTCTGGGGTGAGCTGGACCGCAGAGTGAAGGCAAAAGGGCCAACAAGTGCTAAGCATCTCTGAAAAATCCTTCAAGACTGTTGGAAGACCATTTCAGGGGACTACCTCTTGAAGCTCATCAAGAGAACGCCAAGAGTGTGCAAAGCAGTAATCAAAGCAAAAGGTGGCTCCTTTGAAAAACCTAGAATATGACATATTTTCAGTTGTTTCACACTTGTTTGTTATGTATATAATTCCACATGTGTTAATTCATAGTTTTGATGCCTTCATAGTCATGAAAATAAAGAAAACTCTTTGAATGAGAAGGTGTGTCCAAACTTTTGGTCTGTACTGTATATTGCCAATACAGAGGAGGACATTAAATGTACTGCTCAGGGGGCCATTGTATATATCCTACAGGGGGCACTGCAGTTTTTTATTTATAAAATATCGGGGCCACTATAACTTATTACCACTAGGGGCTTTAAAGGGGAGCCTTCTAACTGCTGGGGGCACTATAAGGGGCTTTATTTCTACTAGGGTCCCTATGTGGGCATTATTAATATGGGGGGTATTATTATTAAGCACAATATAGAGGACATTACTAATAAAGGGGTTGTTTTAGGGGCTACTGTCGGGCCACTATTAATATTCGGGGCAATCATTATTATTATGTGGGGACAATATTTATGGCAGTATAATTTCTATAGTATTTGGGGGCACAGGGGAGCACATAGTCCACAATATTGGGGGTGGCAGCAGGATGACAATGTTCAGGCATAAGAAGGGGAAGAATGATAGAAAAGTGGGAAACCTAAGGCTACTTTCACACCAGCGTTTTTGCTGGATCTGGTAGGGATCAGCAAAAACGCTTCCGTTATGAACAGATCCGGTTGTGTCTTGCTCCGCATCCCAGGACGCACTCAAAAATGCTGCTTGCTGCACTTTTGTGTGCGTCATGGGAATGCAATGAAGCACACATTCTGGTGCACTTTGTTCCCTTCAGTTCAGTTTTGTCCCTATTGACAATGAATGGGAACAAAACGGAAGCGTTTTACTCTGCTATTGAGTAGTGTTTAGCACGAATATTCGTATTGCGAATATTAATCAAGAATATTGGCACTTCGAGAATTCACAAATATTTAGAATATAGCGCTATATATTCGTAATTTTGAATATTCGTTATTTTTTTAAAACAGTACACATGATCCCTCCCTGCTTCTAGCTTGTGGGCCAATGAGAAGGCTGCAATATCTTTGTTAGAACTTAGCAACATCCCTAGCAACCAATAGGAAAGTTGCCTACCCCTTATTAATATAAGAATGTCCCCAGCAGCCATTTTGTGCTGTTTCATACAGTTGTGAGAGAGAGAGGAGTGTGATTTTTGTGCTTTGCTGAATTCCTGTGTCATATTACATCTGATACCTCATATATATATATATATATATATATATATATATATATATATATATATATATTTATATAATCCAGATAGTTAGTGGTAGATAGTGTAGGTTAGTTAGTGAATAGGTTAGCTGATAGGTTCCAGTGTAGGGTGATAGGTACATTAGTTAGTTAGCTCAGTCATATACAGTACAGACCAAAAGTTTGGACACACCTTCTCATTCAAAGAGTTGTCACGAGGGTGTCGAGGACCACGCCTGACTCCGTTATACCCGGGGTCAGGAAGTCGCAGCGGTTGGCTGCACGCTCTATTTAAGATAGGGCTGTTTTCCTTATGGTAGCTTTCTGGGTTTGCTTAGCAAACCCTTTTGGCTCACTCAGGGATCCGTAGCTCCTTCTCCTCAGCTGTTCCTTGTCCAGCACTCCCAGACCTCCTTATATTTCTCTCTCACACTTCTCTGGTTGCCAGAGATAGAGCTTCCTGCCTGGACATCTATTCTGACCTTCTGGAGCTGTGTTGCTGCGTTCGCTGGTAGTTGGTCCAGTACGCTACCCTCCAGATCCCTGTTGGACCTTTTTGGTTTATTGTGGTCGCCCACCTGGGTGTATGTGTTTGTATGTTTTGTCTGTCCTCTCCCTGGTGTTTCCCTCTTAGTGATAGTGGTGTGGACTAGCGATCCCACCGGCCTGTTCACTATCCAGGGCTCATATTAGGGAAAGCCAGGGTTTAGGCACGTGATCGCTGCACGGGTGAGGAACCCGTCTAGGGACGTCAGGGCAGTCAGGTGCCAGCCGCAAGGTGAGTTAGGGGTCACCACCTTTCCCTCTCCCTTGGGCAGGGCTTTCCCTGTTTTCCTCCCTGTGCGTGACGTCGGTCATTACATTATCTCTGGCCTTTATTTTGTGTAGGTAAAAAAAAAAAATAATAATAATTTTTTACCTACTTAGAATCCAGTATGGATCAAATTGCTGCTCTGTCCAAACAATTTCATGGCCTGTCTTTGGAGGTGGTAGGATTGAAGGCGTCGGTCCTCCAGCAACAGCAGCAATTACAACTGACTGCAAGCCCAGCGGTTGCTACTGGTAACCAGGTTGTTGCGGAACCCAAGGTCCCTCTCCCTGACAGATTTTCTGGGGGAAGGGACAAGTTTTTGACATTCCGTGAGGCCTGTAAGTTATATTTTAAACTGCGCCCTTACTCCTCTGGTAATGAAGATCAGCGGGTGGGGGATGTTATTTCCCTGCTGCAGGGGGATCCGCAGTCCTGGGCGTTCTCTTTACCTACTGATTCCCAGGCTCTTCGGTCAGTGGATGAGTTTTTCGGGGCCTCGGGTCTCATA
Organism: Bufo bufo; assembly: GCF_905171765.1. NCBI lineage: Eukaryota > Metazoa > Chordata > Amphibia > Anura > Bufonidae > Bufo > Bufo bufo. The sequence continues at coordinate 591,478,500 of NC_053390.1, forward strand.
TATGATGACCCTGACCGAGTCGCCCTGGCTGAATCAAGATTACGGAGACTCTTACAAGGAGAGCGGCCGGTAGAGGAGTATTGCTCTGAATTCCGTAGGTGGGCTACGGATACCCAATGGAACGACCCGGCTCTCAGGAGTCAGTTCTGCTCTGGGTTATCCGAAAGGGTTAAGGATGCGCTTGCATTATATGAGACCCCCTTTTCCCTTGATGCAGTTATGTCCCTTTCTATCCGAATAGATAGACGCCTTAGGGTCAGGTTGAAAAAACCGGAGCAATTGGTAACCCCTCCCAAGCAGCAGTTAGTCTGTACGGACTTAGACGAGCCTATGCAGCTAGGAGGAACTACTCGTCAGGTCCGTCCTCCTGAGGCTCGCCGTAGGCGTGGGGTTTGTTTTTTTTGTGGGGAGAGGGGTCATTTCATTAATGTCTGTCCTTCTTTCCTCAGAAACAAAAGACTGTCGGAAAAACTACTAACCCCAGGCTGTGTGGAGGATGTCAGCCGGTGGGTATACGTTTCCTCCATACGTACATCGCAATTTGTGTTGCCAGCGGTTATTATTTTTGGTGATAAGACGGAGACTATTTCTTTCTTTCTAGACAGTGGAGCAGGGGTAAATTTGATAGATGCCCATTTTGCCCGCACTTTGGGTTTGTCTCTCTGTACTTTACAGAGACCCATTCCCATATTCGCTATTGATTCTGCTCCCCTGTCTCAGAGAAACCTCACGCACATTGTTCATAATTTACACCTTCGGGTAGGGGACCACCATAACGAGATGCTTTCAGGTTATGTTCTGGAGGGGCTTCCCACTCCGGTAGTGCTGGGTCTTCCCTGGTTGGTAGCGCACAATCCAGTGGTGGATTGGCAGGCCAGGGAGATATTGGAGTGGAGTGAGCAGTGCAGAGAAAATTGCTTAAGTAGCAATTGCTTAGTCGCCTCCATAACTACCCTACCTACATTTATTTCGGACTTTGAGGATGTTTTTTCTGAAAAGGGTTGTCAGAAGTTACCACCTCATCGTCCTTATGATTGCCCGGTTAACCTTATTCCCGGCGCAAAATTACCCAAGACCAGGTTATATAATCTTTCGGGTCCAGAGAGACAAGCCATGAAAGATTATATCTCCGAGAGCTTGGCTAAGGGACACATCAGACCCTCTTCTTCACCCGTGGCTGCAGGGTTTTTCTTCGTTAAAAAGAAAGATGGGGGCCTGCGTCCTTGCTTAGATTTTCGCGAATTAAATCAGATAACCATCCGAGACCCATACCCTCTTCCTCTCATTCCTGACCTGTTTAATCAGATTGCGGGTGCTAGGTGGTTCTCCAAACTTGATCTTAGGGGTGCCTACAATCTGATTCGTATTAAGGAGGGGGATGAGTGGAAGACAGCGTTTAACACCCCTGAGGGGCATTATGAAAATCTAGTTATGCCTTTCGGTCTGACCAATGCTCCTGCCGTCTTTCAACATTTCGTTAATGACATTGTTAGTCATCTAATCGTCAGGTTTGTGGTAATATACCTAGATGATATTTTAATTTATTCGTCTGATCTGAAAACACATGAGGTGCATGTCAGACAAGTACTGCAGGTCCTACGGACGAATGAATTATATGCTAAAATTGAAAAATGTGTCTTCGCCGTTCAGGAGATACAATTCCTGGGTTATTTTTTATCTGCGTCAGGTTTCCGTATGGATCCTAGGAAGGTCCAGGCAAATTTAGATTGGGATCTTCCTGAGAACCTCAAAGCACTACAACGGTTCTTGGGCTTCGCAAATTTCTATAGGAAATTCATTAAAAATTATTCACTTATTGTAAAACCGCTTACTGACATGACTAGGAAGGGGACTGATTTTTCTAAATGGTCTGACGCCGCTAAAGTTGCTTTTTCCTCTCTAAAAGAGAGGTTTACCTCAGCACCTGTACTGGTCCAACCTGATGTCTCTCAGCCTTTTATTGTTGAAGTCGATGCGTCAGAGGTGGGAGTGGGGCGGTGCTGTCTCAGGGTCCGTCTCCAGGCAAATGGCGTCCTTGTGCTTTCTTTTCTAAAAAACTATCTGCAGCAGAAAAGAACTACGATATTGGCAATAGGGAACTATTAGCTATTAAACTTGCGTTTGAGGAGTGGCGTCATTTCTTAGAGGGGGCAGTCCACCCCGTCACTGTGATTACGGACCACAAAAATCTTCTGTACCTCGAATCAGCTAAGCGTCTCACCCCTAGACAGGCTAGGTGGTCGCTATTTTTTACCAGGTTTAACTTTGTGATTACCTATCGTCCTGGGGCAAAGAACACCAAGGCTGATGCACTATCTCGTTGTTTTCCTGGAGGGGGTAATGTGAGTGATCCGGTACCCATTCTTCAAAGAGGAGTGGTTGTTTCTGCGGTACACTCTGTTTTGGAGGGGAAGGTGTTAGAGGCCCAGGGGGACGCCCCGGTCTCTTGCCCCTCAGAGAAATTGTTTGTACCGTTGAACTTACGTTTCGAATTATTAAAGGAACATCATAATTCGGCACTTGCTGGGCACCCGGGTAGTAAAGCAACCTTGGAACTATTGTCTCGTCGTTTTTGGTGGCCAAGGTTGCGTCAGGATGTATTGGATTTTGTGTCTTCTTGTTCTACCTGTGCGCGCGCAAAAGTTTCACATACACGTCCTGCAGGGTCTCTATTACCACTCGTCATTCCCAATAGACCGTGGACACATCTGTCAATGGATTTTATCACTGACTTACCTTTGTCTGCGGGTAAAACAGTTATTTTGGTAGTAGTGGACAGGTTTAGCAAAATGGTACACTTCATTGCGTTACCCGCACTACCTAATGCTAAGACTCTTGCTCAGGTATTCGTCAGTGAAATCGTGAAGCTTCACGGGGTCCCCTCCGATGTTGTTTCGGATCGGGGTACCCAGTTTATTTCTAAATTTTGGAAAGCTTTTTGTTCCCGTTTGGGGGTACACTTGTCCTTTTCCTCTGCTTTCCATCCTCAGTCGAATGGACAGACTGAGCGTACCAACCAAAACCTTGAGACATATCTAAGATGTTTTGTGTCTGAGAACCAAGAGTTGTGGTCATCATATTTACCGTTAGCTGAGTTTGCCATAAATAATCGTCGTCAGGAATCCACTGGCAAGTCACCATTTCTTGGTGCATATGGTTTTCATCCCCAATTCTGTACTTTCAAAGAGGGGGGGTCTTCTGGGGTTCCCGAAGAGGAACGGTTTTCGGTATGGCAGAAGGTGCAAGCTAACTTGAAAAATATGGGAGGTAAATACAAATGCATGGCTGATAAGAGACGGTCGCCAGGTCCGGACCTAGGAGTGAATGACTATGTGTGGTTGTCTACTAGGAATATTAAATTGAAGGTTCCCTCTTGGAAACTGGGTCCTAGGTTTATTGGCCCTTACAAAATTGTAGCCATCATCAACCCCGTGGCTTTTCGCCTGGAGTTACCTCAGACTTTTAAAATTCATAATGTTTTTCATAAGTCGTTACTCAAAAAATATGTTCCACCTCTAGAACCATCACCGCTGCCACCCCCTCCTGTTGTCGTGGATGGTAACCTAGAATTTCAGATATCCAAAATTGTTAATTCTCGTCGGGTCCGCCGCTCTCTTCAATATCTGGTGCATTGGAGAGGTTACGGTCCCGAGGAAAGAATGTGGGTTCCTGCGTCTGAGGTAAACGCCGACAGGTTAGTTCGGGTTTTTCATGCCTCTCATCCTGAGAGACCTGGTCCTGAGTGTCCGGAGGCCCCTCGTAGAGAGGGGGGTACTGTCACGGGGGTGTCGAGGACCACGCCTGACTCCGTTATACCCGCGGTCAGGAAGTCGCAGCGGTTGGCTGCACGCTCTATTTAAGATAGGGCTGTTTTTCTTATGGTAGCTTTCTGGGTTTGCTTAGCAAACCCTTTTGGCTCACTCAGGGATCCGTAGCTCCTTCTCCTCAGCTGTTCCTTGTCCAGCACTCCCAGACCTCCTTATATTTCTCTCTCACACTTCTCTGGTTGCCAGAGATAGAGCTTCCTGCCTAGACATCTATTCTGACCTTCTGGAGCTGTGTTGCTGCGTTCGCTGGTAGTTTTCCCAGTACGCTACCCTCCAGATCCCTGTTGGACCTTTTTGGTTTATTGTGGTCGCCCACCTGGGTGTATGTGTTTGTATGTTTTGTCTGTCCTCTCCCTGGTGTTTCCCTCTTAGTGATAGTGGTGTGGACTAGCGATCCCACCGGCCTGTTCACTATCCAGGGCTCATATTAGGGAAAGCCAGGGTTTAGGCACGTGATCGCCGCACGGGTGAGGAACCCGTCTAGGGATGTCAGGGCAGTCAGGTGCCAGCCGCAAGGTGAGTTAGGGGTCACCACCTTTCCCTCTCCCTTGGGCAGGGCTTTCCCTGTTTTCCTCCCTGTGCGTGACGTCGGTCATTACAAGAGTTTTCTTTATTTTCATGACTATGAAGGCATCAAAACTATGAATTAACACATGTGGAATTATATACATAACAAACACCTTTTGCTTTGATTACTGCTTTGCACACTCTTGGCATTCTCTTGATGAGCTTCAAGAGGTAGTCCCCTGAAATGGTCTTCCAACAGTCTTGAAGGAGTTCCCAGAGATGGTTAGCACTTGTTGGCCCTTTTGCCTTCACTCTGTTGTCCAGCTCACCACAAACCATCTCGATTGGGTTCAGGTCCGGTGACTGTGGAGGCCAGGTCATCTGGCGCAGCAACCTATCACTCTCCTTCATCGCAAAATAGCTCTTACTTTCAAAGTTTTCCCAATTTTTCGGCTGACTGACTGACCTTCATTTCTTAAAGTAATGATGGCCACTCGTTTTTCTTTACTTAGCTGCTTTTTTCTTGCCATAATACAAATTCTAACAGTCTATTCAGTAGGACTATCAGCTGTGTATCCACCTGACTTCTCCTCAACGCAACTGATGGTCCCAACCCCATTTATAAGGCAAGAAATCCCACTTATTAACCCTGACAGGGCACACCTGTGAAGTGAAAACCATTTCAGGGGACTACCTCTTGAAGCTCATCAAGAGAATGCCAAGAGTGTGCAAAGCAGTAATCAAAGCAAAAGGTGGCTACTTTGAAGAACCTAGAATATGACATATTTTCAGTTGTTTCACACTTGTTTGTTATGTATATAATTCCACATGTGTTAATTCATAGTTTTGATGCCATCACTGTGAATCTACAATTTTTATAGTCATGAAAAAAAAGAAAACTCTTTGAATGAGAAGGTGTGTCCAAACTTTTGGTCTGTACTGTATATAATCCAGATAGTTAGTGTGAGATAGTGTAGGTTAGTTGGTGAATAGTGTAGCTGATAGGGTCCAGTGCATGGTGTAGTGTAGGTTATATAGAGATATAGTATAGTGTAGCCTTTTGCTGTCTGTTTAGTCTGTGAAAAAAAAATTGTATTTTGCTGTGTTTTAGGGTTTTGTGTGCTAGGGTTATTGTCAGCATCTTTTGTCTGTGAAAAAAAAGTCTTTTGCTATTTTTTTGTGTTACTGTTTTAGGGCTTCGTGTGCTAAGGAGGGATTATTGTCAGCGTCTTTTGTCTGTAAAAAAAAACTAAAAAGAAACAAAACAAAAAAAAGTCTTTGGCTGTGTTTTAGTGTTGCTGTTTTAAGGTTTTGTGTGCTAGAGAGGGATTATTGTCAGCGTCTTTTGTCTGTGTAAAAAACAAAAAACAAACAAACAAAAAGTATTTTTCTGTATTATAGTGTTACTGTTTTAGAATTTCGGGTACTAGGGAGGCATTATTGTCATCATCTTTGGTCTGTGAAAAAAAAAAAAGTATTTTCCTGTATGTTTTTTTTGTGTCATTGTCGTAGGGTTTCGTGTCTATTTTATTAAATTTTTGCCCCATTGTCCCCAACCCAATAAAGTTTGCCCAAACTCCCTCATTATTTTCTATCTATATATTTTTTTCTGTTGTTTAAAAACATTGTGGTCATTTTGTCAAATCATGAGTGGTAGTGATGGACGAACAACGGCTGGGACGGTTTGCGAACACGCGATCAAACGTTCGCGAATCGCGCGTTCGCGTTGGGCCCCATTGACTTTCAGGTCATATTTGCAGCCACTAAATACTTACTAGAAGTGCACAAATAGTCCCACAACATGGACAGTGACATACCAGAGGGGGATCATTGGCAAATACTCCCACAAAAATATGTATTTTAATCAGGGGCCATTTTTATGCGTCTTAAAGGGAAAGTTTTAAAATGTGCCCTGCTGGAGCCTAGAAAATTTTTATTTTAGGCCACAGGAGTACAGGCCCAGAAAATTAGGCATTCACCTGACAGGAAAGAACTTGTGATTATGTGGCTGGAGGTACATTAGGCAGTCACTGTCTAAAAATTTTACTGTAGGCCTGTACAGGCCCCAAAATTAGGCATTAACCTGACAGATAATAACTTGTGATGATGTGGCTGGAGGTACATTAGGCTGTCACTGGATAAAAATTTAACTGTAGGCCAGTACAGGCCCCAAAAATTAGGCATTCACCTGATAGAAAAGAACTTGTGATTATGTGGCTGGAGGAACATTAGGCGGTTACTGGATAACATTGTTACTGTACGCCACTGGAGTAGAGTGCCCAAACATAAGGCATTCATCTGACAGAAAAGGCCTTTTCTGCCGCTGTATATACATAAGACAAGGACCATTCTTTGTTCTGGGTGGTGGCGGATATGCGTGGGCTGGCATGAGGAAATTCAATTACACATGGTCGTCACAGGTGTTGAATTACTCTGAGATTTATGCCTCATTCATTTTTAGAAATGTGAGGTAGTCCACACTGTTGTGAGTTAGGTGAGTGCACATATCGGTCACGATACCCCCTGCTGCGCTGAACATCCTTTCGGACAGGACACTCGACGAGGGGAAAGCCAAGAGTTCTATGGAAAATTGTGCCAGCTCTGGCCACAGGTCAAGTCTGCACACCCAGTAGTCCAGGGGTTCCTCGCTTCTCAGACCGCCCACATCGACCGTTAACCCGATGAAGTCGGACACCTGTCGGTCTAGGCGTTCCCTGAGGCTGGAATGGGAGGACGGCTGTCGATTGGTTGGCTGCAACAATTATCTCATATCCGAAGTGACCAACACATCTTTAAACCGCCCTCTTCTTGCAGGTGCGGTAGGATTGGTACCCGCGCCTGTTTTGCTGTGGGTGAAAATTCCTTTGCCAGCACCTGCAACAGCAGAAAGCAGCATCTCTCGCAACAAGGCCTGGAAATGCTGCATTTTGCCAGCACTCTGTGATGCTGGTAACATCTTCACGATTTTGTGTTTGTATTGGGGGTCTAAGTACATTGCCACCCAGTACTGGTCCTTGCCCTTTATGCTTTTTATGCGGGGGTCCCTCTTCAAAGACTGGAGCATGAAGGCCCCCATTTGCACTAAATTGGAAGCGGTGGTGCGCTCTGGCTCCTGCTCATTGCCCAGGAGAATGCCGTCCTTGGTCTCCTCCCCCCAACCACGGACAACACCAGGGATCCCCGAAAAGTTTAAAGTCCCCCTCAAAACCTGCTCTTCTTGCTCCTCCTCCTCCCCCCAGCCACCATCTTCCTCTAACTCCTTTTCAGACTCCTGCTGACTTGTCTCAGATGGAGTAGCCCCCATGGGAATTCATTCAGCATTGAGACTTCCTCATTTTCCAGCTCCTGCTCCTCGACGGCTTGATCAATGACAAGACGCAATGCACGCTTCAGAAAGAATGCGTAAGGTACGATGTCACTGATGGCACCCTGGCTGCGACTGACCAGTTTGGTGATCTCATCAAATGGCTGCAGAAGTCTGCATGCTTCGCGCATGAACAGCCACTGTTCCAGTGTGTCGGGCTGTCACAAATCAGACACCCTGATGGGCAAGTGGTATCACCGCTGAACGTCAGCAAGGCGAGCCATGGCCGTGTAAGATCTTCTAAATTGGCCAGAGATTTTCCTGGCCTGCCGCAAGACGTACTGGACCCCGGGGTATTTGGAAACAAATCACTGCATGACTAAGTTAAGGACGTGTGCCATGCACGGCATGTGTGTCAATTTTCCCTGTTTCAGCGCGCTCAGCAGATAGGTACCGTTGTCGCACACCACATTACCAGCTGTCAAATTGAGTGGGGTTAGCCACTGATCAGCCTGTGACTGCAGAGCTGAAAACAGTGCATGACTGGTGTGGCTCTTGGCTTCCAGGCACAACAGCCGCAGCACAGCATGGTAACGTCTCACCTGGCACATCGAATAGGTTCTGGGGAGCTTGGGGGGCGCAGCGGAAGAGGCGGTAGCAGTGAAAAAGGAGAAGTCAGCTGAGGAGGAGGCGGAGGATGGAGTAGGAGGAGGAGAAGAGGCAGGCCTGCATGCAATCCTTGGCGGTAACACCAAAGCCACACGGGAGCCACGGGTTGCATGCTTGACAGCTGTCAGAAGTTTTACCCAGTGGGCATTAAAAGTTATGTACCTTCCCTGCTTGTGTTTGCTAGACCACGTGTCTGTGGTCAGATGTATATTCACTTGCCGCTAAACGTGGCCATATAGCTCTGGGATTCCCTTCTGGGAGAAATATTTCCTTCCAGGGACCTTCTATTGCGGTGTGCCAATGGCCACAAATTTTCTAAAGGCTTCCGGGTCCACCAGTTTATATGGCAGTAGTTGGCGGGCTAGCAGTTCCGACAAGCCAGCAGTCAGCCGTTGGGCAAGAGGGTTATCCGACGTCATCAACTTTTTACGCTCGAACATTTGGGCCATGGAAGCCTGCCTCCTGCCAGATGATTGCGACGATGGTATGGTGGAAGGTGGAGTGGAGGACAAATGGGAGGAGAGAGAAGAAGGAGAAGAGGCAGGAAGTGGAGCGCCAGGAGTGTGGCTTTGTGGGTTCTGATGGCTTTGCTCCCACTGGGCTCGGTGATGGGAGGCCAGGTGCTTTCTTAAGGCTTAACGCGACTTATGCGTTGACAGCACAGTCTGCAGATGGCAACACTATTGTCAGCAGCTGACACGTTATAAAAAGCCCACACTGCGGAGCCATGTGCCGGCGTTTTGGGAGAGCCAGAAGTGAACGTGCATGGTGGATGGCTCGCTCCATATACATTTTCAGTCTGCTTTTTGCCTCCTGTGTCTGCAAGCTTTGCCTGATTCTCCTCCTTCTCCTCCCTCTCTGCTGCTCCGTCTCTTCCTCTGAACTCCCCTCCTCTTCCTCTCTTGTGGCACCAATGTGACGTCCATCGACACGTCATAATCATCACCTTCACCCCCACTGACATTTGAGATCTCGGAGTAGGCAGCAACAACGCGCACCTCCCTCCTTGGGCTGATCTGGGTACTGTCGTCAGACCACTGGGTGGCGGCCATTGCTACCTCCTCTTCCTCATCCGATGTCAAGAATGGATGCGCATCGGTAAGGTCTTGGATTGGATGGGATAATAATTCCTCTGACTCAAGTGGAGCGGCTATAGTGGTGATGGTGATGTATTTGGGGGTGCACATAGCAGAGAGTGAGGAGGGTGCAAATACAGAGAATGAGGAGGGTGTAAAAGCCAGGAGTGAGCCACTCAACCAACTCTGGTGCACCCTTTGAAGTAATTGCACGCACATTCTCCAACTTCCCACTTAGGCTTCAGTCTGGTGCACCTGCCCGACCTCTACCACCCCTGCGGAATGGCCTGCCTCTTCCTCTGCCTGTCATTTTCAAAATAACCTTGTGCCTAAGTCCCTAGAGAAGAGCAGTATTTTGTGGAAGCAGGTATATCGCAGGCTTCAATCAATATTTGGCGGAAACAGGTATATATCGTACCCCTTAATCAGTGTTTTGTGGAAGCAGGTATATTGCAGGCCTCAATCAGTATTTGGTGGAAGCATGTATATCAAACCACTTAATCAGTATTTTGTGGAAGCTGGTATATCGCAGGCCTCAATCAATTTTTGTTAGAAAAAGGTATATCGAACCCCATAATCAGTATTTGGTGGAATCAGGTATATCACAGCCCTCAATTAGAATTTTGTGGAAGTAGGTATATCAAACCTTTTAATCAGAATTTTGTGGAAGCAGGTAAATCGCAGGCCTCAATCAATATTTGGTGGAAACAGGTATATCAAACCCCTTAATCTGTATTTTGTGGAAGCAGGTATATTGCAGGCCTCAATCAATATTTGGTGGAAACAGGTATATCGAACCCCTCAATCAGTATTTTGTGGAAGCAGGAATATCAAACCCCTTAATCAGTATTTTGTGGAAGCAGATTGTGACGACCATGGTCGTGACTCCTTGTGACGCATTGACGCATGCAGTTGCCCGCGGTCTGGTATTGTTCTCAACCAGGTGAGGGCTGCTAGTATGTTGCCTCACGTGTGGTTGCCGCTGGCAACATAAGGTTCTTGGCAGTGGAGCAGCCGGAGCTGGTGGCTAGGCGGCTCGCTGTCTATGCATGTGCTTGCCGCTGGTAATGTGTAGTTTTATGTGTGCACTTTGTTTGTTTGGTGTGCACGGGATTTAGTTGTATGTTCACTTCCCCTTTAAGTGGTTACCTTACCTAGTCTGGTGTTGGAAGGGTTAACTCCCTTCCCAGTGTGTGTCTGTGTGGGTGTGGCTACTTGGGCTATTTAGCCTCTGCTGGAAGCCTGTAGCTGAGGGGTACTCCAGGCATGTTATGCTGGAGTCATCCTCCTGGTATCCTTATACCATCTTCCAGTGAGGGCCACCCTTGTGGTCATAAAAGACATATCGTGATGTTATGTTTATGTTTGTGTGGTGTCTATCCTCATTGCAGCTATGGATCTGGTTTCCTGTGTGTTTATGTGTGTGTGCTGTGTCCTTTTATGTTTGGTGTGGACATCAGCACTTGAGCACGGGTTACAGTCAGTGTGTCTGTGGCAGGTAGGTGTGGAAGTGGTTTCACTCACCTGCCACATCCATAGGCTGTATATGTACTCCCTTCCTTGCAGCTTGGCCAGTTAGACACTTGTTCGTCCGTGTCTAGGAGGAACAGGTCGTCTTACCCTGCTCCTAAGTCCAGGGATTTCCTTAGGGCTAGTAGGGACCCTAGGTTACGGAGTATGAGCCCTCTTACCATCTGGGTTGGCTCATACGGATAGGAGTCAGGGTCAGTATTAGGGACGCAATAGGAGGTGACCTGCTCCCTGATCCTGTGCTCCTGGCCTAGCAGCTTCCATTATTCCATAACATCGCACGGATGAGGGTTTCCCCCACTCTCATCCGTGACATAGATATATCGTAGGCCTCAATCAATATTTGGTGGAAACAAGTATATCGAACCCCTTAATTGAATTTTGTGGAAGCAGGTATATCCCAGGCCTCAATCAATATTTGGTAGAAACAGGTATATTGAACTCCTTAATCAGTATTTTGTGGAAGCAGGTATATCATAGCCCTCAATCACTGTTTTGTGGAAGCAGGTATATCGCAGGCCTCAATCAATATTTGGTGGAAACAGGTATATCAAACCCCTTAATCTGTATTTTGTGGAAGCAGGTATATGGCAGGACCTCAATCAATATTTGGTGGAAACAGGTATATCAAACCCCTTAATCGTTATTTTGTGGAAGCAGGTATATTGCAGGCCTCAATCAATATTTGGTGGAAACAGGTATATCAAACCCCTTAATCTGTATTTTGTGGAAGCAGGTATATGGCAGGACCTCAATCAATATTTGGTGGAAACAGGTATATCAAACCCCTTAATCGTTATTTTGTGGAAGCAGGTATATTGCAGGCCTCAATCAATATTTGGTGGAAACAGGTATATCTAACCCCTTAATCAGTATTTTGTGGAAGCAGGTATATCGTAGCCCTCAATCAGTATTTTGTGGAAGCAGGTATATCAAACCCCTTAATCAGTATTTTGTGGAAGCAGGTATACCGCAGGCCTCAATCAATATTTGGTGGAAACTGGTATATAGAACCCCTTAATCAGTATTTTGTGAAATCAGGTATATTGTAGCCCTCAATTAATATTTGGTGGAAGCAGGCATATCAAACCCCTTAATCAGTATTTTGTGGAAGCAGGTATATCACACCCCTCAATTTTTTTTTTTGCCACAACAGTTATACCAGACCACCCTGTTTATTTGGGGCAAAAGGTATATCGCAGCCCTCAATCAGTATTTTGTGGAAGAAGGTATATCACACCCATCAGTTTTTTTGGGGGAACAGGTATATCACACCCGTTGCAAATAGTTGTTCCAATAGAGCTTGTCCCTCTATATAGCTGCGCAACTGCTGCACAATACAAATGCACTATAATATACTTTCTATGTTAGAAAGTATATTATAAGTATATCACACCCCTCAGTATATCACACTTATCAATTGCACACCTCTACCAGTCCTTAAAAGGACTTTTGTGGCCCAATTAGCTAGCGTTTGGTGTCCCTAACAGCTTGTCCTTGCTCCACAAAGCAACCTCTTCTTACAGTGGCAAAACAAAGAATGTAAAATGGCTGCCAGATAGGGTTCTTTTATAGGGTGGGGGTGTGTCCTTGTGCTGAAACGTCTCAATTGGCTGTCCTGTCCCTCCTGATTGATGTGTCATGGGTCAAAGTTCGGCACAATGCAAAAGAATATGGAGCCGGCGGACATCACCATATGTATGCATGTTCGGTGAATCGCGAACACGCAAAGTTCGCCGCAAAACAACTGACGGGCGAACCGCAAGACCATCTTTAATGAGTGGAGGTGGTCGTGCCGGCAGCCGTGTTAGGGGAGTTCGTTCCAGTGCTGGACCGCTGCCAGCACGGGGCCTCTTTCCTACCCACGGAGGGGCGGGTGCAGGTGGCAGGGGCGTCCGCTTCATCCGTGTTTTTTTTGGGTGTGGCAGCCACCCCATTTTATCTCAGGATGCCAAGGCAGTTGTGTTTTTCGTGACACAAGCCAGTGGCACGCAGTCCTCTTCCCCAGCTCTGAGCAGCAGCAGCTCTCCGCCTCCTGCAGGACCAGCCCCCAAGACGCATCCCTGATGCTGTTTGACAGCGACAGTGAGAGGGACATCTTGGGGGTGGTAATGCAGGAGAGTGAGCTAGAGCTTGGCCTGGATGCTCAGGACCTTTTGGAAGGGATGGCGGAGGAGAACGGGGTACCGCCCGTCGGTACCCCAGAGACATTCCTTCCAACTGGTGCGGGTTATTTCAGCCACAGAACCCCCACACCTAGTCAAACCCAGGCATCAGCGAGAGGATAACGGAGCCAGGTCAGGGGCTTCACGTCTGCTGTTCCCCTCAGTCAACCACTGGTCGACCTTGGGTCTGACATTACAAGGGATGAAGAGGTGGGTGACTTAGAATGGGCACCACCTCCCTTGTCAAGTGACAGCAGCATTGATAAGGAAGGTAGACACCCAAGGCAAACGGTGCACTAGGTCACCAGGGAGCCTAGTGGCAGGGGCTCGACTGGTAATGGCAGCAGGAGGTGGCAGCAGCAGCAGGTGCTGGCTCCACCTGTGCGCACCGAACCGAACACCGCACCGAACAGGCGCAAGCCAGCACCACCCCATCTGAAAGGAGGTCGGTGCGTAAATCGCCAGTTTGGGCTTACTTCACCCTGGCAGCAGACGATCAGACAATTGCCATCTGTCAGCTATGCCATTCCAGGGTGAGGAGAGGGAGGTCTGTTGCTCGGCTGGGTACCACTGCCCTTACATAGCACCTGAGAGTCAACCACTGGTGTGAGTGGGACCAGATGCAGGGTGGTCGCAGCATCGCCAGCAGCAGTGCGCAGGGGACAGAAGCTGCTGCCACTGTCCTACAGCCACCCCACCCCCTTCCAACAATTCATTCCCACTACCCCACTCCCTCTCCTAGAGGTACTAGTACCAGAAGACAGACCTCTGCCTCCTCTGCACCCTCCTCTATAGCCTCCACTGCCGTCTGGATGCGTTCACTCAATGGGCTCCTGGCAAGGGTTATCGCACAACTGCTGCCCTTCAATACTGTGGACTGCAATCCATTCTGGCAGATGTTGGAGCAGGCCCAACCCAGATGGCGTGTCCCCAGCCGCCATTTCTTTGTCAGGACCGGCATCCCTGCCCTACACCAGCACATTGTGCAGAATGTATACCTATCACTGGATCACGCTGTCAGCAACAGGGTGCATCTGGCAATGGATGCCTGGACCAGCACATGGGCAGTGATGATACATCAGCTTTACAGCCCATTGGGTGCCCCTCCGAGGCGCCGGAGGCGGGATCATCAGATATGGTGGCATCTCAGTTTTTGGTGCCGTCCCGGGGTGTCAAGGGGTGAACTGCTGCTCTCCCTCAAGCCACTGTCTCCACCGCTACTGAGCCCCCCAGCAAGCGTCCCCGTAGCTACACAAGTGTGGGGCACGTCTGCTGCCAGGCCGTGCTCCAGCTTGTGAGGTTAGGGGAATGGAGACACACTGGACTTGATGTTTTGGCCGCCCTCCAGGCTCAGGTCCACAAGTGGCTGACACCCCAAAGGCTCCAGGCAGGAATGGTTGTCTGTGACAATGGCAGCAACCTCCTTACCGCCCTCCATTTTGGCAGTCTAACACACATTCCCTGCATGGCACATGTCCTCAACCTTATGGTACAGAAGTTCCTACGCACATACCCAAGGTTGAGTGACATTGTGCAAAGGGTACGGTACGATTGCCAGCCACTTCCAACGCTCCCCAACTGCCACCACGTCCCTGTCTAAACTGCAGCAGGACTACAGCCTGCCACCTCATAGGCTGATTGTGGACAGTGTGACATGGTGGAACTTCACCCTCCACATGCTGGAGAAATTGTGGGAACAGAGACGGGCGGTTAAAGAGTACCTGCTGGACCAAGGCACTTCTGGGCTTATTGTGGACAGTGTGATGTGGTGTAACTCCACCCTCCACATGCTGGAGAGGTTGTGGGAGCAGCGACGGGCGGTGAAAGAGTACCTGCTGGACCAATGCACTTCCAAACCATCACACCCACTCCCCTACATGACCAATGCGGAGTCGGGGCAGATACACCAGGTCAACGGGAGCATATCGGCCTCAATGACTTGCTCCCCATAGTGTTCCTGCTGGACAGGACACTAGAATGCCTGCTCGATGTTGGGGAGAGTGCCTTGGTGGAGCAAGAAGTGGCAACACTGCTCCACCAAGACCAGGCCCAGGACAGGGAGGAGGAGGAAGAATTTGTTGAGGAGTTTGCTGACGTCCAGGAGTCTGGGCCTGGTCAGGAGGGAGAGCCCGTGCTGGGAGCACCATTAGGCAGGGGTGGGGCGACTCCCAAAGGGAACAGCAGCAGGAGGACCAAGATGTCATGGTCCCGGGCAGCCAAAAAGAGTCACAGTGGGCTGTCCTCTT
The DNA here is from genome assembly GCF_905171765.1 of Bufo bufo. Taxonomy (NCBI): domain Eukaryota; kingdom Metazoa; phylum Chordata; class Amphibia; order Anura; family Bufonidae; genus Bufo; species Bufo bufo. The sequence continues at coordinate 591,493,824 of NC_053390.1, forward strand.
CGCCATGGCTGCCCACATGTTGCGATGCCTCCTGAAGGACCCCCGAATCAGGAAAATTAAGGAGAGGGATGATTTTTGGTTGGCCACCCTTTTAGACCTTTGCTGCAAGGGGAAACTGGAGCAGTTCATCCCAGCCAGCCGGAGGGATGCCCGTATGGAAAACCTGGGGGCCTGTCTGCTCCTCCGGCTGGAGCAGGCAAACCCTCATCCTCACGCTCCAGTTCTCCCCGCTCATCTCACCCAGCAGGTGGATGGCCCAAGCAGCTCCAGCCAAGTAGATGATCTTATGGGTGAGATGAGGTTATTCTACCAATCTGCGTGATCCTGTAGCAGCAGCAGCAGTCACCACCAGCGGCTGGCCCGCATGGTGGCAGACTACATGGGGTCCGTCGGTGCTTCCAACAGCATGAGCACCGACGACCCCATGGAGTACTGGGTTGCCAGGCTGGACACCTGCCGTGAGCTCTGTCAGTATGCGCTGGAAGTACTGTCTTGCCCCTCCCTCCGGACATTCAGCGCGGCAGGTGGGGTGGTCACCGACAAGCGGACCCGTCTGTCCACAGACTCCGTGGACAGACTGACATTTATCAAAATGAATAGTCCTGGATCGGCAGCAACTTCTTGGCCCCCGCCCTCGGTTCAAGGTGCTAAAGGGTCCCTTGTCAATCCCTCTCCTTGGCTCTCCCTCCCAAATATCATTGTTTTTTAACTTTCTGGTTGAATTTATTTATTTATTTTGGGATGAATATTTTTATATATTCATCTATTGATGACTTTATGTATATATTTCTGTATACATGAATCTATGTATGCATTTATTGATAAATTTATTTATGTATTTATTTGGCGAATAATTTTTATTTTTTTTATCAATCAAGTTTATTTATGTATTTTTTCTTTAATTTATTAAACCTCTTATTTATGTATTCATTCACTTAACTAATTGTCGGGGAAGGGGGGGAAATAAATAAAAAATATATATATATATACTACACATTAAGCCTGTTAGAATAACGGGCGCTAGAACAGTAGTGCATAAACATTATTAGAAAGTTGATCTTAAATGGCAAGGGAACTTGATCACATTGGTTTTTTGTGTCGAATTACTCAATTCAATTGATTTTAATTGTTTTAGCCCTAGTACAGTGTAACCCATAGTCATCTGTGTGATCTCTGGACACTTCCCTCCATACATAAACCATACTGGAAAATAGACCTCTCAGATACCAATTGGCACACAGCGCTCCACACGCTGCCCACACAGGTCTGCTCTCAGTTTCCATATCGGGCACATCGAGTATGGAGAAGAACACTGCGGTAATGCAGCCTGCCACGCCGTGTGCTGATTCCTCCAAGCCAGTGGGCAGCAGAACTGGCAGGGTTTAGCAGCGGCTCTCTCATCCTCCTTTTGTCTGTGAGGAGGTATGGTTACCAGCAATCGCACGACCTATACATGATCAGCGCAACACACACGCTGGGCTTCAGCCATCGGCAGCACCCAGCCGTCCTCTGCCTGTCTGAGCACAGAAGCCAGTGAGGAACCAGCTTGCCTGAGCCCGGGTCTGGAAGTGTCCCCGGCTCTCCCACTGGGATCAGTCCCCCTGCCCTTGGGGATGACTCAATCACGGTCCTCGGCTGCTGGTGGGGTCCTTGGCGGATGCCTCCAGTGCGCAGCCCGGATCATCGATCACAGGTCAGGCTGCTGAATAAGCCTTTAGCTGCGAGGCTTGGCTACACACTGGAGGTACACAGCCCGGGGAAGACTTCACCAGGAAGGGGCTGACAGTCACCAGGGAGCACCTACACTGTCGACCAGCAGAGAGGAGTTTGTAGTCTGTTTTGAAGGCACCAGCTATGTGTATGACTTATACTACAGCGTTACCATTTCCCTGGTGCTTTCTGTTCTGTTCCTGCTGAGTTATGCCCAGCTATGTGTATGCCTTACACTACAGCGTTACCATTTTCCAGGTGCTGCTGTCTGTCTTGATATTACTGAGTTAGGCCCAGCTATATGTATGCCTTATACTACAGCATTACCATTTCCCTGCTGCTGTCTGTTCTGTTTCTGCTGAGTTAGGCACAGCTATGTGTATGCCTTACTCTACAATGTTACCAATTTCCAGCTGCTGATGTCTGTCCTGATATTACTGAGTTAGGCCCAGCTATGTGTATGCCCTAAACTACAGCGTTACCATTTTCCTGCTGCTGTCTGTTCTGTTCCTGCAGAGTTAGGCCCAGCTATGTGTATGCCTTACACTACAGCGTTACCATTTACCTGCTGCAGTCTGTTCTGCTCCTTTTGAGTTTTGGTTGAGCTAGGTGTAGGCCTTATACTATACCATTAACAATTACCTACTGTTGCTGTTGTCTGCCCTGATCCTGCTGAGGACAACCAGCATGGACCACTTATTCTCCCTTGGACTTTATCAACTATCAAGTATTAGAATTCTCTTAAACTGATGTGCATGCTTCATTTTTGTGCATGTGTTCTGTTCATCATATATTGTCATTGTGGTCGGGGCTATCTAGGAAAGACGATCCCCTGGACAAACACCCCCCCCCACCTACCTAACTAACTGGACTAAGCAGCTTGATTTGTGCCATAACCGCTGCTTAGGAGGGACACCTTAAAGAGGGAATACCCTGGAGAGTGTAACTAGTATAAGGCCGGGTTGAGAGGGAATGCCGCTCCGATGCAGAACGTGGGGGGGGGGCCTGGTCTGTTAACAAAGGCTCAAGGCGCCCCTCCCTCAAACATAGGCCAATAAATCGGCCTTAACACTTGTGGTCGGGGCTATCTAGGAAAGACGATCCCCTGGACAAACACCCCCCACCTACCTAACTAACTGGACTAAGCGACTTGATTTGTGCCATAACCGCTGCGTAGGAGGGACACCTGAAAGAGGGCAAAACACCACAACCGCAGAATAGCAAGTTTATTACCAACCATATCACATAACCAACTTCTGAAACGCTGACAACATCTCACGTTTAGGCTGCGGAATGTATTTATTAAAACAAGAGGAGCGCCATCGACCAAGCTTACAGATAACATGAGCCGGGACCTTGTTTCTGGAGGCAGCTGAAGCAGCCCCTATCCTGAACGAGTGCCCCTGACACGGAAGTACGATTTAAGCCTAAATTAGACAATAAAATGCGGACATGCGCCACAAACTGAGAGGTAGTGAGAGGTGCAATGGGAAAAGGCAACAACGGACTTTCGGGGTCTCGGTCAGCTAAGGTGATCAGTAACTGTCGAAGAACCTGCACTGGGCACCAGGAATGGGAAGTCGGGAAAAAAGTAAACTGAGTGGGGGGACCTGTCTGAGAAGTCTTGGTAACTGGCAATGACAACACGAAACCGTCAGGAGTCCGACTCACCTGGCTGAGGCTGATGAACCTGCTATTAGTGGTAGTACGAGTGAACTCGCAGGGTCTCATGAAGCCATAAAATGCAAGATGGACAACAGCTTTGAGCACCAGACTAGGAAGACACCAAAAGGAAGACTTTACCGGTAATACCCTCTCTGCACGGTAGGCCTTCTGGGAGTGTCTTCTCTAAACCCCTCAAGATGGTTTTTATGACATGGGCGGAAAACAAGGACCCCCTATCAGGATAACTAAGGGCAGTGAAATGTTGAACCCTGGCCAGAAAAGACCGGACAGTGTTATAAGACAGCGCACATTCTGAGTGACAGTAGCTAATGAACGCCAATATATATGCTACAAAACTAACATCCCTTTGTGGATATTTATCTTGAAACTTGCAGAATAACTTCCAACCTGTGTTATAACTCCTAGCCGTATTAACTGACAGTGACCGGGCTACTAGGCAGTGTGCCATATCTAGATGACGAGTTAGTCCAGAACTAGTGCCGCGTAGGGAGAAACAGTGGTCCCTATGTCGTCTGCTTCTGGCATGACCTGCGAAAAAAGGGAGAAGTTAGCCCGTGACAGCACATCAGCCGCCACGTTCTGTGAGCCTCAGACATGGGAGCAACAGTCATGAAAATTATGTAGCAGAGAGAGCTGAACTAGAGGTCTCGCGAGATATATAACGTACGGTGATTTAGACCTCCCTTTCGTTAAAATATCCACAGTGGATGAATTATCTGAAATAAACATGACTGTGGAATTGGCCCACAAGCTATCCCACACATACGCAGCCACCACGATAGGGTATAATTCAAACAGAGCAGACGTCTGCAGAAAATTCGGAACCTCCCTGTCACAACCAGACAGCTGAGAAGCTCTGACAGGAGCTGTCCAGAACCTCCTCCTTGAGTTTCTTTGTTTTGATTTCAGTTCCTCATCTCGTTAGCCTATCTCAGCTGTCATGCAGTTGGACTGATTGCTTCCCTTTAAGTTCCTCCCCATGATGCATTAGGTTGCGGCTTATACAACTTCCTGGAGTGTGTGTGCATGCCTTTCCTAGTTCCCAGTCGTCTGCAAGATAAGTACTGTTTATGTATTTGTGATTTTCTGTTTGCTGGATCCAGGTGACCCTGGCTCCCTCCGTGTCTGTGTAGGGGGCCGGTGGTCTTGTCCCCTCACTATTGTAGGGTCTTCAGCTGTAAGATAGTGGAGGTACGTGGATATGCGCCCATCCACCTTTGGGGTGTTCGCATAGGCTGAGCAGTCAGGGAGAGTGGCAGGTCTCATGCAGGGGTCTCCCTTTTGTTCCTTAGTTGTGGATCCAGTGACTCATAGATTATATTGTATTGTCTTGTTTCCCTGTACACCATCCGTGACATTATAAGCCGCCAAAACTGTCTCAAGCATGGATCCGGTTTCACTTTTGGCTGAATGCTTCCAGGGTCTTTCATTGGAGGTAGCTGATCTCCGTAAGACTTTTTCTCAGTTTCAAGTGACCGGTTCAGCTTGCGTTCATGGAGTTTGTTCTGAGCCTAAGATCTCGCTCCCGGATACGTTCTCCGGGGGTAGTGAGAATTTTGTGCGTTTTAGATAGGCTTGCAAACTCCATTTTCGCCTTTTTCCCCATTCCTCTGGTGATGAGGAACGGAGGGTGGGGATCCTTATATCGCTGCTCAGGGGTAACGCTCAGTCCTGGGCCTTTTCGCTGCCGGAGGGGGCACGGCCCCTCCGTTCAGTGGATGAATTCTTTTTAGCCCTGGGTCAGATATATGATGATCCGGATCGTATTGCTCTGGCTGAGCCTAGACTACGTCTGTTATGCCAGGGTAAACAATCCGCAGAGATATACTGCTCAGAATTTCGGAGATGGGCAGCTGATACTGGTTGGAATGATGCTGCACTCCGAAGTCAATTTTGCCATGGTCTTTCAGAAGGATTGAAAGATGCATTTGCCTTTCATGAGAGACCTACCTCCTTGGATTCTGCTATGTCTCAGGCCGTTCGTATTGACAGGCGTCTTAGAGAGAGAGGAGAGATCTCTCCTTCCTGTCATGCTCAGTCCCGGGACAGTGCAGCGGTCCCATTCTGTGCACGGGGGTCTAAGTCGCTGTCAGCCCCTTCTGAGCAGGAGCCCATGCAGCTGGGGTTGATTGCCTCAGACAATAGAAGATTCAGCCCGCATGGGAGGGTTTGTTTTTGTTGTGGAGGTATAAATCATTTGGCAAATGTGTGTCCCTCTAGGAGATTCAGGCAGTTTTCTGAGAGTAATAAAGAAACAAAAAGGAAAAAATCTTTTAAAAATGTTCTGTCTGTTACTATTGGCAGGGTTGAGGCGGAAATTGAAGGTTTTCCGTTTGCTTGTAGTTCCCGTTTTGTCCTGCCTGCTAGGGTGGCGCTAGAGAGCAAGAGCATTTTTTGTGAGATTTTTGTGGATAGTGGAGCAGCTGTCAATCTCATTGATCATCAATTTGCAATAACTCATGGTTTCCAGGTATGCACTTTGGGAAAGGATATTCCTGTTTTTGCTATTGATTCCGCTCCACTTTCTCAGAAATCATTAAAGGGCATAGTTCACAATATCCGTTTAATTGTGAGTGATGCTCATGTTGAGGATGTGTCATGTTTTGTCCTTAGCGGTTTGCCTACTCCTCTAGTGTTGGGGCTACCCTGGCTCACTAAACATAACCCCACCATTGATTGGCAAGCGAGGCAAATAAATGGTTGGAGTGACTTTTGCAGAGAGAATTGCCTCATGACATCTGTTTCTGAGGTTTCTACTAAGACTGTTCCACCTTTCCTCTCTGAATTTTAGGATGTCTTCTCTGAGAGTGGAGTTCAGGATTTGCCTCCGCACAGGGAGTACGATTGCCCTATTAATCTCATCCCAGGCGCCAAGCTGCCTAAATCTCGTTTATACAATCTTTCCAAACCTGAGAGGGTCGCTATGCGTGCTTATATCTCTGAGAGTCTGAGAAAAGGACACATACGACCCTCGAAGTCACCTGTTGCTGCTGGTTTTTTCTTTGTTAAGAAAAAAGATGGTTCTTTAAGACCTTGTCTGGATTTCAGGGAGCTGAACAGTATCACTATTCGTGACCCTTATCCGCTTCCTCTGATTCCGGACCTGTTTAACCAGGTTGTTGGGGCTAAAGTATTTTCCAAATTAGACCTAAGAGGGGCATACAACCTGGTCAGGGTCAGAGAAGGAGACGAATGGAAGACGGCTTTCAATACCCCTGAGGGCCATTTTGAGAATTTGGTTATGCCTTTTGGTTTGATGAATGCCCCAGCCGTTTTTCAGCATTTCGTGAACAGCATTTTTTATCATTTAATGGGAAAATTTGTATTAGTGTATTTGGATGACATTTTGATTTTTTCTCCTGATTTCAAGACTCATAAGGAACACTTACGTCAGGTCTTGCTCATCCTGCGGGAGAATAAATTATACGCGAAACTGGAAAAATGTGTGTTTGCGGTTCCAGAAATTCAATTTCTGGGGTTTCTTCTCTCCGCTTCTGGTTTTCGCATGGACCCCGAGAAGGTCCGCGCTGTGCTTGAGTGGGAGCTTCCTGAGAATCAGAAGGCGCTGATGCGTTTTTTGGGCTTTGCCAATTATTACAGGAAATTTATTTTGAATTATTCCTCTGTTGTTAGACCACTCACTGATATGACCAGAAAGGGGGTAGATTTTTCTTCCTGGTCGGTAGAGGCGCGTAAGGCCTTTTCTAATATCAAGGAGAGTTTCGCTTCCACTCCCATCCTGGTACAACCTGATATTTCTTTACCCTTCATAGTTGAGGTTGATGCTTCTGAGGTGGGTGTGGGTGCGGTCTTGTCTCAGGGTTCCTCTCCTGCCAGATGGCGACCGTGTGCCTTTTTCTCGAAGAAACTCTCCTCCGCAGAGAGAAATTACGATGTGGGAGATAGGGAGTTGTTGGCCATCAAGTTAGCTTTTGAGGAATGGCGACATTGGCTAGAGGGAGCCAGACACCCTATTACCGTGTTTACTGACCATAAGAATCTGGCCTACTTGGAGTCAGCCAAGCGTCTAAACCCGAGACAGGCCAGATGGTCTTTGTTCTTTTCAAAGTTTAATTTTGTTGTCACGTTCCGCCCTGGGGTTAAGAATGTGAAGGCAGATGCCCTGTCACGTTGTTTTCCGGGAGGTGGGAATTTTGAAGACCCGGGTCCCATTTTGGCTGAAGGTGTGGTGGTCTCTGCTCTTTTTCCTGAATTGGAGGCAGAGGTGCAGGCAGCCCAGTCAGAGGCTCCTGATCTTTGTCCTCCTGGGAGGTTGTTTGTGCCTCTCACTTTAAGACACAAGATTTTTAAGGAACACCACGATACGGTCCTTGCTGGGCACCCGGGGGCAAGAGCCACACTAGATCTCATCGTTCGGAGATTCTGGTGGCCTGCGCTTCGTAAGTCGGTTGAGGGTTTTGTGGCAGCCTGCGAGACTTGCGCTCGTGCCAAAGTCCCTCATTCATGGCCATCAGGTCCTCTCCTTCCCTTACCCATTCCTTCCCGTCCTTGGACACATCTGTCCATGGACTTCATAACGGACCTGCCTCGTTCCTCGGGGAAGACTGTGATTCTGGTGGTGGTGGACCGTTTTAGCAAAATGGTGCATTTCATCCCTTTTCCTGGTTTGCCCAATGCTAAGACGCTGGCGCAGGCATTTATTGACCACATTGTCAAATTGCATGGTATCCCTTCAGACATAGTCTCTGATAGGGGCACGCAGTTTGTTTCCAGATTCTGGAAGGCTTTCTGTTCTCGCTTGGGGGTTCGGTTGTCATTCTCTTCTGCTTTCCACCCGCAGTCGAATGGCCAGACGGAGCGCGTCAATCAGAATCTGGAGACATATCTGCGCTGTTTTGTGGCGGAGAATCAGGAGGATTGGTGTTCGTTTTTGTCCCTTGCTGAGTTTGCTTTAAATAACCGTCGTCAGGAGTCCTCTGATAAGTCACCATTTTTTGGTGCATATGGGTTTCGTCCGCAGTTTGGGACTTTCTCGGGAGAGGGGTCTTCTGGTTTACCTGATGAGGACAGATTCTCCTCGTCTTTGTCATCTATTTGGCAAAAGATTCAGAATAATCTAAAGAGCATGAGTGAGAGATATAAGCGTGTGGCGGATAAGAGACGTGTGCCTGGTCCGGACCTGAATGTTGGTGATCTGGTGTGGTTGTCTACCAAGAATATCAAATTGAAGGTTTCCTCCTGGAAGTTGGATTCTAGGTTTATTGGGCCTTGCAAGATCCTGTCTGTCATCAATCCTGTTGCCTACCGTCTTGATCTTCCTCAGACTTGGAAGATCCATAATGTTTTTCATAAGTCCTTATTGAAACCTTATGTTCAACCTATTGTACCCTCGCCTTTGCCTCCTCCTCCGATTATGGTTGATGGAAATCTTGAATTTCAGGTCTCTAGGATTGTGGATTCTCGTCTTGTCCGCGGTTCCCTCCAGTACCTCGTTTATTGGGAGGGTTATGGTCCTGAGGAGAGGATGTGGGTCCCAGTGACGGACATTAAGGCCACTCGTCTCATCAGGGCTTTCCATAGGTCCCATCCTGAGAAGGTGGGCTCTGAGTGTCCGGAGTCCACTCGTAGAGGGAGGGGTACTGTCACAACCAGACAGCTGAGAAGCTCTGACAGGAGCTGTCCAGAACCTCCTTCTTGAGTTTCTTTGTTTTGATTTCAGTTCCTCATCTCGTTAGCCTATCTCAGCTGTCATGCAGTTGGACTGATTGCTTCCCTTTAAGTTCCTCCCCATGATGCATTAGGTTGCGGCTTATACAAATTCCTGGAGTGTGTGTGCATGCCTTTCCTAGTTCCCAGTCGTCTGCAAGATAAGTACTGTTTATGTATTTGTGATTTTCTGTTTGCTGGATCCAGGTGACCCTGGCTCCCTCCGTGTCTGTGTAGGGGGCCGGTGGTCTTGTCCCCTCACTATTGTAGGGTCTTCAGCTGTAAGATAGTGGAGGTACGTGGATATGCGCCCATCCACCTTTGGGGTGTTCGCATAGGCTGAGCAGTCAGGGAGAGTGGCAGGTCTCATGCAGGGGTCTCCCTTTTGTTCCTTAGTTGTGGATCCAGTGACTCATAGATTATATTGTATTGTCTTGTTTCCCTGTACACCATCCGTGACACTCCCTAACTTCATTGGGCCAAGTACCCGCCAACCAGTGGGTGCCAAAAATGGCAGCAAAACCATAACCAGCTGCCGCATCAGAAAAGACCATGGGATGGTGGCGGGGATGAAAAAAGAAACCCCATTCCAGTGGCTCAGAAAATGGTCCCACATGGCCAGGTCTGCCATGGCCTGTGCATCTAAGTGCACTGAGCTATCCTGATACGCTGCCTCGGGAAGGAGGGCCAACAACCGGGAAATAAAGGACCTACCCTGGGGAATAATACGCATCACAAAGTTTAGCATGCCCAATAATGACTGTAAATCTGCCTTCGTTGTCACCCTCACTATGGTGAACTTGTGAATGACCTCCTTGATCCTGACTAACTTATCTTCTGGCAGTCTGGCTAACATATTGTCAGAGTTCAACACAATCCCTAGAAAAGTGATAACAGAGGAAGGGCCTTCAACCTTCTTAGGTGATACCGGCACACCTAGCTGAGAAAAAACAGCCAACAAAGTTTAAAGGTGTACCAACTGGAGATTCAATCAATAAGAAGTCATCCAGGTAGTGGTAGTTCGCAGTGGAACTTGGACTCCAGGATCCAATGCAGGGCCTGCGCAAACTGATCAGGGCTACTCTTGGAGCCAAACGTTAACTTTGTGGCAAAATAATACAAATCCCTCCATTTAATGCCGTGCCATTGCCAGAGTGCAGGCATGATGGGAAGAAGTTTAAAAGCATGAAATATGTCGGCCTTGGATAAGTGGGCGCCCGGACCTAACTGCATAATAGTTGCTATGGCCTGGTCTATAGTGGAATACTTCATGCTCACCTCTTCAGACGGGATAAGGGAGTTTAAACTAGCGATATCAGACCCGTACGGGCCGATAGATCATAAATCAGCCTTTCTTTCTTGCTAAACTTGCCGGTAACTACCGCTACCGGGCTGACCCTCCACCGTTCAAACGGCGACACTGTGAAGGCCCTATAAGAAACCCCTTCTCGACCTCAGTATGTAATAACTTGTTAACTGACTTTAGTGCTCTCTCGGCAGACTGCAAGTTTCTACACTCATGCGTGATCTCAGGCAGCGCGACCAGTCCCGTGTGGAAACCTGCCACAAAACCTGTGACCAGGAAGTTAACAAACTCGGAGTCATGATGACCTAGCAGACATGACTGTAAATAATCAGTGTTAACGACACTCATGTACGCTTTGTCAGACTTTAATGTACACGCTACCTTAGGATGAGCTCTGAAACAATTGATACACACATGGAGCAGACGACATTGACCGTAGTTGCACGCTGCAAAGTTGAAGTTGATACAAATCTGGGATCTCCCTAGAAATTTTATAGGGCAACCTAATTTATTGACCGTGCCAGTACCCTTGAGAGCATCCGACGGGCCAGCTGAAGGGGCTCTGGGGGCTGTCTCTGCACCGACGGCAGAAAGATGACACCACCCGTCCGTATGTAATATATATTGGCGCAAAGTACATGCTTTAAGCCCTGCGAAATGTCTGCAGAAGAGTTCAGTGTCAATATTAGCTGCTGCAGCCTTAGCAGAAAAAGAACAATGATAATCATAGAACGCAGCACCGCCATACTTATCTACCAAATCAGTAACTCTGCCCTCAAGAATGTCCTTCTTGACATTTGCCGGAATAAAATGCGCCGGCGTGATGTTGGGCACGGAGGACACGATACCTGAGGAACCTGCAGTGGACGTGGAAGCGACTGGAATGTTCTGGGCAGTGATGGCCAGTTCGCAGTGTTCGCTGACGAACACATGCGGCGATCTGCCATGCTGCTCGCGGCGCAGGCAACACATGCGGCTCGCGGCACAGGCACATGTAAGGACTTACCTCTGCATCGCCGGGCTTGGGAATAAAGATGGCAGATCGCATGTGTTAGTCGGCGAACACTGCGAACTGGCCATCACTAGTTCTGGGCAGGATTAGCAGCAGTAGCACCTCGAGACTCTACAGTCTGCAGCCTGGCCTGAATATTATTAATTGACGATGTCAAGTTGTTGACCATCACATGCAGTTGGGTGAGAGAAGTCTGCAACGTAGCCATCGACACCTTGTCTTGATGAGGACCCGCTGTATCCGCCACCAGTATGCGGTACAGCTCTGCCTTTCTTGCAGAGGCCGAGAAAGGTATGACCCTTTTTTACAGCTCCGATGTGAGCCTGGGAATGGTCCAACTCCGGAGTGATGAAACACTGCCCCCCTCCGACATCCTGGTGGCAAACAGAAGGCCCAGTGGAGGTGGAAACTTGTAAACCTAGGCCAGCCCTGTGACCATGCGGCTAAACCGTGACCCACCCCTGAGAATGACATTTAGCTTGTGCGAATCACATGCCAAATGAATAATTTTTTGAAATTTTTTTTTCTTCTTTTTTTTTCTTTTTTTTTATCAGGTGCACGCAATGAAACAGAAGTGCCAATGCATGGCAACCGCCAGCTGGCGAAATTTACCAGAACCCTGGTGAAAAACAAGCTAAATTCGACGGAAATAGAGGGTCCGAACCTGCCAATGATTTATACAAGATTGTGTAAGTAACAATGAAACGAAACCTTTGCTTAACATCCACCAAGCTCATACCCAAATATATATATATATATATATGTTCTTCTGTATTTACTACCGGGTCCCACGGAAATAGCCAACAAGGGAGGGAAAGCTGACCTACAACAAGAAAATAGCTATTATAGCCCCATTGCAGCATGACCATGTAATGGAACCACTACAAAAACCAAGCAAACCTAAGTGTCTCTACTAAATTGAACTGAACGTAGTAAGGGCCCCCTGGAAGCTGTTGCCGCACAAGGACGCAGACCTATGCCAGGAGCATGCCCACCAGAACACACAGAAAAACAGTGAAGACCAGCATTAATGTTAACAAGCTCCCCTCCCCCCACGCCGCCCCCTACCTCTCTAGGAGCACTGCGGCCCGTGCAATACATTGTAAAGAAACCGAGACTGAGTCCCGCTGACTCCTGCACCCTGACGACACTGCCACGTGGGGAGCCGACGGGTTGCCAGGCAGGAAGGTTCCGGTGCGGTGCTGCTCCTCCTCACCTAAGGAGCCGGGCACCGCCGACCAGACTGGACCGTACTGAAGCTACCGAAGGTAGCAGCAACTTACCTGAACCAAGCAGCAGCAGTAGAGGACGACACCTAAGGTCAGAGCCACTGATGACTCGCTAAGCCCCTGAGTTCAGCTGTCGCAGATCAACGCCGTTCCGATGCAGAACATGGGAGAGGGCACCAGGTCTGTTAATGAAGGCTTCAGGCGCCCCTCCCACAAACACAGGCCAATAAATTGGCCTTAACACAAATTTATATATATATATATACACTCACCTAAAGAATTATTAGGAACACCTGTTCTATTTCTCATTAATGCAATTATCTAGTCAACCAATCACATGGCAGTTGCTTCAATGCATTTAGGGGGTGGTCCTGGTCAAGACAATCTCCTGAACTCCAAACTGAATGTCAGAATGGGAAAGAAAGGTGATTTAAGCAATTTTGAGCGTGGCATGGTTGTTGGTGCCAGACGGGCCGGTCTGAGTAATTCACAATCTGCTAAGTTACTGGGATTTTCACGCACAACCATTTCTAGGGTTTACAAAGAATGGTGTGAAAAGGGAAAAACATCCAGTATGCGGCAGTCCTGTGGGCAAAAATGCCTTGTGGATGCTAGAGGTCAGAGGAGAATGGGCCGACTGATTCAAGCTGATAGAAGAGCAACATTGACTGAAATAACCACTCGTTACAACCGAGGTATGCAGCAAAGCATTTGTGAAGCCACAACACGCACAACCTTGAGGCGGATGGGCTACAACAGCAGAAGACCCCACCGGGTACCACTCATCTCCACTACAAATAGGAAAAAGAGGCTACAATTTGCACGAGCTCACCAAAATTGGACTGTTGAAGACTGGAAAAATGTTGCCTGGTCTGATGAGTCTCGATTTCTGTTGAGACATTCAAATGGTAGAGTCTGAATTTGGAGTAAACAGAATGAGAACATGTATCCCTCCTCTGATGGCTACTTCCAGCAGAATAATGCACCATGTCACAAAGCTCGAATCATTTCAAATTGGTTTCTTGAACATGACAATGAGTTCACTGTACTAAAATGGCCCCCACAGTCACCAGATCTCAACCCAATAGAGCATCTTTGGGATGTGGTGGAACGGGAGCTTCGTGCCCTGGATGTGCATCCCTCAAATCTCCATCAACTGCAAGATGCTATCCTATCAATATGGGCCAACATTTCGAAAGAATGCTATCAGCACCTTGTTGAATCAATGCCACGTAGGATTAAGGCAGTTCTGAAGGCAAAAGGGGGTCCAACACCGTATTAGTATGGTGTTCCTAATAATTCTTTAGGTTAGTGTATATATATATATATATATATATATATATTCATTTGAATAAAATACTATCATGTGGTGTTACACTTCATCCACCAAAAAACATTTTTTTAAATTTATTTCATTTTATATGTTATAATTTAGGTTTACTTGGGTTTTGGGCAGCCCTGGTGTGGTTCTTACTAAAACTAGGTGGGGACCGCATGTGGGCTTCCCTTGTAAAAGGTCTTGTGCAGTTAACATTGTACAGGACTGATTGAGGAACCTAATAACATTTTAATATTTTATTATTTTCTTGTTTGTTTTAATCAGGATTTAGGTTTGAAGATGGTGTTGTCTGTCGTCCTGAACAGGATGCCTGTCTTCCATGTTGACCACTCCACATGGTTGGGTATGACTGGCGTTATACTCATCCGTGTGGTAATCCGGTTTTGGGAATGGAGCGTTATTGCCATATGTATATACAGTCCTGATCAAAAGTTTAAAACCACTTGAAAAATGGCAAAAAATCATATTTTACATTGTTGGATCTTAACAAGATTCCAAGTAGAGCTTCAACATGCAACAAGAAAAAATGAGAGTGAGACAAAACATTTTTTGAGCATTCAATTAATTGAAAATAACGATTAAACTGAAACAGGCTGTTTTTCAGCTGACATTAGGGCCACATGCCTTTAAAAGGCCAAATCTGTACAAAGATGTGGATTCATTGTCATTTTCTGTCAGGTAGTTACACGTTGTGATGGCAAAGGCAAAAAAATTCTCCCTTTTTGAACGTGGTCAGGTTGTTGTACTGCATAAGCAGGGTCTCTCACAGCGCGCCATCGCTGCTGAGGTGGGACGCAGTAAGACAGTCATTTGGAATTTCTTAAATGATCCTGAGTAGGGATGAGCGAACCCGAACTGTATAGTTCGGGTTCGTACCGAATTTTGGGGTGTCCGTGACACGGACCCGAACCCGAACATTTTCGTAAAAGTCCGGGTTCAGGTTCGGTGTTCGGCGCTTTCTTGGCGCTTTTTGAAAGGCTGCAAAGCAGCCAATCAACAAGCGTCATACTACTTGGCCCAAGAGGCCATCACAGCCATGCCTACTATTGGCATGGCTGTGATTGGCCAGTGCACCATGTGACCCAGCCTCTATTTAAGCTGGAGTCACGTAGCGCCGCACGTCACTCTGCTATGATCAGTATAGGGAGAGGTTGCAGCTGCGACGTTAGGGCGAGATTAGGCAGATTAACTCCTCCAAAAGACTTCATTCTGTGATCGATCTGCAGATGTGGATCATTGAAGTGCTATTATTGACTTGCTCACTTTTTTGAGGCTGCCCAGAGCGTTTTCTAGAAAACTTTTTTTCTGGGGTGATCGGCGGACATTTTGTGACTTGTAGTGCGCCAGCACGAGCTATCACCAAGTGTATTTAACCATCGATAGTGTGGTTATTTTGTGCTATATCCTACATCAGCTGCAGGCTTAACCTGTGTCACCGAAGTGCATTTAACCATCAACAGTCTGGTTATTTTTTGGCCATATACTACATCAGCTGCAGGCTGAGCCTGTTTCACCCAAGTGCATTTAACCATCAACAGTCTGATTATTTTTTGGCCATATACTACATCAGCTGCAGGCTGAGCCTGTGTCACCGAAGTGCATTTAACCATCAACAGTCTGGTTATTTTTTAGCCATATATTACATCAGGGGCAAGTTGAGCCTGTCACCCAGCGCCTAAAAAATAGACCTGACATTTCTATTCAACCAAATCTGCACAGTTTTAGCTGGTCAAGTTATTTGTAGTGACCGTCAAAGCAGACTTTTTGTTCTGGGTTGAAAAAGCATTCCCAAATTTGCCATTCTGAAAATAACTAGTTTGTGGTATTTCAGGCCTACTTGAAATCTATCCCAAAAAGAAAATCTTACATTGAAGTTATTGATAGTATCATTCAGAAAAACCTAAGACACACGCTAGCGTGCTGATAGAAGTGTCATTCTGTGATTAAACCTATAACTGTCACACAGCGCAAAAAAAAAACAGGTCTCACATCTCTATTCAACCAAATCTGCACAGTTTTAGCTGGTCAAGTTATTTGTAGTGACCGTCAAAGCAGACTTTTTGTTCTGGGTTGAAAAAGCATTCCCAAATTTGCCATTCTGAAAATAACTAGTATGTGGTATTTCAGGCCTACTTGAAATCTATCCCAAAAAGAAAATCTTACATTGAAGTTATTGATAGTATCATTCAGAAAAACCTAAGACACACGCTAGCGTGCTGATAGAAGTGTCATTCTGTGATTAAACCTATAACTGTCACACAGCGCAAAAAAAACAGGTCTCACATCTCTATTCAACCAAATCTGCACAGTTTTAGCTGGTCAAGTTATTTGTAGTGACCGTCAAAGCAGACTTTTTGTTCTGGGTTGAAAAAGCATTCCCAAATTTGCCATTCTGAAAATAACTAGTTTGTGGTATTTCAGGCCTACTTAAAATCTATCCCAAAAAGAAAATCTTACATTGAAGTTATTGATAGTATCATTCAGAAAAACCTAAGACACACGCTAGCGTGCTGATAGAAGTGTCATTCTGTGATTAAACCTATAACTGTCACACAGCGCAAAAAAAAACAGGTCTCACATCTCTATTCAACCAAATCTGCACAGTTTTGCTGGTCAAGTTATTTGTAGTGACCGTCAAAGCAGACTTTTTGTTCTGGGTTGAAAAAGCATTCCCAAATTTGCCATTCTGAAAATAACTAGTTTGTGGTATTTCAGGCCTACTTGAAATCTATCCCAAAAAGAAAATCTTACATTGAAGTTATTGATAGTATCATTCAGAAAAACCTAAGACACACGCTAGCATGCTGATAGAAGTGTCATTCTGTGATTAAACCTATAACTGTCACACAGCGCAAAAAAAAACAGGTCTCACATCTCTATTCAACCAAATCTGCACAGTTTTAGCTGGTCAAGTTATTTGTAGTGACCGTAAAAGCAGACTTTTTGTTCTGGGTTGAAAAAGCATTCCCAAATTTGCCATTCTCAAAATTGTGGTGAACGGGAACAATGAGGAAAACATCTAATAAGGGACGCGGACGTGGACATGGTCGTGGTGGTGTTAGTGGACCCTCTGGTGCTGGGAGAGGACGTGGCCGTTCTGCCACAGCCACACCTCTTAGTGAACCAACTACCTCAGGTCCCAGTAGCCAGCAGAATTTACAGCGATATTTGGTGGGGCCCAATGCCGTTCTAAGGATGGTAAGGCCTGAGCAGGTACAGGCATTAGTCAATTGGGTGGCCGACAGTGGATCCAGCACGTTCACATTATCTCCCACCCAGTCTTCTGCAGAAAGCGCACAGATGGCGCATGAAAACCAAGCCCATCGGTCTGTCACATCACCCCCATGCATATCAGGGAAACTGTCTGAGCCTCAAGTTATGCAGCAGTCTCTTATGCTGTTTGAAGACTCTGCTGCCAGGGTTTCCCAAGGGCATCCACCTAGCCCTTCCCCAGGGGTGGAAGAGATAGAATGCCCTAACGCACAACCACTTATTTTTCCTGATGATGAGGACATGGGAATACCACCTCAGCACGTCTCTGATGATGACGAAACACAGGTGCCAACTGCTGCGTCTTTCTGCAGTGTGCAGACTGAACAGGAGGTCAGGGATCAAGACTGGGTGGAAGACGATGCAGGGGACGATGAGGTCCTAGACCCCACATGGAATGAAGGTCGTGCCACTGACTTTCACAGTTCGGAGAAAGAGGCAGTGGTGAGACCGAGCCAACAGCGTAGCAAAAGAGGGAGCAGTGGGAAAAATCAGAACACCCGCCGCCAAGAGACTCCGCCTGCTACTGACCGCCGCCATCTGGGACCGAGCACCCCAAAGGCAGCTTCAAGGAGTTCCCTGGCATGGCACTTCTTCAAACAATGTGCTGACGACAAGACCCGAGTGGTTTGCACGCTGTGCCATCAGAGCCTGAAGCGAGGCATTAACGTTCTGAACTTTAGCACAACCTGCATGACCAGGCACCTGCATGCAAAGCATTAACTGCAGTGGAGTAAACACCTTAAAAACAAGGAAGTCACTCAGGCTCCCCCTGCTACATCTTCTGCTGCTGCCACCTCGGCCTCTTCTGCTGCTGCTGCCGCCACCTCGGCCTCTTCCTCCGCCTCTGGAGGAACGTTGGCACCTGCCGCCCAGCAAACATGGGATGTACCCCCCACACCACCACCTGCGTCACCAAGCATCTCAACCATGTCACACGGCAGCGTTCAGCTCTCCATCTCACAAACATTTGAGAGAAAGCGTAAATTCTCACCTAGCCACCCTCGATCCCTGGCCCTGAATGCCAGCATTTCTAAACTACTGGACTATGAAATGCTGTCATTTAGGCTGGTGGACACACACAGCTTCAAACAGCTCATGTCACTTGCTGTCCCACAGTATGTTGTTCCCAGCCGCCACTACTTCTCTAAGAGAGCCGTGCCTTCCCTCCACAAACCAGTGTCCGATAAAATAAAGTGTGCACTGCGCAACGCCATCTGTGGCAAGGTCCACCTAACCACAGATACGTGGACCAGTAAGCACGGCCAGGGACGCTATATCTCCCTAATTGCAAACTGGGTAAATGTAGTGGCGGCTGGGCCCCAGGCGGAGAGCTATTTGGCGCACGTCCTTCCGCCGCCAAGGATCGCAGGGCAACATTCTTTGCCTCCTGTCTCCTCCTCCTCCTATTCAGCTTCCTCCTCCTCTTCTTCCACCTGCTCATCCAGTCAGCCACACACCTTCACCACCAACTTCAGCACAGCACGGGGTAAACGTCAGCAGGCCATTCTGAAACTCATATGTTTGGGGGACAGGCCCCACACCGCACAGGAGTTGTGGCGGGGTATAGAACAACAGACCGACGAGTGGTTGCTGCCGGTGAGCCTCAAGCCCGGCCTGGTGGTGTGCGATAATGGGCGAAATCTCGTTGCAGCTCTGGGACTAGCCGGTTTGACGCACATCCCTTGCCTGGCGCATGTGCTGAATTTGGTGGTGCAGAAGTTCATTCGCAACTACCCCGACATGTCAGAGCTGCTGCATAAAGTGCGGGCCGTCTGTTCGCGCTTCCGGCGTTCACACCCTGCCGCTGTTCGCCTGTCTGCGCTACAGCGTAACTTCGGCCTTCCCGCTCACCGCCTCATATGCGACGTGCCCACCAGGTGGAACTCCACCTTGCATATGCTGGACAGACTGTGCGAGCAGCAGCAGGCCATAGTGGAGTTTCAGCTGCAGCACGCACGGGTCAGTCGCACTGCGGATCAGACCCACTTCACCACCAATGACTGGGCCTCCATGCGAGACCTGTGTGCCCTGTTGCGCTGTTTCGAGTACTCCACCAACATGGCCAGTGGCGATGACGCCGCTATCAGCGTTACAATACCACTTCTATGTCTCCTTGAGAAAACACTTAGGGCGATGATGGAAGAGGAGGTGGCCCAGGAGGAAGAGGAGGAAGAGGTGTCATTTTTAGCACTTTCAGGCCAGTCTCTTTAAAGTGACTCAGAAGGAGGTTTTTTGCAACACCAGAGGCCAGGTACAAATGTGGCCAGACAGGGCCCACTACTGGAGGACGAGGAGGACGAGGATGAGGAGGAGGTGGAGGAGGATGAGGATGAAGCATGTTCACAGCGGGGTGGCACCCAAAGCAGCTCGGGCCCATCACTGGTGCGTGGCTAGGGGGAAACACAGGACGATGACGATACGCCTCCCACAGAGGACAGCTTGTCCTTACCTCTGGGCAGCCTGGCACACATGAGCGACTACATGCTGCAGTGCCTGCGCAACGACAGCAGAGTTGCCCACATTTTAACGTGTGCAGACTACTGGGTTGCCACCCTGCTGGATCCCCGGTACAAAGACAATGTGCCCACCTTACTTCCTACACTGGAGCGTGATAGGAAGATGCGCGAGTACAAGCGCACGTTGGTAGACGCGCTACTGAGAGCATTCCCAAATGTCACCGGGGAACCAGTGGAAGCCCAAGGCGAAGGCAGAGGAGGAGCAAGAGGTCGCCAACGCAGCTGTGTCACGGCCAGCTCCTCTGAGGGCAGGGTTAGCATGGCAGAGATGTGGAAAAGTTTTGTCACCACGCCACAGCTAACTGCACCACCTCCTGATACGGAACGTGTTTGCAGGAGGCAACATTTCACTAACATGGTGGAACAGTACCTGTGCACACCCCTCCACGTACTGACTGATGGTTCGGCCCCATTCAACTTCTGGGTCTCCAAATTGTCCACGTGGACAGAGCTAGCCTTTTATGCCTTGGAGGTGCTGGTCTGCCCGGCGGCCAGCGTTTTGTCTGAACGTGTATTCAGCACGGCAGGGGGCGTCATTACAGACAAACGCAGCCGCCTGTCTACAGCCAATGTGGACAAGCTGACGTTCATAAAAATGAACCAGGCATGGATCCCACAGGACCTGTCCATCCCTTGTGCAGATTAGATATTAACTACCTCCCCTCAACAATATATTATTCTACTCCAGGGCACTTCCTCATTCAATACTATTTTTTATTTCATTTTACAATTACATTGTGGGGCAACCCAAAGTTGAATGAACCTCTCCTCTGTCTGGGTGCCGGGGCCTAAATGTGTGACAGTGGCCTGTTCCAGTGGTGGGTGACGTGAAGCCTGATTCTCTGCTATGACATGAATACAGATTCTGTGCTGACATAAGGCCAGATTCTCTGTTACGGGACCTCTCTCCTCTGCCTGGGTGCCTGGGCCTGAATGTGTGACAGTGGCCTGTTCCAGTGGTGGCTGACGTGAAGCCTGATTCTCTGCTATGACATGAAGACAGATTCTGCGCTGACATAAGGCCAGATTCTCTGTTACGGGACCGCTCTCCTCTGTCTGGGAGCCGGGGCCTAAATGTGTGACAGTGGCCTGTTCCAGTGGTGGGTGACGTGAAGCCTGATTCTCTGCTATGACATGAATACAGATTCTGCGCTGACATAAGGCCAGATTCTCTGTTACGGGACCTCTCTCCTCTGCCTGGGTGCCTGGGCCTAAATGTGTGACAGTGGCCTGTTCCAGTGGTGGCTGACGTGAAGCCTGATTCTCTGCTATGACATGAAGACAGATTCTGCGCTGACATAAGGCCAGATTATCTGTTACGGGACCGCTCTCCTCTGTCTGGGTGCCGGGGCCTAAATGTGTGACAGTGGCCTGTTCCAGTGGTGGGTGACGTGAAGCCTGATTCTCTGCTATGACATGAATACAGATTCTGCGCCGACATAAGGCCAGATTCTCTGTTACGGCACCGCTCTCCTCTGTCTGGGTGCCGGGGCCTAAATGTGTGACAGTGGCCTGTTCCAGTGGTGGGTGACGTGAAGCCTGATTCTCTGCTATGACATGAATACAGATTCTGCGCTGACATAAGGCCAGATTCTCTGTTACGGGACCTCTCTCCTCTGCCTGGGTGCCTGGGCCTAAATGTGTGACAGTGGCCTGTTCCAGTGGTGGGTGACGTGATGCCTGATTCTCTGCTATGACATGAAGACAGATTCTGCACTGACATAAGGCCAGATTCTCTGTTACGGGACCTCTCTCCTCTGCCTGGGTGCCTGGGCCTAAATGTGTGACAGTGGCCTGTTCCAGTGGTGGGTGACGTGATGCCTGATTCTCTGCTATGACATGAAGACAGATTCTGTGCTGACATAAGGCCAGATTTTCTGTTACAGGACCTCTCTCCTCTGTCTGGGTGCCGGGGCCTAAATGTGTGACAGTGGCCTGTTCCAGTGGTGGGTGACGTGAAGCTTGATTCTCTGCTATGACATGAAGACAGATTCTGCGCTGACATAAGGCCAGATTCTCTGTTACGGGACCGCTCTCCTCTGTCTGGGTGCCTGGGCCTAAATGTGTGACAGTGGCCTGTTCCAGTGGTGGGTGACGTGAAGCCTGATTCTCTGCTATGACATGAAGACTGATTCTGCGCTGACATGAAGCCAGATTCTCTGCTATGGCATGAAGAGACTGATTCTCTGCTGACATGAAGCCAGATTCTTTGCTATGGCATGAAGAGACTGATTCTCTGCTGACGTGAAGCCAGATTCTCTGCTATGGGACCTCTGTCCAATTGATATTGGTTCATTTTTATTTTTTTAATTTTAATTTTAATTCATTTCCCTATCCACATTTGTTTGCAGGGGATTTACCTACATGTTGCTGCCTTTTGCAGCCCTCTAGCTCTTTCCTGGGCTGTTTTACAGCCTTTTTAGTGCCCAAAAGTTCGGGTCCCCATTGACTTCAATGGGGTTCGGGTTCGGGACGAAGTTCGGGTCGGGTTCGGATCCCGAACCCGAACATTTCCGGGAAGTTCGGCCGAACTTCTCGAACCCGAACATCCAGGTGTTCGCTCAACTCTAATCCTGAGGGTTATGGAACAAAAAAGTCAAGTGGAAGACCCAAAAAAATTTCATCAGCACTGAGCCGGAGGATCCAATTGGCTGTCCGTCAAGACACTGGACGATCCTCGACCCAAATTAAGGCCCTTACTGGTGCTGACTGCAGCCCCATAACCATCAGACGGCATCTGAGACTGAAGGGCTTCAAAAACAAAAAACGTCTTCAAAGACCTCGTCTCCTTGAATGCCACAGAACTACTCGTTTGAACTTTGCAAGAGAGCACCAAACATAAGACATTCAACGGTGGAAGAAAGTTTTATTCTCTGATGAGAAACAATTTAACCATGATGCTCCTGATGGTTTCCAACATTACTGGCATGACAAGCAGATCCCACCTGAGATGTTTTCTAGGCGCCACAGTGGAGGGGGCGCCATAATGGTCTGGGGTGCTTTTTCCTTCAGTGGAACAATAGAGCTTCAGGAAGTGCAGGGGCGTCAAACGGCCGCTGGCTATGTCCAGATGTTGCAGAGAGCATTCCTCATGACTGAGGGCCCTCGTCTGTGTGGAAACGACTGGGGTTTTCAACAGGACAACGCTACAGTACACAATGCCCGCAGGACAAGGGACTTCTTCCAGGAGAATAACATCACTCTTTTGGCCCATCCTGCGTGTTCCCCTGATCTAAATCCAATTGAGAACCTTTGGGGATGGATGGCAAGGAAAGTTTACAAAAATGGACAACAGTTCCAGACAGTAGATCTTCACCACTATAGATCTTCACCACCATAGTCTTCACCACTTGGAGAAATGTTCCCACTCACCTCATGGAAACGCTTGCATCAAGCATGCCGAAACAAATTTTTGAAGTGATAAACAATAACGGTGGAGCTACTCATTACTGAGTTCATGTTTGGAAGTTGGATTTCTGTTTTGGGGGGGTTTAGTTTTTTTTTGGAGGTGTGGCCCTAAACTTTTGATGAGCTGAAAAACAGCCTGTTTCAGTTTATTCGTTGTTTTCATTAAATTGAATCCTCAAAAAATGTTTTGTCTCACTCCCATTTCTTCCTGTT
Organism: Bufo bufo; assembly: GCF_905171765.1. NCBI lineage: Eukaryota > Metazoa > Chordata > Amphibia > Anura > Bufonidae > Bufo > Bufo bufo. The sequence goes on from NC_053390.1 coordinate 591,517,183, forward strand.
GCATGTTGAAGCTCTACTTGGAACCTTGTTAAGATCCAGCCATGCTAAATATGATTTTTTGTCATTTTTCAAGTGGTCTTAAACTTTTGATCAGGACTGTATTTATATATACATTTCGATTTTATATGACTTACAACTATGTAATGATAATTTGCACATGCAATTTTTATATAATCACAGCTTTTCACTTTGCAATATAAACTGTGGTATATATAATATTTTTGAAGCCATGTCACCATTTTGGGAGTTATTCTTCTCATTTCCATGGTTGTTATCATGTGAGCACATAGACAGGATGCGTTTGTGGCTCAGTTTGCGTTCAATTTCAGGTGCGAACACGTGATCTGTTATCATGTGAACGCCCTATCTATGGACACTGGCGGCCCGTGTGTGTTCCTCCTTCGATGCGATCACATGTTTCTTTATGTAATGCGGAAGCAATACGCCGACATGCGCTGTTAAAGAAATGGGACGCTATATTGGATCCATCCTGGTTCAATCTTGGCCCCTTCCATTATGTTTTTAATCGGTACACCTGATATTGTAATGACACAATTGGTTTTGGACATAATTTTTTTTTTATGTTATTTTGATAAATTAAGCACGTATTATGAATTCACATGAAGATATTAATCTCTTCACAGTATGTATACTTGTATATTATGGCAATTTTTTTTAAACAGGATTTTTTTTTTTTTTTACACAATACTAATTAAACACATTAATCGTAATTCAATTATTAATAGTTTTCATTAAATAATCACCTGAGGATATTGGCCAGCTAAGCAGAGATGTTCCTGTCTAGTGAAGTGACGGTACGGTATGGGGTGTAAAACTGGTTCGCCTCCCCATGGTGCACCATGGGTAACTCTAAAGGAACCAGCAAATACTGGCGGTAAGACAAAGAAAGTTCTGACCAACAGGACACAAACTCTAATCTTTAGAATGTGTTTGTGTGTGTGTGGGGTATATAGTATGCGGCAGGAAAATGGATGTGCAATGTGCATGTGAGAGATATTTCTATGCTGTCCATACATACATGCTACAGATATATTGCTGAAATGTCACAGCAATACTTAGTGCACCAATCAGTATTATCTACTTAGACCTGATAAAATGTGAAGTTGTATGTATTGCGAAAAAACATTTGCATCATAAGTGGCGATTTTCGCAATCGCAAATAATTTAACACTCTATCTGCATATAAAGCGATTGTTTTGACATGCATGTGACATGTAATCAAATACAGTGATGTAATGTCAAATTACTTACAGTGATCAGGAGTTCTTCCTCACTGTCGCGAAAATTGCTGCCAACCATATTTTCCAATCTCCTCAAACTTTGGGTAGGTTGAAAACTGGGACACGCCCCTTTTTCGCATGCGCAGTAAGCAAATTTTACATTACGATTTTCGCATTGAAAAAAAATTGAGCAATGATGGCAAATTCGTGAATTTGCAAATATATGATGAATATTCGCCCAAATATTCGTGAAATATTGCGAATTTGAATATAGCCCCTGCAGCTCATCACTACTATTGAGACCCTATGATGGATCTCAATACCGGAAAGGGAAAACACTGATGTGAAAGTAGCCTTAGATGTCTGTGTGCTGAACTCTGCAGAGAAAGCAAGAACCTATATATATAAATATATTTTTTTTTTACTATTATTTTTTTTCACATAAATTGTCATTTATATTTGTGCAGGGAGGGGCCAATGCTGAGTTTTGCTATGATTGAATGTACGTCCCTGAGTGTAGGAGACTACTGAACTACACACTCTTCTACAATTTATCACCGTGTACATAACTGTGCAGTGCACCAAAATTCATAGATAATCCATTCAGTTATTTGAAAAGTTACTGTGCCATCATTATTACACATAGGTCTAATTTATCGCCATGTACATAAGTATGCAGTGTACCAATATTCATAGTTAATCCATTCTGTTAGCTGTAGAGTTACTGTGTGTATAATTATAACAGACCACTGTTACTTTTAGGTTGATTGGCCTGGGTATACCTGATTTAGAACAATTCGTGACTAATTGATTCGTAATCGTAACGAATCAAATTTATTGTCAAATTTCGGCGACGCTACCGAATCATATTTTTCAAAACTTCACTCATCTCTAGGAATCTTCTTACCAGTGACTGTATTTGTGTATTTGCATTTTTGTGGATATGCGCGGCCACCACTGCATTTATTCTCTGCTTAGTCTTGATAGCATTTGACTGCCTCACCAGGTAGGAGGGGTATCAGGGAAACACTATTCTGGAGACAGGCATATACTGTGGAAATGGCATAAATGTGTAAATTGTGAATACCCTTTAAAAAGTGTCTCTGTTTTAACATACAGATTTTAAGGGGTGAACCACCCGTATAGATTGGGGTTGTCTTCATAAAACTTTCATTATACAAGACAATACAAATGCCAATGATCCCTTACTTTACTTTACTTTACTTACCCCTTACTACTAATGTGAATAGTTCTCCAACATCAGTTTATGGACTGAGTCATTAACCTTGTATTCTCATCTGCCACCTTATCCTTTGTAAAGAAATGTGTACATCTTTCGGATACGTGTAGGAACTATTACAAAATTGTAGTTCCTGACCTTTATTCTGTCAGATAGAAAATAAAACAATCCCAATCCTATTCTTCCAATCTGTTCTGCTTTCAATCTTAGAGGTCAAACATTGATCTTGCATATGCTTCTTTTTTACAGCTGGTTTCTGTTATCTCCCTGTTTTATGCCAGTTTTAGCAATAGTGAGCAATAGTTTTAAAACAATAGACCTAGTTTTATCTGCCAATGACATTGAAATATTAATCAGCTAAATGTCGAAGTGGGGTACATTGGGCCCACTGGAGAAATGTATTCAGGGTCTATCCTCCTTGGATACAGAACACGTGCACTTCTACTTTTAACTCCATCCAAAACTGCACATAGGACATATCATTTATAGATTCTGGTAGGCCATTTGTAATCGATTGTTTATCCATTGAATACCAGCGTCGGACGTGTACAGCGATGCAGGATGTGACTTAAGTCCCAGTGCCGTACATGTATGGCGCTCTGATCAGGCGGGTGCAGGAGCACCTACTGAATATGCCAGCATCAGTGAATTCTCCGATGCTGGTGTATTAACGCTTTGTATGCCGCATTCAACACTGATCACAGCATGCGCGGGAACCCTCCATCCCCCATTGGGTCCCCGCGTATGGAACAGACAGGGACTTGATGGCTGGAATGACATCAAGATTTTTGGTCACCTTGTCTCACAAAAACTGTAATGCCAAGCAATCAAAAAGTTGCATGTACCCCAAAATTTTACCAATGAAATCATCACTTCATCCTGCAAAAAACTAGCCACTACATAAGACAAGCACCTGAAAAATTTAAAAAAGAGTTTTCAGAAAACGGTAACACTGAAACAAATAAAAAAAAATGACCTATTGTCAATTACAACCTTTTCTATAAAAATAACACATGATATATGCTGTCAGTTGAATAAAAATAAAATAAAAATAAAAACTATGCCAGAACAGGCATTTTTGGTTACCTTGCCTCACAAAAAGAGTAATATTGAGTGATCAAAAATCATATATACCCCAAAATAGTACCAATATCCTGTAGTATCCAAAATAAGGTTACTTTTGGGAGTTTCTACTTTAGGGGTGGTCTTCAGATGCGACATGGCAGCTTAAAATTATCCCAGTGAAATCTGCTCTCCAAAAACCATATGGAGCTCTTTCCCTTCTGAGCCCTGCATTGTCCCCATGCAGCAGTTTACAACCACATATAGGGTGTTTCTGTAAACTTCAGAATCAGGGTAATAAATACAGAGTTTTGTTTGGCTTTTAACCCTTGCTTTGTTACAGGATAAATGGATTAAAATGGAAAATCTGCAAAATAAAAGTAAAATATTGAAATTACACCTATATTTTCCTTTAATTCTTGTGAAACACCTAAACGGTTAACAAAGTTCATAACATCTGTTTTGAATAACTCATTAATGTCATTTATGGGTGGTTTATACTATGTAATCCTCACAAAGTCACTTCATAACTGAAATGGACCTTAAAGGGTTTTGGAAACTTTCTTACTTCTAAAATTCTAAGCCTTGTAATATCCTTAAAATAAAATGTAATTTACAATGTTGGCTACAACAACAGCTAGGGGAAGCTCTCTTATATTAGAAGTAAAGGGTGAGGATGCAGAATATGTATGGGTATGCCAACCAAGAAAAGACAACTACCTCTGAACCCTGAATTACTACAGGGGCAGAGCACTGACCGGGGAAAGAAAACTCTGCTAAGGATGACCTAAAACTATCTAACTGCTTTCCTTTCTAGTTACCTGAGAAAAGCTGCTTGTTCCCTGCAGTACATTAGAAACATATCCTACCTTCTGACCCCTCACCCCTTTCTGTGCACCTTGGCCTGCTTATAGTTTTTCTGTATTGTTTAGACTTATATCACACAGATATACAATACAGAATGAGTTCTTCTGTCCCCTCAAACAAATACTGTATATCCTCATTTTGGTTGATCATTTATGTGTTTTCAATGGGGAGAGAGAAGAATGCATCTACCAGATGGCACCTCTGATGACAACTTATTTCCAGGGTGAACAAAAGAATTTGGGAGTTGAAATTTTAAAAAGGAACCAATCCTCTTTGCCTCAACATCATCTGTCACTGAGAGACATGAGGCCCTCATATAAGATTTCATTCACATCTTGGTGCTGACATTTCTAAAATTTCTAATATGTTTTTTATTGTAAGTAAAGTCTTAGGAAAGGAGAAAATTATAACTTTTATGCATACCATATTATACATTTTTAAGTCTGTTACATTGTAATATACTGAACTTTTGACCAATCTTACAAACTTTTCACCTCCACAGTAACCACTTCATTAATATATTCCCATTGTATATTCATTCAGCAAGCTTTCTGTGCTTAAGTCCATCTGAAAATCCTTTTGCCCAAAAGATTTCTAAGCTTTACATCTATATCTTTACTTGAACGCATTTCCCCTTTTGACTTAAAATTCTATTCATTGAATGCAAATGAATCTTTGCTAGAATAAATAAAAATGAGTGCCAGCATAATGGACCCACCAATAATGCATTTATTGATGCAACCCGATGAGTCAGATTACTTATAGCATCCTGAATTCAGTTTCATTTATTGTTTTCTTAATAAAATATACCAAAAATGTGAGCAATACTTATTTTTATAAATTTAAGATTTGTTATAAGATATATAGCCATGAGTTTGTGTATCATTTTCTTTGTTAAAGGGAACCTGTCACCCTAAAAGTGCAATGTAAGCTACAGGCACCATGTTATAGAGCCAGAGAAGCTGAGCAGATTGGTGTATCATTTTAACCCCTTGAGGACCTTTAGTCCAGTCTCTAAACATAGCTGCTGGGTTTCTGCTATTTTAAATAGCAGAGACCCGCGGCACATGTATGCGATCAGCCATAAGGCTGATCGCATACATTTTCCCTTTCAGATGCCGTGGTCAAATGTGACCACGGCATCTGACCAGTCCGGAAGCGGAAGCCCACAATTCTGCTCTGGTGACAGCGTTCCCCAGCTGAGATCGGGGAACCTGTTACAATGATCTAATAGATGAAAGCCTCGAGCAGGCTTTGGAGTCTATTAGATAAAAATACCAATACAGGCCACTAAGTTGCAGCACTGTATTGTTATATTGAAAATTAAGTGTTCAATGATGGGTCTATAGCCATCAATGAACACAATGGGCAATCTAATGATTGCCAGTTATAGTCACCCAGGGTGACTTAAAAAAAGTAAAAAAAAAAAAGTTGCAACAAGTTTTTATAAATACTAAAAAATTAAAAAGTATAAAAGTTCAAATAACCTCACTTTCCTTAAAATAAAAATACTCAACCAATAAAAAAATAAACATCATGGGCATCGCCGCATGCAAAAATGCCCATACAATTAAAATACAATAATATTAATGGCATACGGCAAATGGCATAATGAAAAAAGAATTGCTCCAACAGTTGATCTATAGGGTGGGCCATTTATATGGATACACCTTAATAAAATGGGAATGGTTGGTGATATTAACTTCCTGTTTGTGGCACATTAGTATATGTGAGGAGGGAAACTTTTCAAGATGGGTGGTGACCATGGCGGCCATTTTGAAGTCGGCCATTTTGAATCCAACTCTTGTTTTTTCAATAGGAAGAGGGTCATGTGACACATCAAACTTATTGGGAATTTCACAAGAAAAACAATGGTGTGCTTGGTTTTAACGTAACTTTATTCTTTCATGAGTTATTTACAAGTTTCTGACCACTTATAAAATGTGTTCAATGTGCTGCCCATTGTGTTGGATTGTCAATGCAAACATCTTCTCCCACTCTTCACACACTGATAGCAACACCGCAGGAGTAATGCTAGCACAGGCTTCCAGTATCTGTAGTTTCAGGTGCTGCGCATCTCGTATCTTCACAGCATAGACAATTGCCTTCAGATGACCCCAAAGATAAAAGTCTAAGGGGGTCAGATCGGGAGACCTTGGGGGCCATTCAACTGGCCCACGACGACCAATCCACTTTCCAGGAAACTGTTCATCTAGGAATGCTCGGACCTGACACCCATAATGTGATGGTGCGCAGGGTGTTCAAATACTTCTGTTCCTCGAAGTTCTTCATTAGAGACAGATTTCATGCGTCCACATTTTGGCAAATCCAACACTGAACCAGTTTCACGAAACTTAGCAAGCAGTTTGCTAACTGTAGCATGGGAGATGGGTGGTCTCGTAGGGTGTCTTGCATTGAAATCTGCTGCAATGACCCTGTTACTGCGTTCACCAGACATCAACACAATTTCTATCCGCTCCTCACGTGTTAACCTCGGCGACATGTCAATGGCTGTAAACAAAGAGAAACTTGTAAATAACTCACGAAAGAATAAATTTACGTTAAAACCAAGCACACCATTGTTTTTCTTGTGAAATTCCCAATAAGTTTGATGTGTCACTTGACCCTCTTCCTATTGAAAAAACAAAAGTTGGATTCAAAATGGCCGACTTCAAAATGGCCACCATGGTCACCACCCATCTTGAAAAGTCCCCCCCCCACATATACTAATGTGCCACAAACAGGTAGTTAATATCACCAACCATTCCCATTTTATTAAGGTGTATCCATATAAATGGCCCACCCTGTACATTGATTATAATATCCCGAGGGTCCCTATGAGGGCTTAGGATTTTATACCATATACAGTAGTGTTAAACAGACTCCCTCACTTGTTCACAAATAGCCAAACATGTGATAATGAAGGGCGGCATTAGCATATGAATCGCAATTTGCATCTAAATACCTTCAGTGTTTAGGGAATAAGAAAGTTATTAGAGAATGTCCCAATTTCAAGTAATAAGATAGTTTGCTTCAAGTATGTCAGATACACAATCAATATTATTGCATTTATCCGTTTATCCTTTAAAGGGTTTCTACCACTTCGTTTTCACATAATTAGCTTTCAGACACTAGCGATCCGCTAGTGTCTGCTCTAACAAACAATCCTAATATAATAGCTTTTGGGGCAGCCGTTTCGCAAAAAAAAGAACTTGTATTGAGATGCTAATGAGCCTCTAGGTGCTATGGGGGCGTCATTAGCAGGCTCGGTCTACCTTCACAAAATGCCGCCGCCCAGCGCGTCCCTCCAGCCCGCCCATCTCCTCCGGGATGCGATCCTCCCTGTGAGCGTATGTATTCGCCGCATGCGCAGTGAATGTCTGACCGCTTGTTAGAGCAGACACTAGCGGATCGCTAGTGTCTGAAAGCTAATTATGTGAAAACGAAGTGGTAGAAACCCTTTAAGTATATATTGTTTTGTATCTTGATGCAGTTTTCCATATTTATTTTTATTTATTATTGTTTTTCTCTGAAGTAGTGGATACAGAGTGTATTTATTAGCTATGTTCCTATAGTGGCTGAATGTTAATACAGTATTTATATTTTCCCTTTTCGTACTCCGGCAGCACATCACGGGTTAATACCATTCCCTTCAGATTGTAGGACCGCCCACCTAGATAAATCAGAATAATTAATTAATTAATTAGCTCCCTAATATAGGGCGGCAACCAGAATGCATCCTTGTTTTTTTATTGTCCTTCAGTAAGCCCACCTAGCGGCTGGTTACCTGGATCAGGTAGCCTGATTGACCTTTTTTTTTTTTTTTTTTTTTTTTTTCTTTTTCTTTTCTTTCTTTTTGGCCATGTATATTTCCTGGCCCCTAGCGTTTGCTCCTGTGTTTTTCCAGGACGCGCTTTCTGCATTGGAGGCAGCGCTTACCGCACCAACTACCGGGTGTATTTTTCTGTCAGACGCGGGGCGTCTGACGTCTTGTCACATGCCTCCTCCTCGTCAGCCGAACTTCCGGTTTGTGGAGCGCAAGAAGCGCTTGGTGGAACGCAGGCACTGGGCGTCTGACGTCACCCCGTGTGCCTCCTTCGGCGGCAGCAGTATTCCGGTTCCGGTCTTCCGGTTCTGTGGAGCGCAAGTAGCGCCTGGTGGAACGCAGGCGCTGGGCGTCTGACGTCATCCTGCATGCCGCCGCCTACCTGATACAGCTGTGAGTATTTAAACTAGCTGCCTGTAGTGCTCGCTGCCGCATGTGCCTGGCAGCAGAGCTCTGGTATTGTAAAGGTAATTCCTGCCTGTCCTGTGTCAGGCAAATCCTCCTATAAGCTTCCCTTGTTTACTGGTTCCTGTATTATGTGTTACAGATGTCCAGCTCCTCAAGCAGAACAGGGAAGAGGTCCAGGAAGAGCAGGCACAGGTTGTGCCATTCATGTGATCAGCCTCTGCCTGATGAATATCCAGAGGATCGCTGTGAGCAGTGTAGTGGGAATCCTCCTAAGGTCTCCCCATCTAGATCTGCTAAGAAACGCAAATCCAAACAAGCATTGTGCATATCTTGTATTCAGCCGTTACCTCCTAATTGCTCCACCAATATATGTAAGAGTTGTTCTCATTCAGATGAGGCTTCTGATGCAGAAACCAGGAAAATGATGTCTCTATTTAAGAAATTTCTTGCTAAAACTAGGAAGAAGAGTAACAGGAGAGATCGGTTATCTTCTGAGTCGTCTTCTGAGCAGTCTTCACGCTCTGAAGGTGAAGTCTCTTCAGACTCTGAGTCCGAGCCACCGATTCTGGAGGATAACTTTCTGTTTAATAAAAGTAACGTTAACCAATTGATTAAGGAAGTAAAGAGGAGCATGGAGTCTAAAAAAGAAAAGACATCAGAGCGAGAGGAAGAAAATCTTTTTTATTTTCCTAAGAAAAAAGCCTCTGTGTTTCCTAGTCACCCTGTCTTGAGCTCCATTATGCGCAAAGAATAAGAACAGCCAGTGGGAAAGATAAATCTGGGATCCAGATTTACAGCAGCGTACAAAACAGATCCTGCTGAATCCACCAGCTGGGAAGTCCCAGCAAGAGTAGACCCGGCGGTTACCCGTTTAGCTAAAAGATCTCTGTTTCCTACTGATGACTCCTCCTTGCTCAAGGAGCCTATGGAGAAGAAGGCGGATGGGCTCTTAAAGAGACTGCACACCTACCTGGCCTCCCTAAGCAAGGCTGCTATGGCTTCAGTCCCTGTAGCTCGGGCTCTCAGGGTATGGCTAAGCCAGCTGGGTAGGGATATAGAGGATGGAGTACCAAGGGAGGAATTGCTTCAACAGCTACCATCTTTGAAAATGGCGGCGGAGTTCCTTTGTGATTTTCCTCTGGATACGTTGAGGTTGACGGCGAAAAATATGGCTCTATCAAACTCCATTAGAAGAGCCTTCTGGTTGAAGCTATGGTCCGGTGATCCTTCGTCTAAAAGTAATCTCTGCTCCTTGCCGTTTGAGCCTGGAAGACTTTTTGGCTCTCAGCTGGATAAGCTTCTGGAAGCTAATATGGAGGAGAAGACTTTGAATTTTCCTCAGACCAGACGTAGAGACAAACGGAAGTTTTTTCGTCCCTATAGAGGACAGGAGTATAGGAGGTCAAGTTTTAGAGGACGCTCAACCAGGGGAAGATCTGACCGTAGATTCAGACCAGCTCCTGAAAAGCCAGGAAAAAAGCCAGACGACTCCAAGCAACCAAACATGGAGTTCTGACGCCACAGGTCAGGAAGTGGGAGGCCGCCTGTCAAACTACTATCCAGAATGGCTGCGGATTACCTCAGACAATTGGGGTCTCCAGATCGTCAGAGAAGGTTACGAACTGGAGTTCGACCACTTCCCAAGGGACAGATTTCTGACAAACAGGGGAAGAGATCCTCTACTAGTTCGTTTACTGGAAGAATTTGTAAAAAAAGGCGCACTGGAATCCGTTCCTTACCACCAGAGGGGAAAGGGGGTATACTCCAGAGTATTCCATGTACCCAAGTCAGACGGAAGAAGCCGTCTTATCATAGATCTGCGTTACTTAAATCAGTACCTGAAGAAAGTTCATTTCAAAATGGAAACTATAAGATCAATAACAGCAGTACTCACAAGGGATCAGTACATGGTATCCTTAGATTTAAAGGACGCGTATCTACACATCCCCATAAAAGAGTCGTCCAGAAAGTTTCTAAGACTGGCTATGCAGAGGGGAGAAGGTATCTTCCACTTCCAGTTCAAGGCTCCTCCTTTTGGCCTCTGCTCTTCACCAAGAGTCTTTACCAAGATTGCAGTTATAGTAGCGGTGACTCTTCGTCTCCAGAATATTCAAGTCTTTCCTTACCTGGACGACTGGCTTCTGGCCGCCCAATCCGAACACCTTCTGCAGATTCATCTCCAGAAAGCGATAAAACTGCTTCAATCCCTAGGATTCCTAATAAATTGGAAGAAGTCAGAAATCATTCCTACTACCTCCAAGTCTTTCCTAGGATTCAGGATAGACACACGCAGCATGACACTTTTCCTGCCAGCTGTAAAGGTTGGGACTTTAAAGAGAGAGATAAGAACCCTATTATCCTTACATCGTCCTTCAGTGCGCAGAGTCATGAAGACGCTGGGACATATGACAGCGACAGCGGATGCCGTCCCCTGGGCCATGATCCATACCAGGGACTTACAGCAGGATATGCTCCAGACGTGGCATCACACCCACCACAGTCTGAAAGCAAAAGTAAGATTGAAGCCTTCAACAATTCAGAGTCTAAACTGGTGGCTGCAGACCAAGAATCTTTCCCCTGGGAAGAGTTTCCAGTTCATGTCTCCGGTCATAATCACAACAGACGCATCTGGCCAAGGCTGGGGAGCACACCTCCAAGACAGATGGGTTCAAGGCCTCTGGTCCCCACAGATGAAGAAGCAATCTTCAAATTTCAGGGAGCTGAAAGCGGTCCACTTGGCTCTCCACCAGTTTGCAGCAGAGACAAAGGGAAGACCAGTGCTTGTGCGGTCAGACAACCTCCCGGCGGTATTTTATCTGAACAAGCAAGGAGGGACGAGGAATGCGGTTCTCCTAGGCTTGTGCAAGCAGATCTTCTCCTGGGCAGAGTCCCACCTTTTAGAATTGAGAGCCATGCATATCAAAGGCTGCTGCAATATTCAAGCGGATCGCTTGAGTCGGAGGATGATCAAACCGGCAGAATGGGAGCTGAATCAAGACATATTCCAGCAAATAGTGGCCAAATGGGGTCTGCCAGCATGGGACCTGATGGCGTCCAGAAGGAACAAAAAGCTGCCAAGGTTTTGCTCTCTGAACAGGTGGGAGGAACCCACACGGCTGGACGCTTTTTCCTTCAGTTGGAGACACCTGTTCGTGTACATCTTTCCTCCGGTCCCTCTCATTGTGAGAGTCCTTCGGAAGATCCTTGCAGAGAGGCCTCAGGCGATATTAATAGCGCCATTCTGGCCGAGAAGGTCGTGGTTTCCCCTTCTTCTCCATCTTTCCAAGGGGGAATTCTGGAAGCTCCCTCTAGTTCCGGATCTTTTGCTTCAAGAGGGTCTATATCATCAGCATCTGGACAGACTACACCTCACAGCCTGGAGGCTGAGAGATCTGCGCTAGAGGAAAGAGGACTCTCAGACTCAGTAATCAATACACTTCTTTGCTCTCGGAAGCAATCAACAAATATGAAGTATGCCAAGATCTGGAATAAATTCTCACAATGGCTCTGTGAGTCGAATTGTTCAGTCATTGACATCTCTTCTATACTGCAGTTCCTTCAAGACGGTTTTCAAAAGGGTCTCAAACCCAATACACTAAGGGCACATATGACGGCGATCAATGCCATGACCGAAAGTAAATTTGTTCATCACCCGCTCATCGTCCGGTTCTTTAAAGCAATAAGGAAGTTAAGACCTGTTTTTCGAGAACCCATACCCGTCTGGGACCTGTCCTTGGTACTCAGAAGATTAACGACTTCTCCATTCGAGCCTCTCCAGCAAGCTGATTTCAAATGGCTTACCTATAAGGTGTCCTTTCTAATCGCAATTACATCAGCAAAACGGTTGGGAGAGTTGCGAGCCCTTTCCTCTAAACATCCGTACCTGAGGATTCTTCAAGACGGAGTGCTACTTCGTACCATGCCTTTCTTCCAACCAAAGGTCTCATCTTCTTCTAACATTAACAGAGAGTCTTTCCTTCCAGCGTTCTTTCCTGATCCTTCTGATGAACAACAGAGTGTGTTACACACACTAGATGTTAAGAGGGCGGTTGAAATTTACCTTCTCAGAACCAAGGAGTTCAGAAAGGCAGAGAACCTGCTCCTGTTATATGCCGGTTCAAGAAGAGGGCAATGTCCATCCAAAGATACCATTGCAAGGTGGATTAAGTCTACGATTATGGAAGCATATGCACTTGACGGGATTGCTCCTCCGTTTCCAATCAAAGCACACTCCACAAGAGCCACTGCAGTATCCTGGGCGGAAAAAGCGCAAGTTTCTCTAGAAGACATCTGCAACGCAGCGTCCTGGTCTTCAACTCTGACCTTCGCGAACCACTACCGCCTGGACATCTATACCAAGAGCTCAGCCTTTGGCACTGGGGTTTTGAGTGCAGTACTAGATGCGGAAGCCCCCCCTTTGGGATCTATACAAATCCCGTGATGTGCTGCCGGAGTACGAAAAGGGAAAGGAAGAATACGTACCTGGTATTTTACTTTCCTTGAGTACGGAGGCAGCACATCAATACCCTCCCTAATAAATATTTTCATTATGAATTTTTTGTGTCTGGATCTATTTTTCTAACACAAGGATGCATTCTGGTTGCCGCCCTATATTAGGGAGCTAATTAATTAATTAATTATTCTGATTTATCTAGGTGGGCGGTCCTACAATCTGAAGGGAATGGTATTAACCCGTGATGTGCTGCCTCCGTACTCAAGGAAAGTAAAATACCAGGTACGTATTCTTCCTATATATAAATTTACATATAGTATAATTAGTGTAATATTGTATAATTATTTATTCCATGATCCATATGAGGTATGGTGATTTAGATATAGTGTATTGTATAATGGACATATATAAATATAGATAGATAGCTAGAAAGATAGATAACCTCTGCATTAATAAATAATTATACTATATGTAAATTTATATATAATATAAATATATAAATAAATATATAAAATATATTTATATATAATAAATCAATATAGTAGCAACGCTGTATATATTGGTCTATTTTTGCCTGTAAACTTTTGGTGTATTTTAAAACTTACCCAGCGCTGCAGCTGTATTGATTTATTTATTTATTTTTGTTTTTCATGTAACAATATTATTTGTTTTACTGGTGTCAGTGTTAACATCATAATTCATATTAGGTTTCCATTGCGCAATTGTGGAGAAAGAGATCCAACATTAAGAATAGCAAGAATAGGTATGGGAGTTGTCCTGGCAGAAGGGGGGGGGGGTGGTCGGTGGGGGGTGCCGTCAAGGAGGAAATGATCAAAAGGCTTTGCTAAATACAAATGCATCCATACTGTACATGTTGTTTTTCGATACTGTATTAACATTCAGCCACTATAGGAACATAGCTAATAAATACACTCTGTATCCACTACATTATATATCTGTATACTGTACACTGCTCCATTACATATCTGTAAACAACACTTCATTATATATCTGTACACACTGCTCCATTATATATCTGTATGCAGTAGGCCGCAAAAAATCAGGTACAATGTATCACCAGGTGTTATCCAAATCTAATCCACTTGTATCACAGATCTAAAGACATAATGGAGCGGTGTATACAGATATATTATAGAGCTGCATATGCAAATATATAGTCTAATATTCTCGATGTACTGAATCATAATTGTGATCGATACATAAATATATGAATGTACAGTTAGTCCATTGTACAGTAGTTTATTATTTTTTATTTATTTTTAACCCCTCCAGCCCCTCCTCGCCCGTGTGAAAGGGGCCTTAGATCCTAATGTAGCCATACTGAGAGTGGGGGGTAGGGTGTAAAGTAACACCATATACAGTAATATATATTTGTACTGTATGTATTTTTTTTATTTAATTAGGCGATTAGGCTATCTTTCTATGCTTATTTTTTTATTTTATTTTTAAATTTTTAATCATTAGGAGTATGTTATCTCACAGTGCTATTTGTTAAATAAACTTAGATGCAAGACCAGCAGAAGGTGTGCACATCAAAAAGTTTTACTTTTAGATAGATAAATAGATAGATACCTTAATAATATTATACTTGGTTTGGATTGCACCAGTATGATATTAATAAGCGCTATAGCTGGGTTATATTACTGCCTGTGTAATTTTAACATATTCTTATATGTACTGAACATATTTTTAAATAAAAACAATACATACAGTACAAATATGTTTTCTATACCATAGATATCAATATCCTCTGTAGTAGCATGCCCTTTGTACAGGAGTTTCCTTGGTGAACAATGAATAGAAAATTTGGGGGATGGGTGCGCGCATTGTACGGCAACTGGGTTAATGGAAATTCAATGCCACAGTCTTTGTACTCCTTCCTCCTCTTTTCTACCTACCTATCTATCTATGTACATTATACTGTACAAAACACTATATCTAATTCACACTTTTATTAGTCTTGTAATCTCCAGTGTACTGTATATACTATCTGATAAATAATGTTGATTTATTGATATCTATGGTATAGAAAACATATTTGTACTGTATGTATTTTTTTATTTAAAAAATAGGTTCAGTACATATAAGAATGTGTTAAAATTACACAGACAGTAATATAACCCAGCTATATCGCTTATTAATATCATACTGGTGCAATCCAAACCAAGTATGATATTATTAAGCTATCTACCGTATTTATCGATCTAAAAGTAAAACTTTTTGGTGTGCACACCTTCTGCTGGTCTTGCATCTAAGTTTATTTAACAAATAGCACTGTGAGATAACATACTACTAATGATAAAAAAATAAATAAAAAATAAGCATAAAAAGATAGCCTAATCGCCCAATTAAATAAAAAAAATACATACAGTACAAATATGTTTTCTATACCATAGATATCAATAAATCAACATTATTTATCGCTATAATGGCAAATACATAAATGCAGTCAGTACCTATCTCTCCACATCCTTGTTATTTATAAGTACATGTATTGCATGAGGATCACATGTAAAATAAGTGCTGTGAGTTCAGCAAGGATCCAAAGTCTCTGTTAAGTTGAAATAAAGTGTATTCACAGTGTCCCACACTAACAAGCAGGTAGGTATCAGAAAAATGTGGGCTGGATCGGGTCATATCTCATGTCCATAGCAAAACCCAAATATACAGGTCAATAAAAAACAAAAGGACAGTATTTCGGCTTTAAACATAAAGGGGACTGCCATTTTCTTTTCTGGCTGGTCCTTATATACCCCGGAGGGGTGTTTTCATTGGCTGAAGGAGTCACATGCCCTCCTCTGGCCATTCACATTACTAAAAATAGGTTTCATTCATAGAATACTGAATAGGCAGCCAATGGGATACATTTTGAAACCAGTGTTTTGACAACCTGTCATCAGCAATTAACCTTAATTACCTGGGGACTGTCCCTGATTGGCTCTCGTGACAGTGGGAAAATGCATCCCATTGGCTGCAGTATTCTATGAATGAAACCTAGTGTTATTAATGTGAATGGCCATTAGGACTCCGCCTGGCATAGCATTACCACGGCAAAACTAAAATTAGCAAAATGTCAGAAATGAAAAGATTGATTCACCCAGACGCAATTATCATTTAAAAGTGATTGATTGAGGTGCTGCAGTTGGGTGATTTATTTTGCATCCCATATACATAATTAAAGTAGTGGAGCGGAGTAATTTATCAATCTAGTTAAGGCTGGAGGTGAGGCGCTGTATATGTTTGTTTTAATAAAAAGGCTCAGGCGGCTCCACTTTCAGGGACCTCCCCGGACTACGTCTCTATATCGCATAAGGCTTTTTTATTTACGCTCACGCATTTTGTAGAAACGTTTATCATAAGGGGGGGGGGGTTGCACTTTTGAACGCTTTGGGCTGCTGTTCTGCTTTTGAAAGTACCAAAGCTGGCAGAGATCACCGAGCTGAGTTTGTCCTTTACCCTTTTACATAGTCACTCGATTCGCTGCAGCTCTGCTACATCTGTGAGCCGATATGAACAGCGCCTGTCATTGCCGAGGACGAGGAGCCATGCCTGCTCCATTAGGAGGATTCAATAGCACAGACTCCTCGAGCCCTGCAGAACTTGACATTAGCATTGTGACAACTCAGATATCAGGGAAAGGTCACTTATTGCCACTTGAGCTCTTAATAAATACACAGCCTCAGGAACCATAGGCATTTATTATAGGCTTTCATCCGAAGTGCATTATACTATTGTAATTAGGCAGCGAAATTGCAATCAGCAGAGCCACAGCTTGTCCTCTTCCATCCTTGCAAGTATTACCCTCCTTCTTAACCTTAAAACACTGCCGATACTATATAATACATCATGATGATAGCAAAACGGGTAAGGGTTACAGTATATCCAGATTCGAATACTACTGCTTCATTTTGTACTGCCATCTACTGGCCATGTTATGTATTGCTATTGTGAAGAAGAGAAAATCGCCTTTCGTTTGTAACTATATGCAAAAAAGAGGAGCGCTAACGATGTTGCATCTGTAGCTTGCTGTGCTACGTTGTTTCAGCAGCTCTCATGCAAGGCAATGAAAGCTACTGAAGCAGCAACGGCAGTAGTAACGGCAAGTTGAGACAACCCGTTTAATCATAGCTAAAATGTTACGTTTATATTGTGATTCAATCTGAATTTTTTTATTGAATCATTCTCGACATGCCAGACCTTATTTATTATGTTATATGGTATAACAGACTATCATCTATGTTTTATTAATGATGAATATTAAAGTATATGTACTTACTGGATTCAGGACAAGAGTAAAAAAAAGTTCCCCTCCTTGAATGCTTCTATCTAGCTCAAGTGGACCTCCAGGGTACTCTTTATAGAAAATAGTATGTGTGAACAGACCACAAGTTTGCCGAGGAAGAACCTATTGAGAAATCATAATAAAATACATACAAATTGTCAAATAACAGCACAATATTGACAACTTTGGCTCTAATATTAACAAAAGATAACAACAGAGGTACTAATAATTCTTTATAGTCCCAATTTTTGTATTAATGTGTATAAATTCTTTTCATTTACTTTACATGATTTTTTTTCAATGTTATCACCTGTTCAAAATTACATAAAAAATAGGCCTAATATCAGATATCAATAAAATACCAAAACACATGTTTATTTTTTTTATAAAGTTGCATTGATCAAAAGTGTTCTCTCTCCCTAAATTGACATGCTACACTAGAATAACATATTGGAGTAGCCCAAAGCCAGTACCAGTCAATACTAGCTTTCATCCAGTTACTTTTCTACTTACACACAGTTACTTTCAGCATTTTCATTTTATGTACCAATATTTAAAGTAATTTTGAGCACGAATATTCGAAAAGCAAATTATCTTGAATATTGGCACTTTGAGAATTTGCGAATATTTAGAATAAAGTGCTATATATTCGTTATATATATTCGTTTCCATCTGAACACATGAGTCCGCCCTGCTTCTTGCTTGTGGGCCAATGAGTCATTGCCCACAAGCAACTTAAGCAGGGAGGAATCATGACTTCAGATGGAAAAAAATTATGAATATTCTAAAAAACAAATATATAGCACTATATTCAATATAGTGCTATATATTCGTATTTTAGAATATTCGTCATTTTTTTCCATCTGAAGTGAACACTGAACACTGTTCACTTCAGATGGAAAAAAATGACGAATATTCTACAATTCAAATATATAGCACTATATTAAATATAGTGCTATATATTAGTTTTTTTGAATATTCGTAATTTTTTTCCATCTGAAGCAAGAAGCAGGGGAGGAATCATGTCTTCAGATGGAAAAAATGAAGAATATTTTAAAAATGAATATATAGCACTATATTCTATAGTGCTATATATTTGTTTTTGACCCACGCCTGTATTGATCGCTTAATATTCGCATATTACGCGATCATTACCTTGCCAATTTTCAAGCAAAACAAAGTATGTAGAATATAACGAATATTCAAATTCGCGAATATTCGACAAATATTCTACAAAATATTTGCGAAATATCACAAATCAGAATATGACCCCTGCCGCTTATCACTATTTAAAGGTACAATAATTCAAATTTTTTAAAACATCTGTCTATATGCAATAAGCAACCTTGTTGAGACTATACGATATACTGTTTGCTCTTTACATGTGCTTATTTTTATGTACAGTGATCCCTCAGGATACAATGGCGTCAGGATACAATATTTTCAACATACAATGGTCTTTTCTGACCCATCGTAAGCTGAGACTAGACTCAACATACAATGTCTCAGACTCCTATCCAACCAATCTCATCCACTTCTCTGGTAAAATAGTTATATTAGTTACTAGTTAGCAGCTATTCCTGGCTGTTATATATAAGAACTTGTTTTATCTGACTTAGTTATCTGCTTATTTTTCTTAAATCTTCATTTTATTTTATCTTGGATAACATTTTGGGGCTATGGAGCTGATTATTCAAGTTTACAATGGTTTCAACATACAATGGTCGTCCTGGAACCAATTAATATTGTAACTTGAGGGACCACTGAATTATAATGACAACTGCCTAGATATGATTTTATTGCCCAAAATAAAGGGTTAATTCAGTTTTAGACTAAATTAACTAATTGTACCAATGCAAATATAATTCCTACATCCCCCTTTTAAAATGGCCACAAGTGCATTTACTTTTTATCTCATGAGAAGAGGATTCATTATATTTCTGCTTGTTTTATGCATCTTTTTATGTTGAATAAGTGTAACTGAAGAAAACAAAATAATGAAACAATAGAGAAGTTGGGAATTTCATCTTGAAATCCATGAACATCTCATCTGAAAAAGAGTCAACAAGGCTCCCAAATAGCCCTCTTACTTTTATTAGTCTGTTTCTATTCTGCATTCTATAAGTGCAATCACTATATTTGTATTTCTTTTATGTGTAAAATACTTCATTATAAGGCACAGGTCTCTCTTCATCCTTTTTGTTTTCCATTAAGACACAGGTAGATGCATATTTCTGCATATTACATAGAGAAAGGGAAATATGCAAACACTACTGCATTTATAGTATCAGAGCAATATTCATAGATTGTAGAGTTGCATACTATTAAAGATGTGAGCACTTTTCCTTAACAAAATAAAAATAATAGCACTTATGTCTGAATGATAATTTTGAGGGCAAAAAAAAACCTCTGAAGAATGAAGCAACATTTCTAATGACCAAAATGGAATAGAGATGAGCGGCAGGGGCAATATTGGAATTTGCAATATTTTGTGAATATTTGGTATTTTCTTGATCATGAAAAATCGGCAATGTAATATTCACGAAATACAGGGGTGGGTCACTATAGCTACATTTTTCAAGCTGCTAGAAGTTTCCTGAGACTGGAGAAAATGGTTGGCATGGCAGAACATTACAATAGCTTTATATGCAGATAGAGTGCTTGATTATATTCACGATTGCAAAATCGGCACAAATTGTTCGAATATTTTGGTGTAATACATGCAACTTCACATTTTAACAGGTCTGACTACTTATTAGTGATTGGTGCACTAAGTATTGTTGTGAACTTGTGACATCACAGCACTTTGTATGTATATATGTAGCATACATACATTTATACAGCACTATGTATGTAGCATGTATGTATGGACAGCAGAACCTAGCAGCTACACTATATCACTATCTAACCTACACTGACTATCTTTGACTAACTGTCTGTATTATATATACAGTACAGACCAAAAGTTTGGACACACCTTCTCATTCAAAGAGTTTTCTTTATTTTCATGACTATGAAGGCATCAAAACTATGAATTAACACATGTGGAATTATATACATAACAAACAAGTGTGAAACAACTGAATATATGTCATATTCTAGGTTCTTCAAAGTAGCCACCTTATGCTTTGATTACTGCTTTGCACACTCTTGGCATTCTCTTGATGAGCTTCAAGAGGTAGTCCCCTGAAATGGTCTTCCAACAGTCTTGAAGGAGTTCCCAGAGATGCTTAGCACTTGTTGGCCCTTTTGCCTTCACTCTGCGGTCCAGCTCACCCCAAACCATCTCGATTGGGTTCAGGTCCGGTGACTGTGGAGGCCAGGTCATCTGACGCAGCACCCCATCACTCTCCTTCATGATCAAATAGCCTTTACTTTCAAAGTTTTCCCAATTTTTTGGCTGACTGACTGACCTTCATTTCTTAAAGTAATGATGGCCACTCATTTTTCTTTACTTTTGCTGCTGCTTTTTTTCTTGCCATAATACAAATTTTAACAGTCTATTCAGTAGGACTATCAGCTGTGTATCCACCTGACTTCTCCTCAACGCAACTGATGGTCCCAACCCCATTTATAAGGCAAGAAATCCCACTTATTAAACCTGACAGGGCACACATGTGAAGTGAAAACCATTTCAGGGGTCTACCTCTTGAAGCTCATCAAGAGAATGCCAAGAGTGTGCAAAGCAGTAATCAAAGCAAAAGGTGGCTACTTTGAAGAACCTAGAATATGACATATTTTCAGTTGTTTCACACTTGTTTGTTATGTATATAATTCCACATGTGTTAATTCATAGTTTTGATGCCTTCAGTGTGAATCTACAATTTTCATAGTCATGAAAATAAAGAAAACTCTTTGAATGAGAAGGTGTGTCCAAACTTTTGGTCTGTACTGTATATAGGCTAACTAACTATCTAATGCAAGGCAACAACTTTCCTATTGGTTGCTAGGGTTGCTAGGGATGTTGCTAAGCTCAGACTAAGACATTGCAGCCTTCTCATTTGCCCACTAGCAAGAGAGGAGGTTACTGAAAAAAAAAAAAATAGAATATTCAAAATTATGAATATATATCACTATATTCTAAATATTCGCGAATTCTCAAAGTGCCGATATTCGCAATTAATATTCGCTATTCGAATATTCGCGCCCAACACTAAAATGGAATTGCTAGAGTGATGTTCTATTAACAGTCTTTAGTTTTTTTCAACTTTTTTCCAATATATTCAGATAATTGGCTGCTGTATGCTAACAACAGTAGTTGAAGAAAATTAGAATACGGGTAACCTGTAACGGTAACGGCTTGGAGGTTGTTTGCCGTGACACTTTCGCCGTGCATGCTGGTTGCTGGTGGCAACGTGTTGCTGTTTATGCGCTTTCCCTTTAAGGCTGTTTCCCTTCCCTTCTGGTGAGCACAGGGTTAAGGTGTGTGCTAGGCGGAGCTGGGTGTGGCCTCTTGGCTTTTATAGTCTTGGTGCTGAGAGCCTGAGCCTTTATTGGGGCTGGATGTAAAGCCCCTTTGCTGGGCATTTCCAGCTGCCCTTTCCTTGAGGGCCACCTTGTGGGACATCGAGGTCCTTGCCTATGTCTACCCTTCCTTTTTGTTGTTATGTGTGGTGCTGCACTTATGGATTGATGTTTGTCTAGTTGTTTGTTCCATGTGTGGTTTGTTTATGGTGTGGATGATCCCGCATGGTTGCTAGACATGTCCTGTTTGTTGTACCTCCGGAAGGGGATCCCTGGGGTTTCCCGAAGGGGGAACTACAAGACAGCAAGCTGTGGCTTCCGGAAAGTGATCTTGTCGTTCTGTTGTCTGTGGTCATCTGGCCACAGGACACTTACCTGCCATTCTGTTGTTGCTTGCTGTCTCCTCCTTGTTACTAGGCCTGTGGAGACTCCGATTTATCCATGTCGTGGATGAATCAGACGTCTCTTATTCCTGACTTCCATATTGCAAGGACCGCAAGGGTCAGTAAGGCCCAGGTTCCGGTGCATGAGCCCTCCTATCATCTGGGTTTTTTCATGCAGTTAGGTCAGGGATTGGATGAGGGTGGCGATAGGAGGTAACCTTCTCCCTTATCCTGGCTTCCAGGTCTAGTAGCTTTCTTTAATTTCAGACATTGTATGGTGGGTAGTTTCCCCCACTCCCCACGGTGACATAACCTCACCTGTTACATAATACTACTAGTAGTTAAGGCTGCCGTGCAGCCTGTATTTGTGGGAGGGGCAGAGGCCACGCCCCTTGGCTATATTAACCCCCACGCAGGTCAGGGGACGGGACGTGCGGCCAGGTACCTGGTACTTCCGGTTCACGTCTGGTTCCTGCACGTCCCGCTCTTTTTCGTCTCGGTTGGGGTGAGTATTGGTCGGCGTCGGCTCGTCTCGTGCTTCGGTCAGGTAAGCAGGGGGTATCCGATGCCGGTGCGGCAGCGTGGTTACCGCACGGCGGGTCGGGTCCGCACCCCGGGGGGGGGCAGCGCTCGGCTCGCCATGATTTTACCGCGGGCAGGCTCGTTGCGGGGATGCCGTGGCCGGGCGGCGCGGGCGGGCGTTCCGGGAGCAGCCGCGTGTGCCGGTTGCTAGGCACGCTGCGGCTCCGCCCCTGGTAACGCTCGCACCGTGTTGAGAACCCCGCCCACTAATGTTGTTTCCGCCCGGACCACAAGTTGAGTTGTACATATATCCGGCATCGAGGACA
This sequence comes from Bufo bufo, assembly GCF_905171765.1. NCBI lineage: Eukaryota > Metazoa > Chordata > Amphibia > Anura > Bufonidae > Bufo > Bufo bufo. Next base: position 591,540,278 of record NC_053390.1, read on the forward strand.
GCCGCCCCCGTATTCGATTCATAGCCCATCCCGAAAAATACCTACATCGGTCCCGATGCGTTCCAAGCTGGAGCGCACACCGGAAGTGACGTCGCTTCCCCTCCTGGTCCACATTCAATACACTACAAGGCCGAGATGCTTCCTGATGCGTTCCACGCTGGAACGCAAATCGGAAACCACTCCAAGTTAAGCCTACCACAATGCGTTCCACCCTGGAACGCAAACCGGAAGTGACGCCAGTACCTCCCGTTTTTTGGCGCCAGTTTCTGGCGTTCTTGGCGCCTTTTCACTGCATAAATACCTGCCATTATGCATGATCCACTTATGCTCCTGATGAAGGGGATCCCAGTGACCCCGAAACGCGTCGAGCCTACTCCTACCCCTACCCTGTGCTAGAACAATAAAAAGAGAATAAACAGAAGTTCCAAGTGTGACTGCCATTTTTCCGGACGATCTTACAGGCGATCCAGGCGCAGGAGGAAGCAGGGTGGGTGTTATGTGCTTTATCCCACCCTACCCCTCCTGGGTGAAGTGAGCCTTTTTTATTCTCATTGCGATTTTAACCAACTACCATTACTGTTTTAATTAAGGTTATTTTGCACGTTTTCACAAACGCTGTGTTTTTTAAACAACTATTTGGGATGGTATAGGCTAAAAAGATACAGGTATGCTCTATCAGAATATTAGTAGGCTCGGGTCAATGTAGATTTTAGTGGGCAGTTATTACATAGTACAAGCATGGGATCCATATACGGCAGTTTAGTGGAATAAATACAGTGCTCCTACAGTGAGGTCACAGCTATCCCCAAGTCCGATATGTATTGTTAAAAACGACCCATCGTCCATGGTCATGTACCAGACAGTGACATAGATAAATCACTTCCGTATGTAAAAAAAAACAAAAACCTTACCTGTTGTTTATGTTTCCACTGTTTCCATCAGGCACGTTGCTGATCATCATTGGGGAACATTATGTTGTTCCCCACTCACTGTTCTAGTCTCGCTTCAATTGTGGCCAAATATGTGATGTTTGCATGCCTACTTGGCAGTTCTGGGGCTCGCACGGTATTGGTAACCCCGCCGCCGGCCGGGGGGTCTGCAGTCGCACGTACAGAGGCGCAGGTACACCAGCACGGGCACATTCCTAGGCTCGGGGCTGGTTTCATGGGAGCTGTCACCCATTTACCCGGTTCCCAGTGTTCCACAGATGTGTATTATTGTTATAGGTGCTCTACATTACTGAACACAACCTCTTTCAAATCTAATGGGGCATGATATCGTGTCGGGGATTTTAGCTTATTCACGTGCATATTCGCTCAAACGTATGCCACTGTCTACCTACATACCACATAGATCTGCTATTAGTTCCCATAGGGTAATGTTGTGCAAAGACACAGTTAATATTCAGTATACTTCCAAACAACACATTTAGTTGAATTGGCGGGTCGGAGAAATATGACACACGTCGGGGAACCTGGACATGAATTCATGGTGGCACAGTTCTCACTCGGGTCTGGTGCTTACATTCATGGTAGGATCGGACGTGGTTCCACGGTCCGTGACTTGTAGCGCTCTGGGCGAAGGGAGTTGGGCTCCATGGTCAGACGATCGTGGTTAGGATTGTTACCTTCAAGCTACAGCCGTGTGTCTGCTTTTACATTTTTGTCCTATACGCCAGTCACTTCTAGAGCAGCGGTCGCGGTTGCATTACATTAATACTCTGTTCCCTTTCAGCTTGCATTCATACAGCTGCGTTATACCATGCTCCTCATGCTCATACTCAGAGCTGGGCCCATACCATGTTTTAGGCACCTCTCACATCCAGAGCTGCATTTACCCACTTGTTCTTGCATCATGTGTTCTACTCTGCTTCCACATTAAGCTGCATTTCTTTCATTTCTACATTATGGTTACTCAGTATTCTTGCTAGGGCTATGAGCGCACCGCTCTAATTCTGCTCTTCCGTTAAACATAGCTGCTTCTTCAGGCTTGAGTTTCTTTCCTCGGTGGTGGGTTACGCAGACTGATCTCCTTTACCTCTGGTTCGCATTCACGCAGTTGGATCTCCCGCCCCAGTTAACCAAATAGCTCCCTAGCGGACAGTGGGCCGATAGGAGTAAGTTCCTACTATGTTTCACACTTGTTCATGTGTTTGTCACGACTAGGGGCTTTTCTTAGCTAACTGCAATGCCTCTGGCTCTGGTTTTTCCCCCATCTGTTTCAATTTCACGGTTGGTTAATGTTTCATTCATGCAAGTGGTTCGGATCACTAATGTCTATGCATTTGCCTTTAGGTCGGGCTCAGGTTTAATTGCTTATCATCACGGTAAGGTCTTCCGGGTCGATCCCTTGGCTTCGGGGGACCTCAGGGCTTCGGGGGCCCGGTGTTTGTTCTTCATGTTGTTCAGGGGGGGCAATATGGTTGTAGGCTGGTTAGCGTCCTAGGTCATTGTCGGAGAGGATCATGGTTATGCGAGTCCCCAAGTCATACTGGTGCGGCATAGTGGTTGTTAATTAATTAAGAGGGAAATTAAGCCGCCATATGACTCCGCCATTAGGGTCTCTCACGCATGGCTTAGCCATTTGAGTCTCACGCATGGCTTCTCCCTTTTAGTGTTACATATCACTCCGCCATTAGAGTCTCTCACGCATGGCTTTGCCATTAGAGTCTCTCACGCATGGCTTCCCCCTTTTTTTTTTGTGTCATGTTTGACTCCGCCATTTGAATCTCTCACGTATGGCTTCTCCCTTTAGTGTTACATATGACTCCGCCATTAGAGTCTCTCACGCATGGCTTTGCCATTAGAGTCTCTCACGTATGGCTTCCCCCTTTTTAGTGTTACATATAACTCCGCCATTAGAGTCTCTTACGTATGGCTGTGCCATTAGAGTCTCTCACGCATGGCTTCTCCCTTGTTAGTGTCACATATGACTCCGCCATTAGAGTCTCTCACGTATGGCTTCTCCCGTTAAGGGTTCATATGCCTCCGCCATTAGAGTCTCTCACGTGTGGCTTTTCCTTTGGAGTGTTACACATGACTTCGCCATTAGAGTCTCTCACGTGTGGCTTTTCCTTTGGAGTGTTACACATGACTTCGCCATTAGAGTCTCTCACACGTGGCGTTGCCATTTGAGTCTCTCACGTATGGTTACCCCCTTCAGTGTCACATAGGACTCCGCCATTGGAGTCTCACGCATGCCTTCTCCGTTTTAGTCTTCACGTAGGACTCTGCCATTAGTTTCTCATACATGGCTTCTCCATTCTAGTGTTGCACATATGACTCTGCCATTAGTCTCTCACGCACGGCTTCTCCCTTTTCGGTGTTACACATATGAATTCACCATTAGTCTCTCACGCAGGGCTTCTCCCTTTTAGGGTTACACATGTCTCTGCCATTAGAGTCTCTCATGCATGGCTTCTCCATTTAGTCTTACACGTATGACTCCGCCATTAGTCTCCCACGCATGGCTTCTTCGTTTTAGTGTTACACATATGTCTCCGCCATTAGTCTCTCACGCATGGCTTCTCCGTCTTAGGGTTGCACATGTCTCTGCCATTAGAGTCTTTCACGCATGGCTTCTCCATTTAGTCTTACACGTATGACTCCGCCGTTAGTCTCCCACGCATGGCTTCGTTTTAGTGTTACACATATGTCTCCGCCATTAGTGTCCCACGCATGACTTCTCTGTGTTAGTTTTCACACATATGTCTCCGCCATTAGTCTCTCACGCTTGGCTTCCCCCTTTTAGGGTTACACATGTGTTTTGCCATTAGAGTCTCTCACGCATGGCTCTGCCACTTGAGTCTCTCACGTATGGCTTCTCAAAGAAAAAAAGAAAAAATAAAGAAAAAATAAAAAATATTACACACACAACGCCAGTCGAGGCCGGCTGCGTGGTCCCATAACAAGTAAGTTCCATGTCTGTTCTGTCCTCAGTCCCGCTCGCATGGCTCGGTCATCTGTGGCTCGCAATACAATTTTCTTGGGGTGGCTCGCACGTGTGGCTTGTGCCATTAGAGTCCCACTCTCGTTATTATTTTCTCTGACTCTTTTATTTTCTAGGTTGTTGGGTTTCATTGTTTTCTTTATAAGCAGTCATCCCAAGCCTGCCTTTGCGGACATCATCTTCTCCCAGGCATGCTTACTTTATCTACAAACTCGGGCTGAGGGTGTTGGTGTCCGGCCTAAGTCCTGGGTATCGGTTCATCTTCCAGTAGGAGGTACAGTAATAAGGCGCAAGTTTACGAAGTCTGTCGTGTCACCTGACACGACAAGTCCTATCACGACTACAGGCGCAGCATACATAGTTTATCACGACCTTAAGCATTTTCTGTCTCAACTGCAGGTATTGGGGTACGTCCTGTCCTTAGTACAGGCACATTAGCTCATTAATCATGATAGCCATATATTTCTGTGGATGGTTCCCCAGGCCTGGTGGGTTTACACTTCACTGAGTTTGCTACTTCGGTAGGACAACAGGCACCATGTTCTGACTTTTGGCCCTTATTTGGAAGTGTGGCCTGGGGAATAAGTAGAGGTAAGTATGTTGCCACCAGGAACAGTTGGTGCCCGATCGGGGCCCTTGGTGGATGGTTGGGGTTTATCTGGGCCGGGGGTCGTGGGCTGCGGCCCTCCGGCTGTTGCGGGGTTGTGGCTCCCGCGGAGCCCGGACAGCCTGCAGGTATCTGCCTGCAGCAGGGCGTTGTGGGGGTTGTGGTTGCGGCAGCTGAGGGGCCGCGGTTTGGGATGCCTGATCTAGGCACTTCCAACCATTTCACCATTGTTTGTTTCAGTCTGCAGCTCTCAGGATTCAGACCTTCTCGTATATGGTCATCTGTTAGGCAACATAGGAGTAAATCGTTCCTGGTTCCAGACACTCTTCAATTGCATCAGCATTTAACCAGCTCCAAGAACGGTGTGGCGGTACACATGACAAGGAGATAAGGTAGATGGAAGGCACTGTGATATAAGACGGTATATCCCGCACCTCCATCGTGAAGGGTCTTTTCGTTCAAAACAGGTGTCGTAACGGTAGGTGTATATTTACTCTAAACAGGGTCTGCTTCACTCCTTTCGTTTGAGGCGGTGTCTAAGCACCAGATGCCTCCTCAGGTTATCAGGTGCATGGGACGCGGGAGGTAGTCGTGTTCTCCAGATATGGTCCAAATCCTCCGATCAGAGATCCGTGCTTTCTGTTCACTTGCCCTGTACGGTGCAATGAGTGTTTGATGGTATGGTTGGGTCTCCTTTTTTGGCCCCTTTTAGGCCTATCATCGCTACGGGCTCCCGGCATTTCCCAGCCTGAGGTTAGCTCTAGTTCCTACGTCCAGGGGCCGTCGCCCTGACCACAAGTAGTTAAGGCTGCCGTGCAGCCTGTATTTGTGGGAGGGGCAGAGGCCACGCCCCTTGGCTATATTAACCCCCACGCAGGTCAGGGGACGGGACGTGCGGCCAGGTACCCCTCCCTCCCTTTCCTTTTCTTAGCTCTTCCTTAAGGATAGGCCCCCTTTTAGGCCTATCATCACTACGGGCTCCCGGCATTTCCCAGCCTGAGGTTAGCTCTAGTTCCTACGTCCAGGGGCCGTCGCCCTGACCACAAATACATATTAACACAAAAAATAAACAGTGCCATGTAAATAACATCAGCCCCTCCAATGCAGCCCCATGTAAATCACGTTACTCCTCCCTCTCTTCAGCCCCTCCAACATACAGTCCCAACATACGCATTGCTTGTATTGTATTAAGCTGTGGTTGTTCCACACAAGAATCAATGGAGAAAAAACAGATGCTACTCACATTGTATGCAGGTAGCCTAATGCTAGCCAGTGCAAGCCAGGGGCTTATAAACCTGCAGCAGTCTAAGGCTGGGTTCACATCGGCATTGTACCGAGGAATAGATTGTCGTATTTCACTGGATCTGGCATTGCTGGATAGGACCGTTCACCCATAGAGAGAACTGCTGGACCCATAGACTATCATGTGGCCGCTTTCTGGCATAAATGCCGGTGTTCAGCCAGGCAAAAATGCATGCTGCAGCATTTTTTGTCTGGCCAACAGCCAGCATTCATGCAGGAGCAGCCTGTCGGGTTACTGCTGAAGTTCACAACGTAGAGCAGAGCAATGGTGTGAAAAAAAAACCAAAAAAAATTGCCAGAAAAGCCACTTTTTGCTTATTCGCCACCAAAAAAAAATGAATAAAAAATTATCAAAAGGTGTTATGTACCCTAAAATGATACTGATGAAAACCACATATCATCACGTAAAAATCAAGCCTGCACACAGCTCAGTTCCATTCAACAGAAAAGAGCCAAGCTGCAATACCAGGCACAGCCCATGGACAGACAAAACCTTTTCTGGGAAAAAGCATATGCTTCATTCTAATCCTAGACAATCACTTGTAATGTTTTCATATAACATTGGTCATAGTGGTGGCTACTATGCAACATTGTTAAAGGCCTCTGCCGTCCGCATCCGTTGCTCCGTTCTGTGGCCCAGCTAGAAAAATATAACATGTCCTATTCTTGTCCCCGCTTTGCAGACAAGAATAGGCATTTATATAAAAGGCTGTCCGTGCCGTTCCGCAAATTGCAAAACGTGCACGGACGCCATCCTTGTTAATCCGCGATTTGCGGACCGCAAAACACACCATGGTCGTGTGCATGAGGCCAAAATAACCAGACTGTTGATGGTTAAATGCACTTCGGCGACACAGGCTCAGCCTGCAGCTGATGTAGGATATAGCAAAAAATAACCACACTATTGATGGTTAAATGCACTTGGGTGACACAGGCTCAGCCTGCAGCTGATGTAGGATATAGCACAAAATAACCACACTATTGATGGTTAAATACACTTGGTGATAGCTTGTGCTGGCGCACCACAAGCCACAAAATGGCCGCCGATCACCCCAGAAAAAAGTGATCTAAAAACGCTCCTGGCAGCCTCAAAAAAGTGAGCAAGTCGATATTAGCACTTCAATGATCCATACTTCTGACATATTAGTGCTGACATGTTAATCGAAATTACAGGGGGAATGAAGCCCCTAGAGAGGATGTACAAGACTATCCAGCCTCACTGTTGAGCTGATCTGGGTCTTCTAAGATCTGGCATTACTGCAGTAACTCAGCCACTGGCGACTGAATGGGATCAGCGTAGGAAGTGGCATTCCCACTTCCTGTTCTGTATGAGCATTTCTCATTGAGTGCTTTGTATACAGTGCTGGACAAGGCAGTGATGGTACGAAATTGTCCCTGCCTCCTTTTGGGGAGCCCAGCTGACAGTGACAGCAGGTTTACCCCTCTTGCAGCTGCATGTTTAGCATGTAGCTGCTAAATATGCAAGGACATTCAGGAGCATCCTTGTAGAGTTATATACCAACCATCTGGATTTTTATAGTCTATGGCAGTCAGAAAGCGTTTAATTAAAATACTGCCTGTGTCAGGATGCAATTATAAGGTCACTGTGTGGTGGTGTGGTTAGGTGTCTTCATGTTTCAATTTTATTTTTCTTCCAGTGTTGATGGTGTGGTTAATTAATGGCTGCAATACATTTTACATTCAGCAAACTAGAAAACTATCTAGAAAAATATCAAGAAGACTGAATTAGAAAAATAATCTAAAGTCACTAGTAGAGATGAGCGAATTTCAAAAAAATTGGATTCGGCCGGTTAGCAGAATTTTCCCCAAAAATTTGGTTCGATCTGAATTTATTTGTGGCGAATCACATTAAAAAACTGCTATTTCCTGGCTACAGAGAGCCTTTATAGTGGTGTACAACACTGTGCCTTGCAGTAACACGCATAGGGAGTCTGCTGTGGTTGTGAAACAATACTGTGAGTCAGAATGAAATGTAGATGACAGGCGTCGCTCTTAGAATCACTGCACACTTCACTTATTTGGGCAATTACGGGGCCAAAACTGACCAAATAACTCAAGTGTGAACTCATCCTTACAGGTCAATGTTAGCGTCAAGAAGAAGCACACTCCTTTTACACCGTCGTCAGCTAATTCCATATAGATGTCTACAGAACATGTTCTATTAAACGATTATACAAGTAGAGCCCCCCCGACAGAGTGGAGTGGGTGTCAGAAGTAAGTTTGTATTGACGTTAGAGATGGCCTTGTGGTTCACCCGGCGGTCATTCCGCGGCCAACTTTGCGTGTTCGCAATTCGTCGAACATGCAAACATATGGCGATATCTGCCGTGGCCATATTCTTTTGCAATGCGCCGAACCTTGACCCATGACACATCCATCAGGTGGACAGGACAGCCAATTGAGATGTTTCAGCACATGGAGACACCCCCAACCTATAAAAGAACTCAATCTGGCAGCCATTTTACATTCTGTGTTTTGCCAGTGTAGGGAAAGGTTGCTTTGTTGAGCAGGGACAGGCTGTTAAGGACACCATATGCTAGCTAATAGGGCCACAAAAGTCCTTTTAAGGACTGGTATAGGTGTGCTATCGATAGGTGTGATATACTAAGAGGTGTGACATAGAAAGTATTCTATAGTGCATTTGTATTGTGCAGCAGTTGTGTGCAGTTTTCTTTCGATATTGCAGCTATATAGAGGGACAAACGCTATTCAAACAACTAATTGCAAAAGGTGTGATATACCTGTTGCCCCAAAAAACATTATTGAGGGGTGTGATAAAACTTATTTCACAAAATACTGATTGAGGGCAGAGAAACACCTGTTGCACTAAATAAACAGGGTAATGTGATCTAAATGTTGGGGCAAAAAAATAATTGAGAGGTGTGATATACCTGCTTCCAAAAAATACTGATTAAGGGGTTCGATATACCTGCTTCCACAAAATACTGATTAAGGGGTTCGATATACCTGTTTCCACCAGATATTGATTGAGGGCTGCGATATACCTGCTTCCACAAAATGCTGATTAAGGGGTTTTATATACATGCTTCCACCAAATATTGATTAAATACTGCGATATACCTGTTTCCACAAAATACTGATTAAGGGGTTCGATATACCTGTTTCCACCAAATATTGATTGAGGCCTGCAATATACCTGTTTCCACAAAATACTGATTGAGGCCTGCGATATACAGGCTTCCAAAAAATACTGATTAAGAGTAGGGATGAGCGAACCCGAACTGTATAGTTCGGGTTCGTACCGAATTTTGGGGTGTCCGTGACACGGACCCGAACTCGAACATTTTCGTAAAAGTCTGGGTTCGGGTTCGGCGCTTTCTTGGCGCTTTTTGAAAGGCTGCAAAGCAGCCAATCAACAAGCGTCATACTACTTGCCCCAAGAGGACATCACAGCCTTGCCTACTATTGGCATGGCTGTGATTGGCCAGTGCAGCATGTGACCCAGCCTCTATATAAGCTTGGGTCACGTAGCGCTGCACGTCACTCTGCTGATTCAAGCATAGGGAGAGGTTGCAGCTGCGACGTTAGGGCGAGATTAGGCAGATTAACTCCTCCAAAAGACTTCATTTTGTGATCGATCTGCAGCTGTGGATCATTGAAGTGCTAATATCGACTTGCTCACTTTTTTGAGGCTGCCAGGAGCGTTTTTAGATCACTTTTTTCTGGGGTGATCGGCGGCCATTTTGTGGCTTGTGGTGCGCCAGCACAAGCTATCACCAAGTGTATTTAACCATCAATAGTGTGGTTATTTTGTGCTATATCCTACATCAGCTGCAGGCTGAGCCTGTGTCACCCAAGTGCATTTAACCATCAATAATGTGGTTATTTTTTGCTATATCCTACATCCGCTGCAGGCTGAGCCTGTGTCACCGAAGTGCATTTAACCATCAACAGTCTGGTTATTTTTTGGCCATATACTACATCAGCTGCAGGCTGAGCCTGTGTCACCGAAGTGCATTTAACCATCAACAGTCTGGTTATTTTTGGCCATATACTACATCAGGTGCAGGCTGAGCCTGTGTCACCCAAGTGCATTTAACCATCAATAGTGTGGTTATTTTTTGGCCATATACTACATCAGGGGCAAGTTGAGCCTGTCACCCAGCGCCTAAAAAATAGACCTGACATTTCTATTCAACCAAATTTGTACTGTTTTAGCTGGTCAAGTTATTTGTAGTGACCGTAAAAGCACATTTTTTGTTCTGGGTTGAAAAACTATTCCCAAATTTGCCATTCTCAAAATAACTAGTTTCTGCTATATGAGGCCTACTTGAAATCTATCCCAAAAAGGATATCTTACATTGAAGGTGCTGATAGTGTCATTCCGAAAAATTTAACACACACGCTACCGTGCAGATACAAGTCTAATTCTGTGATTAAACCTATACCTGTCACACAGCGCAAAAAAAAACAGGCCTCACATTTCTATTCAACCAAATCTGTACTGTTTTAGCTGGTCAAGTTATTTGTAGTGACCGTAAAAGCACATTTTTTGTTCTGGGTTGAAAAACTATTCCCAAATTTGCCATTGTCAAAATAACTAGTTTCTGCTATATGAGGCCTACTTGAAATCTATCCTAAAAAGGATATCTTACATTGAAGGTGCTGATAGTGTCATTCAGAAAAATTTAACACACACGCTACCGTGCAGATACAAGTCTAATTCTGTGATTAAACCTATACCTGTCACCCAGCGCAAAAAAAAACAGGCCTCACATTTCTATTCAACCAAATCTGTACTGTTTTAGCTGGTCAAGTTATTTGTAGTGACGGTAAAAGCACATTTTTCGTTCTGGGTTGAAAAACTATTCCCAAATTTGCCATTCTCAAAATAACTAGTTTCTGCTATATGAGGCCTACTTGAAATCTATCCCAAAAAGGATATCTTACATTGAAGGTGCTGATAGTGTCATTCAGAAAAATTTAACACACACGCTACTGTGCAGATACAAGTCTAATTCTGTGATTAAACCTATACCTGTCACACAGCGCAAAAAAAAACAGGCCTCACATTTCTATTCAACCAAATCTGTACTGTTTTAGCTGGTCAAGTTATTTGTAGTGACCGTAAAAGCACACTTTTTGTTCTGGGTTGAAAAACTATTCCCAAATTTGCCATTCTCAAAATAACTAGTCTCTGCTATATGAGGCCTACTTGAAATCTATCCCAAAAAGGATATCTTACATTGAAGGTGCTGATAGTGTCATTCAGAAAAATTTAACACACACGCTACCGTGCAGATACAAGTCTAATTCTGTAATTAAACCTATACCTGTCACACAGCGCAAAAAAAATAGTTCGGGTTCGTACCGAATTTTGGGGTGTCCGTGACACGGACCCGAACTCGAACATTTTCGTAAAAGTCTGGGTTCGGGTTCGGCGCTTTCTTGGCGCTTTTTGAAAGGCTGCAAAGCAGCCAATCAACAAGCGTCATACTACTTGCCCCAAGAGGACATCACAGCCTTGCCTACTATTGGCATGGCTGTGATTGGCCAGTGCAGCATGTGACCCAGCCTCTATATAAGCTTGGGTCACGTAGCGCTGCACGTCACTCTGCTGATTCAAGCATAGGGAGAGGTTGCAGCTGCGACGTTAGGGCGAGATTAGGCAGATTAACTCCTCCAAAAGACTTCATTTTGTGATCGATCTGCAGCTGTGGATCATTGAAGTGCTAATATCGACTTGCTCACTTTTTTGAGGCTGCCAGGAGCGTTTTTAGATCACTTTTTTCTGGGGTGATCGGCGGCCATTTTGTGGCTTGTGGTGCGCCAGCACAAGCTATCACCAAGTGTATTTAACCATCAATAGTGTGGTTATTTTGTGCTATATCCTACATCAGCTGCAGGCTGAGCCTGTGTCACCCAAGTGCATTTAACCATCAATAATGTGGTTATTTTTTGCTATATCCTACATCCGCTGCAGGCTGAGCCTGTGTCACCGAAGTGCATTTAACCATCAACAGTCTGGTTATTTTTTGGCCATATACTACATCAGCTGCAGGCTGAGCCTGTGTCACCGAAGTGCATTTAACCATCAACAGTCTGGTTATTTTTTGGCCATATACTACATCAGGTGCAGGCTGAGCCTGTGTCACCCAAGTGCATTTAACCATCAATAGTGTGGTTATTTTTTGGCCATATACTACATCAGGGGCAAGTTGAGCCTGTCACCCAGCGCCTAAAAAATAGACCTGACATTTCTATTCAACCAAATTTGTACTGTTTTAGCTGGTCAAGTTATTTGTAGTGACCGTAAAAGCACATTTTTTGTTCTGGGTTGAAAAACTATTCCCAAATTTGCCATTCTCAAAATAACTAGTTTCTGCTATATGAGGCCTACTTGAAATCTATCCCAAAAAGGATATCTTACATTGAAGGTGCTGATAGTGTCATTCCGAAAAATTTAACACACACGCTACCGTGCAGATACAAGTCTAATTCTGTGATTAAACCTATACCTGTCACACAGCGCAAAAAAAAACAGGCCTCACATTTCTATTCAACCAAATCTGTACTGTTTTAGCTGGTCAAGTTATTTGTAGTGACCGTAAAAGCACATTTTTTGTTCTGGGTTGAAAAACTATTCCCAAATTTGCCATTGTCAAAATAACTAGTTTCTGCTATATGAGGCCTACTTGAAATCTATCCTAAAAAGGATATCTTACATTGAAGGTGCTGATAGTGTCATTCAGAAAAATTTAACACACACGCTACCGTGCAGATACAAGTCTAATTCTGTGATTAAACCTATACCTGTCACCCAGCGCAAAAAAAAAACAGGCCTCACATTTCTATTCAACCAAATCTGTACTGTTTTAGCTGGTCAAGTTATTTGTAGTGACGGTAAAAGCACATTTTTCGTTCTGGGTTGAAAAACTATTCCCAAATTTGCCATTCTCAAAATAACTAGTTTCTGCTATATGAGGCCTACTTGAAATCTATCCCAAAAAGGATATCTTACATTGAAGGTGCTGATAGTGTCATTCAGAAAAATTTAACACACACGCTACTGTGCAGATACAAGTCTAATTCTGTGATTAAACCTATACCTGTCACACAGCGCAAAAAAAAACAGGCCTCACATTTCTATTCAACCAAATCTGTACTGTTTTAGCTGGTCAAGTTATTTGTAGTGACCGTAAAAGCACACTTTTTGTTCTGGGTTGAAAAACTATTCCCAAATTTGCCATTCTCAAAATAACTAGTCTCTGCTATATGAGGCCTACTTGAAATCTATCCCAAAAAGGATATCTTACATTGAAGGTGCTGATAGTGTCATTCAGAAAAATTTAACACACACGCTACCGTGCAGATACAAGTCTAATTCTGTAATTAAACCTATACCTGTCACACAGCGCAAAAAAAAAAACAGGCCTCACATTTCTATTCAACCAAATCTGTACTGTTTTAGCTGGTCAAGTTATTTGTAGTGACCGTAAAAGCACACTTTTTGTTCTGGGTTGAAAAACTATTCCCAAATTTGCCATTCTCAAAATTGTGGTGAACGGGAACAATGAGGAAAACATCTAAAAAGGGACGCGGACTTGGACATGGTCGTGGTGGTGTTAGTGGACCCTCTGGTGCTGGGAGAGAACGTGGCCGTTCTGCCACAGCCACACCTCCTAGTGAACCAACTACCTCAGGTCCCAGTAGCCGCCAGAATTTACAGCGATATTTGGTGGGGCCCAATGCCGTTCTAAGGATGGTAAGGCCTGAGCAGGTACAGGCATTAGTCAATTGGGTGGCCGACAGTGGATCCAGCACGTTCACATTATCTCCCACCCAGTCTTCTGCAGAAAGCGCACAGATGGCGCATGAAAGCCAAGCCCATCGGTCTGTCACATCACCCCCATGGATATCAGGGAAACTGTCTGAGCCACAAGTTATGCAGCAGTCTCTTATGCTGTTTGAAGACTCTGCTGCCAGGGTTTCCCAAGGACATCCACATAGCCCTTCCCCAGGGGTGGAAGAGATAGAATGCACTAACGCACAACCACTTATGTTTCCTGATGATGAGGACATGGGAATACCACCTCAGCACGTCTCTGATGATGACGAAACACAGGTGCCAACTGCTGTGTCTTTCTGCAGTGTGCAGACTGAACAGGAGGTCAGGGATCAAGACTCGGTGGAAGACGATGCAGGGGACGATGAGGTCCTAGACCCCACATGGAATGAAGGTCGTGCCACTGACTTTCACAGTTCGGAGAAAGAGGCAGTGGTGAGACCGAGCCAACAGCGTAACAAAAGAGGGAGCAGTGGGCAAAATCAGAACACCCACCGCCAAGAGACTCCGCCTGCTACTGACCACCGCCATCTGGGACCGAGCACCCCAAAGGCAGCTTCAAGGAGTTCCCTGGCATGGCACTTCTTCAAACAATGTGCTGACGACAAGACCCGAGTGGTTTGCACACTGTGCCATCAGAGCCTGAAGCGAGGCATTAACGTTCTGAACCTTAGCACAACCTGCATGACCAGGCACCTGCATGCAAAGCATGAACTGCAGTGGAGTAAACACCTTAAAAACAAGGAAGTCACTCAGGCTCCCCCTGCTACCTCTTCTGCTGCTGCCGTCTCGGCCTCTTCTGCTGCTGCAGCCTCGGCCTCTTCCTCCGCCTCTAGAGGAACGTTGGCACCTGCCGCCCAGCAAACATGGGATGTACCACCAACACCACCACCTGCGTCACCAAGCATCTCAACCATGTCACACGGCAGCGTTCAGCTCTCCATCTCACAAACATTTGAGAGAAAACGTAAATTCCCACCTAGCCACCCTCGATCCCTGGCCCTGAATGCCAGCATTTCTAAACTACTGGCCTATGAAATGCTGTCATTTAGGCTGGTGGACACACACAGCTTCAAACAGCTCATTTTGCTTGCTGTCCCACAGTATGTTGTTCCCAGCCGCCACTACTTCTCCAAGAGAGCCGTGCCTTCCCTCCACAAACAAGTGTCCGATAAAATCAAGTGTGCACTGCGCAACGCCATCTGTGGCAAGGTCCACCTAACCACAGATACGTGGACCAGTAAGCACGGCCAGGGACGCTATATCTCCCTAACTGCACACTGGGTAAATGTAGTGGTGGCTGGGCCCCAGGCGGAGAGCTGTTTGGCGCACGTCCTTCCGCCGCCAAGGATCGCAGGGCAACATTCTTTGCCTCCTGTCTCCTCCTCCTCCTACTCAGCTTCCTCCTCCTCTTCTTCCACCTGCTCATCCAGTCAGCCACACACCTTCACCACCAACTTCAGCACAGCCCGGGGTAAACGTCAGCAGGCCGTTCTGAAACTCATATGTTTGGGGGACAGGCCCCACACCGCACAGGAGTTGTGGGGGGGTATAGAACAACAGACCGACGAATGGTTGCTGCCGGTGACCCTCAAGCCCGGCCTGGTAGTGTGCGATAATGGACGAAATCTCGTTGCAGCTCTGGGACTAGCCGGTTTGACGCACATCCCTTGCCTGGCGCATGTGCTGAATTTGGTGGTGCAGAAGTTCATTCGCAACTACCCCGACATGTCAGAGCTGCTGCATAAAGTGCGGGCCGTCTGTTCGCGCTTCCGGCGTTCACACCCTGCCGCTGCTCGCCTGTCTGCGCTACAGCGTAACTTCGGCCTTCCCGCTCACCGCCTCATAGGCGACGTACCCACCATGTGGAACTCCACCTTGCATATGCTGGACAGACTGTGCGAGCAGCAGCAGGCCATAGTGGAGTTTCAGCTGCAGCACGCACGGGTCAGTCGCACTGTGGATCAGACACACTTCACCACCAATGACTGGGCCTCCATGCGAGACCTGTGTGCCCTACTGCCCTGTTGCGTTGTTTCGAGTACTCCACCAACATGGCCAGTGGCGATGACGCCGTTATCAGCGTTACAATACCACTTCTATGTCTCCTTGAGAAAACACTTAGGGCGATGATGGAAGAGGAGGTGGCCCAGGAGGAAGAGGAGGAAGAGGGGTCATTTTTAGCACTTTCAGGCCAGTCTCTTCGAAGTGATTTAGAGGGAGGTTTTTTGCAACAGCAGAGGCCAGGTACAAATGTGGCCAGACAGGGCCCACTACTGGAGGACGAGGAGGACGAGGATGAGGAGGAGGTGGAGGAGGATGAGGATGAAGCATGTTCACAGCGGGGTGGCACCCAAAGCAGCTCGGGCCCATCACTGGTGCGTGGCTGGGGGGAAACACAGGACGATGACGATACGCCTCCCACAGAGGACAGCTTGTCCTTACCTCTGGGCAGCCTGGCACACATGAGCGACTACATGCTGCAGTGGAGGCAACATTTCACTAACATGGTGGAACAGTACCTGTGCACACCCCTCCACGTACTGACTGATGGTTCGGCCCCATTCAACTTCTGGGTCTCCAAATTGTCCACGTGGCCAGAGCTAGCCTTTTATGCCTTGGAGGTGCTGGCCTGCCCGGCGGCCAGCGTTTTGTCTGAACGTGTATTCAGCACGGCAGGGGGCGTCATTACAGACAAACGCAGCCGCCTGTCTACAGCCAATGTGGACAAGCTGACGTTCATAAAAATGAACCAGGCATGGATCCCACAAGACCTGTCCATCCCTTGTGCAGATTAGATATTAACTACCTCCCCTTAACAATATATTATTCTACTCCAGGGCACTTCCTCATTCAATACTATTTTTATTTTCATTTTACCATTATATTGCGGGGCAACCCAAAGTTGAATAAACCTCTCTTCTGTCTGGGTGCCGGGGCCTAAATGTGTGACAGTGGCCTGTTCCAGTGGTGGGTGACGTGAAGCCTGATTCTCTGCTATGACATGAAGACAGATTCTGTGCTGACATAAGGCCAGATTCTCTGTTACGGGACCTCTCTCCTCTGTCTGGGTGCCGGGGCCTAAATATGTGACAGTGGCCTGTTCCAGTGGTGGGTGACGTGAAGCCTGATTCTCTGCTATGACATGAAGACAGATTCTGTGCTGACATAAGGCCAGATTCTCTGTTATGGGACCTCTCTCCTCTGTCTGGGTGCCGGGGCCTAAATGTGTGACAGTGGCCTGTTCCAGTGGTGGGTGACGTAAAGCCTGATTCTCTGCTATGACATGAAGACTGATTCTGTGCTGACATAAGGCCAGATTCTCTGTTACGGGACCTCTCTCCTCTGTCTGGGTGCCGGGGCCTAAATGTGTGACAGTGGCCTGTTCCAGTGGTGGGTGACGTGAAGCCTGATTCTCTGCTATGACATGAAGACAGATTCTGTGCTGACATAAGGCCAGATTCTCTGTTACGGGACCTCTCTCCTCTGCCTGGGTGCCTGGGCCTAAATATGTGACAGTGGCCTGTTCCAGTGGTGGGTGACGTGAAGCCTGATTCTCTGCTATGACATGAAGACTGATTCTGCGCTGACATAAGGCCAGATTCTCTGTTACGGGACCTCTCTCCTCTGTCTGGGTGACGGGGCCTAAATATGTGACAGTGGCCTGTTCCAGTGGTGGGTGAAGTAAAGCCTGATTCTCTGCTATGACATGAAGACTGATTCTGTGCTGACATAAGGCCAGATTCTCTGTTACGGGACCTCTCTCCTCTGCCTGGGTGCCTGGGCCTAAATATGTGACAGTGGCCTGTTCCAGTGGTGGGTGACGTAAAGCCTGATTCTCTGCTATGACATGAAGACTGATTCTGTGCTGACATAAGACCAGATTCTCTGTTACGGGACCCCTCTCCTCTGCCTGGGTGCCTGGGCCTAAATATGTGACAGTGGCCTGTTCCAGTGGTGGGTGACGTGAAGCCTGATTCTCTGCTATGACATGAAGACAGATTCTGTGCTGACATAAGGCCAGATTCTCTGTTACGGGACCTCTCTCCTCTGTCTGGGTGCCGGGGCCTAAATATGTGACAGTGGCCTGTTCCAGTGGTGGGTGACGTAAAGCCTGATTCTCTGCTATGACATGAAGACTGATTCTGTGCTGACATAAGGCCAGATTCTCTGTTATGGGACCTCTCTCCTCTGCCTGGGTGCCTGGGCCTAAATATGTGACAGTGGCCTGTTCCAGTGGTGGGTGACGTAAAGCCTGATTCTCTGCTATGACATGAAGACTGATTCTGTGCTGACATAAGGCTAGATTCTCTGTTACGGGACCTCTCTCCTCTGCCTGGGTGCCTGGGCCTAAATATGTGACAGTGGCCTGTTCCAGTGGTGGGTGACAGGAAGCCTGATTCTCTGCTATGACATGAAGACTGATTCTGCGCTGACATTAGGCCAGATTCTCTGTTACGGGTCCTCTCTCCTCTGCTTGGGTGCCTGGGCCTAAATATGTGACAGTGGCCTGTTCCAGTGGTGGGTGACGTGAAGCCTGATTCTCTGCTATGACATGAAGACTGATTCTGTGCTGACATAAGGCCAGATTCTCTGTTACGGGACCTCTCTCCTCTGCCTGGGTGACTGGGCCTAAATATGTGACAGTGGCCTGTTCCAGTGGTGGGTGACGTGAAGCTTGATTCTCTGCTATGACATGAAGACTGATTCTGCGCTGACATGAAGCCAGATTCTCTGCTATGGCATGAAGAGACTGATTCTCTGCTGACATGAAGCCAGATTCTTTGCTATGTCATGAAGAGACTGATTCTCTGCTGATGTGAAGCCAGATTCTCTGCTATGGGACCTCTGTCCAATTGATATTGGTTCATTTTTATTTTTTTAATTTTAATTTTAATTTATTTCCCTATCCACATTTGTTTGCAGGGGATTTACCTACATGTTGCTGCCTTTTGCAGCCCTCTAGCTCTTTCCTGGGCTGTTTTACAGCCTTTTTAGTGCCCAAAAGTTCGGGTCCCCATTGACTTCAATGGGGTTCGGGTTCGGGACGAAGTTCGGGTCGGGTTCGGATCCCGAACCCGAACATTTCCGGGAAGTTCGGCCGAACTTCTCGAACCCGAACATCCAGGTGTTCGCTCAACTCTAATTAAGAGGTTTGATATACCTGTTACTACCAAATATTGATTAAGGGCTTCGATATACCTGTTTCCACCAAAAATTGATTTAGGGGTGCGATATATCTGCTTCCAGAAAATACTGATTAAGGGGTTTGATATACCTCCTTCCACAAAATTTTGATTGAGGCCTGCGATATACCTGCTTCCACAAAATAATGATTAAGGGGTTTGATATACCTGTTTCTACCAAATATTGATTGAGGCCTGCGATATAATTGAATACAACAAGTTTATAACGTCAAGTATATACACTTGACACGTTACTCCCAATAATAAGTGAAAAAATGAAAAAATGTACTGATCCCCTAGGGGACAAAGGGGTAAAACTTAACATTTATTCCTATGTCTAAAAAAATGAAGCACTAACATAAAGCATCGGCCTGGAGGGCC
Organism: Bufo bufo; assembly: GCF_905171765.1. Taxonomy (NCBI): domain Eukaryota; kingdom Metazoa; phylum Chordata; class Amphibia; order Anura; family Bufonidae; genus Bufo; species Bufo bufo. The sequence goes on from NC_053390.1 coordinate 591,559,530, forward strand.
TCTAAACAGACTAACATGAAGACAGCCAAATAAGGCCAGGATATACAAACACAAATGGGTAACACTGATGGAAAGCAGGCAAAAAAGGAACGTTCTCACCCATCAGGTGCTGTAGACATTGATGGTGGAGTCACTTGAATGCGTGCGGCCTCCCATACGATGGATTTGCATAGATGTGTTACCAAGGGAGATGATTCCAACATACAGACCTCAGCAAGGCAGGAAACGGGAGCAAGAAGTCCCTAGTCAACCCTGGTAATGGGGCGGGGGCTAATTCACCCTGCCTACCTATACAAGGTACTTGCCCCGCAAGGAGCGTCAGCGTCTGGATACCTTTCCCAAAAAACTGACAGAATCCCTAGTACACCCTATAACGGTAGACTCCCGATGTGTCACGTTTCATTCAATACAAACTCATCAGGGGAGATATACAAATACAATGTCAGGCTGATGGTGGAGCCTGCATTGGAAAAAAACAAAAATGGGAAAAAAGGAATAAGCATACGATGGTTGGAGCTGGTATACGGTTATTCCAGCAGATATCGAGCGGGTGAGGCCAGTGGAGCCAAGACCAACAAAAACCACCAGTGGCTTAAGTACAGGCTCACCAGTGGGTGACTCCCGTAAAGGTCCAGATATGACCCAGGATATAGATTATCCAAAGAACGGCTGTCAGCAAAGGACGCTTACCTGTCAGCGCTTTTAAAAACCCAGACCAGCGCGCCAGTGTCCCACTTCCGCCCACGTGACTCCGAGTAGAGGAAGTCACATGGCCGGTAGAACGCAGGGAGAGGCAGGCCGGCGCGATGATGCGTCCCAGGAGACACGACGTCATGACGTGACGCCGCGAATCACGCGACTGTGATATAATTGCTTCCACAAAATACTGATAAAGGTGTTCGATATACCTGTTTCCACCAAATATTGACTGAGGCCTGCGATATACCTGCTTCCACAAAATACTGATTAAGGGGTTTGATATACCTGATTCCACAAAATACTGATTGAGGGCTGCAATATTCCTGCTTCCACAAAATACAGATTAAGGGGTTTGATATACCTGTTTTTACCAAGTAGTGATTGGGGCCTGCGATATACCTGCTTTCATAATGTACTGATTAGTGGTTTGATATACCCGCTTCCACAAAATACCGATTGAGGGCTGCAATATACCTGCTTCCACAAAAAACTGATTAAGGGGTTCGATATAACTGTTTCTACCAAATATTAACTGAGGCCTGCGATATATCTGCTTCCACAAAATACTGATTAAGGGGTTTGATATACTTACTTCCACAAAATACTGATTGAGGGCTGCGATATACCTGCTTCCACAAAAAACTGTATAAGGGGGTCGATATACCTGTTTCTACCAAATATTGATTGAGGCCTCTGATATACCTGCTTCCACAAAATACTGATTAAGGGATTCGATATACCTGTTTCCACCAAATACCGATTGAGGGCTGCGATATACCTGCTACCACAAAATACTGATTAAGGGTTTCGATATACCTGTTTCCACCAAATACTGATTGAGGGCTGCAATATATCTGCTTCCACAAAATACAGATTAAGGGCTTCAATATACCTGTTTCCACCAAAATTGATTGAGGGGTGCTATATACCTGCTTCCAGAAAATACTGATTAAGTGGTTTGATATAACTGCTTCCACAAAATAATGATTGAGGCCTGAGATATACCTGCTTCCACAAAATGCTGATTAAGGGGTTTGATATACCGGCTTCCACAAAATACTGATTAAGCAGTTTGATATACCTGCTTCCACCAAAAATTGATTGAGGCCTGCAATATACCTGTTTCCACAAAATACTGATTAGGGGTTTGCTATACCTGTTTTAATAAAATACTGATTGAGGGCTGCGATATTCCCGCTTCCACAAAATAGTGATTAAGGAGTTCGATATACCTGTTTCTACCAAATATTGAGGCCTGCGATATACCTGCTTCCAGAAAATACTGATTAAGGGCTGTGATATAACTGCTTCCACAAAATATTAATTGAGGCCTGCAATATACCTGCTTCCTCAAAATACTGATTAATGTGTTCGCTATACCTGTTTTTAGCAAATATTTATCGAGGCCTTCGATATACCTGCTTCCAGAAAATTCAGATTAAGGGGTTTGATATACCTGTTTCCACCAAATATTGATTGAGGCCTGTGATATACCTGCTTCCACAAAATACAGATTAAGTGCTTCGATATACCTGTTTCCACCAAAATTGATTGAGGGGTGCTATATACCTGCTTCCATAAAATACTGATTAAGGGGTTTGAAATACCTGCTTTCACCAAATATTGATTGAGGCCTGAGATATGCCTGCTGCCACAAAATGCTGATTAAGGGGTTTGATATACCTGCTTCCACAAAATACTGATTAAGGGGTTTGATATACCTGCTTCCACCAAATATTGAATGAGGCCTGCAATATACCTGCTTCCACAAAATACTGATTAAGAGCTTTGATATTCTTGTTTCCACCAAATATTGATTAAGGCCTGCAATATACCTGTTTCCACAAAATACTGATTAAGGTATTTGATATACCTCCTTCCACAAAATACTGATTGAGGCCTGTGATTTACAGGCTTCCACAAAATACTGATCAAGGGGTTCGATATACCTGTTACTACCAAATATTGATTGAGGCCTGCGATATACCGGCTTTCATAAAATACTGATTAAGGGGTTTAATATACCTGCTTCCACAAAATACTGATTGAGGGCTGCGATATACCTGCTTCCACAAAATACTGATTAAGGGTTTCGATATACCTGTTTCCACCAAATACTGATTGAGGGCTGCAATATGCCTGCTTCCACAAAATAGTGATTAAGGAGTTCGATATACCTGTTTCTACCAAATATTGAGGCCTGCGATTTACCTGCTTCCACAAAATACTGATTAAGGGCTTTGATATACCTGTTTCCACCAAAATTTATTGAGGGGTACTTTATACCTGCTTCCAGAAAATACTGATTACGGGGTGTGATATAACTGCTTCCACAAAATATTGATTGAGGCCTGCAATATACCTGCTTCCTAAAAATACTGATTAATGTGTTCGTTATACCTGTTTTTACCAAATATTGATCGAGGCCTGCGATATACCTGCTTCCAGAAAATTCAGATTAAGGGGTTTGATATACCTGTTTCACCAAATATTGATTGAGGCCTGTGATATACCTGCTTCCACAAAATACTGATTAAGAGCTTTGATATTCTTGTTTCCACCAAGTATTGATTAAGGCCTGCAATATACCTGTTTCCACTAAATACTGATTAAGGGGTTTGATATACCTCCTTCCAAAAAATACTGATTGAGGCCTGTGATTTACAGGCTTCCACAAAATACTGATCAAGGGGTTCGATATACCTGTTACTACCAAATATTGATTGAGGCCTGCGATATACCGGCTTTCATAAAATACTGATTAAGGGGTTTAATATACCTGCTTCCACAAAATACTGATTGAGGGCTGCGATATACCTGCTTCCACAAAATACTGATTAAGGGTTTCGATATACCTGTTTCCACCAAATACTGATTGAGGGCTGCAATATACCTGCTTCCACAAAATAGTGATTAAGGAGTTCGATATACCTGTTTCTACCAAATATTGAGGCCTGCGATATACCTGCTTCCACAAAATACTGATTAAGGGCTTTGATATACCTGTTTCCACCAAAATTTATTGAGGGGTACTTTATACCTGCTTCCAGAAAATACTGATTACGGGGTGTGATATAACTGCTTCCACAAAATATTGATTGAGGCCTGCAATATACCTGCTTCCTAAAAATACTGATTAATGTGTTCGCTATACCTGTTTTTACCAAATATTGATCGAGGCCTGCGATATACCTGCTTCCAGAAAATTCAGATTAAGGGGTTTGATATACCTGTTTCCACCAAATATTGATTGAGGCCTGTGATATACCTGCTTCCACAAAATACAGATTAAGTGCTTCGATATACCTGTTTCCACCAAAATTGATTGAGGGGTGCTATATACCTGCTTCCATAAAATACTGATTAAGGGGTTTGATATACCTGCTTTCACCAAATATTGATTGAGGCCTGAGATATGCCTGCTGCCACAAAATGCTGATTAAGGGGTTTGATATACCTGCTTCCACAAAATACTGATTAAGGGGTTTGATATACCTGCTTCCACCAAATATTGAATGAGGCCTGCAATATACCTGCTACCACAAAATACTGATTAAGAGCTTTGATATTCTTGTTTCCACCAAATATTGATTAAGGCCTGCAATATACCTGTTTCCACAAAATACTGATTAAGGGGTTTGATATACCTCCTTCCACAAAATACTGATTGAGGCCTGTGATTTACAGGCTTCCACAAAATACTGATCAAGGGGTTCGATATACCTGTTACTACCAAATATTGTTTGAGGCCTGTGATATACCGGCTTTCATAAAATACTGATTAAGGGGTTTAATATACCTGCTTCCACAAAATACTGATTGAGGGCTGCGATATACCTGCTTCCACAAAATACTGATTAATGGTTTTGATATACCTGTTTCCACCAAATACTGATTGAGGGCTGCAATATGCCTGCTTCCACAAAATAGTGATTAAGGAGTTAGATATACCTGTTTTTACCAAATATTGATCGAGGCCTGCGATATACCTGCTTCCAGAAAATTCAGATTAAGGGGTTTGATATACCTGTTTCACCAAATATTGATTGAGGCCTGTGATATACCTGCTTCCACAAAATACAGATTAAGTGCTTCAATATAGCTGTTTCCACCAAAATTTATTGAGGGGTGCTATATACCTGCTTCCATAAAATACTGATTAAGGGGTTTGATATACCTCCTTTCACCAAATATTGATTGAGGCCTGAGATATGCCTGCTTCCACAAAATGCTGATTAAGGGGTTTGATATACCTGCTTCCACAAAATACTGATTAAGGGGTTTGATATACCTGCTTCCACCAAATATTGAATGAGACCTGCAATATACCTGCTTCCACAAAATACTGATTAAGAGCTTTGATATTCTTGTTTCCACCAAATATTGATTAAGGCCTTCAATATACCTGTTTCCACTAAATACTGATTAAGGGGTTTGATATACCTCCTTCCACAAAATACTGATTGAGGCCTGTGATTTACAGGCTTCCACAAAATACTGATCAAAGGGTTCGATATACCTGCTACTACCAAATATTGATTGAGGCCTGCGATATACCGGCTTTCATAAAATACTGATTAAGGGGTTTAATATACCTGCTTCCACAAAATACTGATTGAGGGCTGCGATATACCTGCTTCCACAAAATACTGATTAAGGGTTTCGATATACCTGTTTCCACCAAATACTGATTGAGGGCTGCAATATACCTGCTTCCACAAAATAGTGATTAACCCCTTCACGCAACATCACGTACATGTACGTGGGGGAATGTGGTGCCTCACCGTATCCCCACGTGCATGTAAGTGATCGGGTTTCACTGTCAGCGCAGGGAGCGAAGCGCTGAAGCTTCAGTGAAGCCGGCGTGCTGGGGTTGCTAGGCAACCAGAGAAGCCGGCAGGAGCTGTATTGGAGCTCTGACCCGCCCGCGATCGCTGTGATTGGTCCATTACTGCAGAGGGACCAATCACAGCACATCGGGGCAGGTAAGGGGGGGTTAGGGAGGGACTATGTGCTTCTCCTTCTCTGATCGCCCCAATTCCTGTCAGGGAAGCGATCAGAGAAGGAGAAAGTGTGAAAATATTCCCCACCTATGACGAGTATACTCGTCATGGCGCACTACTACTTAGCGCGCCATGATGAGTATACACGTCATTGCATAAACTGTCACCATGTCTGCAGACATGGTGACAGCGCTGAGATCCCGGCTGTCACACACAGCCGGGCACCTTAGGTCAATGCCGAGGGGGGTCCTGTGACCCCCCCATGTCGGCGATCGCTGCAAACCGCAGGTCAATTCAGACCTGCGGTTTGTAGCGCTTTCTGCGGTTTCTGATCCCCGCGGTCCCTGACCGCGGGGATCAGAAACTTTAGTATGCCCAAAATAAAGATGTTTAACCCCCCCTGCACCCCTGAATGATGTTATGTGGGCGGGTGGTGCAGGGGGGGTGTCGCAGGAGGTGCGGTAAGGTGCGGGAGGCGGGCGGTGCGGCAGGCGGGATCGCGATCCCCCGCCCGCCTCCCCTTCAATGATCGTTGGTGTCTAGTGGGGATACCAGGGTGCCAGCACATTGCTGGCACCCTGGTATAAATGGCTGACATCTGCGATGCGATGTCAGCCGTTTAACCCTTTCCATACAGCGGTCCGTACTGACCGCTGTATGGAAAAGGTTAACAGCGCAGGGAGCTCCCTCCCTCTCCCATCGGGGGGCTCCTGTGCCTTTGCAGCCCCCCGATGGGAGAGGGAGAGAGCCCCCAGAGAGCCCCCCTCAGCCCTGTACTTACCCTTCCCCGTCTGCGAAGTACTGAGCAGACGGGGAAGGTTTCCATGGCAACAGGACGCCTCTCAGGCGTCCTGCTGTCCATGGTGCTGAACAGATCTATGCTAAAGGGCATAGATCTGTTCAGACAAGTGTAAAATACAGTACAGAACAATATATATTGTTCTGTACTGTATTATACAGACATCAGACCCACTGGATCTTTAAGAACCAAGTGGGTCTGGGTCAAAAAAAAAGTAAAAAAAAGTGAAAAAAGTAAAGTTTCAAAAAAACACATTTATCACTGAATAAAAATAAAAAAAATAAAATACACTACACATATTAGGTATCGCCGCGTCCGTAACGACCTGATCTATAAAACAGTCATGTTACTTTCCCCGCACGGTGAACGCCATAAAAATAAAAAAATAAAAACTATGAGGAAATTGAAATTTTGCCCACCTTACTTTCCAAAAAAGGTAATAAAAGTGATCAAAAAAGTCGCATGTACGCCAAAAAAGTACCAATCAAACCGTCACCTCATCCCGCAAAAAATGAGCCCTTACATGAGACAATGGCCCAAAAAATAAAAAAACTATGGGTCTCAGACTATGGAGATACTAAAACATGATTTTTTTTTTGTTTAAAAAATATTATTGTGTAAAACCCTGATAAATTATAAAAAGGTAAACATATTAGGTATTGCCATGTCCATAAGAACCTGATCTATAAAAATACCACATGACCTAACCCCTCAGGTGAACACTGTAAAAAAAAATTAATATATACTGTGTCAAAAAAGCTATTTTTTTGTTACCTTACATCACAAAAAGTGTAATAGCAAGCGATCAAAAAGTCATGTGCACCCCAAAATAGTACCAATCTAACCGTCATCTCATCCCGCAAAAATGATACCCAACCTGAGACAATCGCCAAAAAACTGAAAAAACTATGGCTCTCAGACTATGGAGACACTAAAACATGTTTTTTTTTTGTGTCAAAAATGATATTATTGTGTAAAACCTAAATAAATAAAAAAGTATACATATTAGGTATCGTCACGTCCGTAAGAACCTGCTCTATAAAAATAGCACATGATCTAACCTGTCAGATGAACGTTGTAAATAATAAAAAATAAAAACAGTGCCAAAACTTTTTGGCAAATTTTCCATTTTAATTCATTTTTACCCATAACAAAGCAAGGGTTAACAGCCAAACAAAACTCAATATTTATTGCCCTGATTCTTTAGTTTATAGAAATGCCCCATATGTGGTCATAAACTGCTGTATAGCCACACGGCAGGGCGCAGAAGGAAAGGAGCGCCATATGGTTTTTGGAAGGCAGTTTTTGCTGGACTGGTTTTTTGACACCATGTCCCATTTGAAGCCCCCCCGATGCACCCCTAGAGTATAAACTCCAAAAAATTACCCCATTTTGGAAACTACACCCCTCAAGGTATTCAAAACTGATTTTACAAACTTTGTTAACCCTTTAAGTGTTCCACAAGAGTTAATGGCAAATGGAGATGAAATTTCTGAATTTCTATTTTTTGTTACTTTGCCTCACAAAAAAGTGTAATATAGAGCAACCAAAAATCATATGTACCCTAAAATAGTACTAACAAAACTGCCACCTTATCCCGTAGTTTCCAAAATGGGGCCACTTTTTTGGAGTTTCTAACCTAGGGGTGCATCAGGGGGCTTTAAATGGGACATGGTGTCTAAAAACAATCCAGCAAAATCTGCCTTCCAGAAACCATATGGTGTTCCTTTCCTTCTGCGCCCTGCCGTGTGGCCATACAGCAGTTTACGACCACATATGGGGTGTTTTTGTAAACTACAGAATCAGGGCCATAAATAAAGAGTTTTGTTTGGCTGTTAACCCTTGCTTTGTTACTGGAAAAAAAATATTAAAATGGAAAATCTGCCGAAAAAGTGAAATTTTGAAATGTAATCTCTATTTTCCATTTATTCTTGTGGAACACCTAAAGGGTTAACAACGTTTGTAAAATCAGTTTTGAATACCTTGAGGGGTGTAGTTTCTTAGATGGCATCACTTTTATGGAGTTTCTACTCTAGGGGTGCATCAGGGGGGCTTCAAATGGGACATGGTGTAAAAAAAAACAGTCCAGCAAAACCTGCCTTCCAAAAACCGTATGGCATTCCTTTCCTTCTGCGCCCTGCCGTGTGCCCGTACAGCGGTTTACGACCACATATGGGGTGCTTCTGTAAACTACAGAATCAGGGCCATAAATAATGAGTTTTGCTTGGCTGTTAACCCTTGCTTTGTAACTGGAAAAAAAATATTAAAATGGAAAATCTGCCAAAAATGTGAAATTTTGAAATTGTGTCTCTATTTTCCATTAAATCTTGTGCAACACCTAAAGGGTTAACATAGTTTGTAACATCAGTTTTGAATACCTTGAGGGGTGTAGTTTCTTAGATGGGGTCACTTTTATGGAGTTTCTACTCTAGGGGTGCATCAGGGGGGCTTCAAATGGGACATGGTGTAAAAAAACAGTCCAGCAAAATTAGCCCTCCAGAAACCAAACGGCGCACCTTTCACTCTATGCCCCGCTGTGTGGCCATACAGTAGTTTACAGCCACATATGGGGTGTTTCTGTGAACATCAGAGTCAGGGCAATAAAGATACAGTCTTGTTTGGCTGTTAACCCTTGCTTTGTTAGTGGAAAAAATGGGTTAAAATTGAAAATTAGGCAAAAAAATGAAATTCTCAAATTTCATCTCCATTTGCCAATAACTCTTGTGCAACACCTAAAGGGTTAATGACATATGTAAAATCAGTTTTGAATACCTTGAGGGGTGTAGTTTCTTAGATGGGGTCACTTTTAGGGAGTTTCTACTCTAGGGGTGCATCAGGGGGCTTCAAATGGGACATGGTGTAAATAAACCAGTCCATAAAAATCAGCCTTCCAAAAACCAAACGGCGCACCTTTCACTCTACGCCCCGCTGTGTGGCCGTACAGTAGTTTACGGCCACATATTGGGTGTTTCTGTAAATGGAGTTACATAAACAATTAGTATAAGTGTCCATATACGTGAAATTAAACCTGGATTTGGACCCTTTAAAAATTCGCTTTTATTAGTTTTATTTTAAAAAAAAGCATAAGTATAGACAATTATCTGTTGTGTTTTTTTCATCTTGCCTGATGTTACTTATTATAACTATTATCCTCTAACCGACCCCCTGACGAACCAAATGTGGGGAAACGCGTCGGGGTAAAATATACATATAATATATAAAAATTCTGACATCTCTTGTAATAAATTCCCACTGTACAGGGTTGTACAGGGCCAGACAGGGTAGGTACGGGGACAGGGTGATCCCACCATTAGGGCTCATCCCTGGGCAGAGGACTACCTTAGGGCGGGTACAGGGAAAGAATCATCCCTAATACCCCTATTAATGTGCCCCACCCTCTACCCAACCCCAAGCCCCAAAAGTCACTAATGCTACGGGAATTTCGTATACATCTGTATTATTTTTGTATCTACTTTCTTCACCAATTCACGGTGGTAGCTGGGCAACATCTTGTCCTATTATTATTTTGGATACCCAGTTACCAAAGGGTGTCTATACTTATGCTTTTTTTAAAATAAAACTAATAAAAGCGAATTTTTAAAGGGTCCAAATCCAGGTTTAATTTCACGTATATGGACACTTATACTAATTGTTTATGTAACTCTATAAATATTCTTGTTTAAAATTATGGCCAGTTTTCTAAATGGGACAGTATTTACGGAGGCTTTAATCAAAGAGGCAGCAGATATTTTTTCGGAGAAAGAGATCCCGGGCCTCTCGTCTTCTGTTACCTGTAAATTAGCCTTCAATGATCTTTACACAGCTTTTAAGGAAAATATTAAGTCGTGGTGGGAAATTAGGTCCCTGGAAAGCTATCTGTCACATAAAATAGTCCCCAGGGGCCTACGCATAACGATTACCCCAGCTGAACGTATTCTCTCCACCAGCCTAAAAATCCGCTGGGAAGAGGAAATAACGAAGAGCTCACTCAATCTTATGAAAATTCTGCTGGAGGAAGAGAAAGGCCTTTTTGATAGGACCTCAGAGAAACTGAGCAATCTTAAGGAATCTGTCCTTAGGTTTGAAACAGACCCAGACTTTAAAAGAAGAGAATCTTCTCTCCAAACCTCTGTGGAACGGTTCCAAAATCTTATCAAGGAACGCAAACACAGACAGTTTGTGAAAGATTTGAGTGACTTCCGGGAAAATAGGGCCTATCAAGTAGTAAAAAAGTCAAATTATCCCTCTGCCTCTGAGGTCTCCTCCTCTGATATTGAATACTCAGAGAACGAGTCTACTGGGAGAGGAGACAAGGGTGGTAATAGAAAGGGCCCGGCATCCCAAAATAAAAAACAAAGGAACAAATGGAGAAGATGGGGAAGGGAAACAAACAACCAAAGAGGCGGAGGCTACCGGGAGACTACCTTACCCTCGGTGGCATCTTCCTCCTATGGGGCATCTGGTTCAGAAAATGTAACTACATATCTCCCCTCCCCGGCCGTATCTACAACATCCACAGCGGTTCCTTTTTTAGGACCGGGTCAACCACCCTATCAACTACGGGAAAGAACCAAGTAGACAACATGGTCCAAAATAGTGAAGATCTGCAGATCATTAATTTGTCTGTGCGGGACCTAAATACCGCAGAGATCTCGGTATTGAAAAAGGGACTTTCATTTGTCCCTACGACTGAGTTCAGGATCTTTACATGGATCAAAGATCTCGATCTATTTTGCCGAAAACTCAGGTGGAGGAAATACTTTGACGTTTCGAATAAACAATCCCATGATAAACTAGGGATACAGGAATGTGACCTCGCAGACCTTGCCATCCTAATGGATTTATGGGAGGAGGGTTCAAAAAAACCAGGAGAAGGTCCCTTTACTAAACTTCGCCCCAAAAGTAGGAAAATGCCCCCACCACTCAATTACGAACATATTGATATTTTCCAGCAATTGGTCACCAAAGAACTAGAAAAAGTAAAACCGCCCCGTTCACATGGCAGGAATCTGACTAGATGTGAATTTGAGGCCCTTAGGATACTGGAAAAAGACAATTCCATTGTCATCAAGCCCTCTGACAAAGGGGGAAACCTGGTGATAATGAATCATGATATGTATAAAAAGATGTGTATGGATCTCTTGAAGGACAAGGGTGGTTATCGGATTTTACCCAGTGACCCGATGGATATGTATCTAACAGAACTCCAGCAAATCCTTGATACGGGATTGGAGCAGAGGGTTATTGGCAAGTCTGAGTATCACTTCTTGCTATCAAGTCATCCACAGATCGCAACCTTTTATGGACTCCCTAAAGTTCATAAGGGGACGACCCCTTTAAAGGGTCGACCGATAGTATCCGGTGTAAACTCCATCACACAAAACTGTGGTCTGTATCTTGATCAGGTACTGAAAGATTTCGTGATGTCCCTTGCGTCATACACAAGGGACACCATGGATTTTCTGAAAAAAACTGAGTCCCTGGTGATTGAACCCTCTGTTTTATTAGCTAGCATTGACGTCGAGTCCCTGTACAGCAGTATCCCGCATGATAAGGGGCTTCTGGCGGTCACCTACTATCTTGGCACAAGGGGGAATCATTTCCAGGAACATAATCAATTCATCCTAACCCTACTCAACTTCATTCTGAGGCACAATTTTTTTCTGTTCAGCGGGCGGTTTTACCACCAGCTCAGGGGGACGGCCATGGGATGCCCTTGTGCCCCAACATATGCCAACCTCTTCCTGGGCTGGTGGGAAGACAACATCGTCTTTCCAGGTCACCACACTTGGTGGAATGAGAAGGTGGCCTTCTGGACGAGATATATCGATGACATCTTTTTGCTTTGGAATGGGAGTAGGAGGGAATTTGCTGATTTTATAAATGCCCTTAACACCAATGACATAGGCCTCAAATTTACGTCTGAGGTACAGGAAGAATGTATCAACTTCTTAGATGTCACAATATATAAACAAGGCGAAAAATTGGTCAGCACAATTTTTAGAAAATCCACGGCAACAAATTCTATACTACACTGGGGAAGCCACCACCCCACTCCACAGAAAAGAGGTATCCCTAGGGGACAATATCTCAGGATTCGCAGGAATTGTTCGGGTCTAAACGACTTTCACTGCGAATCTAGGAAACTGTACAAAAGACTGACGGATAGAGGGTACCCAAAAAGTACACTTAGAGATGCTTTTCAGCAAGCCCTAGCAACAGACAGAGAAACTTTACTTGTCCCTAAAACACATAGGGATGACGTCGGGGCGGAGACACGTCTCATCTCTACATTTGACATGGCCAACACTGAGATAAGGACCATTCTTAATAAATATTGGCCAATTTTACGGATGGACACAAGTGTTGCTAAGAACATCTCATCCTACCCAAGCATAACGTATCGCAGGGGTCAGAGTCTTAGAGACAGACTGGTCCATAGCCATTATACGCCCCAATCTCCATCGGGAACGTGGCTTAATCGCCGACCTATCGGCATGTTTAAATGTGGGACATGTAAAATCTGTCCATTCATCTCCACAGGCAAGTCGATCACATGTTCAGCAACCCAAAAGGTGTTTGTAATCCGGGATTTCATCAACTGTAAAAGCAAAGGGGTAATTTATATTTGTCGTTGCCCTTGTCCTAAGGACTATATTGGAAAGACCCTGAGGGAACTAAGAAAAAGAGTGGGCGAGCATGTAGGCGACATAAAAAATAACAGAATCACACCAGTGGCAAGTCATGTACATGAATATCACTCAGGAGATCCCCGCTCACTCACCTTCTCGGCACTAGAGCTTGTACCCATGTCCCCGAGAAAGGGGGACTGGGATAACAAAGTTCTGCGCAAAGAAACAGAGTGGATCTACAGGTGCCACTCACAAGCACCTGTTGGCCTTAATGAACGACTAACGTTTACTTGTTTTTTGTAAGGTTTCCTTATACCTCATGATTCTGAGAAGATAGTGCTGAAGGTTCGGGACTTTTCTTCCGATACTCGCCTCTATCTCTCATTAATAAATAATGGTCTCAAACTGGTCATGGGTACACAAAGTACCCGATATATGGTATCAGAAGGGTCTGTGCTATATCATGCCATACCCAGCTAAACTATCCTCTACTTAAAAAATTCTGATCAGTTGATAGCGTAGATTGTATACACGCATCTACTGATCGGATTAGCTATAACCTAGAAATGACTCTGTCTTGCTACTGTTTTGCTGTCCCTATAAACTTGGAGGGTTTTTTTTGTTTTTTTTACCGCTGGATATCTAGGAATCATGTATTCAGTGAGGCAATACCTAATAACCCCATCTGGTTGCCTCATCTGACACCCATTCTGCCCAGAGTAAAGCTTACTATAGGAACTGTATCACAAATATAATAATCTTCAACTCTGCCCCTATAAGATGCTTAATGATTGTTTAACTATAATAATCAAACTGGCATAATAGGTTGCCACAAGTGTATATACCTCATCTAAATCTTTATCATAGGGGGAGTACTTGGAGCGCTATGGCATCGCTATTCCGGAAATGACGTCTGCGTTTCAGCAGACAGGAAGCGATGCATGCGTTCCAAGGCACCGGAAGTAGCGGAGCGTGCGTTCCACCGACCGGATATGCGGCTCCCTACAGGAAAAAAGGCGCCCTTCACCGATTATTTTAAAACAGCAAACACACACAGATGCCTTAATGCCCCATCGGACACGGCAGGCGGCAGTCCAAACTATGAGGGGACATCTAACATGTAAGTTACCGCTATTTGGGATTCTATATGAACCCCTTTCTCTCTATATAGTCACAATACTGACAGCGGGCTTCTGTATGATATTTTATTTTTAGGTGACATCTCCTCTTCTGGGGAACAAATGTGAATCCTCAGTTCCTCCTCAACGGCCTGCCCCATCAAGGCATCAGTCAGGACACAGTAACTATATCCAAATTATCTGTTGTGTTTTTTTCATCTTGCCTGATGTTACTTATTATAACTATTATCCTCTAACCGACCCCCTGACGAACCAAATGTGGGGAAACGCGTCGGGGTAAAATATACATATAATATATAAAAATTCTGACATCTCTTGTAATAAATTCCCACTGTACAGGGTTGTACAGGGCCAGACAGGGTAGGTACGGGGACAGGGTGATCCCACCATTAGGGCTCATCCCTGGGCAGAGGACTACCTTAGGGCGGGTACAGGGAAAGAATCATCCCTAATACCCCTATTAATGTGCCCCACCCTCTACCCAACCCCAAGCCCCAAAAGTCACTAATGCTACGGGAATTTCGTATACATCTGTATTATTTTTGTATCTACTTTCTTCACCAATTCACGGTGGTAGCTGGGCAACATCTTGTCCTATTATTATTTTGTTTCTGTAAATGGCAGAGTCAGGGCAATAAATATACAGTCTTGTTTGGCTGTTAACCCTTGCTTTGTTAGTGGAAAAAATGGGTTAAAATGAAAAATTAGTCAAAAAAATAAAATTCTCAAATTTCCTCCCCATTTGCCAATAACTCTTGTGCAACACCTAAAGGGTTAACAATGTATGCAAAATCAGTTTTGAATACCTTGAGGGGTGTAGTTTCTTAGATGGGGTCATTTTTGGCTGGTTTCTATTATGTAAGCCTCGCAAAATGACTTCAGACCTGAACTGGTCCCTAAAAATTGAGTTTTTGTAAATTTCGGAAATATTTCAAGATTTGCTTCTAAACTTCTAAGCCTTATAACATCCCCAAAAAATAAAATATCATTCCCAAAACAATTCAAGCATGAAGTAGACATATGGGGAATGTAAAGTCATCACAATTTTTTGGGGTATTACTATGTATTACAGAAGTAGAGAAACTGAAACTTTGAAATTTGCAAATTTTTCCAAATTTTTGGTAAATTAGGTATTTTTTTGTGCAAAAAAAATAATTTTTTGGACTTCATTTTACCAGTGTCATGAAGTACAATATGTGACGAAAAAACAATCTCAGAATGGCCTGGATAAGTCAAAGCGTTTTAAAGTTATTAGCACTTAAAGTGACACTGGTCAGATTTCCAAAAAATGGCCTGGTCCTTAAGGTGAAAATGAGCCCGGTCCTGAAGGGGTTAAGGAGTTCGATATACCTGTTTCTACCAAATATTGAGGCCTGCGATATACCTGCTTCCACAAAATACTGATTAAGGGCTTTGATATACCTGTTTCCACCAAAATTTATTGAGGGGTACTTTATACCTGCTTCCAGAAAATACTGATTAAGGGGTGTGATATAACTCCTTTCACAAAATACTGATTGAGGCCTGTGATTTACAGGCTTCCACAAAATACTGATCAAGGGGTTCGATATACCTGTTACTACCAAATATTGATTGAGGCCTGCGATATACCGGCTTTCATAAAATACTGATTAAGGGGTTTAATATACCTGCTTCCACAAAATACTGATTGAGGGCTGCGATATACCTGCTTCCACAAAATACTGATTAAGGGTTTTGATATACCTGTTTCCACCAAATACTGATTGAGGGCTGCAATATGCCTGCTTCCACAAAATAGTGATTAAGGAGTTCGATATACCTGTTTCTACCAAATATTGAGGCCTGCGATTTACCTGCTTCCACAAAATACTGATTAAGGGCTTTGATATACCTGTTTCCACCAAAATTTATTGAGGGGTACTATATACCTGCTTCCAGAAAATACTGATTACGGGGTGTGATATACCTGCTTCCACAAAATATTGATTGAGGCCTGCAATATACCTGCTTCCTAAAAATACTGATTAATGTGTTCGCTATACCTGTTTTTACCAAATATTGATCGAGGCCTGCGATATACCTGCTTCCAGAAAATTCAGATTAAGGGGTTTGATATACCTGTTTCCACCAAATATTGATTGAGGCCTGTGATATACCTGCTTCCACAAAATACAGATTAAGTGCTTCAATATAGCTGTTTCCACCAAAATTGATTGAGGGGTGCTATATACCTGTTTCCATAAAATACTGATTAAGGGGTTTGATATACCTGCTTTCACCAAATATTGATTGAGGCCTGAGATATGCCTGCTTCCACAAAATGCTGATTAAGGGGTTTGATATACCTGCTTCCACAAAATACTGATTAAGGGGTTTGATATACCTGCTTCCACCAAATATTGAATGAGACCTGCAATATACCTGCTTCCACAAAATACTGATTAAGAGCTTTGATATTCTTGTTTCCACCAAATATTGATTAAGGTCTGCAATATACCTGTTTCCACTAAATACTGATTAAGGGGTTTGATATACCTCCTTCCACAAAATACTGATTGAGGCCTGTGATTTACAGGCTTCCACAAAATACTGATCAAAGGGTTCGATATACCTGCTACTACCAAATATTGATTGAGGCCTGCGATATACCGGCTTTCATAAAATACTGATTAAGGGGTTTAATATACCTTCTTCCACAAAATACTGATTGAGGGCTGCGATATACCTGCTTCCACAAAATACTGATTAAGGGTTTCGATATACCTGTTTCCACCAAATACTGATTGAGGGCTGCAATATACCTGCTTCCACAAAATAACAATTAAGGGCTTCGATATACCTGTTTCCACCAAAATTGATTGAGGGGTGCTATATTCCTGCTTCCAGAAAATACTGATTAAGGGGTTTGATATAGCTGCTTCCACAAAATATGATTGAGACCTGAGATATACCTGCTTCCACAAAATTCTGATTAAGGGGTTCGATATACCTGTTTCCACCAAATATTGATTGAGGCCTGTGATACACCTGCTTCCACAAAATACTGATTAATGGATTCGATATACCTGTTTCCACCAAATATTGATTCAGGCCTGCAATATACCTGCTTCCACAAATACTGCTCTTCTCTAGGGACTTAGGTACAAGGCCATTTAGAAAATTGCAGGCAGAGAAAGAGGCAGGCCATTCCGCAGGGGTGGTAGGGGTCGTGCAGGTGCACCAGGCAGGAGCCTAAGTGAGAAGTTGGAGAAGGCGCGTGCGATTACTTCAAAGAGCTCACCACAGTTGGTTGAGTGGCTTACTCAGCCTTCCGCTTTTGCACCATCCTCATCCTCTGTATCTGCACACTCCTCACTCTCTGATGTGTGCACCCCCAAAGACATCACCACCATAGCCCCTCCACTCAAGTCAGAGTAATTATTTTCCCATCCATTCCTAGACCTTACCGATGCACAGCCATTTTTGACATCGAATGAGGAAGAGGAGGTAGCAACGGCTGCGACCCAGTGGTCATACGACAGTATCCAGATCAGCCTAAGGAGGGAAGTCCCTGCTGTTGCTGCATAATTAGAGATCTCTAATGTCAGTGGTGATGAAGATGACGATGATTACGTGTCGATGGACATCACGTGGGTGCCCACAAGAGAGGAAGAGGAGGGGAGTTCAGAGGGAGAGACGGAGTAGCAGAGAGGGAAGAGAAGGAGGAGAAGCAGGCAGAGCTCACAGTGCACAGTAGGCAAAAAGCAGACTGCAAATGTATATGGAGCAAGCCATCTACCATGCACGGTCACTTCTGGCGCTCCCAGGACATCAGCACATGGCTCCGCAGTGTGGGCTTTTTTTAACGTGTCAGCTGAGTGCTGACAAAAGTTCTGCAGCCTGTTCTGTCAACGCATAAATCGTGGTAAGCCCAACACTCACCTAGGGACGACCGGCTTAAGAAGTCACCTGGCCTCCCATCACCGAGCGCAGTAGGAGCAATGCCGTCAGAACCCACAAAGCCACACTTCTGGCGCTCCACGTCCTGCCTCTTCTCCTCTCTCCTCCCATTTGTCCTTCACTCCACCTTCCACTGTGCCGTCATCGCGTTCATCTAGCAGAAGGCAGGCTTCCGTGGCCCAAATGTTCGAGTGTAAAAAGTTGATGACGCTGAATAATCCTCTTGCCCAAAGGCTGACTGCTGGCTTGTCGGAACTGCTAGCCCGTCAACTACTGCCATATAAACTGGCGGACTCGGAGGCCTTTAAAAAATTTTTGCCCATTGCCAAACCGCAATGGAAGGTCCCCGGAAGGAAATATTTCTCCCAGAAGGGCATCCCAGAGCTATATGGCCACGTTAAGTGGCAAGTGGATATATTTCGGCCAAACAGTGTCAGTGCCAAGATACATCTGACCACAGACATGTGTTCTAGCAAACACGGGCAGGGAAGGTACATAACATTTACTGCCCACTGGGTGAACCTTCTGACGGCCGTCAAGCATGTTACCCCTGGCTCCCATGCAGATTTTGTGTTACCGCCACGGATTGCATGCAGGCCTACCTCTTCTCCTCCTCCTACTCCATCCTCCGTCTCCTCCTCGGCTTACTCCTCCTTTTCCACTGCTACCGCCTCTTCTGCTGTGCCCCCCAAGCTCCCCAGAACCTATTCAACGCCCTAGGTGAAACGTTGCAATGCTGTGTTGCGGCTGTTGTGCCTGGAAACCAACAACTACACCGGTCCTGCACTGCTTTCAGCTCTGCGGTCACAGGCCGATCAGTGGCTAACCCCACGCAATTTGACAGTTGGTAAAGTGGTGTGCGACAATGGTGACAATCTGCTCAGTGCGCTGTAATGGGGCAAAATGACACACGCGTGGCACACGTCCTTAACTTAGTCGTCCAGAGATTCGTTGCCAAATACCCCGGGGTCCAGAATGTCTTGCGGCAGGCCAGGAAAATCTCTGACCATTTTAGAAGATCTTACACGGCCATGGCTCGCCTTGCTGACGTTCAGCGGCGACACCATTGCCCGTCAGTCGTCTTATTTATGACAGCCCGATGCGCTGGAACTCCACCTCATATATGCTTGATAGGCTGCCCCAGCAGTAGCGCGCCTTTAACGACTACCTGTACGAACTCTCCAGCGGGACAGGTTCTGGGGAGCTTGGTTTCTTTTCACCGCGCCAATGGCTGCTCATGTGCGACGCATGCAGTCTTCTGCGGCCATTTGATGTGATCACCAAACTGGTCAGTCGCATCCAGGGAGCCATCAGTGACATAATACCTTACTCCTTCTTTCTGTAGCACACATTGCATCGTGTCATTGATCAAGCCATCGAGGAGCAGGAGCTGGAAGATGAGGAAGTCACAATGCTGAATGAATTCCCATGGGGCGCTACTCCATCTGAGACAAGTTAGCAGCAGTCTGAAGAGGAATCAGAGGAGGATGGTGGCTGGTGGGAGAAGAAGGAGGAGGAGCAAGAAGAGCAGGCTCTGAGGGGGATTCTAAACTTTTTGGTGTTATCCGTGGCTGGGGGAAAAGAGACCAAGGACAATATTCTGCTGGATGATGAGCAGGAGCGAGGGCGCTCCTCTGCTTCCAATTTAGTTCAAATGGGGTCTTCATGCTCCAGTGTTTGAAGGGGGACCCCAGTATAAAAAGCATAAAGGGCAAGGGCCAGTACTGCGTGGCAATGTACTTAGACCCCCGTACAAACACAAAATGGCGGACATGTTACCAGCATCACAGAGGGCTGTCAGAATTCATTGTTTCCAGGCCTTGCTGTGAGAGATGCTGCATTCTGCTGTTGCGGGCACTGGTAGAGGGATTTCCACCCAGAGTGAAACAGGTGAGCATACCAATCCTACCGCGCCTGCAAGAATAGGTCAGTTTGAACATGTGTTGGTCACTTCGGATATGAGATCATTCTTGCAGCCAACCCATCGACAGCCTCCCTCTGGATTCAGCCTCAGGGAATGCCGAGACCGACAGGTGTCTGACTACATTGGTTTAACGGCCGATGTGGGCATTCTGAGAAGCGAGGAACCCCTGGACTACTGGATGTGCAGGCTTGACTTGTGGCCAGAGGTGGCATAATTTGCCATGGAACTCTTGACTTGCCCCTAATTGAGTGTCCTGTCAAAAAGGACGTTCAGCGCAGAAGGGGAATAATCGCGCTCGCCTAGCTCACGACAGTGTGGACTACCTCATATTTGTAAAAATGAATGAGTCATGGATCTCGGAGGAATTCAACACCTGTGAAGACAACATGTAATTGAATTTTCTCATGCCAGCCCACACATATCCTTCACCACCCAGAACAAAGAATGGTCCTTGTCTTATGAATATACAGTGGCATAAAAGGCCTTTTCTGTCAGGTGAATGCCTAATTTTTGGGGCCTGTACTCCAGTGGCCTACAGTAAAAATTTTATCCAGTGAACGCCTAATGTACCTCCAGCCACATCATCACAAGTTCTTTTCTGTCAGGTGAATGCCTAATTTTTTGGGCCTGTACTGGACTACAGTAAAATTTTTATCCAGTGACTGCCTAATGTACCTGCAGCCACATCATCACAAGTTCTTTTCTGTCAGGTGAATGCATAATTTTTGGGGCCTGTACTCCAGTGGCCACAGTAAAAATTTTCTAGGCTCCAGCAGGGCACATTTTTGAGAGTTTTATTTTAAGACGCATAAAAATGTCCCCTGATTAAAATACATATTTTTTGTGGATATTTTTGTCAATGATCCCTATCTGGGATGTCACCGTCAATGTTGTGGGACTATTTGTGCACTTCTAGTAGGTATTTGGCGGCTGCAAATATGACCTCAAGATTTTTCAGGTTTGCCTACCATTAAAGTCAATAGGGCCCTCCGCGAACGCTCTTGATCACGAACATTTGATCGCAAATGCGCGTTCGCAAACAGTCCTGGCCGATGTTCGTCCATCACTAGTTGACGTCACTGATTATTTTGCCCTTCCCTGATCCGTCAGAACAATAACCCCCAAAATTCAGATCCTGTCTTTTGAGCATCCCCCTTCACTCGGTCAGCATTTGGTCAGTAACCCATCAGTATTGCTAAAGCCCAAAAAAACAGGAGGGGATCCAAAACAGAGATGACCCGTAAATGGAATATTTGCATATCTTCTGTGTTTTGTACCCACTCCTGCTTTTGGCTACCAAATCGTAAGCCAATTTTGATACAAAATAGGAACCACGTCATGCAGGCTTTACAGCTGTTACATTGACTGGATCCGGTGTGGTTCCCATTTTTCCTTCCTTCTAAAAGATCAGAAGAAGGGTCACATTATTGATCTCAGCCAGGCCGAAAAGCAAAATGGTGGGCCAGTCATGAAGTGGGGAGTGTGGGAAGAGCATGAGAAGTCCACATAATAGCCCTATGACATAGTGGTGAGGTGAAAGAAGCATGAGGAGACCACAGAGTGGCCCAATGACAGAGTCTGGAGGTGGTAGCAGCATCAGGAGGAGGCCACAGAGTGGCACAATGACAGTGTGGAGGTGGCAGCAAAAGCAGCATCAGGAGGAGGCCACAGGGTGACACAATGACAGAGTGTGGAGGTGGCGGCAGCAGCATCAGGAAGAGGCCACAGGGTGGCACAATGACAGTGTGGAGGAGGTTGAAGCAGCATCAGGAGGCCACAGAGTGGCACACTGACGGAGTCTGGAGGTTGCAGCAGCATCAGGAGGAGGCCACAAGGTAGCACAATGACAGTGTGTAGGTGGCAGCATTATCAGAAGGCCACAGAGCTGCACAATAACAGAGTGTAAAGGTGGCGGCAGCAGCAGCATCAGGAGAAGCCAACAGGATGGCACAATGACAGTGTGGAGGTGGCATCATCAGAAAGCCACAGAGTGGCGCAATGACAAAGTGTGGAGGTGGCAGCAAAAGCAGCATCAGGAGGAGGCCCCAGGGTGACACAATGACAGAGTGTGGAGATGGCAGCAGCATCATCACGAGGCCACAGAGTTGCACTATGACAAAGTGTAGGGGTGGCGACAGCAGCATCATCAGAAGGAGGCCACAGGGTGGCACAATGACAGTGTGTAGATGGCAGCAGCATCAGGAGGCCACAGAGTGGCATAATGACAGTGTGTAGGTGGCAGCAGCAGCATCAGGAGGAGGCCACAGGGTGGCACAATGGCAATGTGGAGGTGGCAGCAGCAGCATCAGGAGGCTACAGAGTGGTACAATGACAGAGTGTGGAGGTGGCAGCAGCAGCATGAAGAGACCACAGAGTGGCACAATGACAAAATGTGGAGTTGGCAGCATCAGGAAGCCACAGAGTGGAGAGGTGACATTGTGTTGAGGTAGTAGCAGCATCAGGAGACCACATAGTGGCAAGGTGACATAGTGTGGAGGTGGCAGCAGTATCAGGAGACCACAGAGTGGCAAGATGACATAGTGTGAAGGTGGCATCATTCATTGGTGGGTGGAAATCCTAGCTGATCCACGCCTGATTCGTCTTGACAAAGGCCAGTCTTTCCACATTTTGGGTGGACAGATGAGTTCTTCTTGGGGTAACTATAGCCCCCACCGCACTAAACACCCACTCTGATGCCAGACTACTGGCTGAGCAGCACAGGTTTTCCAAGTCAAACTCTGCCAGTTGCAGCCACAAATCCAGTTTGGCTGCCCAGTAGTCCAGCAGATATTCAATGTGGGGTGACAGGGTGCTGTCTAAGTATGCCACCACCTGCTGGTTAAGGTCTTGCTCCAGGTCTAGCTGCTGCTGCTGATGGTGAGTAGTTTCTTCACTAGGTGGGTGAAGAAAGCTGCTCATCAGCGACTCTAGACTCAAGTTGCTGCTGAAGGAGCTGGAACTGCTCCTACCCCCCACCCTGCCACAGCAGCCATGGCAGAGAAACGTGAGCACAGAGGGTCTCCCCGGTCAGACCTGCGAGAGGATGGACGATGGGGCAGATAGGCAGCGGCCAACTGACTACATAGGATGTCTCTATAGTAGTTCAGTTTGTCCTCCCTCTCAGCAGGTGTAAAAAAGGCTCCCATTTTGGACCGATAACGAGGGTCCAACAAGGTGGAGAGCCAGAAGTCATCCCTCTGCCGAAAGCTGACAATTCAGCTGTCACTACGCAAGCAAGTGAGCATGCATCGGGCCATTTGTGCAAGTGACTTGGAGGGACTCCCTGCCTCCATATCCACTGCATACTGCCACGGTGTGTCTGGGTCCTCTGCCTCGTCTTCCTCATTTCCCTGTAGCTCCTCTGGCTGCTTCTCCTCTCCTGTCACCTGTGTAGAAAAACCACCTATTTTTCTACAAATTGCTTGTGCTCCAATGTCCTCCTGCTCTTCCTCCTCCTCCAGTTCAGCCCCAACAGGGATCATATGGCCATGAGGTCTAGGCACCACGTCTCCAGTCCCCTGACCAGCCAAATTTACCAGCATCTGTTCGAGGACTTGAAGCAGTGGAATGACGTTGTTCATCCCGTAGTCCTGGCGACTGACAAATAACATGGCCTCCTCAAAGGACCTGAGCAAACGTACTCCTGTCCGCTTGGATCATCAAGAAATCGTTTATGGCCTTTCTCTGTTCGTATAGTTGGTCCAACATATGGAGGGTGGAAACGTCACATATCAGCCTATGTTGGGGGATGCCGTTCTGTTGCTGCAGCCCAAGCTGGGTGTGCTTTGCAGTTTACGAGTCGCTGAAGTGCATACAAAGTTTCCTGGCCATTTTTAGGATGTCTTGCAGAAGGGTGGAAGACTTCAGGAACCGCTTGACAACTAGATTGAACACATGTGCCATGCAGAGCGCATGGCTCAGCCATCCTTGTAGCAGAGCCAACACCATGTTCTTCCCGTTGTCAGTTACTATGTTTCCAATTTTGAGTTGTCGCAGAGAAAGCTAGGATTCAATTTCTTGATGAAGGACACAGAGCAGTTCCTCCCCTGTGTGACTCAGTTCGCCCAGGCAAACGAGGTGCAGAACAGCGTGACACTGTCATGCCCTGCACATGTGGTATGCTGGAGGGGCATTGTGAATTGCCCCTGCAGTGGAGGCTGAGGACACGTTGGAGGATCAGGAGGCAGAAGTGGACATTGTCTCAGGACCAGTGGCATGAGAACGTGGAGGCAGAAGCGGCGGAACCACATTTACATAGTGGGCCATAAAGGACATGTATTGTCCCTGACCGTAGTTACAGCTCCACACGTCGGCACTGCCGTGGACTTTGGCAGACACCGACAGGCTCAAGGACTGGTCCACCTTCTGTTCTGCATACGTGTGCAGGGCTGGTACTGCCTTTTTGGCAAAGAAATGACGGCTTGGGACTCTCCACCTCAGCTTGGCACAAGCCATCAGTTCTCTGAAAGGTGCAGAGTCCCCCACTTGGAAAGGGAGGGACTGCAGCACCAGCAACTTGGCCAGGAGCACATACAGCTTTTTCGAAGTTGGATGAGTGCACGCATACTGTTGTCTCTTGGCAATCGCTTCGATGATCGATAGCTGACGGAATGACTGACAAGAAGTAGGAGGAGGAGCAGGAACATCAGGACCAGCAGATGATGAAAAGGAAAGACAGCTCCCTTTGGCTGAGGTGGTGGAGCCTTGACTGCCTGAAATCGGGTTCATGCCACTGGGTGATGCAGCGGTTGCTGTGGCAGGCTGGAAAACCACATCAGAGCCACGGTACTCCCAAGCCACTTTATGGTGACGCTACATATGTTGAGGCAGGGCAGTGGTGCTAACATTGGCACCCTGGCCATGCTTCACCTTCCGCCCACAGATTCGACAAATGGCCACACCACTGAGTAGGTGATTTTACCCCCAACACTCTGCACTGACTGACTTCCAATGCCGCTTCTTCCGTGAACCTCTGCAGCACTACTTTCTGGGCCCTTACTTTTTCCACTTATACAGTCGGCAACGGCAAATATATATTTTTTTGCCACTAATACACACCAAAAGGGACTTTAGAACATATAATTGCACAACTAAACGGCAAATAATATAAATTTTTTTGCCACTAATTCACGACAAAAAGGGCTGTAATTTTCCCACTTCACCACACAACGGCTAATAAGCACTTTTTTCCCACTAATACAAGCCAAAAAATGCTTTAGAACATATTACTGCACTGCACAAGGGCAAATAAGACATATTTCATATAAGAAATTTTTATTGTAATAAACCCTGTTAATGGCTGTACATCCCAATAACAAGAACGGTTTGCTGGAATTACAGATCTGCATAATGGAAATTTGGATCCCCAGTCAGTGCAGCAAGGTGTAATAGGATTGTTTGTATTACCCAGGCTGTAAACTCCCCTACTGAACCCTGTTCTGCTTCAATACTGTGTAATGATTTCTCCCTATCCTTTTCCTGAACTTCTGTACAGCAAAATAAAAGTCCTAAAGTCTTTTTTTACCACAGTCCCTAGCGCCTGCTGATGTCTCTCCCTGCACTAAGTACACTGGTAAATGGCAGAATCTGAGATGGCTGAGGCTATTTATAGGTAGTGATGGAATATCGGCCGGGACGACTTGCGAATGCGCGTTCGCGATCAAATGTTCGCGAACCGCGCGTTCGTGGCGGGCCCCATTCACTTTAATGGCAGGAAAAACCTTCAGGTCATAGTTGCATCCAGGAAAACACTTACTAGAAGTACACAAATAGTCCCACAACATGGCCATTGATATACCAGAGGGGGATCATTGGCAAAAATTCCCTCAAAAAATATGCATTTTAATCAGGGGCCATTTTTATGCGTCTTAAAGGGAAACTGTCAAAAATGTGCCCTGGAACCTAGAAAAATGTTATTTCCTATCGGTTTGATGTACAAAAATGTGCAGCACTCCACGTTTTTGTATCCTGCAGAGTCCATTAAAAAAATACATACGTTACCGATTTTTTTTTTTTTACCATGGAACTGTATGGTGAACGGAGGCCACTGTACGGCATCAGTCTGAGGCATCTGTTAACGCATGAATTTTTGGTATGCATTAAATGGATGGCAAAAATAGGATGTGAACCCAGCCCTAGTGTCAGAATAAGCACCAGTACACAGCGGAGCAGGGTGGTGGAGAGGGAAGGTCGCCTGTACTGACAGAGAGCTACCAGGTCCTGGTGGTCAGGGATGAGGACTGTGTTTCCCAAGGATCATTTTCTACTGGGAAATACAGGGCACAGTATAATACACTATAATCTATATAATATAAAGATATTAGCCCTACCTTTGAATAATAATACAATTAGGTGGTCATTTATTATATATAAATACGTCTATGTTAAGCGTATTTCTGACACAGATTGTGGCGCAAAGGTCCTTAGCAATCTGCATATTTTTCGTGCTCATGCCAGGTCTAGAAAAATATGGCGCGGGCAGGGAAAGGGATACAGTTATGGACATCCAGTTATTGGGTACCACCGCCATACATTGACCGGATAACACCTCTGTACAGTGACTGGATAATACCGCCATACCATGACCGGATAAAAGGGTAAAGATGGCACAGTACAGGGAATGGCTAGGGGCACTGCACAGGGTGTGGTAAGAGGGCACAATGCAGGGTATAAGGGGGCACAGTACGCGGTGGGGGGAACAGTCACATGAAGCTGTGACATTAGAAGGTACTTATGGTGAATGTGGTACATACGCCACCATAATGAGAGGCAGAGGAGTGAGACAGGGGTATGATTTTGTGGCTAGAGATAAAAAAAATTACTGTCAGCCAGAACTATCAAATATCAGCCAATAGGCATTCACCTAACAGCAAAGAACTTTGGAATCTGTGGCTGGAGGTACATCTGGTGGTTACAGGATAAAAATGTAACTGTTGGCCAGTACAGGCCCCAAAAATTATAGGCATTCACCTGACAGCAATGAACTTTGAATTCTGTGGCTGGAGGTATATTAGGCGGTCACAGGAAAAATATGTAACTGTCGGCCAGTAGAGGCCCAAAAAATGAGGCAATAGGCATTTACCTGACAGCACAGACCTTTGGATTCTGTGGCTGGAGGTGCATTAGGTGGTCACAGGATAAATATGTAACTGTCGGGCAGTACAGGCCCCAAAAATTGGGCATTCATCTGACATAGAAGGGGTTCATCGCTTCTCAGAGCGTCCACATCGGCCGTTAACCCGATATAGTCGGACACCTGTCCGTCTAGGCGTTCCCTGGGGCTAGATTCGGAGGGCAGATGTCGATGGGTTGGCAATAAGAATGATCTCATATCTGAAGTGACCAACACATCTTCAAACCGCCCTCTTTTTGCAGGCGCGGTAGGATTGGTACCCGCACCTGTTTCCCTGTGGGTGGAAATTCCTCTGCAAGTGCACGCAACAGCAGAATGCAGCATCTCTCGCAGCAAGGCCTGGAAATGCTGCATTCTGACAGCCCTCTGTGATGCTGTTAACATGTCTACTATTTTGTGTTTGCACCGGGGTTCTAAGTATGTTGCCACCCATTACAGGTCCTTGACCTTTATGCTTTTTATACGGGGGTCCCTCTTCAAACACTGGAGCATGAAGGCCAACATTTGCACTAAATTGGAAGCAGTGGAGTGCCCTGGCTCCTGCTCATTGCCCAGGAGAAAGTCGTCCTTGGTCTCCTCCCCCCAGCCACGGACAACACCAGGGATCCCCAAAAAGTTTAAAGCCTGCTCTTATTGCTCCTCTTCCTCAACCTCCTCCTCCCCCAGCCACCATTCTCCTCTGACTCCTCTTCAGACTCCTGCTGACTTGTCTCAGATGGGAATTCATTCAGCATTGTGAATTCCTAATCTTTCAGGTTCTGCTCCTCGACGGCTTAATCAATGACATGATGCAATGCGCGCTCCAGAAAGAAGGCTTAAAGTATGATGTCACTGCCCTGCTGACCAGTTGAGTAAAAAAAACAAAAAAACTTCCCAGAACCTGTCCTGCTGCAGAGTTCGCACAGGTAATCGTTAACGCACGTTTCTGCTGGAGAAGCCTATCAAGCATATTCAAGGTTGAGTTCCAGCACGTCGGGCAGTCACAAATCAGACGTCTGATGGACAAGTGGTGTCGCCACTGAACATCAGCAAGGTAAGCCATGGCCATGTAAGATCTTCTAAAATGGCCAGAGATTTTCCTCTCCTGCCGCAAGACATCCTGGACCCCAGGGTATTTGGCAACGAATCGCTGCACGACTAAGTTAAGGACGCGTGCCATGCACGGCACATGTGTCATTTTGCCCTGTTTCAGTGTTGTCGTACACCACTTTACCAACTGTCAAATTGAGCGGGGTTAGCCACTGATTGACCTGTGACCGCAGAGCTGTAAGGAGTGCAGGACCAGTGTGGCTCTTGGCTTCCAGGCACAACAGCCACAGTACAGCATGGCAACGTCTCACCTGGCACGTCGAATAGGTTCTGGGGAGCTTGGGGGGTGCAGCGGAAGAGGCGGTAGCAGTGGAAAAGGAGGAGTCAGCCGAGGAGGAGATGGAGGATGGAGTAGGAGGATGAGAAGAAGAGGCAGGCCTGCATGCAATCCGTGGCAGTAATACCAAATCCACATGGGTGCCACGGGTTACATGCTTGATGGCTGTCAGAAGGTTCACCCAGTGGGCAGTAAAAGTTATGTACCTTCCCTGCCTATGTTTGCTGGACCACGTGTCTGTGGTGAGATGTATCTTGGCACCGACACTGTGTGCCAGAGATATATTCACTTGCTGCTGAACGTAGCCATATAGTTCAGGTATGCCATTCTGGGAGAAATATTTCCTTCCGGGGACCTTTCATTGCGGTGTTCAATGGCCACAAATTTTTTAAAGGCCTCCACGTCCACCAATTTATATGGCAGTAGTTGGTGGGCTAGCACTTCCGACAAGCCTGCAGTCAGCCGTTGGTCAAGAGTATTATCCAGCGTCATTATTTTTTTACGCTCAAACATTCAGGCCACGGAAGCCTGCCATCTTCCAGATTAACGCGACGACGGCACGGTGAAAGGTGGAGTATAGGACAAATGGGAGGAGAGAGGAGAAGGAGAAGAGCAGGACGTGGAGCAACGGGAGTGTGACTTTTTGGGTTTTGACGGCATTGCTCCCACTGGGCTCGGTGATTAGAGGACAGGTGCCTTCTTAAGGCAGTCGTCCCTAGGTGAGTGTTGGGCTTACCGCCACTTATGCGTTGACAGCACAGGCAACACTATTATCAGCAACTGACACGTTAAAAAAAGCCCACACTGCGGAGCCATGTGTCCGGCATCCTGGGAGCGCAAGATATGACCGTGCATGGTGGATGGCTCGCTCCAGATACATTTGCAGTCTGCTTTTTGCCTCCTGTGCACTGCGAGTTCTGCCTGCTTCTCCTCCTTCTCCTCCCTATCTGCTGCTCCGTCTCTCCCTCTGAACTCCACTCCTTTTCCTCTCTTCTGGGCACCTACATGATGTCCATTGACACGTCATCATCTTTACCTTCACCACCACTGAAATTAGAGATCTCTGAGTAGGCAGCAACAGCGGGGATCACCCTCCTTGGGCTGAATTGGATACTGTCGTCAGACCACTGAGTGGCGGCCACTGCTACCTCCTCTTCCTCATCCGATGCCAAGAATGGCTGAGTCACTGAATCAGTGAGTCACTCAACCAACTCTGGTGCGCCCTTTGAATTTATCGCACACGCCTTCTCCAACTTCCCACTTAGGCTCCGTCCTGGTGCACCTGCCCAACTCCTACCATCTCTGCCGAACAGTCTGCCTCTTCCTCTGCCTGTTATTTTCTAAATGACCCTCTACCTAAGTCCGTAGAGAAGAGCAGTATTTCTAGAAGAAGGTATATCGCAGCCCTCAATCAGTATTTGGTGGAAAATGGTATATAGCAATAGCACCCCTCAATCAATATTTTGTGGAAGATGATATATGGCACCCCTCAATCAGTATTTGGCAGAAACAGGTATATGGTACCCATCAATCAGTATTTTGTGGAAGCAGGTGTATCGCAGCCCTCAATCAGTATTTGGTGGAAGAAGGTATACAGCAATAGCACCCCTCAATCAGTATTTTGTGGAAGAAGGTATATGGCACCCCTCAATCAGTATTTGGCGGAAACAGGTATATAGCACCCCTCAATCAGGATTTTGTGGAAGAAGGTATATCGCAGCCCTCAAGCAGTTTTTTGGGGGGCAGCAGGTATATCACACCCATTGCAATTAGTTACTCCAATAGCGTTTGTCCCTCTAACTAGCTGCGGTATCGCAGCAGAACAGCACACAACTGCTGCACAATACAATTACACTATAATATAATTTCTATGTTAGAAAGTATATTATAGGTATATCACACCCCTGTTTATCACACCTATCAATAGCACACCTATACCAGTCCTTAAATGGGCTTTTGTGGCCCTATTCTCTAGTGTTTGGTGTCCCTAACTGTCCCTGCTCCAAAATGCACCCTCTCCCTACACTGGCAAAACACGTACAGTAAAATGGCTGCCAGATCGGGTTCTGTTATAGGGTTGGGGGGTGTCCATGTGCTTAAACATCACAATTGGCTGTCCTGTCCCACCTGATGGATGTGTCATGGGTCAAAGTTCGGCACTATACAAAAAAATACGGTGCTTGCGAATATTACCATATGTTTGCATGTTCGGCGAATCGCGAACAAGCAAAGTTCGCCGTGAAATGACCGCCGGGCGAACCGCAAGGCCATCTCTATTGATAGGGCTGTGACATCACAGGGCTGGCTGGCTGCTGATTGGCTGCATGCATGGCATTGTGGGTGATCCCTCATTCCCAGAGTTCCTTGCTTCATGTCCTAACACGTGTAGCAGCCATTTTAGAAAAATTGGGATTCGTTAACACGAAGCATGAGGAAATCCGAATTCGGTGTGAATCAAATTTTTCCTGAAATTCGGATCGAATTCCACTTCTTCAACTTCAATTTGCTCATCTCTAGTCACTATTTTATCATGTGTTCATACGTGTTGAATTAAATTTATTTCCAAATAATAATTAAACAAGAGTGTATCTAAGCAACAGAATGATGAGAGTAATGATGCTGAGGATGATGATCAGCATTTCATTTGTTTCTGATAATGATTATATCTTGAATGCTACAATCATTCCTGCCAGTTTGACTGAAGTGGGTCAATATTAAGTTCCACTGAACATTGCATTTAAAAAAGGTAGAATGGAGATGCTTTCTCTGGAATATCGAAGTTCACTGAGCAAGATGCATCAAAGAAATCTCCAGTCATGCTCTGTCTGAGAAAATGAATTGTCTTCCTATTGAGTTATAGATTATCATAACCTTTAGCCTTTTTTGGATTTGTTCCACTTTCCCAAGCATCTGGGACATGCTGCAGAAATGTGTCAATCTACATTTGCAGAACTAAAGTTGTCAGCATGTATGGCTTCATATACTAGTATCATCTCCAAATGACAATATGATGATTAGATATTTTTCTTACATGGCTTATAATTTTCTTTTTACGTTTTACTGAAACTTTGTGTACATGTATGAAGGTGTGACTTATTATTTGTCCCAAATTTGTGATGGGCTATGCTTCATTTATTTAAATTTTTTTCATTTTTCTCAAGTTAAAGTGACATTCCGGTGTTCAGACAAGAAGCTTGAAAGGAGGCTGAAGGGTAACAGAACAACACAAAAACTATACACTAAACATGTGGAATTACTTTTTTGTCACACTGTTACTCCCTAGGCTATTCCTTGATGTGGCAAGAATGGACTGGGCTTTAGTGGTAGCCCATCTGGCTACTGGTATATAGTTCCTATCTTGCATTGATGGCATCTGTTTCCATGACTCCCTTGTCTCCATCCTCTTGTGCAGTTCATATTGTGCTCCCTCACGGCTCAGCTTTTCACATTAGTTCTCAGTTACATATTGTATAACTCCTAGTGCTAGAACTGAACATTCGTGAGCAAGCAAGCTATATAACCATATTGTATTTAGGGCCAACATTCTATGATAGTTAACTTCGTATTATATCAAAATAGTATTTTTCTGATCCAGATCTACAAATCTCCTATATACCTATTTTTTTGCCCTATAAGATGTACCTGCCCATAAGACGCACCTAGGTTTTAGAGGAGGAACAGAAGATTTTTTTTTTTTACCTCTTCAGACTTCAGCTCAGAGCGCCAATTAGACCTCCAATGTTAATAAAAAAAACAATCAGACCTCAGTTCAGACCCCCAATATTAATAACACCCCAATTAGACCTCATATCAGATGCCCAATGTTAATAAGACCCCATTCAGACCTCAGATCAGATGCCCAATGTTCATAAGACCCCCAGTCAGACCTCAGATCAGACTCCAATGTGAAAAGACCCCCATTTAGACCTCAGATCAGACACCAATGTGAATGGCTCCCAATCAGACCTCAAATCAGACCCCAATGTGAATGACCCCCAATCAGACCTCAGATCAGAGACCCAATGTAAACAAGACCCCCATGCAGACCTCAGGTCAGAACCCCAACATGAATAACCCCCAATCAGATGTCAGATCAGAGCTCCAATGTGAATGACCCCATTCAGATCCACATGCTCAGAGCAGACCAAAAAAAAAACATCAACTTACTTCTCCTGCTCTGGGTGCTGCCACTCCTGAGACCCAGTTACTGTCTTTCTTGTTCTTTACGCTGTGCGGTGTGCATTAACCCGATGCGCACAGCGTGAGGTCACAGATCACCGACGTCCTCACGCTGTGTGCAGTCACAGCACACCAAGTTGCCAAGGAGGTCCGGGAAGTGGTCTCGCACATGCGTAGGAGCGAGATGCGAGCGGCCGGGAGGATGGCGGTACAAGGAGCATACAAGGTACAGAGCAGGGGGGAGGCATACAAGGTACAGAGCAGGGGGCGGTATACAAGGTACAGCGCAGGGGGGGCATATGCAGTGGGTTACATCGCAGCTCTCAGCTGCTGGGGATACAAGGCAATAGCCCGGGCTCTCTCTGTTGATAATGCGGGCGTCCCGGCACTGCAGCGCCCGCCATACCCGGCGTATAAGACGTCCCCCGACTTTTGAGAAGATTTTCATGTGTTAAAAAGTAGTCTTATACGCAGGAATATACAGTACTCGAGTATAAGCCGACCCGAATATAAGCCGAGGCCCCTAATTATACCCCCAAAAAATAGGAAAAATTATTGACTCGAGTATAAGACTAGGGTACATATAGCATCTTATGCTGGTCCCCCTCATGCCCCTATGTGTCCCCTCATGTGTCCTAAACTGCGCACATAACTGGCTTTGTGTGTAAAGTATTCTACTAGTGTGTAAAACAAGCTCTCTCCTATTGATAACATGGCCGCCTCTGTACTCACTGTCACTATGAATGCACTACAGCGAGCGGGAGCGAGCTGGCCGGCACGTGACTGACGTCACTTAGTAACGCTCCTCCCACTTCAGGAAGCAGGAGCGTTACTAAGTGACGTCAGTCACGTGCCGGCCGGGCCGCTCGCTGCAGTGCATCTTATCGTGAAAGTGAGTACAGAGGCTGGACCTGTTATCAATAGGAGAGAGATTGTTTCACGCACTAGTAAAATACTTTACACACAAAGCCAGTTATGTGAGCGGGGCCCCTTCATATATAATCGCGGCATTTTCGGGTCGGCCAAATCGCTCCTACTGGGAGCTTAACAGAGGTGCCGCGCGGACGTGCTGGGAGCTGACCGGAGCAGCTGTAAAGGTAAGTAACAGCTTCTCCGGCCCCCAACATGTCATGGTCTGTATTATGGCAATGTAAGTTGCCATAATACAGACCTAGACTCGAGTATAAGACGAGGGGGCTTTTTGAGCACAAAAATATGTGCCAAAAAACTCGTCTTATACTCGAGTATATACGGTAAGTTAAGGGGAAGATCAGGAGAAATGTTAGAAAATATTATTTTACGGAAAAAAACTTCCAGCAAATATGGTTGGGGAATGGTGATGAGCGGCATAAGCAATATTCAAATTTGCGATATATTGACTGACTCATTGCACACTAGGCTGCCGATGTAAGGTATGCTGACTGTACCTGTCTCATGGATAGGTTGTTGGCTTGCACTTACCTGGCTTTTGGCATACAGCCTTTGTATGATTGTCTGTTATATGTTATCTATTGTATGTTATAGGTAATGATTTATTTTAAAAATAAAATAGCATACATCTATAAAAATTTATTAATAATAGGTAGGAAAATACTTATAATAAAAATGTATTAATGATAGATAAAATAATAACTATAAAAAAAGAAGGTTATGGATGATAAATAGCATAATAAATTCTCGAAGAGCCGATATTCGTGATAAAAATTTGCGATTAGAATATTCGCGCTCAACACTATTGGGGAATCAGCCATAATTGAATGTAAAAATGTCTGGGACAAACGTATATGTATCCTAAGAGGTAACCCATGTAGTATTTTCTGCCATCATTTTTTCCTCCATGGGCTAATGGTGCTTGAAGAAAACTGAACATGTGAAGTGGTTCATTGACTATAATGTGTCAGTGCTGAGTCCATGTGCTGTCTGATCCATGCTTAGACAGCACACAGACATGAACATCATTCATCTGAATGGGCCCTAGCTACATGATTTCTGTAAACTGTTTTGACACATGTGTGTATGTGCCCTAACATGATTATTGCCATAATAATCTTCAAAAGTGATGAGTGAAGCAAGCTTCGGATCCTAGATCTGAAGTCGCTTCCCTCAAAACTTAGTTTGAATACTGTACAGAGATTCGTCTCCATACAGTATTCAAATGTATGGGCTCTGGTGAGTTGAAATGAGTTATCACCAAAGTCTCCCAAGACTTCAGTGAATAACTTCAGCATTCGATTTTTTAAATTAAAAATCAATTTAAAACTGGAATCTGTAGTCGGCTTCAGTACTGGCTGGTGCCTTGGTACTAAAGCCGACTTCGGAACCAAGTTTTAAAATGGTTTCCAAGTTCATCTTGGATCTGAAGCTCGATTCACACATCCCTGATCTTCCGTGCTGTGGAATATGTAAGCTTCCCCATGCTTTCCCAGCAAAAGAGTGAGATAAACAGGTTAATTTACAGCACCCTACTTCTACAGTTTACTGAAAGATTGTAGCCTGCCGTAAATATAAACATGTATTCTGCAGGACAGTGGGAATCTTAAAATACCATTCAATCTTTATGGTTTTAAGAATGTTCTCATAATAAACTTGATCAACTTTTAACATTAATTTCAAAATCATAAAGTGCTGATATAATCCAGAAGTGGAAATGGTTTAATTTAAGTCCGATATGCAAAATTCAATAGTTGGAAGGCCAGCGGACTGCAGGAAATATTTATTACTTTTTAAACAATCAGTCTTGGCTTAGTATGTACTGGGAAACATGAGCTCTGAAGAGAATCTTAGAGTCTGCTATACACTACTGGGAGGAAGTACAAAGGTGATATTGTGACATAAAGACTGGAAAAGGTGTCATAAATTCAGAAAATGGAGCCCATACAAAGAAACAAGAGAGAAAATGGACTGAAGTGATAATCTCCGTAGGACTTCAGAGCCCGAAATGGACAAGCATGGGTATATTACATAACTATTCTCATGAGTGACAATTAATAAATTGTTGTAAAACAATATTGCATTACTTTAAATTAGATTGGGCAATTTACCCCCCATTGTTGTAAAATAATATTGCATTACTTTAAATTAGATTGGGCCATTTTTTTTTTTTTAATACATTAATCTTTGAAATCCATAACTTTTTTCATTCAGCTATGTAAATCATTTTGGACCTGTTTTTCTGTGATACATGGGGCTTCATTGTCATGTTATTTTTATTTTAGTATTGGTTTTATCAAAAGGAGAAATGTACAAAAAAGGTAAAATAGTCTGTTTTTAATATTTTTAAAATATTTTTAAAGAGGACCTTTCACCGCTCCTGACATGTCTGTTTTAATAGCTAAATGCATTTCCCATGTAATAACAATTCTGGAGCATCTATTCTTAGGTCTCTAAGTTGTGCCAATCTTCTGTTATTTCTACTAGAAATGATGAATGAATTGCATTATCTTTCAGTAAGGGTACAGTGGGGAGTTAACAAGTTGGGGGTGTGTACCTGCACAGTCTGCCTCTAACCAATCAATGGAATGCTTCCATTTTCAGACTGTGCAGGTACACACCCCCAACTTGTTACCTCCCCTCTGTACCCTTACTGAATGCTAATGCAATTCATTCTTAACTTCTAGTAGAAATAATAGAGGAATGGGACAACATACAGTCATAAGAATAGATGTTCCAGAATTGTTAGTACGTGGGGAATGCATGATGCTATTAAAACAGAAATGCCAGAAGTGATAAAAGGTCCTCTTTAAAATGATTGTTTTAATATATGAGATGTATGGGTGGGGCTAGAAGCTATGGTGTGGTGTTTGATGGTTTGTTTTCTTTTTTTATTCTTTTTTTCATTTCATTTCATTTCTTGTCTTTACTTTTCTTTTTTAATTTATAATTTATGCTCCCCATGAGGTCATACAAGACCTATGGTTGACATTTCTCCTATAACTGTAACCTCCTGAGAGGTTGTACGGGGCTTTACATCCTGACTGGAGCACCGATCTGGGTCTGCTAAGACCAAGCAGCTTGCGCAGACACTCAGGTCCTGGTAATCACATGACCACTGAGACTGGAGTAGAAAACATCATCCCTGCTTCCTGATTTTTATTAACAGCGCTTGTTTATAGAACTATGGGGAAGGCAGGGATGATTTTTAAAAAATACCAGCTTCCAGATCATTGTAAGGATGTTTTAAAATGTCCATGCAGAGATGAAAGATGACTGCCCAGGTATATATATATATATATATATATATATATATAAAAGATATATAAAATATAAAAACGGGCAGCACTCCAGCGGATAAAAAGATGAAAAAAACTTTATTTACCCATAAGGCGAATTCGCCTTATGGGTAAATAAAGTTTTTTTCAGCTTTTTATCCGCTGGAGTGCTGCCCGTTTTTATATTTTGTATTCATCTGGATTGGCTTATATCCACATTGGGCCTGTGCACCCTCTATTCATTTTTCTAAACTGTGACGGTGCTGCCATCTTTTTCTTTTTATATATATATATATATATATATATATATATATATATATATATAGTCAACGGAGGTTGGAAAGGGGTTAAACAAATTTTGAATTTGTATTGTAACATAGTAATTTGATTATTAAAATGACCATATAAGGAATATCAAATGGATTTTCCTATACACGTGGAGAGAAGGTTTAGGTTAAGCAGTAGCCAAGGGGATTTGCATACTCAATCCTTTTCCCTTTCTGGGCATAGATCAAAGTAGCTCAACACTTTCTGGTATTGTTTGCAATTACTAAAGCAATGGATTTTCAGACATTCTCAAAGAATAGGCTGAATTCTAATAAGGTTGACTGTAAAATATTCCTTTTATAATTTCAGTAAAATACATCTTTTGGAGCCATGCATTTTGCAAGGTTTATCATAAGCTCCAAGATATAGGACAGAAGTGTCTGAAACCAATTTAAGGAAAAGCATTTTTAAGACCTTCTATCTTTGAAATCCTAGGTTACCAAATCTTCATTGGAAAAGGCTTTCATTTTCTGCAGCTGCAGAGTTGTGGAAACTAGCTTATAATAAATTCATTATGTAAGTGTTACTGGAAAGATTCCCTTCCTTTACTACTGCCCTCTGTGCCTTTGAAATATAAATGCACTAGTATTTAATCAGCTATCCCGGAATCAGAACAATGAGTTGAAGAGAAGCTATCTGATGGATAATAACCTCTATGCATCTCTCAGAGAAAGAGAATGTCTGTTTTGTGAAACCTTCAAGTTTTAATCACGGCATAACAGTGCAAAAAAGGGCTTAGATGAGATACAGTACCATTTATTTTTTGGTTGTCCTTTCACTAAACTTTTGGATTATGGATTGTCAGCCTTAAATGACTTCATAGCACTATACACATGAATGAGTTAGAGCAAATTTTAGATTTTTTTTTATAGAACTGTATATATATATATATATATATATATATATGTATATGAACATGTTCTTATAAGAGAAGCAGCAAAGCAAACAAAAGAGTTAGTGATGGCCCATATTGGCAATGTTTTCCTTTACTAGACTTACAAAAATGTGACAGATATATGTTAGTGCAATATGCACACAGATCTTCAAATGCAGTGCAGAGAGCCATTAATATATACTAATCTAATATGGTACACTATTATCCATTTACTACTATTCAGAGATCTGCTACATATGTGCATAGTACTTTTGAAGGAAGAAAATGCAGTGCAATATGCAGGCAGCATGTTATAGAGCATAAGAAGGAGCTGAATATACAGTGGATATAAAATGTCAGGTTTCTGTGATGTAAAAAAATGAGACAAAGATAAATAATTTCAGAACTTTTTCCACCTTTAATGTGACCTATAAACTGTACCACTCAATTGAAAAACAAGTTGAAATCTTTTAGGCAGAGGGAAGAAAAAATATAAAATTAAAATAATATGGTTGCATAAGTGTGCACACCCTTAAACTAATACTTTGCTGAAGCACCTTTTGATTTTATTACAGCACTCAGTCATTTTGGGTATGAGTCTATCAGCATGGCACATTTTGACTTGGCAAGCTTGCCCACACTTCTTTGCAAAAACACTTCAAATCTGTCAGATTGCGAGGGCGTCTCCTGTGCACAGCCCTCTTCAGATCACCCCGCAGATTTTCAATCTGATTCAGGTCTGGGCTCTGGCTGTTCCATTCCAAAACTTTAATCTTCTTCTGGTAAAGCCATTCCATTGTTGATTTGGATGTATGCTTTGGGTCGTTGTCATGCTGAAAGATGAAGTTCCTCTTCATGTTCAGCTTTCTAGCAGAAGCCTGAAGGTTATGTGCCAATATTGACTGGTATTTGGAACTGTTCATAATTCCCTCTAGTTTAACTAAGGCCCCAGTTCCAGCAGAAGAAAAACAGCCCCAAAGCATGATGCTGCTACCACCATGCTTCACTGTGAGTATGGTGTTCTTTTTGTGATCAGTTTTAGAAACATAGAAACATAGAATGTGTCGGCAGATAAGAACCATTTGGCCCATCTAGTATGCCCAATATACTGAATACTATGACTAGCCCCTGGCCCTATCTTTTATGAAGGATGGCCTTATGCCTATCCCATGCATGCTTAAACTCCTTCACTGTATTTGCAGCTACTACTTCTGCAGGTAGGCTATTCCATTCTTTCAGTAAAGTAATACTTCCTGATATTACTTTTAAACCTTTGCCCCTCTAATTTAAAACTATGTCCTCTTGTAGCAGTTTTTCTTCTTTTTAATATTCTCTCCTCTTTTACCTTGTTGATTCCGTTTATGTATTTAAAAGTTTCGATTATATCCCCTCTGTCTCGTCTTTCTTCCAAGCTAAACATGTTAAGGTCCTTTAATCTTTCCTGGTAAGTTTTATCCTGCAATCCATGTACTAGTTTAGTAGCTCTTCTCTGAACTCTCTCCAAAGTATCAATATCCTTCTGGAGATATGGTCTCCAGTACTGTGCACAATACTCCAAATGAGGTCTCACTAGTGCTCTGTAGAGCGGCATGAGCACCCACCTCTTTCTCCTGGTAATGCATCTCCCTATACACCCAAGCATTCTGCTAGCATTTCCTGCTGCTCTATGACATTGTCTGCCTACCTTTAAGTCTTCTGAAATAATGACCCCTAAATCCCTTTCCTCAGATACTGCGGTTAGGACTGTATCACTGATTTTATATTCTGCTCTTGGGTTTTTACGCTCCAGGTGCGTTATCTTGCACTTATCAACATTCAATTTTAGTTGCCAGATTTTTGAACATTTCTCTAGTTTTCCTAAATCCTTTTCCATTTGGTGTATCCCTCCAGAAACATCAACCCTGTTACAAATCTTTGTGTCATCAGCAAAAAGACACATCTTACCATGGAGGCCTTCAGCAATTTAGCTGATAAAGATATTAAACAATATGGGTCTCAGAACAGATCCCTGAGGTACCCCACTGGTAACAAGACCATGGTCTGAATATATTCCATTGACTACAACCCTCTGTTGTCTGTCCCTCAGCCACTGCCTAATGCATTCAACAATATGGAAGTCCAAGCACAAAGACTGTCATTTATTGATAAGCATTCTATGTGGGACAGTATCAAAAGCCTTACTAAAGTCTAGAGTCTAAAGTCTAAAGTCTAAAGTCTAAAGCGATGTCTACTGCACCTCCGCCATCTATTATTTTAGTCACCCAATCAAAAAAATCAATACGATTAGTTTTACATGATCTCCCTGAAGTAAACCCATGCTGTTTTTCATCTTTCAATCCATGGGATTTTAGATGTTCCACAATCCTCTCCTTAAGTATGGTTTCCATTAATTTCCACACTATTGATGTCAGGCTTACTGGCCTATAGTTACCTGATTCCTCCCTACTACCTTTCTTGTGAATGGGCACAACATTTGCTCATTTCCAATCTTTTGAGATGACTCCTGTTACCAGTGATTGGTTAAATAAATCTGTTACTGGTTTTGCTAGTTCACCGCTAAGCTCTTTTAATAGCTTTGGGTGTATCCCATCAGGCCCCTGCTTTGTTTTTGCACCAAACATATCTTTTGGAATTATGGCCAAAATGTTCAACCTTGGTTTCATCAGACCATAACACCTTTTCCCACATGCTTTTGGGAGACTTCAGATGTGTTTTTGCAAAATGTAGCCTGGCTTGGATGTTTTTCTTCATAAGAAAAGGCTTTCGTCTTGCCACTCTACCCCATAGCCCAGACATATGAAGAATACAGTACCACACAGCCAGTACTTGCCAAATATTTCTTCAGCAACTTATTCCTCCCAGACCAGTTTTCTTCTCATCTTTTCATCAATTTTTGGAGGGACGTCCAGTTCTTGGTAATGTCACTGTTGTGCCATATTTTCTCCACTTGATGATGACTGTCTTCACTGTGTTCCATGGTATATCTAATGCCTTGGAAATTATTTTGTACCCTTCTCCTGACTGATACCTTTTAACAATGAGATTCCTCTGATGATTTGGAAGCTCTCTGTGGACCATGGTTTTTGCTGTGGGATGCGACTAAAAAAATTTCAGGAAAGGCCAACTAGAGCAGTTGAACTTTATTTGGGGTTAATCAGAGGCACTTTAAATGAGGGCAGGTGTATGCTGACTCCTATTTAACATGATTTTTAATGTGATTGCTTAATTATAAACACAGCTACATCCCCAGTTATAAGAGGGTGTGCACACTTATGCAACCACATTATTTTAGTTTTTCTTGTTTTCTTCCCTCCACCTAAAAGATTTCACCTTGTTTTTCAATTGAGTTGTACAGTTTATAGGTCACATTAAAGGTGGAAAAAGTTCTGCAATGATTTATCTTTGTCTCATTTTGACATTTTAACAGGGGGTGTAGACTTTTTATATCCACTGTATGTGTATCTATCTATATATATATATATATATATATATATATATTAAAAAATGAGGCAGCACTCCAGAGTAAAGTGAAGATGATGGACCCTTTATTGACCACCCTGCAACGTTTCAACCGCTCAATGCAGTCTTTATCATGCTTGATAAAGACTA
Organism: Bufo bufo; assembly: GCF_905171765.1. Lineage (NCBI taxonomy): Eukaryota > Metazoa > Chordata > Amphibia > Anura > Bufonidae > Bufo > Bufo bufo. Next base: position 591,601,342 of record NC_053390.1, read on the forward strand.
CATTGAGCGGTTGAAACATTGCAGAGGGGTCAATAAAGGGTCCACCATCTTCACTTTACTCTGGAGTGCTGCCTCGTTTTTGGATACATATTGCCCTATATTGACTGGTGAGCCTGCGGTTTTGAGGATTTTGCACCCATGGTTTATTAGACTAGTGCTGCTATTTGATTTTTTTGTATATATATACTGCTAAAAAAAATAAAGGGAACACTTAAACAACACAATGTAACTCCAAGTCAATCACACTTCTGTGAAATCAAACTGTCCACTTAGGAAGCAACACTGAGTGACAATCAATTTCACATGCTGTTGTGCAAATGGGATAGACAACAGGTGGAAATTATAGGCAATTAGCACGACACCCCCAATAAAGGAGTGGTTCTGCAGGTGGTGACCACAGACCACTTCTCAGTTCCTATGCTTCCTGGCTGATGTTTTGGTCACTTTTGAATGCTGGTGGTGCTTTCACTCTAGTGGTAGCATGAGACGGAGTCTACAACCCACACAAGTGGCTCAGGTAGTGCAGCTTATCCAGGATGGCACATCAATGCGAGCTGTGGCAAGAAGGTTTGCTGTGTCTGTCAGCGTAGTGTCCAGAGCATGGAGGCGCTACCAGGAGACAGGCCAGTACATCAGGAGACATGGAGGAGGCCGTAGGAGGGCAACAACCCAGCAGCAGGACCGCTACCTCCGCCTTTGTGCAAGGAGGAACAGGAGGAGCACTGCCAGAGCCCTGCAAAATGACCTCCAGCAGGCCACAAATGTGCATGTGTCTGCTCAAATGGTCAGAAACAGACTCCATGAGGGAGATATGAGGGCCCGACGTCCACAGGTGGGGGTTGTGCTTACAGCCCAACACCGTGCAGGACGTTTGGCATTTGCTGGAGAACACCAAGATTGGCAAATTCGCCACCGGCGCCCTGTGCTCTTCACAGATGAAAGCAGGTTCACACTGAGCACATGTGACAGATGTGACAGAGTCTGGAGACGCCGTGGAGAACGTTCTGCTGCCTGCAACATCCTCCAGCAGTTTGGCATTGGGTCAGAAATGGTGTGGGGTGGAATTTCTTTGGAGGGCTGCACAGCCCTCCATGTGCTCGCCAGAGGTAGCCTGACTGCCATTAGGTACCGAGATGAGATCCTCAGACCCCTTGTGAGACCATATGCTGGTGCGGTTGGCCCTGGGTTCCTCCTAATGCAAGACAATGCTAGACCTCATGTGGCTGGAGTGTGTCAGCAGTTCCTGCAAGACGAAGGCATTGATGCTATGGACTGGCCCGCCCGTTCCCCAGACCTGAAATCAATTGAGCACATCTGGGACATCATGTCTCGCTCTATCCACCAACGTCACGTTGCACCACAGACTGTCCAGGAGTTGGCAGATGCTTTTGTCCAGGTCTGGGAGGAGATCCCTCAGGAGACCGTCCGCCATCTCATCAGGAGCATGCACAGGCGTTGTAGGGAGGTCATACAGGCACGTGGAGGCCACACACACTACTGAGCCTCATTTTGACTTGTTTTAAGGACAATACATCAAAGTTGGATCAGCCTGTAGTCTGTTTTTCCACTTAAATTTTGAGTGTGACTCCAAATCCAGACCTCCATGGGTTGAAAAATTTGATTTCCATTTTTTTATTTTTGTGTGATTTTGTTGTCAGCACATTCAACTATGTAAAGAACAAGGTATTTCAGAAGAATATTTAATTAATTCAGATCTAGGATGTGTTTTTTTTGTGTTCCCTTTATTTTTTTGAGCAGTGTATATATATATATATATATATATATACAGTACAGATCAAAAGTTTGGACACACCTTCTCATTCTTTATTTTCATGACTATGAAAATTGTAGATTCACACTGAAGGCATCAAAACTATGAATTAACACATGTGGAATTATATACATAACAAACAAGTGTGAAACAACTGAAAATATGTCATATTCTAGGTTCTTCAAAGTAGCCACCTTTTGCTTTGATTACTGCTTTGCACACTCTTGGCATTCTCTTGATGAGCTTCAAGAGGTAATCCCCTGAAATGGTTTTCACTTCACAGGTGTGCCCTGTCAGGTTTAATAAGTGGGATTTCTTGCCTTATAAATGGGGTTGGGACCATCAGTTGCGTTGAGGAGAAGTCAGGTGGATACACAGCTGATAGTCCTACTGAATAGACTGTTAGAATTTGTATTATGGCAAGAAAAAAGCAGCTAAGTAAAGTAAGGGCTATTTGACCATGAAGGAGAGTGATGGGGTGCTGCGCCAAATGACCTGGCCTCCACAGTCACCGGACCTGAACCCAATCGAGATGGTTTGGGGTGAGCTGGACCGCAGAGTGAAGGCAAAAGGGCCAACAAGTGCTAAGCATCTCTGGGAACTCCTTCAAGACTGTTGGAAGACCATTTCAGTGGACTACCTCTTGAAGCTCATCAAGAGAATGCCAAGAGTGTGCAAAGCAGTAATCAAAGCAAAAGGTGGCTACTTTGAAGAACCTAGAATATTACATATTTTCAGTTGTTTCACACTTGTTTGTTATGTATATAATTCCACATGTGTTAATTCATAGTTTTGATGCCTTCATAGTCATGAAAATAAAGAAAACTCTTTGAATGAGAAGGTGTGTCCAAACTTTTGGTCTGTACTTTATATATATACAGGGAGTGCAGACTTATTAGGCAAGTTGTATTTTTGAGGAATAATTTTATTATTGAACAACAACCATGTTCTCACTGAACCCAAAAAACTCATTGATCCCAAAGCTGAATATTTTTGGAAGTAGTTTTTAGTTTGTTTTTAGTTTTAGCTATTTTAGGGGGATATCTGTGTGTGCAGGTGACTATTACTGTGCATAATTATTAGGCAACTTAACAAAAAACATATATATACCCATTTCAATTATTTATTTTTACCAGTGCAACCAATATAACATCTCAACATTCACAAATATACATTTCTGACATTCAAAAACAAAACAAAAACAAATCAGTGACCAATATAGCCACCTTTCTTTGCAAGGACACTCAAAAGCCTGCCATCCATGGATTCTGTCAGTGTTTTGATCTGTTCACCATCAACATTGCGTGCAGCAGCAACCACAGCCTCTCAGACACTGTTCAGAGAGGTGTACTGTTTTCCCTCCTTGTAAATCTCACATTTGATGATGGACCACAGGTTCTCAATGGGGTTCAGATCAGGTGAACAAGGAGGCCATGTCATTAGATTTTCTTCTTTTATACCCTTTCTTGCCATCCACGCTGTGGAGTACTTGGACACGTGTGATGGAGCATTGTCCTGCATGAAAATCATGTTTTTCTTGAAGGATGCAGACTTCTTCCTGTACCACTGCTTGAAGAAGGTGTCTTCCAGAAACTGGCAGTAGGACTGGGAGTTGAGCTTGACTCCATCCTCAACCCGAAAAAGCCCCACAAGCTCATCTTTGATGATACCAGCCCAAACCAGTACTCCACCTCCACCTTGCTGGCGTCTGAGTCGGACTGGAGCTCTCTGCCCTTTACCAATCCAGCCACGGGCCCATCCATCTGGCCCATCAAGACTCACTCTCATTTCATCAGTCCATAAAACCTTAGAAAAATCAGTCTTGAGATATTTCTTGGCCCAGTCTTGACGTTTCAGCTTGTGTGTCTTGTTCAGTGGTGGTCGTCTTTCAGCCTTTCTTACCTTGGCCATGTCTCTGAGTATTGCACACCTTGTGCTTTTGGGCACTCCAGTGATGTTGCAGCTCTGAAATATGGCCAAACTGGTGGCAAGTGGCATCTTGGCAGCTGCACGCTTGACTTTTCTCAGTTCATGGGCAGTTATTTTGCGCCTTGGTTTTTCCACACGCTTCTTGCGACCCTGTTGACTATTTTGAATGAAACGCTTGATTGTTCGATGATCACGCTTCAGAAGCTTTGCAATTTTAAGAGTGCTGCATCCCTCTCCAAGATATCTCACTATTTTTTACTTTTCTGAGCCTGTCAAGTCCTTCTTTTGACCCATTTTGCCAAAGGAAAGGAAGTTGCCTAATAATTATGCACACCTGATATAGGGTGTTGATGTCATTAGACCACACCCCTTCTCATTACAGAGATGCACATCACCTAATATGCTTAATTGGTAGTAGGCTTTCGAGCCTATACAGCTTGGAGTAAGACAACATGCATAAAGAGGATGATGTGGTCAAAATACTCATTTGCCTAATAATTCTGCACTCCCTGTATATAGAAAAAGAAAAGAAAAAAGCAGCACACATTAAACGTGGGTGCAATTCCTTATGGAGGCCTGAGACCAAAGTCCCAAATGCATAAAGAAGAAAAAAATGCAGCACTCCAGATTAGTGATCAAAAAGCAGCAACGTTTTAGCTCTCTCATTGGAGCCTTTGTCTAGCTGAGTAACATGTGCATAGTGACATACATATATAGTGCAAACAATTTACAGAATAAAAAATCCATAATTAAGTAATAAAGTGCAAATGCTCAAAGTGTAACATCATTAAAAACATAATTAATCTGTGGCCATGGTCATAGCAGAATTGAATGTGAACGTCATCAAATAAAGTGCACAGCGTGGTAAACACAGTAGTAGTATTAATGTGAATACATAATTATCAATAAATATATAAAAGTGCACAGTGGATATCAATATCAAATTGATTAAAACATTAAAAAACTTCGGATCAGTCACGTTCAATCGTGGAGACATAGTGGAATCTGCTTGGCGTCCGGAAGAGCGGTCTGCATATGCGCCGCTACACGTGCTCTCGCAAGACACGAGACAATGCATGAAGATGTGGGAACCACAACAAAAATGGCAGCTGACTATCTATCGTACAGGACGCATGCTCATACCCATACAGGCCGGCAAGTCCCTTATATAAAATTGAAAAACGACACTGAATGTGTTCAAAGCTCCACAGTTTAGGCAGACAAAAGCTGATCCGCAAACGGAAGACTAACGGGCAACCACCAGTCTCCGTGCCGGAATGTCTGTACCGGGGGTAGGGGGGGGGGGAAATCACGGAATGTCAAACCACACAAACCTTCCTTCCCAGACGTGTCAGCATATCTGCTCCGTGTCATAATCCCAGGGTTGTAAACGGAGCATCCAAGTGAAACTCAGAGCATACTCCCAACAACATCAGGGTGTCACAGTGATGTGTCCCCGGATCCCTTCCAAGACAAGGGAAAGTCACGGATAGACTAAATCAGAGCAGTACATAGTATACTTATTTAACTTATGGACAAACCAACCCGTCACGAGTCCGTGTCACCCAAGCTCCAATGGGGGGCAAGGGAGGTACAGAGTCAGAGACAAGGGTGTCCATGATCATAGTTCCCATAAAAGTGGTAACCCAACACAAATGTATACTGCATTCTACTACAATAATGGATTGCCTGCATGGTCCCTCTAGTCCTCACCAAACGTGACCATTCCTAACAATAGAATCAATGATTGCTGTCCTACAAAAAAGAGGAACACAATTAGACATATAGCACATGTTTTTTTTTACACGAAAAAGCACATGAAAAAAACAAATGCATAAATGGTGGAGATGACTAAATTATCCTGAATTCTACATTTAAAGGGTTTCTGTCACCCCACAAAACTCTTTTTTTTTTTTGGGGATAGTTAGATTCCTTATAGGGCGATATAGGAGAATATAATAGTCTTACTTACTTTCATGCGGCCGATTCTTTATAAAACAAAGTTTTATAATATGTAAATGAGGGCTCTACCAGCAAGTAGGGCGTCTACTTGCTGGTAGCCGCAGCAGCAATCCGCCCCCTCGCCGTGTTGATTGACAGGGCCAGCCGTGATCTCCTCCTCCGGCCGGCCCTGTCAGTAATTCAAAAATCGCGCGCCTCTGGTCATTCTGCGCAGGCGCTCTGAGATGAGGAGGCTCGTCTCCTCAGCACTCCCTCAGTGCGCCTGCGCCGATGACGTCTTCTCTTTCGGTGATGTCATCGGTGCAGGCGCACTGAGGAGACGAGCCTCCTCATCTCAGAGCGCCTGCGCCGAATGACCAGAGGCGCGCGATTTTTGAATTACTGACAGGGCCGGCCGGAGGAGGAGATCCCGGCTGGCCCTGTCAATCAACACGGCGAGGGGGCGGATTGCTGCTGCGGCTACCAGCAAGTAGACGCCCTACTTGCTGGTAGAGCCCTCATTTACATATTATAAAACTTCGTTTTATAAAGAATCGGCCGCATGAAAGTAAGTAAGACTATTATATTCTCCTATATCGCCCTATAAGGAATCTAACTATCCAAAAAAAAAATAATGAGTTTTGTGGGGTGACAGAAACCCTTTAAACCCTGTGGCTTCAGAGTTTCTAGTGTGTAAATCCAAAAAAGTTCTCTTCTCTTCAATAATTTGGTCTTATCACCACCTCGTCTTAGGGAGGGTATCTGTTCCAAAATCCCTTTCTGAATGTTTGGCCTCAGTGAAGTGTTTTGATACTGGAAGGTACGTTTTTTGCTTCCTAACAGAATATCTATGTTGATTGATTCGTGTTTTTAAGTCCCAAGTAGTTTCACCTATATATAAGAGGTGGCAAGGGCAGGTGAATAAATAAATAACATGGGACGAATCACATGTTAAAGGCAGGGATTTGAATTCTTCAACATTCTCAAAATACTTGCTAATATTCTCCAGTGTTTTTTTTTTTAAATGGCTGCAATATTATCACTATTGGTACTGAACTCTGACACAAAAGGAATCCGGGCCTTGGATGTGTGGTATCACCTAGCCCCTTTCTAATGGCATCATTAGTAAGAGGCTTAATTCTGACTAAATGTTCTTGAATCCGTTTTTTTGGGTGTCCTCGTGTCCGGAATTAAGAACCCATTTCTTGTAGCCTGGTCTCTACCAGAATGGGATCTTGAACAATCTTCTTGACCCTGAGCAGTTGATTAAATGGAAGTGATCTAATCATAGGTCTAGGGTGATGACTCTCAAGGCGTAATAAAGTGTTTTTGTCTGTGGGTTTCACATATAAATCCGTAACTAACCTATCCAAAAACTGTATAGTCCCCTCAGAATACGTCAAAGTAAATTTGACACTGAAGGAAAGAAACTAGAACGATGATAAAGATAATCTACACGTACCAAATTAATTTCGAAAAAAGTAGAAACTAACGTGCTTATTAAAACTATACCTTTATTATTAGCTGGGTTATGGAGCAAAAAACAGTTTGCTCAAGTGATATCCTATACATAGGAGATAGATACTCTAAAAAATACTCCTACTATAGATAGGATAAACATTAGATAGGACCAATAGAACCAGTGTTACCAAAAAGGCAGGGGGTAGTTAGGTTGATCTATTGGGAAATAAGTATCTTTCCCTGGATAGCCCTATAGGTCTAATGTGCACAGGGATACCCCCTGATGGTGGAGATACCCTGCCTCCGTACCTAGGTCTCTCTATTGCCCTAATAAAGCCCTACTCACAAAACTGGATAACAAATAAATAAATCCAGAAAAAGCAAAACACATACAGATGTCTATATGGATAAACAAAAACTCCAACGCGTTTCACCTGCACACGGCAGCTCATCAGGGGGTGATATAGAGTAAATAAATGTAGGGAATAACAAAAAATGAAGGGATAAATATAAAGATAGTACTTAGCTCCCATAGATAACCTGTTAAGCTGTACTGATGATGAAAAACACTCTGTCATTAGATGATTAGTCGATCAGAGGGGCCCTATAGACACATAAAACAGGCATCTAGAAGGCTGGAAGGGCCTGTTTTATGCTCCATAACCCAGCTAATAATAAAGGTATAGTTTTAATAGGCACTTTAGTTTCTACTTTTTTCTAAATTTGACACTGGGATCAATCGTGTTCAAAAACTGTGCGCCGACCCAAATCAGGAAAATGTTGTCGATGTACCGCCACCACCCCAGCACATGGCTGAAGTAGTGGCTCACATAGACGACAGACTCCTCAAGATGTGTCATGTAGAGATTTGCAAAGGTCGGCGTCACATTGGACCCCATCGGGGTTGCAAAAAGAAATCATCTTGAAACAAAAAATAATTGCGAGTGAGTATAAACCTCAACAAAGTAATCAAAAATTGTTGACAGTCAGTGCTGTATTGTGTCTTCTGTAGGTTCTCCTGAATTACCCGTATGCCCAATTCATGTTCTATGGAAGTATATAAACTTACCACATCGAAAGAAGCTAATAGGGCCCCTGTGGTGATACACAAATTATCAATCTTAGTCAGAAAATCATTAGTATCTCTGATGTAGGATCTGGCAGACATGGCAAATGGGCGCAAAATTTTTATCAAGGAAAATGGCTGCATTACAAAACAACAAGTCTCTACCCGAGACTATTGGACGCCCTGAAAGGGAGGTCAATGACTTGTGGATCTTTGGCAGGGTGTACAGTATAGGTGTAACCGGTTTATCACAGTATAAAAAGGTAAATTCCCTTTTTTCTTCTATATATATATATATATATATATATATATATACAGTACAGACCATAAGTTTGGACACACCTTCTCATTCAAAGAGTTTTCTTTATTTTCATGACTATGAAGGCATCAAAACTATGAATTAACACATGTGGAATTATATACAGGGTGGGCCATTTATATGGATACACCTTAATAAAATGGGAATGGTTGGTGATATTAACTTCCTGTTTGTGGCACATTAGTATATGTGAGGGGGGAAACTTTTCAAGATGGGTGGTGACCATGGCGGCCATTTTGAAGTTGGCCATTTTGAATCCAACTTTTGTTTTTTCAATAGGAAGAGGGTCATGTGACACATCAAACTTATTGGGAATTTCACAAGAAAAACAATGGTGTGCTTGGTTTTAACGTAACTTTATTCTTTCATGAGTTATTTACAAGTTTCTGACCACTTATACAGGCTTCCAGTATCCGTAGTTTCAGGTGCTGCATATCTCGTATCTTCACAGCATAGACATTTGCCTTCAGATGAACCCAAAGATAAAAGTCTAAGGGGGTCACTGGATATGCAAAATTGCTACATGATGATGTGTTTTCCTCTTTATGCACTGAAGCTGGCACGTTCCCTGAGTTTTTCCAGCAAGATGGTGCACCCACCACCACATTATGGGTGTCAGGTCCGATCATTCCTAGATGAACAGTTTCCTGGAAAGTGGATTGGTCGTCGTGGGCCAGTTGAATGGCCCCCAAGGTCTCCCGATCTGACCCCCTTAGACTTTTATCTTTGGGGTCATCTGAAGGCAATTGTCTATGCTGTGAAGATACGAGACGTGCAGCACCTCGTGACATATTTTCAGTTGTTTCACACTTGTTTGTTATGAATATAATTCCACATGTGTTAATTCATAGTTTTGATGCCTTCAGTGTGACTCTACAATTTTCATAGACGATTACTCTTGTCATAAGACTATGAAACCAATAGATGGCGCTGTTCATCTTGTTGGGGCACTAGTAAGTGGGGCACACTGCTCAACAGAGTCCACACACCGTGTAGCACTCAGCCTATAATAGCCTGCGCTAACACTGAGGTGTATATTGAATTGCTGCTATCATTCACACATCTTCTAGCACTTTATCTGCCGTAATATAAGCTTGATAGGGTGTATCTGAGGACCATTGCCCTGCTTGTAATGACTCATGAACAGCGCCATCTATTCGTTTCAAAGTCTTATGACAAGAGTAATCGTCTTGTCATAAGACTATGAAAACAATAAATATCGCTGTTTATGACTCATGAACAGCACCATCTATTGGTTTCATGGTCTTATGACAAGACAATTACTCTTGTCATAAGACCATGAAACCAATAGATGGCGCTGTTCATGAGTAGTGGAGATCACAAATTTTGCATGTCTTTCCCATGTGCCCATGTTTCTGCAAATTGGTTTTTACATGACAAAACTGTATAGAAAGGTTATTGAATATTATGTTAGGACAATCAGAAAACTTTTTGTCTCCCTAATGATATTGATCTAGGTGCGCAGGTCCACCCAAGCCATCCAACAGATCTGAAGTAACTTTGAGGCTTATTGGCTCTCAGTCAAATGAGTGCTGGTTTGGAATGTCTCACAAGGCTGCCATTATAAAGATATGCTGACTAAGTCTGTCTCATGGATAGATTGATGGCTTGCATATACCTGACTTTTGGTGTATAGCCTTTGTGTGTTTGTCTATTGTATGTCGTAGATAATAGGAGGCCAAGATGCATAAAGCTATCCTCCTAATGCTGTTTCCAAACCATTTTAATGGGGTTTCCATCAATTTCTAACTTTTTTTGTGAACCAGACACCCTCTCTTCTGCAAAGCAGGGGTGCCTGGTTTGATGCTTGGGTCTCCCACTGACTTTCATTGTATTAAATTGTACTCGAGCACCCGCAGTATTCAGTCGAGCACTCGGATGTGCCGAGCATAGCGATGCTTGAGCCCAACAGCAGTTTGGCCGAGCATGGTCTCTCAACACTATTCAATATAACTTATTTATTATATAATTTATATATTAAAATATCTGCTGTTCTATGATTAGGAGTTAAGTTTGTGGTACTGCTAAGTGGCTGATAGTCTTTGAGTGACACTGCCCACATGAGTCATAGGCATTAAAACAGCAGTGGTTTAAATGCAATACATTACAAGGCATACTAAATAGAATAGAGCAAATAGATTCTTCTGCCAAACGAATAGCATTGAGCGAATCGCACAAAATGGCACCTTCCATTTTACTTTTAAAATGCGAAGGAAACAGGGCAGGGAAGATGAAGACAGAATACTTTGCAGGCTGTCTGGCAGCCAATCATTATGCAGGATATTGGATGGTCAGTGAGGTCTGCGGAGCACAGACACCAGTGAGTTCAGCCACTGATGTGAGAGGAGGTGATATACACCAGTAACAAACAGAAGCAAGTCATCTGAAGGTTTTGCAGGGACAATTTAGGGATATATTGTTAGGTAGATTGAATTACTAGATAGAAAGTCATGTTTTGTTAGAAGCGAGAGCATAGAGGAAGTTTGTGTACGGAGACTCAGTGTCTTACAGTAAGAGCAGCTACTGGAGCCATTCACGTCTTGCACTGACTGCACAAAGATCCTTCGCAAATTTTTTTTTTTCTGTGCATGAGTCAGTCTTCTTCAAAAAACCTTTTACAATGCATCTATACTTCATGTGGAGTGTTTTATAGGCATATTTCCAGCACCACCAGCAGCATATATTTCACTGCATGAGCTACATAGTTGTGCTTTCTTTCAAAAACACTGTTTCAATTATGCTACCATTTATAGGTGTGCATTTTAGTGCATCAGTAGCAGTGTTCAAGTATATTCATAGCATAGCATATTTATGTCCATAGAGACATTTAATTGCTCCAGTATTTATTAGCAAACAAATTTGCTAATTGTTTTGTAAGTGTGCAAGTTAGTGCCAATGAATAAATCTGCCTTTGCTGACGTGGCTATTTATTGGTGGCCCAATCATGCCACTGCTGCTGTCTGCCTTCCATTATGTTCCATACTGTATGTCTGCTGATGCCACCGCAGCTGCTACCCCCTCTACTATGACTACCATTATCCCTACATAGCCACATATCTATTGCCTTTCCACCACTACTACTATCCCATCACAGCCGCACATCTACTGCCTTGTCCATGAAGTTCCACATCCACAATGTACTGTTGCTCCCAAAAAAGGCAGAATTTTTGGACGCTTGTTCAGAACCAACTATTGTTTCCTTTGATACTACTCTCTCTGTGTGTAACAAACACCTCAGGAATATCAACCTTATTGCCCACTTTTGTGTCATTGGCAAATGAGCAAACCTTCCAAACATCCTGCTATGTCACTGACAAACATAATAAAAAGAATAGGACTTGGGCTGGACTTACTATCTGTTATTCACTATATGTAAGATAAATTAAAATAGCAAAACTTTATTTATATTCATGTTAAAATCTTGAATGAATGGCTATCTGCCTCTGATCATGTAAAATAATGATCCAAACACTGTGTTCCAAACCTTCAACACACCTTCATCTCATTAGGTGTGGGTTGATAATATTAGTGTCTGTGGTTCAGATTGGTGTGAGGGAAGGGATGTTTTGGCACACTTATGTAGTATGTAACAATATGATTCACTGAGCTAACCTGGTGCTCAATTATAATATTAGCAATGTAGAATTTGCCAGACACAGTGTTGCCCTGTGTATCAGGCACACTAATAAAGTGTCTAGCAAAAAGGATCCCCTGAGATAATCTTGTGCTCAGCTAGATCATTAATAGCATCGATTAAGCAAAACACGGTGTTGCCCTGCGTATTGTCACTATGTAAATAGCCCTCACTTAGATAGGCTACATATATAACTAGCTTGCTAACAAGCGTCTCATTTGACACATTTCCCTGCTGGATACAACCAGCTTTTCATCAAGAGTATAGGCGCATGTACTTAAAGGGACTCTGTCACCACTTTCTAACCCCCCCTTTTAAAAGTATTGTTATCTCCATGGCGCCCCTGTGATTACAAAGGTGTTGTTAGAAGATAAATTCGCCGTCTCCTTTTGATAAAAAGAGCTTTTATCTAACCTGTCAATCTTCTTGATAAGGTGCCCAGGGCGTTTCTGTTGGTCTCAAGCTGCCGCCCGCCGCCGCCGCCGTTGGTGCCCAGCTCCTCCCCTGATGCTTTCAGCGCCGCCTGAATGTAATGAAATACGCCTCCGGCTCTCGCTCAGTGCCCCCTCCTCCTTTTCAAAGATCCCGCGCGTGCGCACAGGCCTGTGCCTGATGCGCCCGTGCGGACATTTACAATCAGCCTCATTGAGCGAAGTGCGCATGCGCGCACTTCGCTCAACCTCCTCATCAGACGAGCACTGCAGCCAGATCTTTGAAAAGGAGGAGGGGGCACTGAGCGAGAGCCGGAGGCGTATTTCATTACATTCAGGCGGCGCTGAAAGCATCAGGGGAGGAGCTGGGCACCAACGGCGGCGGCGGCGGGCGGCAGCTTGAGACCAACAGAAACGCCCTGGGCACCTTATCAAGAAGATTGACAGGTTAGATAAAAGCTCTTTTTATCAAAAGGAGACGGCGAATTTATCTTCTAACAACACCTTTGTAATCACAGGGGCGCCATGGAGATAACAATACTTTTAAAAGGGGGGGTTAGAAAGTGGTGACAGAGTCCCTTTAAGCCAGTTTGAAGAAAAATACCAAATAGGCAATATTAGCTGCACGCCACTGATGTCATGCATGCAACAGCAAGTTGCCCTCGACACTATGACGGCCGTAGCGTGGTCGCCACAGCGCGCTCCTTAAGAGCAGGTAGCCCCTGACCTTTGAGGGAGAGCCCCACTGCAGCATGTCCAATGAAGCAAGGTGGTGTGTACCACCACTCCTCCTCCAGCTGTGGGTAGACATGCACGGTGCCCGAGGGTGAGAATGATATATACAAAGTATGCAGTGATTAAACCGCAGCCATAAATAATGCTCTGGGGACAAAGCAGCATATCCTGCAGGACAATCACGGTGATCCTAATCTGAATTTTCCTGATCGCTGGCATAAATAAGTATTTTACACAGATAGGTTAGATGGTGATAAACCTTCCATAATGAAGGGAGGGATTAATAGATACTGTGACAGCCGTAGTACAGGTAGTACATTTGTCACTGGAATACAATGACTGCAATATACATAATAAACCCCTAACCAAGATAAAGGGAAGATGATTCACACTCTGTAGATACTGACATTGTCAGGGACATGGACGAAACTAGGATGTCAGCACATGTATGCTTGCACACCTAGTAAACCCCTAGAGGGAAAGGCGGGGGAAATTATTGACACTCCATGGATACTGACATAAATAGGGACATACCCGGGACTAGAATGCCTGCGCCACCTTCTAACTGTGACCGGACACACTATTCAAATGAAGCAGGTGTATAATATATAATCATTTAGTCCATTAGGTTTAACAGTATCTAAATGTCCACTCAGCTTCTTTGTGTAGAAGGAGGTTGTAGATGTCGCCCCCTCTGGGTGATGGTTTAATGTGTTCGATTCCTTGAAAACGTATGCAGTTATATCTTCTCGCATGATGCTTCAGCACATGTTGCGCTATGGATGTATCATCCTGTTTGGTATTGTTGGATAGATGCTCCCCTATCCGTCTCCTAAACTCTCTTTTGGTTTTGCCCACATATTGTTTCTGACATATGCATGTGGCCACATACACTACGCCAACAGTTTTGCAGTTAATAAATGATCTAATGTTATAAATGCGTCTTGTCACCGAGTCACTGTATTGTCTTTTTTGATGGCTTGGCAAGCGACACAGCCACCGTATTTAAAAGTGCCATGTGGTTTGTTTGAAAGCCACGTCTCATTTACGGGAGTTCTAAAGATGCTGTGGATCAATCTATCCCTCAAGTTGCCACCATTCAGGTATGTGATCTGTGGAAAGTCAGCCACCAGATCTCCTACAACTGGGTCGGATTTGAGAATACCCCAGGATTCCTGGAGAATCACCTGTACTTCTTTGTGCACCAGATCGAATGTGCCAATAATCCTTAATTTATCGTCTTGCGTGTCTCTTTTTTTAGGGTACAGTAAATTCTCCCTGTTACAGCTGACAGCATGCTGATAGGCCGTCTTTAGGGAGGAAAGAGGGTAACAACCCCTTTGTGTGAACCTTCTTTGGAGATCGCTCGCTGCCATCTTTAAGTCCGCCCACTCGGAGCAATTCCGTTGGGCCTTTAAATATTGGCCTTTAGGAATGCCACGTTTGAGTGGGATCGGATGTCCACTATCTCATTGCAAGAGGGAGTTGGTAGCTGTGGATTTCCGAAACATCTTGGTGACTATTTTTCTGGATTGACTGATGCTAATGGAGAGGTCCAGGAATGTGAGGTGGATATCACTGATTTCATAAGTAAAATACAACCCCAGCTCATTCACATTGAGCGAGGAAACAAATCCTTCAAATTCAGTCATGGTGCCCCTCCTCAGAATGAATACATTGTCGATGAACCTTATCCATAATTCAATGGACGAGGGCCATCGATCCATCACGTCACCAAAGATGATCTCCTTCTCCCACCAGCCTAGGAATAAGTTGGCATAAGTCGAGGCACATAGGCTCCCCATTGCCACGCCCCTGAGCTGGTGGTAGATATCCTGATCAAAGTAGAAGATGCCTCAGGAGAAATTGTAGCAGTTCCGTCACAAACTCATTGTGCATCGTTAAATGTGCACCTCTTTCCACCCGGAATGCTCTAATTGCCTCACATCCCTTATCATGAGGGATTGAGCTATAAAGAGCCTCAACATCTAAACTGGCTAGTTATATGCCTTCATCAAGGTGTATATCATTGAGGCGCCTTAGCACATCCATAGTCTCTCGTACATAAGACGGTAGGCTGACTAGTGTTGAGCGCGAATATTCGAATTGCGAATTTTTTTCTCGAATATCGCAATTTCGAGATTTCGCGAATATTTAGAATATCGTTCTATATATTCGCGAAATCGAATATTCTTTTTTTTTCATTTTTTTTTTATTATATTTTTTTCTTTCCCACTTCCCTAAAGTTATTCTTACCTGTCCTTTGGATTCCTGGCTTCCTGGCTGCTCCAGTCAGTGGAGTTTTCAACTTACTGCTATATTCCATATTAGCTAAATTACAATCTAATCTATATGTGTATTTTACGAAATTTCGCAATAGTCGCAATTGCGATGCGAGTAGAGTTGAGCGAACACCTGGATGTTCGGGTTCGACGAGTTCGGCCGAACTTTCGAAAAATGTTCGGGTTCGGGATCCGAACTCGACCCGAACTTCATCCCGAACCCGAACCCCATAGAAGTCAATGGGGACCCGAACTTTTGGGCACTAAAAAGGCTGTAAAACACACCCGGAAAGGGCTAGAGGGCTGCAAAAGGCAGCAAAATGTAGTTAAATCCCCTGCAAACAAATGTAGATAGGGAAATGATGAGTTAACATAAAATAAATAAAAATTAAACAATATTAATTGGAGTGAGGTCCCATAGCACAGAATCAGGCTTCAAGTCACCCACCAATGGAGAAGGTCACTTACTATTATTTTGACCACAGCACCCAGACAAAGGAGAGAGGTCCCACAGCAGAGAACCAGGCATCATATCACCCTCCACAGGAGTAGGCCACCATTTAGTTACTTTGACCCCTACACCCAGACGGAGGAGAGAGGTTACACAGCAGAGAATCAGGCATTTAGATCACCCACCACAGGAGTAGGCCACCATTGAATCAGACCCCGGCAACCATGTCAGATGGCACAAGCATAAGCTTTATATCAATCAGCACAGGAGAAGGCGACTTTGACAGACTTTGACCCCTACACCCGGACGGAGGAGAGAGGTTTCAAAGCAGAGAATCAGGCATTTAGATCACCCACCACAGGAGTAGGCCCCAATTTAATGGGACCCCGGCAACCATGTCAGATGGCACAACCATCAGCTTCATATCAATCAGCACAGGAGAAGGCGACTTTGAAAGACTTTGACCCCTACACCCAGACGGAGGAGAGAGGTTTCACAGCAGAGAATCAGGCATTTAGATCACCCACCACAGGAGTAGGCCCCCATTGAATCAGACCCTGGCAACCATGTCAGATGGCACAACCATCAGCTTTATATCAATCAGCACAGGAGAAGGCGACTTTGAAAGACTTTGACCCCTACACCCAGATGGAGGAGAGAGGTTTCACAGCAGAGAATCAGGCATCATATCAACCACCACAGGAGAAGCCACCATTTAGTTACTTTGACCCCTGCACCCAGGAAGAGGAGAGAGGCACCACAGCACATATTCTGGCATCATATCAGCCACCACAGGAGAAGCCACCATTGAGTTACTTTGACCCCCGCACCCAGGAAGAGGAGAGAGGCACCACAGCACATATTCTGGCATCATATCAGCCACCACAGGAGAAGCCACCATTGAGTTACTTTGACCCCCGCACCCAGGAAGAGGAGAGAGGCACCACAGCACATATTCTGGCATCATATCAGCCACCACAGGAGAAGCCACCATTTAGTTACTTTGACCCCTTCACCCAAACAGAGGAGAGAGGTTCCACATCAGAGAATCAGGCATCATATCAACCACCACAGGAGTAGGCCACAATTTAGTTTATTTGACCCCTGCACCCAGGAAGAGGAGAGAGGCCCCACAGCACATATTCTGGCATCATATCAGCCACCACAGGAGTAGGCCACAATTTAATGGGACCCCGGCAACCATGTCAGATGGCACAACCATCAGCTTCATATCAATCAGCACAGGAGAAGGCGACTTTGAAAGACTTTGACCCCTACACCCAGACGGAGGAGAGAGGTTTCACAGCAGAGAATCAGGCATTTAGATCACCCACCACAGGAGTAGGCCCCCATTGAATCAGACCCTGGCAACCATGTCAGATGGCACAACCATCAGCTTTATATCAATCAGCACAGGAGAAGCCACCATTGAGTTACTTTGACCCCTGCACCCAGGAAGAGGAGAGAGGCCCCACAGCACATATTCTGGCATCATATCAGCCACCACAGGAGAAGCCACCATTGAGTTACTTTGACCCCCGCACCCAGGAAGAGGAGAGAGGCACCACAGCACATATTCTGGCATCATATCAGCCACCACAGGAGAAGCCACCATTTAGTTACTTTGACCCCTGCACCCAGGAAGAGGAGAGAGGCACCACAGCACATATTCTGGCATCATATCAGCCACCACAGGAGAAGCCACCATTTAGTTACTTTGACCCCTGCACCCAGGAAGAGGAGAGAGGCACCACAGCACATATTCTGGCATCATATCAGCCACCACAGGAGAAGCCACGATTGAGTTACTTTGACCCCTGCACCCAGGAAGAGGAGAGAGGCCCCACAGCACATATTCTGGCATCATACTAACCACCACAGGAGAAGCCACCATTGAGTTACTTTGACCCCTGCACCCAGGAAGAGGAGAGAGGCCCCACAGCACATATTCTGGCATCATATCAGCCACCACAGGAGAAGCCACCATTTAGTTACTTTGACCCCTGCACCCAGGAAGAGGAGAGAGGCACCACAGCACATATTCTGGCATCATATCAGCCACCACAGAAGAAGCCACCATTTAGTTACTTTGACCCCTGCACCCAGGAAGAGGAGAGAGGCACCACAGCACATATTCTGGCATCATATCAGCCACCACAGGAGAAGCCACCATTTAGTTACTTTGACCCCTGCACCCAGGAAGAGGAGAGAGGCACCACAGCACATATTCTGGCATCATATCAGCCACCACAGGAGAAGCCACGATTGAGTTACTTTGACCCCTGCACCCAGGAAGAGGAGAGAGGCCCCACAGCACATATTCTGGCATCATATCAGCCACCACAGGAGAAGCCACGATTGAGTTACTTTGACCCCTGCACACAGGAAGAGGAGAGAGGCCCCACAGCACATATTCTGGCATCATATCAGCCACCACAGGAGAAGCCACCATTTAGTTACTTTGACCCCTTCACCCAAACAGAGGAGAGAGGTTCCACATCAGAGAATCAGGCATCATATCAACCACCACAGGAGTAGGCCACAATTTAGTTTATTTGACCCCTGCACCCAGGAAGAGGAGAGAGGCCCCACAGCACATATTCTGGCATCATATCACACACCACAGGAGAAGGCCTCTTTCAGTGATTTAGGCCTTTGGACCCAGACAGAGGAGAGAGGTCAGAGATTAGCTTCATATCCCCCAGCACAGCAGAAGACCGCTTTATTTGACTTAGGCCTCAGCACCCAGACAGAAGACAGAGGTAGCATGGCAGAGGTTATGGCTTCATGTCACCCGTTAGTTTAACCGGCCACTTTCATCTGGTTAGGCCCCGGCGCCCAGACAGAGAAGAGTTTCATTCAACTGTGGGTTTCATAAAATTTGTATCAAATAAAGAAGTGGCCCGTAGCACAACAAGACATGTTTTAGGCAGTTAATAAGGACTACTCTGCACAAGGGAGGGACAGGTCCTGTGGGATCCATGCCTGGTTCATCTTTATGAAGGTCAGCTTGTCCACGTTGGCTGTGGACAGGCGGCTGCGCTTGTCAGTAATGACGCCCCCTGCCGTGCTGAATACGCGTTCAGATAAAACGCTGGCCGCCGGGCAGGAAAGCACCTCCAAGGCATAACATGCTAACTCTGGCCACGTGGACAATTTCGAAACCCAGTAGTTGAATGGGGCCGAACCATCCGTCAGGATGTGGAGGGGTGTGCAGACATACTGTTCAACCATGTTAGTGAAATGCTGCCTCCTGCTAACACGTTCCGTATCAGGTGTCGGTGCAGATAGCTGTGGCGTGGAGACAAAACTTTTCCACATTTCTGCCATGCTAACCCTGCCCTCAGATGAGCTGGCCGTAACACAGCTGCGTTGGCGACCTCTTGCCACTCCTCTGCCTTCACCTTCCACCTGTTCCCCTGTGACATGTGGGAATGCTCTCAAGAGCGCCTCTATCAGCGTGCGCTTGTACTCGCGCATCTTACGGTCGCGCTCCAGTTCAGGAATTAAAGTGGGCACATTGTCTTTATACCGGGGATCCAGCAGGGTGGCCACCCAGTAGTCTGCACACGTTAAAACGTGGGCAACTCTGCTGTCGTTGCGCAGGCATTGGAGCATATATTCGCTCATGTGGGCCAGGCTACCCATGGGTAAGGACAAGCTGTCCTCTGTGGGAGGCGTATCGTCATCGTCCACCGTATCCCCCCAGCCACGCACCAGTGATGGGCCTGGGCTGCCACCCCGCTGTGAACTTGCGTCATCCTCGTCCCCCTCCACCTCCTCCTCCTCCTCGTCCTCCAGTACAGTGCCTTGGCTGGCGACTTGTGAACCTGTCCTCTGCTGCTTAAACAAACCTCCCTCTGAGCCACTTCGAACAGACTGGCCCGAAAGTGTTAGAAACGAGCCCTCATCCTCCTCCTCCTCCTCCACCTGGGCCACCTCCTCTAACATCATTGCCCTAAGTGTTTTCTCAAGGAGACATAGAAGTGGTATTGTAACGCTGATAACAGTGTCATCGCCACTGGCCATGTTGGTGGAGTACTCGAAACAGCGCAGCAGGGCACACAGGTCTCGCATGGAGGCCCAATCATTGGTGGTGAAGTGGTGCTGTTCGGCAGTACGACTGACGCGAGCGTGCTGCAGCTGAAACTCCACTATGGCCTGCTGCTGCTCGCACAGTCTCTCCAGCATGTGCAAGGTGGAGTTCCACCGGGTGGGCACGTCGCATATGAGGCGGTGAGCGGGAAGGCCGAAGTTCCGCTGTAGCGCAGACAGGCGAGCAGCGGCAGGATGTGAACGGCGGAAGCGCGCACAGACGGCCCGCACTTTATGCAGCAGCTCTGACATGTTGGGGTAGTGGTAAATGAACCTCTGCACCACCAAGTTCAGCACATGCGCCAGGCAAGGGATGTGCGTCAAACCGGCTAGTCCCAGAGCTGCCACGAGATTTCGCCCATTATCGCATACCACCAGGCCTGGCTTGAGGCCCACCGGCAGAAACCACTCGTCGGTCTGTTGTTCAATACCCCGCCACAACTCCTGTGCGGTGTGGGGCCTGTCCCCCAAACATATGAGTTTCAGAATGGCCTGCTGACGTTTACCCCGGGCTGTGCTGAAGTTGGTGGTGAAGGTGTGTGGCTGACCGGATGAGCTGGTGGAAGCAGTGGAGGAGGAAGCCGAGTAGGAGGAGGAGGCTACAGGAGGCAGAGAATGATGCCCTGCGATCCTAGGGGGCGGAAGGACGTGCGCCAAGGAACTGTCCGCCGGGGGCCCAGCCGCCACTACATTCATCCAGTGTGCAGTTAGTGAGATATAGCGTCCCTGGCCGTGCTTACTGGTCCACGTATCTGTGGTTAGGTGGACCTTGCCACAAATGGCGTTGCGCAGTGCACACTTGATTTTATCGGACACTTGCATGTGCAGGGAAGGCACGGCTGTCTTGGAGAAGTAGTGGCGGCTGGGAACCACATACTGCGGGACAGCCATGGCCATCAGCTTTTTGAAGCTGTCTGTGTCCACCAGCCGGAATGACAGCATTTCAAAGGCCAGCAGTTTAGAAATGCTGGCGTTCAGGCCAAGGGCTCGAGGGTGACTCGGGGGGAATTTGCGCTTCCTCTCTAAGGTTTGAGATATTGAGAGCTGAACGCTGCTGTGTGATATAGTGGAGACGCTAGTTGACGGTGGCGGTGGTGGTGGTGGCGGTGGCACATCCTCTGTTTGCTGCTCGGCAGGTGGCAACATTCCTCTCGAGGCGGAAGCCGAGGCAGCAGCGGTAGAGGGAGCAGGGGAAGCCTCAGCGAGTGCCTGGTTTTTAAGGTGTGTACCCCACTGCAGTTCATGCTTTGCATGTAGATGCCTGGTCATGCAGGTTGTGCTGAGGTTCAGAACGTTAATGCCTCGCCTCAGGCTCTGATGGCAGAGCGTGCAAGTCACTCGGGTCTTGTCGGTAGGACATTGTTTAAAGAAGTGCCATGCCAGGGAACTCTTTGAAGCTGCCTTTGTGGGGCTGGGTCCCTGTTGGCGATGTCCAGTAGCAGGCGAACTCTGGGGGCGGCGGCTCGTCTGCTTTGGCCCCCTGCTCCCTCTTTGGCTTCGCTGTTGTCTCGGTCTCACCACTACCTCTTCCTCTGAACTGTGAAAGTCATCGCCACGACCTTCAGTCCATGTGGGGTCTAAGACCTCATCGTCCTCTGCATCGTCTTCCACCCAGTCTCCCTCCCTGACCTCCTCCTGTTCAGTCTGCACACTGCAAAAAGACGCGGCAGTGGGCACCTGTGTTTCGTCATCATCAGAGAGTCGGTGACTCTGCTGTGGTGGTATTCCCATGTCCTCTTCATCTGGAGACATAAGTGGTTGTGCGTCAGTGCATGGTATGTCTTCCTCCACTGGGGAAGGGCTAGGTGGACGCCCCTGGGAAACCCTGGAAGCAGAGTCTTCAAACAGAAGAAGAGACTGCTGCATAACTTGTGGCTCAGACCGTTTCCCTGATATGCTTGGGGGTGATGTGACAGACTGATGGGCTTGGTTTTCAGGTGCCACCTGTGCGCTTTCCGCAGAAGACTGGTTGGAAGACCATGTGGTGAACGTGCTGGAAGCACTGTCGGCCACCCAATCGATTAATGCCTGTACCTGCTCAGGCCTTACCATCCTAAGAGCGGCATTGTGCCCCACGAGATATTGCGGTACATTCTGCCGGCTAGTTGAGGGAGTTCGTTCCCTACTGTGTGCGCCTGGGGCCGAACGGCCACGTCCTCTACCAGCAACAGAGGCTCCACGGACACCACCACGACCGCGTCCTCGTCCCTTAATAGTATTTTTCTTCATTGTTGCGATTCAACTCGCACCACAATGAAATATATTATTTTTTATAAGCAAAATCCCCTCACTGGAATACTTTCAGTCTTTTGACTGTATGGATTACAGATGGAATGACTGTTATATGTGAGTACCGCTTTCTTTGACAGATTCTAGTATGGGTACATATATGTTTTCCCAACCCCAGCACATTAGTTTGCTAATTCCAGATGTATGAAACGCAGGCCTAACTGTATCTAGTATATTGAACGCCAGATAAACTAACTTGGCCTTTTTTAAATAAAAAAAATTCCCTCACTGGAATACTTTCAGTCTTTTCACTGTATGGATTACAGATGGAATGACTGTTATATGTGAGTACCGCTTTCTTTGACAGATTCTAGTATGGGTACATATATGTTTTCCCAACCCCAGCAAATTAGTTTGCTAATTCCAGATGTATGAAACGCAGGCCTTACTGTATCTAGTATATTGAACGCCAGATAAACTAACTTGGCCTTTTTTAAATAAAAAAAATTCCCTCACTGGAATACTTTCAGTCTTTTGACTGTATGGATTACAGATGGAATGACTGTTATATGTGAGTACCGCTTTCTTTGACAGATTCTATTATGGGTACATATATGTTTTCCCAACCCCAGCACATTAGTTTGCTAATTCCAGATGTATGAAACGCAGGCCTAACTGTATCTAGTATATTGAACGCCAGATAAACTAACTTGGCCTTTTTTAAATAAAAAAAAAATTCCCTCACTGGAATACTTTCAGTCTTTTGACTGTATGGATTACAGATGGAATGACTGTTATATGTGAGTACCGCTTTCTTTGACAGATTCTAGTATGGGTACATATATGTTTTCCCAACCACAGCACATTAGTTTGCTAATTCCAGATGTATGAAACGCAGGCCTAACTGTATCTAGTATATTGAACGCCAGATAAACTAACTTGGCCTTTTTTAAATAAAAAAAATTCCCTCACTGGAATACTTTCAGTCTTTTGACTGTATGGATTACAGATGGAATGACTGTTATATGTGAGTACCGCTTTCTTTGACAGATTCTAGTATGGGTACATATATGTTTTCCCAACCCCAGCACATTAGTTTTCTAATTCCAGATGTATGAAACGCAGGCCTAACTGTATCTAGTATATTGAACGCCAGATAAACTAACTTGGCCTTTTTTAAATAAAAAAAATTCCCTCACTGGAATACTTTCAGTCTTTTGACTGTATGGATTACAGATGGAATGACTGTTATATGTGAGTACCGCTTTCTTTGACAGATTCTAGTATGGGTACATATATGTTTTCCCAACCCCAGCACATTAGTTTGCTAATTCCAGATGTATGAAACGCAGGCCTAACTGTATCTAGTATATTGAACGCCAGATAAACTAACTTGGCCTTTTTTAAATAAAAAAAATTCCCTCACTGGAATACTTTCAGTCTTTTGACTGTATGGATTACAGATGGAATGACTGTTATATGTGAGTACCGCTTTCTTTGACAGATTCTAGTATGGGTACATATATGTTTTCCCAACCCCAGCAAATTAGTTTGCTAATTCCAGATGTATGAAACGCAGGCCTAACTGTATCTAGTATATTGAACGCCAGATAAACTAACTTGGCCTTTTTTAAATAAAAAAAATTCCCTCACTGGAATACTTTCAGTCTTTTGACTGTATGGATTACAGATGGAATGACTGTTATATGTGAGTACCGCTTTCTTTGACAGATTCTAGTATGGGTACATATATGTTTTCCCAACCCCAGCACATTAGTTTGCTAATTCCAGATGTATGAAACGCAGGCCTAACTGTATCTAGTATATTGAACGCCAGATAAACTAACTTGGCCTTTTTTAAATAAAAAAAAAATTCCCTCAATGGAATACTTTCAGTCTTTTGACTGTATGGATTACAGATGGAATGACTGTTATATGTGAGTACCGCTTTCTTTGACAGATTCTAGTATGGGTACATATATGTTTTCCCAACCCCAGCACATTAGTTTGCTAATTCCAGATGTATGAAACGCAGGCCTAACTGTATCTAGTATATTGAACGCCAGATAAACTAACTTGGCCTTTTTTAAATAAAAAAAATTCCCTCACTGGAATACTTTCAGTCTTTTGACTGAATGGATTACAGATGGAATGACTGTTATATGTGAGTACCGCTTTCTTTGACAGATTCTAGTATGGGTACATATATGTTTTCCCAACCCCAGCACATTAGTTTGCTAATTCCAGATGTATGAAACGCAGGCCTAACTGTATCTAGTATATTGAACGCCAGATAAACTAACTTGGCCTTTTTTAAATAAAAAAAATTCCCTCACTGGAATACTTTCAGTCTTTTGACTGTATGGATTACAGATGGAATGACTGTTATATGTGAGTACCGCTTTCTTTGACAGATTCTAGTATGGGTACATATATGTTTTCCCAACCCCAGCACATTATTTTGCTAATTCCAGATGTATAAAACGCAGGCCTAACTGTATCTAGTATATTGAACGCCAGATAAACTAACTTGGCCTTTTTTAAATAAAAAAAATTCCCTCACTGGAATACTTTCAGTCTTTTGACTGTATGGATTACAGATGGAATGACTGTTATATGTGAGTACCGCTTTCTTTGACAGATTCTAGTATGGGTACATATATGTTTTCCCAACCCCAGCACATTAGTTTGCTAATTCCAGATGTATGAAACGCAGGCCTAACTGTATCTAGTATATTGAACGCCAGATAAACTAACTTGGCCTTTTTTAAATAAAAAAAATTCCCTCACTGGAATACTTTCAGTCTTTTGACTGTATGGATTACAGATGGAATGACTGTTATATGTGAGTACCGCTTTCTTTGACAGATTCTAGTATGGGTACATATATGTTTTCCCAACCCCAGCACATTAGTTTGCTAATTCCAGATGTATGAAATGCAGGCCTAACTGTATCTAGTATATTGAACGCCAGATAAACTAACTTGGCCTTTTTTAAATAAAAAAAAATTCCCTCACTGGAATACTTTCAGTCTTTTGACTGTATGGATTACAGATGGAATGACTGTTATATGTGAGTACCGCTTTCTTTGACAGATTCTAGTATGGGTACATATATGTTTTCCCAACCCCAGCAAATTAGTTTGCTAATTCCAGATGTATGAAACGCAGGCCTAACTGTATCTAGTATATTGAACGCCAGATAAACTAACTTGGCCTTTTTTAAATAAAAAAAATTCCCTCACTGGAATACTTTCAGTCTTTTGACTGTATGGATTACAGATGGAATGACTGTTATATGTGAGTACCGCTTTCTTTGACAGATTCTAGTATGGGTACATATATGTTTTCCCAACCCCAGCAAATTAGTTTGCTAATTCCAGATGTATGAAACGCAGGCCTAACTGTATCTAGTATATTGAACGCCAGATAAACTAACTTGGCCTTTTTTAAATAAAAAAATTCCCTCACTGGAATACTTTCAGTCTTTTGACTGTATGGATTACAGATGGAATGACTGTTATATGTGAGTACCGCTTTCTTTGACAGATTCTAGTATGGGTACATATATGTTTTCCCAACCCCAGCACATTAGTTTGCTAATTCCAGATGTATGAAACGCAGGCCTAACTGTATCTAGTATATTGAACGCCAGATAAACTAACTTGGCCTTTTTTAAATAAAAAAAAAATTCCCTCACTGGAATACTTTCAGTCTTTTGACTGTATGGATTACAGATGGAATGACTGTTATATGTGAGTACCGCTTTCTTTGACAGATTCTAGTATGGGTACATATATGTTTTCCCAACCCCAGCACATTAGTTTGCTAATTCCAGATGTATGAAACGCAGGCCTAACTGTATCTAGTATATTGAACGCCAGATAAACTAACTTGGCCTTTTTTAAATAAAAAAAATTCCCTCACTGGAATACTTTCAGTCTTTTGACTGTATGGATTACAGATGGAATGACTGTTATATGTGAGTACCGCTTTCTTTGACAGATTCTAGTATGGGTACATATATGTTTTCCCAACCCCAGCACATTAGTTTGCTAATTCCAGATGTATGAAACGCAGGCCTAACTGTATCTAGTATATTGAACGCCAGATAAACTAACTTGGCCTTTTTTAAATAAAAAAAATTCCCTCACTGGAATACTTTCAGTCTTTTGACTGTATGGATTACAGATGGAATGACTGTTATATGTGAGTACCGCTTTCTTTGACAGATTCTAGTATGGGTACATATATGTTTTCCCAACCCCAGCACATTAGTTTGCTAATTCCAGATGTATGAAACGCAGGCCTAACTGTATCTAGTATATTGAACGCCAGATAAACTAACTTGGCCTTTTTTAAATAAAAAAAATT
Organism: Bufo bufo; assembly: GCF_905171765.1. Taxonomy (NCBI): domain Eukaryota; kingdom Metazoa; phylum Chordata; class Amphibia; order Anura; family Bufonidae; genus Bufo; species Bufo bufo. The sequence goes on from NC_053390.1 coordinate 591,628,081, forward strand.
CCCTCACTGGAATACTTTCAGTCTTTTGACTGTATGGATTACAGATGGAATGACTGTTATATGTGAGTACCGCTTTCTTTGACAGATTCTAGTATGGGTACATATATGTTTTCCCAACCCCAGCAAATTAGTTTGCTAATTCCAGATGTATGAAACGCAGGCCTAACTGTATCTAGTATATTGAACGCCAGATAAACTAACTTGGCCTTTTTTAAATAAAAAAAATTCCCTCACTGGAATACTTTCAGTCTTTTGACTGTATGGATTACAGATGGAATGACTGTTATATGTGAGTACCGCTTTCTTTGACAGATTCTAGTATGGGTACATATATGTTTTCCCAACCCCAGCAAATTAGTTTGCTAATTCCAGATGTATGAAACGCAGGCCTAACTGTATCTAGTATATTGAACGCCAGATAAACTAACTTGGCCTTTTTTAAATAAAAAAATTCCCTCACTGGAATACTTTCAGTCTTTTGACTGTATGGATTACAGATGGAATGACTGTTATATGTGAGTACCGCTTTCTGTGACAGATTCTAGTATGGGTACATATATGTTTTCCCAACCCCAGCACATTAGTTTGCTAATTCCAGATGTATGAAACGCAGGCCTAACTGTATCTAGTATATTGAACGCCAGATAAACTAACTTGGCCTTTTTTAAATAAAAAAAATTCCCTCACTGGAATACTTTCAGTCTTTTGACTGTATGGATTACAGATGGAATGACTGTTATATGTGAGTACCGCTTTCTTTGACAGATTCTAGTATGGGTACATATATGTTTTCCCAACCCCAGCACATTAGTTTGCTAATTCCAGATGTATGAAACGCAGGCCTAACTGTATCTAGTATATTGAACGCCAGATAAACTAACTTGGCCTTTTTTAAATAAAAAAAAAATTCCCTCACTGGAATACTTTCAGTCTTTTGACTGTATGGATTACAGATGGAATGACTGTTATATGTGAGTACCGCTTTCTTTGACAGATTCTAGTATGGGTACATATATGTTTTCCCAACCCCAGCAAATTAGTTTGCTAATTCCAGATGTATGAAACGCAGGCCTAACTGTATCTAGTATATTGAACGCCAGATAAACTAACTTGGCCTTTTTTAAATAAAAAAAATTCCCTCACTGGAATACTTTCAGTCTTTTGACTGTATGGATTACAGATGGAATGACTGTTATATGTGAGTACCGCTTTCTTTGACAGATTCTAGTATGGGTACATATATGTTTTCCCAACCCCAGCAAATTAGTTTGCTAATTCCAGATGTATGAAACGCAGGCCTAACTGTATCTAGTATATTGAACGCCAGATAAACTAACTTGGCCTTTTTTAAATAAAAAAAATTCCCTCACTGGAATACTTTCAGTCTTTTGACTGTATGGATTACAGATGGAATGACTGTTATATGTGAGTACCGCTTTCTTTGACAGATTCTAGTATGGGTACATATATGTTTTCCCAACCCCAGCACATTAGTTTGCTAATTCCAGATGTATGAAACGCAGGCCTAACTGTATCTAGTATATTGAACGCCAGATAAACTAACTTGGCCTTTTTTAAATAAAAAAAAAATTCCCTCACTGGAATACTTTCAGTCTTTTGACTGTATGGATTACAGATGGAATGACTGTTATATGTGAGTACCGCTTTCTTTGACAGATTCTAGTATGGGTACATATATGTTTTCCCAACCCCAGCACATTAGTTTGCTAATTCCAGATGTATGAAACGCAGGCCTAACTGTATCTAGTATATTGAACGCCAGATAAACTAACTTGGCCTTTTTTAAATAAAAAAAATTCCCTCACTGGAATACTTTCAGTCTTTTGACTGTATGGATTACAGATGGAATGACTGTTATATGTGAGTACCGCTTTCTTTGACAGATTCTAGTATGGGTACATATATGTTTTCCCAACCCCAGCACATTAGTTTGCCAATTCAAGATGTATGAAACGCAGGCCTAACTGTATCTAGTATATTGAACGCCAGATAAACTAACTTGGCCTTTTTTAAATAAAAAAAAAATTCCCTCACTGGAATACTTTATGGCTTTTCACTGTATGGATTACAGGTGGACTGGTATTAGTAGGGGTGACACAAGCACACCCAAGTCCCTGATGTAGGATTTCTATGGCACAGACCACTATTACAAGTGATTAATGGACGTTGGGAGAGATTGTGCTGCAGCACTAGTCCCAAGATAGCCGCCGCCTATCAGCCCAATAACATGTGCCACAAAATGGTCTGCACAACCTTTAAAAAAAATAGCCTTGGACTGTGCTGCTAAATCGCTATTGGTCTGAATCCCAGGTGTAGATGTCTGACTTGTTTGGAGCTTTGGAATGCACACTGTGGCAGCTTCTGCTGCAGCACTACAAGTCGCAAAATGGCGGCCGGCGGTCAGCCCGGGTACATGTGGATGGAAAAATCACTCTGGCCACTCTAAAAATAGTCAATCCCTATCAAAAAAGCAGCTCAGCTGCAGTTGTTCAGATGAATCACAGGTGGAGGAGAGAAATTTGCTTCCAGTTATTCAATTATCCCTGCCTATTCTCGCCCTAGCATCAGCTGCGTCTAACCCTGTTCTATTCACATCGGGAGTGAGCACGTCCCGACGTGCGCACAAGCTTATAAGAGGCTGAGTCACATGCTGCACTTGGCCAATCACAGCCTTGCCAATAGTAGGCATGGCTGCGATGGCATCTTAGGGCAAGTAGTATGAGGCATGTTGATTGGCTGCTTTGCAGCCTTTCAAAATGCGCCAAAATACATGCCGAACGACGAACCCGAACCCGAACTTTTACGAAAAAGTTCGGGTTCGGGTCCGTGTCACGAACACCCCAAAATTCGGTACGGACCCGAACTATGCTCGAACTGTTCGCTCAACACTAGATGCGAGTAATATAACACGAAATATTCGCATGAAGATTTCCACTTAGCACTGCTATACTCCATATTCTAGCCTAATATGGAATATAGCTGTGCTAAGTTAGCACTGCTATATTCCATATTAGGCTAGAATATGGAGTATAGCAGTGCTAAGTTGAAATCTTCATGCGAATATTTCGTGTTATATAAGTCGCATCGCAATTTAGACTTTTTCAAATGTTCTTAATATTGCTCTAACTTCGTCTTTTAGAAATTTCGTAATATTGCTCTAACTTCGTCTCTTAGAATATTACGAATATTCTAAAAGACGAAGTTAGAGCAATATTACGAAATTTCGTAAAATACATATATAGATTGTAATTTAGCTAATATAGTGCTATAATCCCTTTTTTTTCCTGTAATTTTTTTTTGCCTCTTCTGAACTTAAGTTTTGTAAAATATGTACACTATTAAAAATTATTACTATAGCAGTATATTAGCTTAAATACAATCAATGTGTATTTTACGAAATTTCGTAATATTGCTCTAACTTCGTCTTTTAGAATATTACGAATATTCTAAAAGACGAAGTTAGAGCAATATTAAGAACATTTGCAAAAGTCGAAATTGCCATGCGAGTAATATAACACGAAATAGTCGCATGAAGATTTCAACTTAGCACAGCTATATTCCATATTCTAGCCTAATATGGAATATAGCAGTGCTAACTTAGCACAGCTATATTCCATATTAGGCTAGAATATGGAATATAGCAGTGCTAAGTTTAAATCTTCATGCGACTATTTCGTGTTATATTACTCGCATCGCAATTTCGACTTTTGCAAATGTTCTTAATATTGCTCTAACTTCGTCTTTTAGAATATTCGTAATATTCTAAGAGTTGAAGTTAGAGCAATATTACGAAATTTCGTAAAATACACATATTAGCCTAGCCATAGTCATTAGCATAGGAACGTTGCCTTATACTATCAAGATAAATTTTCGCAATATGCGAAAAAATAATTTCGCGATAATTGGAATAATTGCGAATATTCGATTTCGACGAATATAACACGAATATTCATGCGAATATTCGCGAAATATCGCGAAATCGAATATGGCACCTCCCGCTCATCACTAAGGCTGACTACAAACGATCTCAAAATCCTGTCCACATAAAGGCTAATCTTTTCTGTCAGGCTACCGATAACAGATACGATTGGTCTCCCTTTCAAAGGGGAGACCCCCTTGTATATCTTCGGTAGACTGTAAAAATATGGCAGTATCGGGTATTTAGGTAGCAAACATGCATATTCATCATCGATGACTTGCTTTCTGGCTATTAGGCCTGGGCCTTCTGCCATACCTCCCACTGCCTCATCATATCCCCAGCATCTTCTGCCCCGCTGACCGCTGCTGTCTCCACCAGATGTGTCAGAAACGTGCCTGCCAGACGCGTCCTCTGGTGATGCTGCCTCCATGCTCCATCCTATGCTGGTGTCCCATAGCGATGTGGGCCTGCCACTTCCTGTCATTTATGCTTTCAGGGGCACCTGAAGCCTATGAGGAAGCGCAGGTGGTCGCAAAGTGATGACATCATTGCATCCGCCTGCAGCGGGAATCTGAAATACAGGCTCCAGACTGAAAGAGGCCTGTAGCCTGCTTCACAGATTGATGCAAGGAATAAGACTCGGGCTGGTATTTTTTTCATTTTGTGTTCGGTCAATTCTGGTGACACTAAAACTACTAGGGGCATTGTAAAAGGGGCCTATATGAACTACTGGGGGCACTGTAAAGGGTTTTATACATAGTATTTGGAGGCAGTACAGAGCACAGCATTGCAGCATTGGAGGTTGAGCAGGATAGCACTGTTGGGGCACCAGGAGAGGAAGGATGTTGAAAAAAATGATAAAATTAAGATGTCTGTGTTATAAACTCTGCAGAAACTAGACATGGCTTAAAGATGTCATTATGCTCTGCTCCCAATTGTAATAGGTTTGTGGTTCTGTATTCTCCCAGAAGTTTAGCAGTAGTGAATGTAATGTCCAGCCAAATATAACATTAGTGCTGGGTTGGGTGGGAGTTGCGCAAAAGTATTCAAATATTTTCACATTCACTACACAACAAATTGGCCTGTCTGTTTTACAATGCCACGGCTGAATTTCAGTCCCTCTCCGGCCCTGAATAGGGCCTAGAACAAACCCTTGTGGTCACCACCAGTCATTAGTCTCTCTTCAGAAAGCACACTAGTAACTTTCACACTTTGATATCTATCCTTCAGCCAACTTCAAATCCACTGAACTATCCAGGGAATCTAGGTACATCACCTGCTAGAAGTGATTGGTTAAACAGACCAAAGAGAGGTGGAGCAATCACAGATTGAAGTTCTTAAAGAACTCTAGGGTGGATGTTATTTAGATTCATTGCCTTAATTAACATGAATTGTGCTAGATTACCAAAAATATCTGCCTCCAATATCTGCCTCCAATATCTATCAATATCTGCCTCCAAAAATATCTGCCCCCCCCAATAGATTTGGATAAGAAAGATTTTACGTGGGACTACAATGGGTCGACCAAGGGGCCTCAAGAAAAGCCAGAGACAAAAGTAGAGGCATTGCTCAATGTATTATAGTGAGTTTAATGCGACAAATGCCTATTTTAAGCTGTAATTTAGAAATTATTTTTATGTCTCTTATTTTCTGGTTCAGGTTTTGGTGTACTAATTTTTATGTTATTTTTACTATTTCTTGCATTAACAGCCTTTTTTACAGCTTCACAGGCAGGAAATAGAAATTTCATAGACCATAATAACAGTTTTTTATTATGGTCTATAGAACAAGTGATCAGAAGATCACAGGTTATACCCCTATCAGGAAGCTTAAGTTTATTAAGTAAAAAGTTATAAAAAAACATTTAAATTTTTTAAAAAAAAATTCAAATCACCCGCATTCCCAATTTTACATAAAATAATAGATAAACAATAAAAAAAAACATAACAGGTCTCGCTATGTCCGAAAATGTAAAATGTTAAAAAAAAATCTTGCACAGTGAGCGCTGTACACAGAAAAAAGGTAAAACACACATTTTGCCATTTTTTACTCACCTTGTCACCCACAAAAATTTTATAATAGTGTTTAAAAGGTCATACGTACCCCAAAAATGGTACACATAAAAACTACAGTTCATACCGCAAAAAACTAACTGTCATACAACTCTGTAGAAAGAAATGTCCAAAAGATTGGTTGATGCAGAGATTGGTGATGCAAAGAAAATATTGTATCGCTGCAATCATATTGACTTGTAGCATAAGGATTTCATGTCATTTTTAGAGCATAGTGAACGTTGTAATATCAAAACCAAAGAAACCTTGGTGTAATTATGTTTTTTGTTTAAATTTTACTCCACAAAAAAATTTTTCCCCCATTTTCTAATACAAGACAAGATAAATTAAGGGTATTTTCACACTTGCGGCAGGACGGATCCGACAGGCTGTTCACCATGTCGGATCCGTCCTGCGGCTGTTTCGCCGTGCCCCCGGGCCGCCGCTCCGTCCCCATTGACTATAATGGGGATGGGGGCGGAGCTCCGGCGCAGCACGACGGTGCACGGCTTAAGGCCGCCGAACTAAAATTACTGCATGTCAGGTTTTTTAGTCCGGCGGCTTTCTCCGTGCACCGCCGTGCTGCGCCGGAGCTCCGCCCCCATCCCCATTATAGTCAATGGGGACGGAGCGGGGGCACGGCGAACAGCCACAGGACGGATCCGACATGGTAAACAGCATGTCGGATCCGTCCTGCCGCAAGTGTGAAACTAGCCTAAATTATGTAAAAATAAGACGGGATGTCCAGCTTCCAAAAAAGACGTTGTTCTTTATTCCAAAATGACACAGAATAAAAATAATCCAACACGGCAAGCAGGTCTACATGTTTCGGTTGCTCTAATGCTGATCCTTATTCATGACACATTAGTTGCTGAATGGCTACATATTTAAATAGCTGAACTTCCTAGCACTCGCAGATGGTTTGGATTAGCAGGAGTGAACATGCAAATTGGGTTCCGCCTACTATCCAAATGCCATGTGAGTATGAAAGCAAAGATACATATAGAAATAAAAAGTTGGATGTATCAAGAAAACACATAAACTGTTTAAAAAATATATATGAGCAAAGATCAGTAATGCAGGATTAGATCATGTTTGCGATTTAACCCTGCTGGAACTCGGGAACCCATGCGAAAAATCCAATAGGACTCCCTATTTAGGAGCTTTCGCTTGTGGTCACCACCTCTTGCAGGAGGATTAACCCTTTCTAGGGCCTGAACTTGGAAGCCTGCGGTATCTCCTTGATGAGAAACCACAAAATGTAGACTGGCTGCTGAAACATTTCTCTCTCTGGTATGTGGGATGTCTGAAAGGTGTTTACAGATTCTTGTTTTTAAACTATTGGTTGTGCATCCAATATATTGCAAAGTGCAAATTGAGCAGGTAATGCAATACACCACATAGTTCGTGTTGCAATTTACATATTGTTTATTATTAAAGGAGTTATAAGTGGCTGTTGAAACAACTGTTGAGCCTGTTTTAATGTAATTGCAGCATGTACAGATGCGGTGGCCGCATTTAAATGTGCCTTTGTGCCTCAACCAAGCACTTTTTTCTTTTTTGCTGGTGTCACTGTCAGTGAAAAAACTTGGGCTAATTTTCTGCCCAATAGTAGGTGCGCGACGTGCAATGCATCTGACACCTGCAGAGCCGATGTCAGACCACTGCTCGTCACAGTTTAGGACAGGAAAGTGTTTTCTAACTATGGCACAAATTTGTGAAAATTCCAAACTGTAGTTGGTAACAAAACAGGGAACATTTTCTGCGGCTGTATTGGATTTCCTATTCATGCATGATTGTGGGTCGGGTTGTGCTCTGTCCGGAAAAACAAGTCTGTCTCTAGATTTGTTCAATACATTGGCCCTTGCTCAATCTAAAGCCCAAGGGGGGTATCTGAGCTCCGCAAGTCTCATGGCCACGGTTTCCATCTCCATTTTAAATTTTTCATCTTTGGAACAATTTCTTTTGGCCCGAATAAATTCACCCTTAAGGGATGTTACGGACCACATGTGGAGGATGGCATGATGTGGCCATGAGAGTTGTGTTACCTGACATGTCCTTGCGATAGGTACTGGAATGAACTTGATGAGTCACAGAGTCGCCCTCCAGGGAGAGATTAAGAAAGGCGATGGTGGTAATGTCATGTGAAATGGTAAATTTTAAACAGCAATGGTTATTGTTGAGAAAGGTCAAAAAAGATGGCACGGCCGCAGAACCGCCCGACTACACATACAGCAGGTCGTCGATATAGCGGCCGTACCATCTCAGGGAGCCACTCCAAGGATTGTCTGCTGAAAATAAAAAATGGCACTCCCACCAAGCCATGTAGATATTTGATATTTTCGCCCTCCATGGCAAAAATCTACATGGCTTGGTGGGAGTGCCATTTTTTATTTTAAGCAGACAATCCTTGGAGTGGTTCCCTGAAATGGCACGGCCGCTATATCGACGATGTTGTGTATGTTTGTGTGGTCGGGCGGTTCTGCGGCCATGCCATCTTTTTTGACCTTTCTCAACAATAACCATTGCTGTTTAAAATTTACCATTTCACATGACATTACCACCATCGCCTTTCTTGATTTCTCCCTGGAGGGTGACTCTGCGACTCATCAAGTTCATTCCAGTACCTATCGCAAGGACATGTCAGGTAACACAACTCTCATGGCCACATCATGCCATCCTCCACATGTGGTCCGTAACATCCCTAAAGGGGAATTTATTCGGGCCAAAAGAAATTGTTCCAAAGATGAAAAATTTAAAATGGAGATGGAAACCGTGGCCATGAGACTTGCGGAGCTCAGATACCCCCCTTGGGCTTTAGATCGAGCAAGGGCCAATGTATTGAACAAATCTAGAGACAGACTTGTTTTTCCGGACAGAGCACAACCCGACCCACAATCATGCATTAATAGGAAATCCAATACAGCCGCAGAAAATGTTCCCTGTTTTGTTACCAACTACAGTTTGGAATTTTCACAAATATGTGCCATAGTTAGAAAACACTTTCCTGTCCTAAACTGTGACGAGCAGTGGTCTGACATCGGCTCTGCAGGTGTCAGATGCATTGCACGTCGCGCACCTACTATTGGGCAGAAAATTAGTCCAAGTTTTTTCACTGACAGTGACACCAGCAAAAAAGAAAAAAGTGCTTGGTTGAGGCACAAAGGCACATTTAAATGCGGCCACCGCATCTGTACATGCTGCAATTACATTAAAACAGGCTCAACAGTTGTTTCAACAGCCACTTATAACTCCTTTAATAATAAACAATATGTAAATTGCAACACGAACTATGTGGTGTATTGCATTACCTGCTCAATTTGCACTTTGCAAAATATTGGATGCACAACCAATAGTTTAAAAACAAGAATCTGTAAACACCTTTCAGACATCCCACATACCAGAGAGAGAAATGTTTCAGCAGCCAGTCTACATTTTGCGGTTTCTCATCAAGGAGATACCGCAGGCTTCCAAGTTCAGGCCCTAGAAAGGGTTAATCCTCCTGCAAGAGGTGGTGACTACAAGCGAAAGCTCCTAAATAGGGAGTCCTATTGGATTTTTCGCATGGGTTCCCGAGTTCCAGCAGGGTTAAATCGCAAACATGATCTAATCCTGCATTACTGATCTTTGCTCATATATATTTTTTAAACAGTTTATGTGTTTTCTTGATACATCCAACTTTTTATTTCTATATGTATCTTTGCTTTCATACTCACATGGCATTTGGATAGTAGGCGGAACCCAATTTGCATGTTCACTCCTGCTAATCCAAACCATCTGCGAGTGCTAGGAAGTTCAGCTATTTAAGTATGTAGCCATTCAGCAACTAATGTGTCATGAATAAGGATCAGCATTAGAGCAACCGAAACATGTAGACCTGCTTGCCGTGTTGGATTATTGTTATTCTGTGTCATTTTGGAATAAAGAACAACGTCTTTTTTGGAAGCTGGACATCCCATCTTATTTTTACGTAGTTTGAAACTGGTGCCCCTTCCAAGCACAGTCTGTGCTTCCATCGCAAGACTGACCAAGTGAGCGCTGCCCACGGAACTTTCATACCTTCAAGATAAATTAAATGTTACCATTACAAAATACATCCCGTCCTGCAAAAAACAAGCCCTCATATGGTTATGAGCATGGAAAAATTAAAAATTTATGACTCTTGGAATGTGGGGAGGAAACATAAAAAAAAAGCAAAAAAGAAAATGGGCCTGGTCGTTAAGGGGTTAAAAGTTGTCCTACATGAGGTCAATGCCTTATTGCAATCTCTCAAATAGCATCTATAATATGTGATAAATACACAATTGCTGGAACCCCAATGATTTTGACAGTGGGGATCCCCAAATTCCCCTTTTAATGAAATGGTAGGATGCCTGTTGGTCCACTAGAGATAAGCAAAATTCAGTCCCAACGAATCAGTAAATTTTTTTTTATTCTACTCAAGTCAAAACTGCCTCCTAGGACCTATTTTTTCTCTCTTGTCATTAATTGTTTCTCTCTCTCTCTCTCTCTCTCTCTCTCTCTCTTTCCCCCCTTCCAGGCACTTTAACACAAATACAGATATAGATATTAATGTCAGAGTGACATTGATATTTATAGCTGCAGGTAAGCGTCAAAAAATGAATGGCATCAATGCCTGCCCATGTTTATACACACACATACTAGTATTGGAAAAAACAGTGACTTGCTCTGAACAAGGCGCCAAAAATTTTTCCTTTTTTTTGGAGCAGCAGCAGCAGCACAGTCTGGATGTGGAACCTTGGAACCTCACAGACAGTTGTGTATTACAAGACACTTAACACGTTTCGATCATCAAGTGACTTTAATCATTACATGAATGCAATGGTGTAACCTTTCCTTAAGTAGTATAGTACCCGTCCCATGATAAAAGTGTAATCATTAGCACCTATTAATGGGCCCATGGATTAACACTTATCTTTAGTGACATGGATGAATACACAGTAAGACCTACTATTAAAAACATCAAATGTCACAGAGATATGACTGATAATTACTTCATAGAAAGAATCAGTAGTAGAAATAATTAGTCGGCACTCTGGAAGAAGGTGATGGTGCTTGTACCCTGGATTGCTGGCTCATAGAAAGAATAATGCAAAAGTCAAGCCACCATCGAAAATACTGACAATTCTGTCTGTATTGGATGCACCTCTAAGCAGCTTAAAATCCATATCTTGGAACATTTTAACTATATCTAGAGATGAGCGAATCGAAGTTGACGAAGTGGAATTTAATCAGAATTTCAGGAAAAATTTGATTTGCACCGAAGTTGAATTTCCTCAAGCTTCATGGTAACAAATCACATTTTTAAAATGGCTGCTGCACAAGTTAGGACATGGAGCAAAGAACTCAGAGAACGAGGGATCACCCATGATGCCATGCATGCAGACAATCAGCAGCCAGCCAGCCCCTTGGATTCAGCCATTTTCCAATGTACTTAGTGCAGGGGGAAATGTAAGCAGGTGCTAGGGACAGTGCTAGGAAAGACTTTATTGTGCTGAAGAAACAATTTAGAAGTTCAGGGAAAGATTATTCATAGTGTAGGGAAAGGATAGGGAGGCATTATCCACACTATAAAAGGAGAACAGGGTCCAATAGGGGAGTGTACATCCTGGGCAATAGGAGCGATTCTTTTGCACCTTGCTGCACTAACTGGGGATCCAAATTGCTGTTATACTGCTGCTTTTAGGTTTCACTATATGATAGCTCACTAATTCCAGCAAACCTTGCAAGTGCTGTGTGATACAGTCATTTACGGGATGTATTAATAGGAAATATATGTACGCCCTATTAGCCGTTCTGCAGTGATTTTACATTGTTATACCATTTTTTTGGGGGTGTGTCAATAGGAAAAAAAAAATGTCTTATTTGCCATTCTGCAGTGAAATTACATTGTACTACAGCCATTTACGGGGTGCATTAATAGGAAATATTTGTCTGTCCTAATAGCCATTCTGAAAAGAATTTACATTGTTATACATTTTTGGGGGGTGTATTAATAGGAAACAAAATGTCTTAATTGCCGTTCTGCAGTGAATTTACATGGTACTACAGCCATTTACAGGGTGTATTATTACGAAATATACGTACATCCTTTTAGCCATTCTGTGGTGAAGTTACATTGTTATACATTTTATTGGGGTGTATAAGAAATTAAGAAATTGAATCCTGTCTTTCTCCTTGACAACTCAAAATCGGAACCATGGTGACCGACAACGGGAAGAACAAGGTGTTCGCGCTGCGTCAAGAAGGGCTGAGCCATGCGCCCTGCATGGCGCACGTGTTCAATCTGGTTGTAAACTGATTCCTGAAGTCTACACCCCATCTGCAAGACATCCTGAAAATGGCCAAAGAACTTTGCATGCACTTGTACACAGCAAAGCACACCCTCCTTGAGCTGCAAAGGCAAAATGGTGTCCCTTAACATAGGCTGATATGTGACGTTTTCACACGTTGAAATTCCACCCTCCATATGTTGGACCGATTATTTGAACAGTAAAAGACACAGGCAGACAGAGGTACTCCCCTGTGTAACTTCGATGTTAGCCAGTGGCAGCTCATGCATGACACCTGCCATTTACTCGGGCCATTTGAGGAGGCCACTTTATTTGTCAGTCGCCAGGACTACAGGATGAACAACGTCATTCAACTGATTCATGTCCTGGAACAGATGCTGCTAAATCTGGCTGGCCAGGGGACAGGAGATGTGGTGACTACATCTCATGGCCACATAAGCCCTGTGGGGGCTGAACTAGAGGAGGAGGAGGAGGACATTTGAGCATAAGCAATGAGTAGAGAAATTAGTGTTTTTTTCAACACTGGTGATAGTAGAGGAGAAGCAGGGGCAGCCGGAGGAGATACAGGGTAATGAGGAAGACAAGGCAGATGACTCAGACACACCATGGCAGTATGCAGTAGTGATGGAGGCAGGGGGTCCATCCAAGTCACTTTCGCAAATGGCCCAATGCATAGTAACATAGTTTATAAGGCTAAAAAAAGACATCTGTCCATCCAGTTTAGCCTGTTATCCTGCAAGTTAATCCAGAGAAAGGCAAAAAAAACCTGTGAGGTAGAAGCCAATTTTCCTCACTTTAGGGGAAAAAAATTCCTTCCTGACTCCAATCAGGCAATGAGAATATCTCCCTGGACCAACGACCCCTCTCTAGTAGCAATAGCCTGTAATAGTATTACACTCCAGAAATACATCCAGGCCCCTCTTGAACTCTTTTAGTGAACTCACCATCACCACCTCCTCAGGCAGAGAGTTCCATAGTCTCACTGCTCTTACCGTAAAGAATCATCTTTTATGTTTGTGTACAAACCTTCTTTCCTCCAGATGCAGAGTGTCCCCTCGTCACAGTCCTGGGGATAAATAGATGATGGGAGAGATCTCTGTACTGTCCCCTGATATATTTATACATAGTTATTAGATCTCCCCTGAGTATTTTTTCTAAAGTGAATAAACCAAATTTTGATAATCTTTCAGGGTACTGTAGTCCACCCATTCCAGTTATTACTTGAGTTGCCCTCCTCTAAACCCTCTCCAGCACTGCTATGTCTGCCATGTTCACAGGAGCCCAGAACTGTACACAGTACTCCATGTGTGTTCTGACTAGGTATTTGTAAAGTGGCAGGACTATGTTCTCATCAAGGGCATCTATGCCCCTTTTGATGCAACATATTATTTTATTGGCCTTGGCAGCAGTAGCCTCACACTGGTTTCTACAGCTTAGTTTACTGTTCACTTAAATTCCTAGGTCCTTTGTCCATGTTACCCAGTGTTTTACTATTTAGTATGTATTGCTGACTTGCATTATTTCTTCCTATATGCATAACCTTACATTTGTCAGTGTTAACCTCATCTGCCACTTCTCTGCCTAAGCCTCCAATTTATCCAGAATCATCTGTAGCAGTATACTGTCCTCTTCCATGTCAATTACTTTACAAAGTTTAGTGTCAAAAATGACTACAAGCCTCACTACCAGTCCAAAATAGGGGCCTTTTCTCCACCCACTGAGTGGCAGGACAAACTGAACTACAGGGTGGGCCATTTATATGGATACACCTTAATAAAATGTGAATGGTTGGTAATATTAACTTCCTGTTTGTGGCACATTAGTTTATGTGAGGGGGGAACTTTTCAAGATGGGTGGTGACCATGGCGGCCATTTTGAAGTCGGCCATTTTGAATCCAACTTTAGTTTTTTTAATAGGAAGAGGGTCATTTGACACATCAAACTTATTGGGAATTTCACAAGAAAAACAATGGTGTGCTTGGTTTTAACGTAACTTTATTCTTTCATGAGTTATTTACAAGTTTCTGACCACTTACAAAATGTGTTCAATGTGCTGCCCATTGTGTTGGATTGTCAATGCAACCCTTTTCTCCCACTCTTCACACACTGATAGCAACACCGCAGGAGAAATGCTAGCACAGACTTCCAGTATCCATAGTTTCAGGTGCTGCACATCTCGTATCATCTGAAGGCAATCGTCTATGCTGTGAAGATACGAGATGTGCAGCACCTGAAACTATGGATACTGGAAGCCTGTGCTAGCATTTCTCCTGCGGTGTTGCTATCAGTGTGTGAAGAGTGGGAGAAGAGGGTTGCATTGACAATCCAACACAATGGGCAGCACATTGAACACATTTTATAAGTGGTCAGAAACTTGTAAATGACTCATGAAAGAATAAAGTTACTTTAAAACCAAGCACACCATTGTTTTTCTTGTGAAATTCCCAATAAGTTTGATGTTTCACATGACCCTCTTCCTATTGAAAAAACAAAAGTTGGATTCAAAATGGCCGACTTTAAAATGGCCGCCATGGTCACCACCCATCTTGAAAAGTTTCCCCCCTCACATATACTAATGTGCCACAAACAGGAAATTAATATCACCAACCATTCCCATTTTATTAAGGTGTATCCATATAAATGGCCCACCCTGTACTATGAAGGCATCCTATGTAGTCAGTTGGCCAGAGCCTATGTGCGCCATCAAAGATCCTCACGCAGGTCTGACCGGGGGGGACCTCTGTGCTCACGTTCCATGCTGGGGGTGGGCAGCAGAAGTACCAGCTCCATCATCAGCATCAACTTAAGTCTAGAGTCACTGATGAGCAGTTTTCTTTATGCGCCTACTGAATAAACTACTCATCAGTAGCAGCAGCTAGACATAGAGCAGAACCTAAACCAGCAGGTTGTGGCATACTTGGAGTGCACCCTGCCAGCCCACATCGAAGATCCCCTGGATTACTGGGGCAGCCAAACTTGATTTGTGGCCGCAACTGCCCGAGATTGCCCTGGACAAGATTTCCTGCCAGCAGTGTGGCATCAGAGCGGGTGTTTAGTGTGGCGAGGGCCATAGTTGCCCCAAGGAGAAGTCATTTGTCCACCCAAAATTTTAAGAACCTGACCTTTGTGAAGATTAATCAGGTGTGGATCAGCCAGGATTTCCACACACCAGTGCCTGATGCATCAGATTAGATCATCCATGGTGCCACACCTAAACTTTGTCAAAAGAGACTTGTTTCTTCTGGCTACCTGTTTCAGCTACTTTTCTGATGCTGCCATCCGCCTGATGCCAGAAACCTGCTGCCAGGTGCTCTTACTGCCACCCACCATCTTCAGCTGGTACTGGTATTGCCCCCCACCTCACCACTATGTCACTGGGCCACTCTGTGGTCTACTCATGCTGCTGCCAACTCAACACTCTGTTACAGGGCCACTCTGTGGTCTCCTCATGCTGCTGCCACCTCACCACTCTGTCACTGGGCCACTCTGTGCTCTCCTCATGCTGCTGCCACCTCACCACTATGTCACTGGGCCACTCTGTGCTCTCCTCATGCTACTGCCACCTCACCATTTTGTCACTTGGCCACTCTGTGGTCTCCTCATGCTGCTGACAGATCACCACTCCATCACTGGGCCATTCTGTGATCTCCTCATGCTGCTGACAGCTCACCACTTTGTCACTGGGCCACTCTGTGGTCTCCTAATGCTGCTGCCACCTCACCACTCTGTGGTCTCCTCATGCTGCTGCCAACTCACCACTCTGTGGTCTCCTCATGCTGCTGCCAACTCAACACTATGTCACTGGGCCACTCTGTGCTCTCCTCATGCTGCTGCCACCTCACCACTATGTCACTGGGCCACTCTGTGCTCTCCTCATGCTGCTGCCACCTCACCACTCTGTCACTTGGCCACTCTGTGGTCTCCTCATGCTGCTGCCACCTCACCACTTTGTCACTTGGCCACTCTGTGGTCTCCTCATGCTGCTGACAGCTCACCACTCTGTCACTGGGCCACTCTGTGAACTCCTCATGCTGCTGCCACCTCACCACGTGGCCACTTTGTGGTCTCCTCATGCTGCTACCAGCTCACTACTTTGTCACTGGGCCACTCTGTGATCTCCTCATGCTGCTGCCAGCTCACCACTTTGTCACTTGACCACTCTGTGGTCTCCTCATGCTGCAGCCACCTCGCCACTTTGTCATTTGGCCACTCTGTGGTCTCCTGAGGCTGCTGCCAGCTCACCACTTTGTCACTGGGCCACTCTGTGGTCTCCTCATGCTGCTGCCACCTCACCACTCTGTGATTTCCACACACCAGTGCCTGATGCATCAGATTAGATCATCCATGGTGCCACACCTAAACTTTGTCAAAAGAGACTTGTTTCTTCTGGCTACCTGTTTCAGCTACTTTTCTGATGCTGCCATCCGCCTGATGCCAGAAACCTGCTGCCAGGTGCTCTTACTGCCACCCACCATCTTCATCTGGTACTGGTATTGCCCCCCACCTCACCACTATGTCACTGGGCCACTCTGTGGTCTACTCATGCTGCTGCCAACTCAACACTCTGTTACAGGGCCACTCTGTGGTCTCCTCATGCTGCTGCCACCTCACCACTCTGTCACTGGGCCACTCTGTGCTCTCCTCATGCTGCTGCCACCTCACCACTATGTCACTGGGCCACTCTGTGCTCTCCTCATGCTGCTGCCACCTCACCATTTTGTCACTTGGCCACTCTGTGGTCTCCTCATGCTGCTGACAGCTCACCACTTTGTCACTGGGCCACTCTGTGGTCTCCTAATGCTGCTGCCACCTCACCACTCTGTGGTCTCCTCATGCTGCTGCCAACTCACCACTCTGTGGTCTCCTCATGCTGCTGCCAACTCAACACTATGTCACTGGGCCACTCTGTGCTCTCCTCATGCTGCTGCCACCTCACCACTATGTCACTGGGCCACTCTGTGCTCTCCTCATGCTGCTGCAACCTCACCACTCTGTCACTTGGCCACTCTGTGGTCTCCTCATGCTGCTGCCACCTCACCACTTTGTCACTTGGTTACTCTGTGGTCTCCTCATGCTGCTGACAGCTCACCACTCTGTCACTGGGCCACTCTGTAATCTCCTCATGCTGCTGCCACCTCACCACTTTGTCACTTGGCCACTTTGTGGTCTCCTCATGCTGCTGCCAGCTCACTACTTTGTCACTGGGCCACTCTGTGATCTCCTCATGCTGCTGCCAGCTCACCACTTTGTCACTTGACCACTCTGTGGTCTCCTCATGCTGCAGCCACCTCGCCACTTTGTCATTTGGCCACTCTGTGGTCTCCTGAGGCTGCTGCCAGCTCACCACTATGTCACTGGGCCACTCTGTGGTCTCCTCATGCTGCTGCCACCTCACCACTCTGTGGTCTCCTCATATTGCTGCCACCTCAACACTCTGTGGTCTCTTCATGCTGCTACCTCACCACTCCATGACTAGGCCAGTATTTTGCCTTTTTGGCCTGGTTGACATCATAATTTATTTGACCCTTCTTCTGATCTGTCAGAAGGAAGGAAAAATGAGACACACAACAGATCCTGTCTATGTAGCAGCTGTAAGGCCTGTATGACATAGTCTCTATTTTGCATCAGAATTGGCTTATGATTTCGTAGCCAAAAACAGGAATGGGTACAAAACACAGAAGACCATATAAAATATTCAATTCACATGCCATCTCTGTTTTGAATCCACTCCTGTTTTTTTTTTTTGTCTTTTGCAATACTGATGGATTACTGACCAAATGCCGAGTGAAGGCGGATGCTCAACAGACAGGATCCGATTTTTGGGAGTTATTATTCTGACGGATCAGAGGAAGAGCAAAATAATCATTGACGTCAACACAAACTTACTGCTTCCACCCTCTCCACTCTGTCAGGGGAGCTCTACTTGTATCAGCATTTAATAGAAAAGGTTCTGTAGAAATCTATGTGGAATCAGCTGACAACTATGTAAAAAGAGTGCGCTCCTTCATGCTATAGTAGGATCTTGGGCCTCTGCACAGTTCTTTATACCTGGTGCTAACATTGACCTGTAAGGCTGAGTTCACACTTGAGTTATTTGGTCAGTTTTGGCCCCATAACTGCCCAAATAAGTGAAGTGTGCAGTGATTCTAAGAGCGAAACCTGTCATCTGCGTGTCATACTGACTCATAGTAGTGTTTTACTCTCTATGCGTGTTTCTGCAAGGCACAGTGTTTTACACCACTATACAGGCTCTCTGCAGCCAGGAAATAGCAGTTTTTTAACAATATTTGCCACAAGTAAATTTGGATTGAATAAAATGTTTTGGGAAAATTCGGCGAACAGACGGAATCAATTTTTTTTAGAAATTCGCTCATCTCTATATATTACCAATTGCAAAAATACAAATCTGTTCCAAAAATTAAACTAAATAGTGAAGATTTCCAGAAAAAACTTTTTAAGCTTTTGTTTACAAAAGTGATTAGCTGGCAGAATTGGAGATACTGAGACAATGGAAGGTTAAACTTACCACACAATTCTTGAAAAGTAATTGATACTCTGTATCATGGAGGACATCTTTAAAAGTCCCCAGCCCACTCAGCAAAAAGACAATTTGACCTCCTTTTCAAGAACATGGGATTTCCACCAAAAAATAATATATTTGGATATGTGAAAGGGCAAGCCAGAAGCCTTCTAGGACTAGTGAATGTTTAAAATGACATGGTAGCATAGAGTATCGGATTTTAATTATTGAGTTAAGTGACCAGCAGTTTGCCAGTTTTGATTAAAGTAATGGCTGGATTTGTGAATCCAGTCAATCGATGTCTGAGGATACTACCTAGCATGTATCCTTTGATATTTGATAGATTTATGCCCCCACCCATTATTTTTTGGCAACATAGGGTTACGTAGCACAATTTAAAGCAGACTTGCACCATGAAAATGCAGGAAAATCTTCAGGCAGCAAGTTACAAAGAGGAAGAGTTGAGCAGATTTATATATACTGTAGTTTTATGGGAAAAGATTCTGTTCATTTTTTTTCATCTAAATCTCTTCTCATTGTGAGCTAAGAAGTTATGCTGCCGGGCCTAATCAGTTTCAGAAAGCTATACATGTATGCACACACATGGGTCAGTCACTGTTACATTGACTCTTTAGCTGAAAATGAGCAGAGATTTAGATAAATAAAATACGAGTTTTACATAATATTTTCCCACAATCTGTATAGTAATCTGCTCAGCTCCTCCTGCTCTATACCACTATGACTGCAGCTTGGACTGCATTTTAATGGTGACAGGTTTATGCTTTAACAACATCTTCTGTGGTGATTGGGGCATTTGATATTTGTTCATAGGATAAACAGAGGCTCCTTGGTCCGGCGTTGGTTATTGTTATAATTGTTTATAAAACTCATGAAAGACTTACGGGATCTTCATGGGTAAAGAATGTACCTTTCCCTGGGTATCCAAAATCTTCAGTACATGGGACAATAGGAAAGAAGACTTTACTTATCTCACCATCATCCTCCCTGCCTTATTTCTAAAGCTAAAAAAGATGTGCCTCTTGGCATTTACAATAAAACCTTTCACTCCTGTCACACTTAGGGTCATACTATTATCTCACAATGGTCCACTCCCTTGGGGTGGACAAGAATTTTTTGTTATACTGGCATAGATTTGAGGTGGGAGATCAAAACCACTTTTGCTGTATGCCAACACAGAAGGTGTTTTAAGTATTCCCTATTATAGTGTTTGGACTCTAAGAACCATGGTATCAGGAGAGTTTGAAAATTGTAATCCACTGCAAGAGAAGAAGGAAACCTCCACAAATAGTCAGTCCCCCTGGAGTGGAGAAATGGACAAAGTCTCTTTCCTCTGGGTTAGTCTCTATGAGTCTCTCAACTCTGTTATTTGTGATAAGGAACACAATCTCTCATCACTCGCTCTCACTGTTAAATTTGCAACTCGAGATCCCATACCGTCAGCCATGTTTAGCCAGTGCAACTTTTAATAAAAGTCTACACATCATAACCTACAATAGGATTCTGGTTGAAGGGCTTCTTCTTTTCATTTGAGGCAATAGAGGGGCAACATATACACTCACCTAAAGAATTATTAGGAACACCTGTTCTATTTCTCATTAATGAAATTATCTAGTCAACCAATCACATGGCAGTTACTTCAATGCATTTAGGGGGGTGGTCCTGGTCAAGACAATCTCCTGAACTCCAAACTGAATGTCAGAATGGGAAAGAAAGGTGATTTAAGCAATTTTGAGCGTGGAATGGTTGTTGGTGCCAGACGGGCCGGTCTGAGTATTTCATAATCTGCTCAGTTACTGGGATTTTCACGCACAACCATTTCTAGGGTTTACAAAGAATGGTGTGAAAAGGGAAAAACATCCAGTATGCGGCAGTCCTGTGGGCGAAAATGCCTTGTTGATGCTAGAGGTCAGAGGAGAATGGGCCAACTGATTCAAGCTGATAGAAGAGCAACGTTGACTGAAATAATCACTCGTTACAACCGAGGTATGCAGCAAAGCATTTGTGAAGCCACAACACGCACAACCTTGAGGCGGATGGGCTACAACAGCAGAAGACCCCACCGGGTACCACTCATCTCCACTGCAAATAGGAAAAAGAGGCTAAAATTTGCACGAGCTCACCAAAATTGGACTGTTGAAGACTGGAAAAATGTTGCCTGGTCTGATGAGTCTCGATTTCTGTTGAGACATTCAAATGGTAAAGTCCGAATTTGGCGTAAACAGAATGAGAACATGTATCCATCATGCCTTGTTACCACTGTGCAGGCTGGTGGTGGTGTAAGGGTGTAGGGGATGTTTTATGCTCACACTTTAGGCCTCTTAGTGCCAATTGGGCATCGTTTAAATGCCACGGGCTACCTGAGCATTGTTTCTGACCATGTCCATCCCTTCATGACCACCATGTACCCATCCTCTGATGGCTACTTCCAGCAGGATAATGCACCATGTCACAAAGCTCGAATCATTTCAAATTGGTTTCTTGAACATGACAATGAGTTCACTGTACTAAAATGGCCCCCACAGTCACCAGATCTCAACCCAATAGAGCATCTTTGGGATGTGGTGGAACGGGAGCTTCATGCCCTGGATGTGCATCCCTCAAATCTCCATCAACTGCAAGATGTTATCCTATCAATATGGGCCAACATTTCTAAAGAATGCTATCAGCACCTTGTTGAATCAATGCCACGTAGAATTAAGGCAGTTCTGAAGGCAAAAGTGGGGTCCAACACCGTATTAGTATGGTGTTCCTAATAATTCTTTAGGTGAGTGTATATGCTCTTAGCCTCCTCATACATGAAGCTAATCCTAGAAGCAGTTTTTAAATGGCAGCTAAGCTGAAGATCTAAACCATTAAACTATAGCAAGAGAAAGTAGTACTATTAAATGGTTTGTTGTTTTCTTAAAATGACAGTAAATAGGATGACATCTATAATAGCAGTTACTATATACAGGGTGGCCTCCGCGATCATGCATTTATCACCTGTCATGTGGACAGGTGATATAAGCTGTTTATGGGATAACCACTTGAATCACTTGTGTCAAAACTACCTGCTTTGCACAGAGATTGGAATTAGCAAAAATTGCCAACATAGTAAATGTTCTTTACAACTTTAAATTGTATAAACAAAGTCATATGCATTTTATCATTCATTGATTATCTAACTATCTATCTATCTATTCACCTCCAATGGTTTGACATACCATGAATATCTTCTCATTTTAAGGCATCAATAACTTACCATAATATTTTTGTGAACAAATCCCTGTCTGTAACGCGCTGGTTTCAAATGTGGATATTCTTCTGTACTTGTGACTTTAATGTTCCAATTTTTTTTCCAAGCATCGTAAAGCTGTATGTGTACTGGATAGACACCCGAGTGATGGGGAGCCACTGCATAACCCATGTCTGTTGGAATACCATGCTCCTGTAATAGATTTTGGCATGAGAGGTTGTCACTGAGTAACAAAGCAAAAACTGTCTTTTTCTGATTTTTAGATGTAGTGCTGAAAACCACATAAAACATATTTTTTTCAAAGACTCCTCTAAGGCTTCTTTCACACATTAGTGAATCACAGACAGCACACATACAGTACCTATTGGCTTTAATGTGTGAATTCACACATCAGTGGTTTTCCACAGAACGTGGGTCAGTTATTACAGAAATCTCACACACAAGTATAGTTTATGTGTCCATTTGAACAATGGACAAAACACAGATGCAATCTGTGTTTGGTCCATTGTTTTCACGGACTATTGTTATAAAATGGTCTAAAAATTAATTTTCAGTTTAGCAGTGTCCATGAAATACGGATGCCTAATGGAGGGTAAAAAATAGACAAATGGGCAAAACATGGATTCTTCACACACAGCTTCATGGATGAACCATTGACCATCTTTTCATGGATGCCATCATGAACACAGACGTGTGAATGAGGCCTAAAAGGAAAATAATGACTGGCATTGTCTTTTTCCACTATGTTATATGCAGACAGCTATCTCTTGATATATGCTATATCTTTTATAATAAACAACCATATCCTGTCCGACATGTAAAATGAGGCAATTGTCAATGGGTGCCTATGTTGGTGGTATACGTTGCAAGTGTTTCCCTGCCAACGCTCACAGCAAACGCATACAATACAGCAGAACTGATTAGAGGCGTGTAAGTTGTTTGTTCAAGTCTTCGGTTCCTTTGCACTTTGGTACGTATTGAAATGACCTTAATTGTATATGGATTTGCAAAAGCTACCAAGGTATTATTTGCAGACTTTTACCAAGCAGAGAGCTATCAGTGTTTTAAGAAAAATTGATATATAAAATATTCAGTGAATTTGCAAAGTGATACAATGTCGCAGCCAAAGTCATATTTTTTATGCATTTTTTGCTTAAAACATGCCAAGTATTCAAATCAAGGGTTTCTCTGGGCTTTTAGCAATTTATAATTTCAACATGAATATGATTTTAGCCCTTTACCTTCCTTTTCTTCAAAAATACACACAAGTTAACACATTGAACAACTTTGCAGTGTGGAACACTAATGGGCACATTTTCCTGCAGAAAGAGGCCATTGCCATTAGGGGAGGAATACTACTGTCAAGAAGAGGTGTATTTGATAGGCAACAAAGTAACATTTGAATGCCAGGATCCAAGGTTTCTCAGCAGAACTAGTATTGATCGCGAATATTCTAATTGCAAATTTTTACCGCGAATATCGGTACTTTGAGGATTCACGAAAATCTAGAGTATAGTGCTAAATCTTCATAATTGCAATATTCTAGATTTTATTTTTCATCAGTACCCTCCTCCTTCTTGCTTGTGGGCCAACGAGAACACTGCAATATCTTTGTCTGAACTTAGCAACATCCCTAGCAACCAATAGGAAAGTTGCCTACCCCTTAGTATATAAGAACCTCCCCAGCAGCCATTTTCTGCAGTTTTTTGCAGTTCTGCTAGAGAGAGCAGTGACATTGCTGTGGTGTGTGCTTTGCTGAGTCATCTGGATCCTTATTCAATTACATTAGATAGTTAGCTCATATATATAATACAGATGGTTAGTGGGAGATAGTCAGTGTAGGTTAGATAGTTATATAGTGTAGCTGATAGGAATTACTGTACTGTGCATTTTCTCCAATCCTGACAATCGGCTGCTGGAGGCGGCGGGGTCAGAACAAACCCTAATATGACCCTGTAGTGTAATCTTGAGCTTGCCCTGATAACTAAATTCAAGTAGCAGCCTCACCACAGGGCACTCGACCTTAAAATAGCGACCCCGTCAGGAACCTCTCCCTGTGAACTGGACCTGTTTGGTCCTACTCTAGTCCCGCTCCCTACATGCACGTTTCATGTCTCAGAAATCATCAGGGGAAATTTAACTAGAACTTATAAAACAGAGATAATCGGGTGATACCAGTTATAACACACCCATATGATCGTCTGTAAAATCTATGGGCTAGTGGAAGAAGGAGTGCTGGTTAAAGCTCCTTATCCACATGTACGGGCATCTGACTAGCCGCGGACCATAGATCGTCTCTGTTTTAATGGTTTTAGTTAAATTTCCCCTGATTATTTCTGAGACATGAAACGTGCATGCAGGGAGCGGGACTAGATTAGGGCCAAACAGGGCCAGTTCACAGGGAGAGGTTCCTGACGGGGTTGCCCTTTTAAGGACGAGTGCCCTGTGGTGAGGCTGCTACTATTTAGTTATCAGGGCAAGCTTAAGACTACTCCACAGGGTCATATTAGGGTTTGTTCTGACCCCGCCGCCTCCAGCAGCCGATTGTCTGGATTGGAGTCAATAACTCCGGTGTCATCAGGACGCAGACTGCACCCTAGACATTGACGACAGGGCGGTAGGAGTACGGTTATCAATCCCAGGTGCCGCCGTGCACCTTTACTTTACAATCAATTGTTTGGGTGCCGCTGTGCACATTGGTTTTCACTACCGCCGCTCTTTGATCTTACCATTTTGTATGATTTTCACATTTAGGGCCTATCTTTTTAATTACATTAGTAAAGGTTATGTTTTAATACAACTAATTATCACTATTTTGTGCCATTGTATCTGAGTTATAGTGACGTTTACCTATGACAAGGAATATTGTCCTTTATTGTCTATTTGGTTATAACTGTGCATTTTCTCCAGTCTCAGGAAACTTATAGCAGCTTGAAAAATGTAGCAAAAGTAAGCCACGCCTGTATTGCGCGTGCAATATGCGCATATTACATTGCCGATTTTCGCAATCAAGAAAATATTGACTGGAGATCATGAATTCTAGAATTTGCAAATGTATTGCGAATATTAGGCTAAAAATCGAATATTGCCCATGCTGATCATCACTAAGCAGAACATTGTCCAGAGCATCATACTGCTGGCACTGGCTTGGGACACCTATGGTGCCCCTGTGACTTTAAATAACATACCTCTAGCCACTCTGTGTCACCATATGCTGTCTCCATAAGGCACATCAGAATGATACCTGTTCTGTCAATCTGTGCTACTTATTTCTAGAGCACATACAGGTGAAACTCGAAAAATTTGAATATTGTTCATTAATTTCAGTAATGCAACTTAAAAGATGAAACTAATATATGAGATAGACTCATTACATGCAAAGTGAGATATTTCAAGCCTTTATTTGGTATAATTTGGATGATTGTGGCTTACAGCTTATGAAACCCCAAAGTCACAATTTTGAGGTACCCTTTGCTCAGGGGGTATGGATTAATTAGCTGACTAGAGTGTGACACTTTGAGCGTAGAATATTGAACCTTTTCACAAAATTCTAATTTTAAGCTGCATTATTGCAATTCCTTTAAATTTGCATTACTGAAATAAATGGACTTTTGCAGATATTCAAATTTTTCGAGTTTCACCTGTATACAGTATGGGGTCAATTATTATGACCTCCTATGCCAGAAACTGGTGTAAAAAAAAAAAGTTGCATAGCCCTGTTTTGTGACTTCTTGAACACCTGTATGTGTAAATTTAGGCACACTTGCATTTTTACTCTACTCTCAGCACTGTGCATTGGTGGGGCATAGCGGAGGCTGGAGTTGATTTCAATCTCGGCGCACTGGCTGCCAGAGAATGCACCTAATTTATGATGAGGCCTGTGCCTTGTCATAAATTAAGTACATCCTCTAATAGCACAGCAGATAACAAAGACCAGAGCAAAATATCAGTCTTTGATAAATGACCCCCCCCTGTTTTTTACATTGTCATAACTAAGGACCATTTTTCTTATTGGCATGTGAAATAATTATTGTATTGTTTCAGATATACACATCTCTGCTTCTTAGAAGCCAATAAAGTCATTAAGGTCCTGATTTAACAATACTGGTGTAAAGGAAAACTGGTTTAGTTGTCCATAGCAATCAATCAGATTTCACCTTTCATTTTTCAAAGGAGTTTTGAAAAATGAAAGCTGGAATCTGATTGGTTGTTGTTTTTTTTTTTTCATTCTTTACTTTTTTTTTTTTACATATTTTTTTTAACCCCCCCTAGTGGAATTTAACATGTTGTCATATGCCTATACCATACACTGCAATGCCTTACTATTGCAGTTTATGGTGATTAAGAAATCTTCCTATTAATTCCTGCCACAGGACTGGGAGCCTTTACAAGGCCTTAGGATGCCATGATAGCAGATCAGCACCCCACAATATTGCCACAGTGAAGCAAATTGGACAACCGAGGGAAGCCTCCCCACTGTGTATGGAGCCAGCTTAGGGTACTTTCACACTTGCGGCAGAGAGATCCGGCAAGCAGTTCCGTCGCCGGAACTGCCTGCCGGATCAGGCAAAACGTATGCCAACTGATGGCATTAGCAAGACTGATCAGGATCCTGATCAGTCTTAAAAATGCCTGATCAGTCGAAAAAATGCATTGAAATCCCGGATCCGTCTTTCCGGTGTCATCCGGCAAAAACGGATCCGGCATTTATTTTTTTCACCTTTTTTTCAGTCTGCGCATGCGCAGACCGGAAGGACGGATCAGGCATTCCGGTATTCTGAATGCCGGATCCGGCACTAATACATTCCTATGGGAAAAAATGCCGGATCCGGCATTCAGGCAAGTCTTCAGTTTTTTTCGCCGGAGATAAAACCGTAGCATGCTGCGGTTTTCTCTTTTGCCTGATCAGTCAAAACGACTGAACTGAAGACATCCTGATGCATCCTGAACGGATTACTCTCCATTCAGAATGCATGGGGATAAAACTGATCAGTTCTTTTCCGGTATAGAGCCCCTAGGACGGAACTCTATGCCGGAAAAGAAAAACGCAAGTGGGAAAGTACCCTTAGCTACTGATCCCGCTCTACTCCTCTTCTGCCATGTATGTCAAATGACAGAAAGTGAACTTCCTTGTCACAAAGAGGATTTTAATTACAACTTATAGAGTGAATGGTGAGTGAGGGACTCTCCTTCTGGATGCCCACCATATGCTTTAATAAGGTGTATGGACAGGAGGTTGTTTTAGGAGACATTCCCTCAGGATATGATGCAGAAATAGAAAATAGGGTCTAATTTTTTTCCTCCTAGAAACAGCTCTTATCCAGCAGCTTTTGCTGATATTACAGGCTTAGTCACATTCACTTAAATATGATGAACTCCAACATAAATCATAGCACTTGGACAGGAGTGGTGCTGTTTGTAGAAACTCAGCAGACCCATTTTTCTAATCCTGAAAAAGGCTTTTAACCCCTTAGTGACCAGCCTATTTTGAGTCTTACTGACCGAGCATTTTTCTTCCTATTTCATTATTGCCTTCAAAGTGCTATAACTTTTTTACTTTTTCGTCTATGTAGCTTGTTTTTTGAGGGACAAGTTGAAGTCTTTAATGCTGCCATTTTCGGATACATAACATTTTTTGATTAACTTTTTTACTGGGAGGGAGATAGGAAAAAACAGCAATACTGCCAACTGAGTTTTTATGTTATAAATTTTGCAGGGTTCATTTTTTGACATAAATAACATAATATATCTGGGTCAGTATGATTACAGTGATACCAAATAAATATATTTTTTTTACATTTTACAACTTTTTTGCAATAAACCCCTTTTATTAAAAAGAAAATCTTTTTGCAATGCCGCATCTCAAGACTCATTTTAACTCATTTCTAACTTTTTTCTTTTTCTTTCTATGGAGTTATGTGATGGCTTGATTTTTGTGGGATGACTTGTAGTTCTCATTGGTATCATTTTGGCATAATAACACTTTTTGATCGCTTGTTATTAGGTTTTTTCAGTGGCAACTAAGAATAAATGAGTAATTCTGGAATTTTTCTTTACAGCGTTCACCGTAGGGGATATTTTTGTAGTGTGTGTTGTTACGGACGTGGCAATACCAAACATGTGGGGGAGATTTTATTTTTGCATTTTTTTTCATTGAAATGTGTATTTCAATAAAAAAGCATATTTTTAATTGTAATTTATTTTATTTAATATTTTTTTAAATCCTATTAATAGTGGGCTATGACAGACAATCTTTTGATTGCTTCTAAAATGCAATGCACTATCCCTATAGTACATTGCATTTTAATGCCAGTGCTATTAGTGACTAGCAGGCTGCGCCAGAGAGGCACAGTCTGCTGGAAAACACTCGATGCATGCTTGGGGCCTACACCAGGTCCCAGCCTGCCTTTACACGCATCAGCACCCTGCGATCACATTTGCAGGGTGCAGAAGGAACACAGAAGCAGTAGGCTTCCTCTGTCACCGCTCACATGTGGGGGGTGCCATTGCCTGGGGCATATAAAGGCTTAAACAGCCCGGATCGACACTCCTGCCCCCACTGTATGGGGGGCCTGTGCAGCCCTTAGATCGGGCCACAGTGAAAAAGCGCAGCTTAGCCTAAGGCTCCTTAGTGACCACTGTAGAAAGGCGTATGGGTGGACACTAAGGAGTTAAATTGTGGTTCCACAGCTTCTAGGAAACCAAAGTGTACCTTCCATTCAATGCTTTGATTTAAACAAAGGGAAAAATAAGATAAACACTTTAATCTAATGGGTTTCTTTTGGCACTTGCACGGAATATAAAAGCACAATGTTAAAAGCTTTCAGATAGTGTTTGAATCTGGGTTAAGTACACTCCTATTCTTTATATTTTATTTTAAAAAAATTGTATTCTCAAAAAATATAAAAATTAAATATAGATTATCTATTCGAAATCAGAGGCAGGGATATTCCACAGTTCTTAAATCAATAAGACATGCTTTTACAGAGAGTTCAACAGTGACTTTCACTAAGAAGCAAGAAACATGGCAAGGTGCCAGGACAGTCACTGACAGTATAGTATGAACATTCAACTAAATAGAAGTGTGGGTGGCTATAAAGCTTAAGGGAACATCAGACGGATGAGAAAGAGCTGTGAAAACGGAATACATGAAGTGAAAAAAAAAACTATCTGTGGGTAGTAATTGAAGCAATACAAAATCTATTTCGTGCCTGCCGCATTCTATATAACATCAGGTTCAGAATGCGAATGGATGTAATTTAAAAATATATATGTTGTTCAAAGATATGGCTCCCAGTTTGATATTTCTCCTCGCTTTATGTTTTTTTTCCATCACTGATTTATGTTTTACCCATTGCCTTTCCAATATTTTACTTCAGTGAGCCGTTAACGTATGCGACACAAAAACATAACATTTATTCTACATTTTCTCACATTGAAAACTTAGAAGAATGAAACATTTTGACTGTTCTTGTTCTTCCAGATCTTTTTTTCTTTTGATCACACAGCTGAACGGATGTGTCCAAGACAATAATAGTAAGAGAAGAAATTCATTTAAATAGGTTGAGGGGAAATGAAGCATGATCTTTTACTTGACTTGCCACACTTAAGAAAGAAGTTATGATGCATATGTGGATGCCTGCATTGCAAGTCAGAGATTTCTTAAAATTTTTACCATGGCCTATTTTTAACCGTAGTCCTATGTGATGTTGTAAACTACCATCTTTTTTGCTTTATTAGACACTTTCCCCCCCTAAAAGTGTTGGAAAAATAGCAGTAAATCTTGTGATGCCATTACTAATGGGCAATTTCATTACGAACTTCCCGGGGCAATAGAAGATTATGGGGCCCCTGTGTCCTTGCACACCCTCAAGCCACACCAACACACAGCCCCACCCATATATCGCATCCATAACTCTCACATCCAGTGACGTCTCCTTTGATGTAGATGTTCTCTTTATTCATTTTCTCAATTCAGACCAGACCACCATGATGATTTCTTTCAGCCATCTCTCATCTCTGCAGTGTTTGACAGACAGACAGACATCTTAGTTTCCTAATTTTCCTCCCACCTTCTCAACATCCCATCATGCACCCTCAATACTGAGACGCTGGGCCCCCAAAACTATATTGTAGAAACAGATAAACCTCCTGAAAATACTAGTTACACACAGCGCCCCCTTCAATAATTATTGGAACACAATGCTCTAAAAAAATAACTGCACCCAGAAAATAGTGCCCCTGACACTAATAGTGTAACCATAATATCCCACAAAAATAACTGTGCTAAGCTAATACTGTGCCAGGGCGCCCCCACAGTAATAGTGATCCCCAAAATCCCAACAATAGTAATAATTCTGTTCCAGAGTGCACTTAGTAGTAATAGTGCTCCTACAGTGCCCCAACAGTAATTGTGTCCCAGAAGTAATAATGCTCCCATAGTCCCCCAGTTGTAATAAAGCCCCCTTATAATGTGCGCCAGTACAAAAAATGCTCCATTGTGTGGCAGTAAAAAAAACAAAAAAAAACTCCTCTTAGTGCCCTCAGTAGAGTCATTGTCCCCAGAGTGCACTCATGTGATCCAATGACCCGTACTGTGTGCCACTACAAAAAACACTTAGTGCCCCCAGTTGAGCTAAGGTGCCCATAGTGCCCATATAATTTGTGCCAGTATAAAATACTCCTATATAGTGCCCACAGAAGATGCCCCCATAGTGCTCCTCCCAATCCAATATAGTGCCCCCAGAAGATGCCCCCATAGTGCTCCTCCCCATCCTATATAGTGCCCTCAGAAGATGCCCCCATAGTGCTCCTCCCCCGTCCCCATAGTGCCATTCATAATGTGGCAGTATAAAATGCCTCTATATATTGCCCAACATAGATGCCCCCATAAATAAAATAATATACAAACTAAAATAAATAAAATGTATAAAAGTCACCACTGTTTATGTAGATTTTTGTTTTGGCATCGCTGATCCACCGTGCGAAGTAGGTTAATTTCACAAAGATTCACAATCCATTTAAAAAGTGATCGTGCTGCCTTCCACGGACTCCAGCCTCTAAGTGTAGAAATGGATGGTAACAGCTCTTTTCCTGCAGCCCCAACACAGAACTTCAAACAAAAAGAAGATCTCCACCACGGATATTCCTTCTGCGGATTAAAAGGTTTCGGGCACAAAGTGAAGCTCCACCAGTTTCGTATAATTGTTTTCCTTTTATTATACTCACAAGGGGAATAGAATAACAGGCATCGAATACAAATGTCTGCAAAAGTCTGCAACACCGCCCGACACGGGTTTCGCCAAACGAGCTCCGTCAGGGGCGAATGCTCCACCCTTCCTGGGGCGTCTTCTTATACAGATAAAAAAAACACAAAAAAAAAAAAAAAACAAGAGGCACACCCCTCCCTCCTTGCCTTTAGTTTCATTTGCACATATTTTTACATATTAAAATTTCTCCTACGTACTAAAATATACAATATATAGTAAAATATAAATATAAATATCCCACATAAAACTTCACATATTCTTCATATATCGCAATCCGTAATGGACCTCTAGAATTCTTCCATTTGTTTCATCCAGTACATTTCACCATATATAGAGACACCGTTTTGCCACTATTCTTTCTCAACCAAAGAAAGTTCTTCTGTATACTTAAAACCGCACAATACATACAACACTGCTTCCTCCCTTTCTATTCAATTAAACAGGGCTTCAGGTCAAAGTCCACATTTAAACCACCGGGCTGCATCCTGTATATCCACTCCACCCCCCCCCCCCCCCCCTCGCCAGTTGGTTGTCACCTTCTCCAAACCAGCAAACCAGAGTCCCTTTGGATCCTTTCCATGACATTTCTTAAAGTGCACTGGAACACTGTGCGTTTCCATGCCCTTTTTTATATTGTTGATATGTTCTTGTATCCATAGAACCGCACGGACATCTCAACCGGTAAATGACCCCTATTTGTTCACAACTTATTTCTCCTTTGATGTTATATTCTACCTCATTTTTGCAACAATTTTCTGTTTGCTTCTCTGTTTCTTATGATCTTTGGAGCGGTTCCTGCATGCAATGCAGAAACCGCACCATGTGAACTGGTTATTTTCTTCTTTTTTATTTTTTATGGAGATATGGCTATGAACCAACTTGTCACGTAAATTGGGTGCTTTTCTATACAGAATCTCTGGTTTTCCCGGAATGACACCCCCCAAAATAGGATCATTCTGTAACACTGACCAATTTTTCCTTATTATGTTCTTAATGGGACCCGTGATGGCATTAAATTGCGTAAAAAATTTGAACCTAAAATCTTTTTCTTCTCCCCTTCCTTTTGTATTGCCCTTATTCTCCCCTCCACTTTCTATCTCTTCATGCATTTTTTGTAATTTCTCCCTATTATATCCTTTTTCCTCAAACCGTTCTTTAATTATCTGACTTTGCTCCTCAAAATCTTTTTTATCTGTTCAGTTTCTATATATCCTCTGTAGCTGTCCTTTCAGTATATTTTCCAACCAGGGTCCATATTGACAGCTGGTTGTACCTATATACCCATTCACATCAGTATGTTTAAAGGGAGTCTTTCACGCAGATTCACCCTATTAACCTAATAACAGTGTTATGTCCACGGCATCCCCCATATTAAAAGGGTGCTTACCGTTTGTTCCTTGCTAGCATCGTTGTGGAGAAAAACACTTTTAATCCGCATGCAAATGAGTCTGTGAAGGTGCCCAGGGGCGGCGTTACAACGGCCGGTGCCCATGCCCCTGGGTCATTTTCATATGAAGGCACTCCCCCTCCGCCGCGTCTGCCCGCCTTTAGTCTCAATTCTAACCTCCCTCCTCCCGTCCGTAATCCCGCGCATGCGCACGCTAAACTGTGATCCCCCTGGCCCGACAGTGCTCATTCAATGCGCACGCGCCGATATCGCATTCATTGGCGCATGCGAGGGATTACGGAAGGGAGGAGGGAGGTTAGAACAGAGACTAAGGGCGGGTAGACGCGGCGGAAGGGAAGTGCCTTCGTATGAAAATGGGCACCTTCACAGACTCATTTGCATGCGGATTAAAAGTGTTTTTCTCCACAACGATGCTAGCAAGGAACAAACGGTAAGCACCATTTTAATAGGGGGATGCCGTGGACATAACACTGTTATTAGGTTAATAGGGTGAATCTGCATGAAAGACTCCCTTTAAAAAATGTCTTTGTTCTCAAATTACTCCCATCCACTGATATTGTAAGGTCCAAAAAATGAATCTCTACTGAGATAATCTCACTAGTGAAGGCCAAATTCCACGTGTTACTATTCAAAACATGAATAAAATTCCTCAGCCCTTGTTCTTCCCCCTCCCATATCATCAAACAATCATCAATTCCCCATTGCCCCCCCCCTTCCCCGATCCACCAATGAGCGCTGCTAGTACTGGTCTTCTTCTCGGCGCTGTGCTTTGCCCTGACTGCATATAGCAGCAGTATGTAGTGCACCTGTACACACACTATGACCTGATGCTGCTTCAGGAGCAGAGAGTTCAGGAAGATCGGGCTGGATCTGCAGAGTGGTGGTACATTCTGCAGCAGAAGAGGCAAGTTGTTTTATATATTTTATTGCCTGGTCTGAGGTCCGATGAAGATGGGGGGTTTTATTAGGTGGTATTATTTGAGGTATGATAAAGATTGGGGTCTGATGAAGATTAGGGGTCTGATCTGAGGATTGATGAAGATTGAGGGTCTGATCTGAGGTCTGTCAGGTCTGCCCAATTCTTATTTTCCTCCCTTTAAAACCTAGTTGAATCTTATGATCAGATATGTCTTATAAATCGAAAAATATGGTAAATGTAAAACTACCAAACTATTAGAAAATTTAAAATGACAGATATTTGGTAAAATATGTCACATCAGCAGTACGTCCAAACATTTATACAATAACAGAAAAGGTGGTGCATTACAGCAAAGATTCTGCTCTATGGACATATATTATACTCAGAATTGTAGTGCTCCAAATTAAGAAAATTGTGTGTTTATTCACAAAAATACCTGCAACATTTAAACCTATTAAGAGTTTTTTTTTTTAAAGTTCTATTCTGTAAACTCATGGAGGATCATTTAGTAAACACTAGCACCTTGTGCTGGTCATCATTTAGTAAACACTGGCATTTCATATGCACATCTTGTGCTGTTCATGTGCCAAAACTGGATTCTAAATGTGGTAGACATGTTAGAGATGAGCGAACCACTCGAGAATTGGTTCGTTTTGGGTTTGTCCAAAGTTTGCTTCGGACCCAAATCATTTCGGGCTGAACCAAAGTTGTTACAATTGCCCTGGAAATTGGTATAAAACCCCCTTTAGCCTACTAGGACTATTTTTTTGGGAGAAATTGTTATCTCTTTTTCATTTATTTTGAAATTAATTTTTTTCCCTCTCCCACCCCAAACTCCTGAACACAATGACAGCAATAGTAAATGATGTGACTCTGACATACAAAACTATGGTTAAATGCACGTTAGACAGTGTTAACATACACACTGCACTGGCACATGTGTTATACTTTATCATATTCCAAAGATTCCAAAAATTGTTCCTTATTGGGGGCAGACAATGTTTGAACACAAACGGTGTTATGGGATAAAACATTTTTTTTAAATGGCTGGGGGGGGGGGGGGGGGGGGAACAGAGCACCCAAAAATTATGCCTTGACAGAGTCAGAATATCTGCCCATACGACACTTGTATTGTTAGAAGAAAAAGTGTCTTGTTGTAAACAAACCTAAGAAAATTCTCCCTTTTAATTAGAAGCAGCGGCAGTGCAGTGTGGACATGGAAAGGGTACAGTACAGATATAGTGGCACGCGGCCGCAATAGTAGCGACAGCAGAATTAGCATAGCATGGAAAATACAAGGCATTAGGTCGGCTGTCTATGGGTAGTAGAAGTAATAGTAATACTAGTAGTAGTGGTAGTAGTGGCAGTCTGGCAGATGCATAGCATTAATAGTGGTGGCAATAGGAGATTAGAAGTTACATAGTTACATAGTTAATAGGCTTGAAAAAAGACATAAGTCCATCAAGTTCAACCAAAGGAATAGGTGGAGATGTGAATCCCAGAAGGAAAAGAGACTCAGAATTCTACACATTTTCATAATGTCATTTACTTTCAAGAATTCATCTAAACCCTTTTTAAAACTGTCCACTGTTCCTGCTGAGACCAAGTCCTGAAGAAGTCTATTCCACAGATTCACTGTTCTTACAGTAAAGAAGGTTTGACGCTTCTGGAGACTGAACTTTTCTTCTCCATTTATATATTTGTATAGGCTAATTGTGTTCCCCCCTTAGATGTCTCTTCTCAATACTAAATACATTTAATTCTTTCAATCTATCTTCATAACTAAATCCCTCCATGCCCCTAATCAGTTTAGTCGTTCTCCTCTGTACTTTTTCTAGTTCTAAAGCACTATGGACTGGTGCCCAGAACTGAACTGCATATTCCAGATGAGGCCTCACCAACGCTTTGTAAAGTGGTAATATTACATCCCTGCCCTCCGAGTCCATGCCTCGTTTAATGAATGACAATATCTCCTGGTAGCCTTAGAAGCAGCATTGTATGCTGTTATTTAATCTACGATCTACAAGGACACCCAAATACTTCTCTATAAGTGACTCTCCCAGTGTTACATCCCCTAGGACATATGATGCAAAGAGATTATTACTACCAAGATGCAGAACTTTACATTTATCCACATTGAACCTCATTTACCAAGTTGATGCCCAAGAGTGTTCAAGTCAGCTTGTAGTTTATGAAAATCTTCCATAGACTGCACAGTACTACATAGATTAATGTCATCTTCAAAAATAGAAATGGTGCTATTAATCCCATCATCCTCAATATCATTTGGAAATAAATTAAATAATAGAGGACCGAGCACTGAACCTTGGGGTACCATTCTAAATAGGAATCAATGACCACAACTATCTGGTAGAGATGGCCTAGAACAGGAATAAGCTGTCAGACTCCTTATTCCTTGGCTTTC
The DNA here is from genome assembly GCF_905171765.1 of Bufo bufo. Classification (NCBI taxonomy): domain Eukaryota; kingdom Metazoa; phylum Chordata; class Amphibia; order Anura; family Bufonidae; genus Bufo; species Bufo bufo. The sequence continues at coordinate 591,664,183 of NC_053390.1, forward strand.
CCTATTGAAGCCAATGCTAAAAAAATGGGTATGATTATGCTGAAGTGCATGATCATATACATCACTGTACAGAAAACTTAAGGGGTTCTGTGGTAATTAAGAAAATTAAAATACTTCAATATTACTTTATTATAAATAAATTCCCATATACCTTTCATTAGTTAAAATGGCTAATTTTTTTTCTGAGGAGCAATCATTAGGAGAAATAAAATGGCCGCTGTCCTATTAACACACACAAAACCTATCCTTATCAGACAGGAGGACAAGTTACTTCACAACACTGAGCTAAAGAACTGTCTTATCCTCCTACCTGCTCTTCTTGTCAGGGATCATGATCCTGAAAACAACTAATAAGATCTTTAGCTGAATCTCTGCAGGAATGGAGTTCATGAAGAGACATGAAGTTTGGAGAGGAGGTGGGGTTAATGAGCAGCAGTTCTTGTATGCAGACTCCATTACCACATTCCGTCCTGTCTGTACTTCATGTCTCCTCATGAACTCCATTACCACAGAGATTCAGCTGAAGATCTTATCATCTGTATGGAGAATCATAATTCCTGGCAATCGGAGCAGAGAGGAGGATGAGGTAGCTCTTTAGTTCAGTGTCCGAAGTAACTTGTCCTCCTGTGTGATTAGGACATATTTTGCGTGTACTAATAGAACGGTGGCCATTTTATTTCTCCTAATGATTGCTCCCCATAAAAAAAAATTGCAATTATAACTAATGCAAGGTATTTGGGAATATAATTATAATAAAGTAATATTTAAGTATTTTCATTTTCTTAATTCCCAGAGAACCCCTTTAATACAGCATAGCTATTCCGTGCAGCACATTTGATGTTCTTAGAAATTATATCAATAATTGTGAATTTGGGGTCTAGAATTTTCCGCAGGGCAACAATGAGGCCGCTACCTCCTGAAATACTCCTGGTATAGTTGGCTGCTGACCCATGGGGGTAAGAAACACCAGTGTGAAGCACCAAGGAATCAAGCAAAAGACAAAGTCTGAATACAGTCCAAGGTCTGGGCAAGCTGAGTGTACAAGCATATTACAGGTAAAAATTCCAAGGTTGGGGCATGCTAAGTACATGTTTAATCCAGATAGCAATGCCAAGTTCCAGGAAGGCGGCAAGGAGCAGAATTGATAGTCAGGCAAGGTATGGTACATGGGTAGTCAGGCAAGAGAATATAACTTCTCTGGTTTTTAGACAACCTCAAAGCTCAGGCCAGGAAGTGAATGCAAATCCCAGCTAAATAGGATGGTTGATCAGCTCCTTATCTAGGCTGGGAACACTAGGAAAGAATTAGCTCTCACAGGGCCGAAATAAACTGTACTATGCAAAATAACCATGGAGCCCCAGTTATGGGTCTTCAACACAGTAAAAGCCAGATATCCCTCCAGAGAAGGAAAACCAAGCCACAGGGTATCCTCATTTTAGAGATCACCAAATCCACTATATTAACGGGTCCCTATGTCAAGATCCAGCTCTGTTACAAGTCTTAAAGATGTGACAAAGTAAAAATACCTAAGCCAGTTATCCATCCACAAACAGCTGTTTTGGGGTCTTGCTCCTTATCAGTGTAGAGTAGCATCTGGCTAACCTGGAGCAATGCCTAGACTACAACTCAATCAATAGCTGATCTTTGGGAGACAATCTACAAAAAAAATACTACCTGAGCCTCATTTGATAGTCTAAACGTAGCAACCCAAAGTGCAAAGCTCTCTGTGAAACAGTAATATGCAAAATAACCATGGAGCCCCAGTTATGGGTCTTCAACACAGTAAAAGCCAGATATCCCTCCAGAGAAGGAAAACCAAGTCACAGGGTATCCCCATTTTAGAGATCACCAAATCCACCATATTAACGGGTCCCTATGTCAAGATCCAGCTCTGTTACAAGTCTTAAAGATGTGACAAAGTAAAAATACCTAAGCCAGTTATCCATCCACAAACAGCTGTTTTGGGGTCTTGCTCCTTATCAGTGTAGAGTAGCATCTGGCTAACCTGGAGCAATGCCTAGGAGACAACTCAATCAATAGCTGATCTTTGGGAGACCATCTACAAAAAAAATACTACTGAGCCTCATTTGATAGTCTAAACATAGCAACCCAAAGTGCAAAGCTCTCTGTGAAACAGTAATATGCAAAATAACCATGGAGCCCCAGTTATGGGTCTTCAACACAGTCAAAGCTAGATATCCCTACAGAGAAAAAGAAAAAAGCAATGGGGTATCCCCCGGTTTAGAGATCACCAAATCCGCCATATTAATGGGTCCCTATGTCAAGATCCATCTCTGTTACAAGTCTTAAGGATGTGACAAGGAAAAAATACCTAAGCCAGTTATCCATCCACAGACAGCTCTTTCGGGGTCTTGCCCCTCATCAAAGTGGAGTAGGATTGTGGCTGAACGAAATTACACTGAGAGCTAGTCTCAATTCACACAGGGAGAGTAGAGTGACTTCCGCGCCTTACCGGGACAACAAGAGAGCGGTGGACACGAACCTCCGGCATGACACAATGAACAACATCGTGCAGGAACACAATTGCAAGTTTTTTTTTGTAGTGTAAAATGTGAAGTAATGCTAGCCTCACATACATCTGGCGATCTGTCATACAGAAAATGTATATATCACTGCAAAAGGTGCACCACAATGATATGCAACTGACAATAGTGGCTAATCCTTCAAACTGATGTTAAAAACTGAGACTTTAGCCAATGTATTCCAGTCAGGAACACAAAGGAGCCCTTTTGCACCACCGTCAAAGTATATCAGTGTGGCATGGGTCCTACCACTAGACTACCTTGGTGTGTGAACACGGTCTGAATGGTGTTAGGATCTAACGCACAGCCAAGCTCCCACATACCTCCATAGTGAGATCACTCATGCAGTGGGAGAAGAGATAGGGCTGTAAGCCCCACCTATAACAGGCCATGTGACACAGGCTACCAGGTGCACTAGTGTCTTACCAGCATTGCGCAATGGCACATTCCTTACATATAAAGAAAAATCACTAAAATAAAGTGGCCTAAAAGGGAGGACATGCTCAAAAACCCCAAACACTGTGGCGTGTTTATAACGGGGGGAGCAATTCTTCCGCATGTGATCAGTTGCTAGCTGCAATCCCCAGAAAAAAATGCATACAATGGAAGATGTAGTGTGTGGATGAAAATATACAAATACATAAATCACTGAAATAGGTTCACCACAATGATAGTGCACCACTACTTCATCTTGTGTAGAATGCCTTTGTGGTGCATGTGGTCCGCTGCCGACATCCTCCATTGTATGCATTTTTTGCTGGGGATTGCCGCTAACAACGGATCACATGCGGAGGAATTGCTCCCCCAGTTATAAACACGCCACAGTGTTTGGAGTTTTTGAGTATTTCCTCCCATTTAGTCCACTTTATTTAGTGATTTTTCATATAGAAGATGCCAGACAAAAACTGAAGCCAGAAATCATTCCATAGTTTTTATGGGATCGTTCATATGCATCCAGCACATCAGCTGTGATGCGAGATGTGAAATAGTGCCAGACAGAAAAACGTTGCAAGCTACCTTTTTCTGTCTGGAGCTTTCAAGGTTTAGACATTGGACCTTTGCACTATAGAGCACTTACTATACATCAGTTGTGTTCTGTTCCTCGCCAACTGAATATGTGCACCCATCCTAAGTCATTAGGAAAATCTGTGCAAACCTATAGCAAATGTCACATCAGTTAGGGAACAGCCCAGACCTGACTTCCACACCCCTCTCCCAACAAACTTGGATGATCCACCATAAACAGAGGCCCCCAACTAGGTGATAGCCTTTGACAGGATTGTGCGGAGGACATACTTAGGGGAGACAAAAAGAGAGGTCAGACAGGCCAAGTCAAAACCAGAGAATACCATCAGAACCAAGGAAGAAACAAACCCATAGTAATATATCAAGTAGGGTCAAAAGCAGGAGGTAACATCAGAATCATAATCAGCAGTGAGAGGTTAAGACTAGTGCTGAGCAAATCGAGGTTAATGAACTGGAATTTGATCTGAATTTCAGGAAAAATTTGATTCGCCGCCAATCCGAATTTGGTTGTGCTTCATATTAACGAATCCAATTTTTTTCTAAAATGGCTAGTGGACATGATACAAAGTGAAAGTAAGAAGTCAGGGAATGAGGGATCACCCATAATGCTGTGCAGCCAGCCAATCAACAGGTAGCCAGCCCCTGTCATGTCACAGCCCTATTAAAAGCCTTATCCTGTCTCTGCCATTTTACAGTGAACTGAGCATAGGGACAGATGTGACAAGTTCTCGGGAAAGTTTTTATTGAGCTTTTAATAGTATAATCTGGGATAGGGTCAGTGAAGGGACTTTGTAGGGAGATCATAAGGAGAGGTTTCAGACACTGTAGGGAGGGCATAGGGATAGCAAAGGGAGACTACAGCACAGTGCAGGATCTGTAGGCTGAGGGAATCCTTAGAAGACAGTGAAGTGTTCAACAATCCCCTGTGTAGGGCACAGAGCTATCTAATTGAACAGAACCCACCTTGTACCGGTTAGATTATATAGCTCATTCACCCCAATTTGAGAAAAAAGGCATTATGGAATTGCTTATGTATTAAATACATAAGCAATTCCATAATGCCTTTTTTCTCAAATTGGGGTGAATGAGCTATATAATCTAACCGTTATTTGGATGCCCACTAGTGATAATCGAACATGCTTGGCCGAACACCTGTTTTGCTCGAGCATCTCAATGCTCGGTACATGCCGGTATTCGGCCGAATACCGCATGTGCTCGAGCGCAATGCTCGAGTCTCCGCCCCGCATGTATATGGGCTGCTACACAGCCAATAAATGTGCTGGTAAGTACTGCCCTCAATGTAATGCCGTAGCCATGTTGGCTAATGGCATTACAGTGATTGGCTGGCCGGAACGCGTCATCGGGTGCTATAGCACCCGATGACACATGTTTGGCTCATTTTTAGTCAGGGAGAGCTGAGCTGAGGAAGAGACAGACAGTGTAGGGAGTGATTTAAGAATATTATTACCACCAAAACTTTTCAGGACCCAAAAGTCCATTTAAGCAGTAGCAATCTATATTTTTAGCGCAACCTGCGCTAAATAGCTAAAACTTTACGGACCCAAAAGTCCTTCTAAGGATTATTGTGTGTGGCAGCAATATCTATTTTTAGCGCATCCTGCGCTAAATAGCGTACAATAGTTAGGCTGCTGCAGACAGCAACATTAGCTGCACGACATCTCCAGTGTAAAATGTGCGCATCCAAAAAATATCTGACATCCAGTGTACTTTTTCAATAGACAGTGTCCGCTGCGGACAGTGACATTAGCTGCGTCACATCTCCAATGTAAAGTGTGCGCATCAGAAAAATATCTGTCACATACGGTGTCCTTTTTCCGTAGATGGTGTCTGCTGCGGACAGTGACATGAGCTGTGCCACATCTCCTGTGTAAAGTGTGTGCATCCAAAAAATATCTGTGAAATACAGTGTACTTTGTCAATAGACAGTGTCCGCTGCGGACAGTGACATTAGCTGCGCCACATCTCCAGTGTAAAGTGTGCGCATCCAAAAAATATCTGACATCCAGTGTAATTTTTCCGTAGATGGTATCTGCTGCAGACAGTGACATGAGCTGTGCCATATCTCCTGTGTAAAGTGTGTGCATCCAAAAAATATCTGTGACATACAGTGTACTTTCTCAATAGACGGTGTCCGCTGCGGACAGTGACATTAGCTGCGCCACATCTCCAGTATAAAGTGTGCGCATCCAAAAAATATCTGTTACATACAGTGTCCTTTTTCCGTAGACGGTGTACGCGGCGGACAGTGACATTAGCTGCGCCACATCTCCAGTGTACAGTGTGCACATCCAAAAAATATCTGACATCCGAAAAGCAATGGAGTGGGGCGCAGCCGTAGCATAATTTGGCTTGACTTTGGTGGAAGGTTGTGGCACATGGGGTTAATATTAGGAGAGTTTGAGGTTGTGGGGGAGAAGTTTTGGGGAGATGGAGTGGTAGATTCGCACCAGGTACTTAAGGAGGAGGGGAGAAGTTTTTAGGTTAGTCCGGAAACTGTAGAGAAGTTTGATGAGCAACATGTCCTCTCTGGATCAACTTATTGAACATGTTAGGGCTGCGGCGGCCAGTAATTGTGTGCAGTGAATGCAAGAGACACTACAGGCAGCTTTACAAAGGGGGTGGCAGGAGGCGGTGGCCCCAGGTGTGGGGGTAAGGGCTAGGAGATGGAGGCTTCCGATCCGGTTAAGCCCCGACTACACGCCGTGAGGCCGGCCGCGTCTAAGGGGTCCCTCTGGCATGTCAACAATAGAGGGGGGAAGCAGGGTGGTGCAGGAATTATTGGAGGGTTTGGTGGTTTTGTTGGCGAGGGCTGGGGCGGGGCCTCCACCTGCGGCGGTGTGGGCGCAGATGGATAGGGCTGGTTTGGGATCAAATATGGTGGAGGAGCGTTCGGGGGTTTCTGGGGGGTGTAGCGTTCCCGCTGTGGTTACTGAGACAGTGGTGGTTTCGCCGTAAGCTGCATCGGTAGTGGAGGCGACAACTAGCTCCGGTAAGGCGGGGGCAACTGATTTGGTGCTTTTAGCGGATGCAGCGAAAGGGGAGGTTTATGTGTGCTTTGAGGGGCCTTTGGTGGCTCATTTGAGGCCAGAGGTGAGAGAGAAGATATACAGGGATGAATATGTAGAAATTTTCTCATTGTTACCTTAGGAGAAGTTTAATCTTGATAGAGTGAAGTCGGACGAGAACAAGCGGGAGGAGGAGGAGAGGCGTCGGTATCGTTTGATTCTGCGCACATTTGCAAACTGGTTACAGGCTTTTGCTATATTGGCGAGTGTAGTTGGCGAAAAATCACCGGAGCATTGCTCCGCGCTTTTTGGTTATATAGACTCAATTGGCGAGGCGTATAGAGTATATGGCGGAGTGGCGTGGGGGAGGTTCGACGAGCAGTTCCGTCAGCGCAAACCTATATGGCCTAGTTGTCACGGCCTTTGCTGTGTGCGCCGTGACACTGGTGTCATGGTTGCGGTTTCCGGTGGCAACGTGTTGCTGTTGTGGCATGTGGTGGCAGTGTCTCGGCTTTGGTTGTGTGTGCTGTGACATGGTTGCCACGCATGCTGTTGCTGGTGGCAACGTGTTGCTTGTTGGCTTGTGTGTGCACTTCCCCTTTAATTGTACACTTCGCCTGTTTGGTGCTATAAGGGTTAACTCGCTGACTGGGTGTGGTCACTTGGGTTTTATATTCTGTGGCTTCCTGGCTGAAGTCAGTTGTACTTCAGCTGTCGTTGGTGCTGGAGCTCTGCTCCAGTCCAGTGTGATCTATCTGCCCAGTCCTTGAGGGCCACCTTGTAGGACATCAATGTCATCTGTGATGTCATTCCTTTGTCTCCCTTATCCTCTATGTACCCAACCTCACTTGTTGTATGTTTGGTGTGGGTTTATGTTCAGGGTTTGTTGTACGTCTTGTTTGTTGTTACATGTCTGGGCTGTTGTTGGTGTTTGTCCCTGCATGTGTGCAAGACATTTCCCCTGTGTTTGTTGTACCTCTGTGAGGGGGCTGGTTTCCCGGAGGGGTGAACCATAAGTCTGTATGCAGTGCTGCTTGGGGCTGCCATGCACTGTGTGAGCATGGGGGGCTCTGGCAGAGTTGGTATGCTGGATTCCTGTGTGGTTGTTTGTACTGTGACCTGCTGTGTGTTCGGGCTTCTGTACTGATGCACGGGTTCCAGTTGTGGAGGCTTCGGAAGGTAAGTGAGTTGTCTTGTTGTTCTTACCTGCATATCCTCTTGCTGCATATGGTCTTTTCCTTTCCTTGCTGCTAGGCCATTTGAGACTCCTGTTCATCCGTGTCTGGGAAGAACAGGTCGTCTCTCCCCTGCTCTTATGTGAGGGATTATCAGGGTGACTCAGGACCATAGGTATCCTGGTATGAGCCGTCCTACCATCAAGGTCCGCTCATACGGTTAGGAGTTAGGGTGAGTATTAGGGACGCAATAGGAGGTGACCTGCTCCCTGATTCCGGCATCCTGGCCTAGCAGCTGCCCCTTATTTCTTTACATTGTACTGGTGGGGTTTTTTCCCCCACTCCCCACCGTGACACTAGTATAAGGTGGGACCACAAAGATATTAGTTTGTGGATGAGGCTTATGGCCGCCCCTAAGGGTTGTGTGCAGCCCTTTCGTGGGTCGTCAGGGGGTACTTCAACAGCAGAGTCACCTTCTGGTGGAAGAAAAGGTTGCTGTTGGCTGTTTAACGAAGGGCACTGTAAGTTCCTTTCAGACTGCCATTTTAAGCACGAATGTTCCGGATGCGGGGGATCACATAGTTTTAGCCAGTGTTTCAAGAGGGGAAGAGGGAAGGCACAGGAGGCTGCTCAGAAGAGGGCCAACGCCGGTGAGGGTGGAAGAGATGCTTCCATTTCTAAATAGGTATCCTAGGAGGGCGGTAGCGGAGTTTCTGCGGAAGGGATTTGTTGAGGGTTTCAGGATACCTTGCACGTCAGTTGGGGCTGGGGGTAGTGTTCGAAATTTAGTTTCGGCACTTGCTAGGCCAGAAGTCATACAGGAGAAGATTGAGAAGGAAGTTCAGGCAGGCAGAGTCGCAGGAACTTTTTCAGACATTCCTCTGCTGGGGTTGCGCTTATTGCCATTGGGGTTGGTACTGTCACGGCCTATGGTGTGTTTTGTGACACTTTCCTTCACTTGCGGTTGCTCGTGGCAACGTGTGGTGTTGTGTGCATGTGGTGGCAGTGTCTCGGCCTTGTGGCTGTTTCCCAGGACATGGTTGCCTCGCGTGCCGTTGCCGGCGGTAACAGGTGGAGTGTGATGTTTGTGTGTCTATTTCCCCTTTAAGTGGCTTTCTTCCCTTGCCTGGTGTTGGAAGGGTTAATTCCCTTCCTAGTGAGTGAACACTGGGTGTGTCTGTGTGTGGGTGTGGCTACTTGGGCTATTTAGCTCCTGCTGGATGCCAGCAGCTTAGGGGTACTCCAGCCATGGTGTTTGCTGGAGTCATCCTCCTGGTATTATACCATCTGCCCAGTGTGGGCCACCCTTGTGGTCATAAGTAATGTTTAGACATAGATGTTCTTATCTTATTATATGTCTAGTGGTGTCTCTATGTTTATTGCAGTTTATGGTTTCTGGGTTCCTGTGTGCTTTGTGTGTGTGCTGTGTCCTTTTGTGTTTGGTGTGGACATTATCACTTCTGCACGGGTTCCAGTCTGTGTGTCTGTGGCAGGTAGGTGTTGTACTAATTTCACTACCTGCCATTTCCATCTGCTGTATATGTTCCCCATTCCTTGCAGCCTGGCCAGTGAGATTCCTGTTCATCCGTGAGATTCCTGTTCATCCGTGCTCCTAATTCCAGGGCTATCCTGAGGGCTAGTAGGGACCCTAGGTTACGGAGTATGAGCCCTCCTACCATCAGGGTTGGCTCATACAGCTAGGAGTCAGGGTCAGATTTAGGGACACTATAGGAGGTGACCTGCTCCCTGTTTCCTATCCTGGCCCAGCAGCTACCCTTTATTATTGACACCGCACGGCTGAGGGTTTCCCCCACTCACAGCCGTGACAGGTACCTAAGAAGGAGCCAAATAAGTTTCGGCTCATTCACCATCTGTCTTATACGCCAGGGAGTTCGGTTAATGACGGGATAGATCAAGAGCTCTGTTCCGTGTCCTACACGTCTTTTAACACGGTGGTGGCTTGGGTTCGGCGTTTGGTGCAGGCCGCGTTGTTAGCTAAAATGGATATAGAAGCTGCTTTTCGTTTGCTCCCTATACATCCGGATTGTTTTCATCTGTTGGGTTTTAAATGGGGAGGGCAAGTTTATGTTAATTGTTGTTTTCCTATGGGTTGCACAATTTCCTGTTTGTTATTTGAAACATTTAGTTCTTTTCTGGAATGGGTGGTCAGGTAGGAGTCAGATAGAGAATCTGTGCTTCACTACTTAGATGATTTTTTGTTCCTGGGGCCGGCTGGCGATCGTTCATGTTCTATTTTGCTACACACGATGGAATGGGTGGCGGCGATGTTTGAGGTCCCGTTGGCACAGGAGAAGACAGAGGGCCCGGTGATGTTGGTGAAATTCTTGGGCATTGTTATTGATACAGTGAAGATGGAATGTTGTTTGCCTGAAGAGAAAGTGTGTGACCTGGTAGCGGAGGTTGTTAGTTTGCGGGGGTTAATAAGGCACAATTACATAGGATCCAGTCGATATTGGGTAAGCTGAACTTCGCTTGTAGGATTCTGCCTATGGGTCGGGTATTTTGTCGGCGTTTGGCCAGGGCGACGGCGCGGTGTCAGCTCCTTCCCATTATGTGAGATTGTCTGCAGAGGTGAGGGAGGATACGGCAGTTTGGGAGCAATTCTTGTCTCAGTACAATGGGAGGTCAGTGTGGATGGGAGGGCAGATTTCTAATGTCGACTTAGAACTTTTCACGGACACATCTGAATCTTGCGGATTTGGTGCGTTTTGTCAGGGTGAATGGAGTGCGGGGGCGTGGCCCGATGAATGGTGGCGGGCGGGCTACCTTTCTAATCTGACATTACTGGAATTGTTTCATATTGTTTTGGCGGTGGAATTATGGGGGGATTTGCTTCAGAATAAGCGAGTGCGATTTTGCTGTGACAACATAGGTGTAGTTCAAGCTATAAACGCTGCCAGTTCACTGACTGTGATTCGCTTGCTGCGGCATTTGGTATAGCAAGTTTTTTTTTTTAAAGCGTTCTTTGTGGCTGTCCATTTGCCGGGTGTGGAGAATTCAGTAGCTGACGTTCTTTCTCGTTTTCAGTGGGATAGTTTTCGGCGACTGGTGCTGAAGGCGGTCGAGCAGAGGCGTCCTTGTCCTCAGTGGCTCTGGAGCGTGGCCTTGGGGTCTCCACAGCATTGATTAGGCAATCCATGAGTACGGGTACGTGGTCGGCTTACGCATCTGTGTGGTCTTTATGGGAGCAATTGATAGAGCAGGTTGGGGGTTGCAGTGCGGCAGATGACTGTCGGATGTTACTGATTTATTGGGTGGGTTTGGCATTTGGTGAGGGTTTGTCTTATTCAGTAGTGGCTAAGAGGGTGTCGGCGGTTGCGTTATGGTTACGCATGCCGGATTTGTTGGATGTGTCAAAATGCTTCCTGGTGCGACAAGCGTTAAAGTGTTACCGGCAGAGCACACTTACAAGGGACAAGCGTCGCCTGTATCTTACGAATTATTGCAAAATTTATGGAGTCAGGTGGGCGTGATCTGTGCGTCAGGTTATGAAGTGCGCTTGTTTCGGGCAGCTTTTTCGTGGGCGTTTTTGTCACGTTTAGATTGTCGGAATTGGTTACGCGGAGTAAATTTGGCTTAGGTGGTTTGCAGCTTGGAGACGTGCTGCGGTGTGTGGATGGGTTACGGTGTTTTTTGCGGCAATCAAAAACAGACCCGGAGGGTAAGGGGATGCACTTTGTGTTGCGGTCGATGGGGGAGGTCAGTTGTTTGTCCTGTTCGATATGTTGATGATTTTTTGGCAGTGTGGACGGATATCTTTGGGCTGTTGTTAATACATCAGAATGGGGCAGCCTTGTCTCACTTTCAGTTTGTTGTGATATTTCGGAAATGCTTGGCAGCCGAAGGATTGGCGGCGAATGAGTTTGCGTCTCACTCATTCAGGATCGGGGCAGCCACGGAAGCATCCAGGTAGGGTATGGGAGAGGATGTAATTCGGCAGATAGGAGTCTGTAAGCTATCGTTCATACATTCGCCCGCATTTGTGGTTTTTATAGGGAAAAGTTGGATAGAGGCGGTTAGTAGTTGGTGTTATTGGTGAGAGCTCAAGGTATTGGTTAAGGTGATGTGTTGCTGACTTGCTTTCTGTTTAATTTCTTTCAGGGCCTGTGCCGTGTTTAGCCTGGATTTTTGGTCACTCCTACGTGTACTGGGGGGCCCAGAGAGCGTATGTGCGCAGGAATGGTAGGCAGTTGGGTTTTGACGTAGGAGATTTGCGGGTGTGCTGGATCGATTTACATGGTTTGTTGTGGGGTCGAGTGCTCCCGGAATTTTGTTTTTACGTGTCGTTAGATCGTACCCCGAATAAAGTGGTTTTACATGCAGGTGGAAATGATTTTGCCGTCCGTCATTCCAGGGATGTTATAAGGGACATCAAGTTGGATTTGTTGAGGTTGTTGGCGGATTTTCCTGGTTTCTTAGTGGTTTGGTCGGACATTGTTGCGCGGCGAGCATGGAGGAGGGCGAGGTCGGTTGATAAGTTGAATAGGGCACGGGCAAAAGTTAACAAGGAAGTGGGCCGTTTTGTTAGGCGTCAGGGCAGTTTTGTGGTGTGTCATAAAGAATTGGAAGGGGCGTCCCCTATGTTTTCTCGGCAGGACGGGGTTAATTTGAATGAGATTAGGATTGACATGTGGACCGTGGGCTTACAAGAGGGTTTGAAAATGGCTTTCAAGGTTTGGAGGGATGAACATAGGTGAGGTGACCCCTATGTTTGTCTGGTGGCAGGTAGAAGAAGGATCCTGGGAGGCAAAACTTGGATAGGTGCATGGCTCCATCTCTTGCGGCGTGCATCTAGGACGTTGTTGTGAATGGAAAGCTGGGGGATCCTGTTTGGGCTAATAGCCTGGCAGGGGTTAAATTTCCAGGAGTTGGTGTCCTTGGGTCGGTGAGTGGGGCCGAGGGTAAAGTTGGATTAGACCTGGATCGTAAGAGGAGGTTCGCAAGGGGCGAACATGCATTGCCTTCTAGGATCCCTTCACGTTTTTTAAAAGTTACATTTTGTGGATTAATGTTTTGATTAATATTGGACTAGTTTTCAATGTTAATAGGTATATGTTCAATACATGGTCAATTTTATTATGGTTTAGGGGGTTGAGGGATACAGAGAGCCAGAAGATCTTCCATCCCAGGAAGTCAAGGGTACTTTTTTCTGTAGACGATGTCCTCTGCGGACAGTGACATTAGCTGTGCCACATCTCCTGTGTAAAGTGTGCACATCCAAAATATATCTGTGACATACAGTGTACTTTTTCAATAGACAGTGTCCGCTGCGGACAATGACATTACCAGCGTCACATCTGCAGTGTAAAGTGTGCACATCCCAAAAATATCTGTGACATACAGTGTACTTTTTAGGTAGACGGTGTCTGCTGCGGACAGTGACATTAGCTGTGCCACATCTGCAGTGTAACGTGTGCGCTTAAAAAATGTATCTGTGACATAAGTGTACTTACCTGTGACATTCCCTGTAATTTTTCATTATCCGCTGGTGACAGCATTGACATTATCTGCGGGATATCTCGTGTGAGATGTTTCAACATCCCAAATACCTTTTTAAATTTGCGCATACACTTCCAAATCCTACACTACTGTACGTGTGGCAGACTTTAAATCATATATAAAATTTATTATGAAGAAGGCGAGCATTAAGGGACGGGGCAGTGGCTGTGATGCTGCACGCAGAGGCCGTAGCCCTGGGAGCGGTGAAACTGTGCCTGCTGCCAGAGCACAAGAAAAACAATCATCCACAATACCTAGCTTCATAGCCCAGTTTGCAGGGCAGTGCAGGACACCACTCTTGAAGTCAGACCAGTGCGACCAGGTGATCGCTTGGATTGCAGCAGATAATGCTTCAAGTCGGTTAAGTACCACCCTGTCTTCCACTAGTCTCAGTAGTCAAGAGTCTGATCAACCCAGTCTCAGTAGCCAAGAGTCTGATCAACCCAATCATCACCCTGATCCTCCTTCCTCCCACCATGTACATTCTGGCCAAACAAGTGATCCCACACTCGGATATACTGAGGAGCTCTTTTCAGCGCCATTCCTTGATTTGGCCCTCTCGCCAAGCACACTTGAAGAGGGACAGATCTTCTGTCCTGATTCCCAAACGCTTGAGCATCCACAATCACAAGAAGATGATGGTGGGGAACGGCAATTACTCTTTAATCAGATGGCTGATGATGACACAGTTGTCAAAAACTCAATGGCAATTAATGTCTCAAGAGGTTGAGGAAGAGGATGAGACACAGTTGTCAATCACTGTGGTAGTGGTTAGGTCAACAAATCAGGAGGATGAGCAGAGTGAGGAAGTGGAAGAGGAGGTGGTGGACGATCAAGTCACTGACCCAACCTGGGAAGGTGGAAAGCCGAGCGAGGACAGCAGTACAGAGGGGGAGGATCTGCTGCACTGCAACAGGCTGGAAGAGGCAGTGGGGTGGCAAAAGGGAGAAGGCAGGCCACACCAAACAGGCTTGCAACTGTTCCCCGGAGCACTCCCTTTGCCAAAGGGTAGGTGTTCCACAGTCTGGCGCTTTTGTCAGGAAAATGCGAACGATAAAAGAATTGTAATTTTTAACCTGTGCCATACAAAAATGAGAAGGGGCGTGAACACTAGCAACCTCACTACAACCAGCATGATCCGCCACATGGCATCAAAGCACCGTAATAGGTGGGCCAAACGCCTGGGTCCACAATCTGTGTCTGCGGGTCACACCACTGCCTCCTCTTCCCCTGTGTTACGTGCTGGCCAATCCACTGTCGAAGACACAGGCTGGGATGCCTCCCACCCTGCACCTGGACCTTCACAACACCATCAGCGACCACATCCACTTCTGTGTCCCAGCGCAGAGTACAAATTTCCTTAAAAATACCCAGCCACCCACCCACAGGCCATAGCACTAAATAAGCAGCTTTCCAAATTACTGGCCCTGGAAATGTTGCCATTTAAGCTTGTGGACACTGAGGCCTTCCGCAGACTGATGTCGGCGACCGTCCCGCGTTACGCAGTCCCCAGCCGCCACAATTTTTCAAGGTGTGCCGTGCCCGCCTTACAGCAACATTTGTCCCGTAATATCACACGTGCCCTGACCAACGCAGTTACTGGGAAGGTCCACTTAACCACGGACACATGGACAAGTGCATTTGGCCAGGGACGCTACATTTCCCTGACGGCACACTGGGTGAATGTTGTGGAGGCTGGGTGCACATTTCCACAAGTCATCGACAGCTTCAGCCGGTCTGTCAATGCTGCATCAGCGCTTCAAATTGCCAGCTCTCTGGCTGTTGTGCGTTGTGAGCACGTGCTGGAACTCCACATTCACATGTTGTCCAGGCTTTGTGAGCAGCAGAGGGCAGTAGTGGAATACCAGCTGCAACAGGCCCTCTTATATAATGTTTTACAGGGTCAGCTCACCAACAAGACCTCACCTACAATGTTTTAGAGGGTCAGCTCACCAGCAGGACCTCGCATATAATTTTTTATAGGGTCAGCTCACCAGCAGGCCCTCGCATAAAATGTTTTACAGGGTCAGCTCACCTGCAGGCCCAAGCATATAAAGTTTTACAGTGTCAGCTCACCTGCAGGCCCTTGCATCAAATATTTTAGAGGGTCAGCTCAACAGCAGTCCCTCGCATATGTTTTACAGGGTCAGATCACCAGCAGGCCCTTGCATATAATGTTTTAAAGGGTCAACTCACCAGCAGGCCTTCACCTACAATCTTTTACAGGGTCAGCTCACCTGCAGGCCCTCCCAAAATTTTTTTTAGAGAGTCAGCTCACCAGCAGGCCCTCACCTACAATGTTTTACAGGGTCAGCTCACCTGAAGGCCCTCGCATATAATTTTTTAGAGGGTAAGCTCACCAGCAGGCCCTCGCATATAATGTTTACAGAGTCAGCTCACCAGCAGGCCCTCACCTACAAGTCCAGTCTTACTATCCAAGAGTCTGGTCAACACAATCCTCACCTCCGGGGGTCGCGTAACTAGTTATCATGGAGGAGTCTCGTTCGTTATCGGAATTAACCAGACAAATTGCTACACCAACAAAGAACGTCAATGCACTACCACCCACAGAATCGAGAAAGAGCTATCAATCTGTCAATCCTTTCCGGGTCAGTGAGGTTTCCCGTGGTGCCCTTCCTTTCCTGGTGGTGCCCTTCCATCAATTCCTTTAAGTTTCAACTTTGCGACCATACTCCCCCCAGAACCCAAAGACTTTGGTTTCAGGGAAGCTGCTCGGGAATAACTCGCCGGACGTCATCGTTTATGGTCGGAACTATGACGGTATCTGATTATCTTCGAACCTCCGACGTTCGTTTTTGATTGATGAAAAAATTCTTGGCAAATGCTTTTGCTTTGGTTCGTCTTGCGCTGGCCCAAGAATTTCTCCTCTAGTGGCGCAATGCTGATGCCCCCCGGCCATCCCTCTTAATCATGGCCCCAGTTCCGAAAACCAACAAGAACCCGAGTCCTATTTCATTATTCCTATCTGAAGTATTCAGGGTACTCGGCCTGCTTTGAACACTGTAAATTTTTGCAATGGTCAGCTAAGCAGCAGGCACTCTCCCATAATTTTTAAATGGTCAGCTCAGCAGCAGGCCCTCAACCATAATGTTTTACAGGGTCAGCTCAGCAGCAGGCCCTCTCATATAATTTTTTAGAGGGTCAGATCACCTGCAGGACCTCGCATATAATGTTTTAGGGGGTCAGCTCACCAGCAGGCCCACGCCTACAATCTTTTACAGGGTCAGCTCACCTGCAGGCCCTCACCAAATTATACCTAATAGGTAATTTGCGAGCATGCTGCCTTGCTTGGAAGTGGTAGCCGTAGCTGTTTCTCAGACTCCCTCTCCGGAATCAAAACCTGATTCCCCATTACCCATGGTCACCGTGGTTCGTTCTGAAAATAACATCGAAAGTTGATAGGGCAGACATCCGAATGAATCGTTGCTGTCACAGGGATGTTCGATCAGGCCCAGGTTATCTAGAGTCACCAAAACGGCAGCAGGCCCTCGCCTATAATGTTTTAGATGGTCAGATCAGCAGGCCCTTGCTCCAAATGTTTTTGAGGGTCACCAGCAGGCCATCAATCATAATTTTTCAAGGCTGTGTATGATGCCTTCCTTTATGTGTAACAAAGGGTGTATTGTAGTGCCTCTTCCTTTGGCAGCACTTGCACTTTATATACAAGTAAATATACAGGAAACAATGTTTTCTAACAAATTTTCCTCTAAAATGGATTTTATCTTTGGTTTTGTGCGTATTATTGTCAGTCTGTAAAAGTGGCGTACTACTCGGACAACATCGCTCTCAGCAGCGACCTGGGAGTCCAAGATGCATCCAGACATTCTCCCCATGCTGTTCCCGAACTATTTTGGTGGTGTTTCCATCAATTTCTGACCTTTTCCTATGAACCAGGCTCCCTCCCCTCTTCAGAGCAGGGGGCGCCAGGTTTAATGCTTGGGTTCTCCCATCGACTTCCGTTGTGCTCGGGTGCTCGGTAAAGCACCCAAGCATCCCGAAGTGTTCGGCCCGAGTCCCCAAGCACTATGGTGTTCGATCAACACTATTGCCCACCTTATTTAATGGATAAGAAATTCTATTATGCCTTGATTCTAAAATTGGGGTAAATAATAGTGTTGAGCGAGCATGCTCGGCTGAACTGCTGTTTGGCTCAAGCATCGCTATGCTCCACTGAATACTTCGGGTGCGCGAGTACAATTTAATACAATGAAAGTCAATGGGAGACCCGAGCATCAAACCAGGCACCCCCTGTTCTAAAGAAAAGACGCTGGATGTGTCTTAGACTCCTATTATATACGACATACAATAGACTACCCCACAAAGGCTATATGCCAAAAGCCAGCAATCTATCCATGAGACAGATTACAGCCAGCATACCTTACAATGACAGCCTTGTGCATTATGAGATATTCCAAACCAGCTCTCATCTGACTGAGAACCAGTAAACCTCAAAGTTATTTTGCATCTGTTGCATAGCTTGGGTGGACCTGCACACCTAGATCAATATCATTAGGGCGACAAAAAGTTTTCTGATTGTCCCAACATAATATTCAATAACCTTTCCATACAGTTTTGTCATGCAAAGCTCATTTGCATAAACATGGGCATATAGGAAAGACATGCAAATGAGCAGAATCTGCCTTGTTTTTTAGCTGTCATAAGACTATGAAAAACAATAGATGGCGCTGTTCATAACTCAATTGCGCCCTCTATTGATTTAATTGTCTTCTGACAAGAATATTAGACTAGGAGTCTTATGACAAGCTTATTAGTGTAGCCTTTTGCATGGAAAATTTGAAATAAAAATTAGCGATTAGAATATTCACAATCTACACTGGGAAAGCTGGGTAATAACTCAGTGATGAAATCTGACACTGGGAAAGCTGGGTAGTAAGTCAGTGATAATATCTGACATTGGAAAAGCTGGGTAATAACTCAGTGATGATATCTGACACTGTGAAAGCTCGGTAATAACTCAGTGTAGATCGCGAATATTGTAATTGCAAATTTTTATTGCAAATTTTCCAGTAAAACTTGATTTGTGACCGCTATTGGCGGAGTTTAACCTGGGCAGGCTTTCGTGCCCAGCCAGTAGTGTGGCATCAGAGCATGTGTTTAGTGGGGCATAGTTATCCCAAAGAGAACTCGCATTTCAACGCAAGATGTTGAGAGATTAACCTTTGTAAAGATAAATCAGGCGTAGATCAACCAGGATTTTCAGACACCAGTGCCTGATGCATCAGACTAGATCGTTCTGGCAATAATGTTCTGACTGCAGTGTGCTGCCACACCAGAATATTGAGAAAAATGTCCTGTTACTTCTGTACACGTGCTTCAGCCACTATTCTGATGCTTCAACCCGCCTGATAACATATACCTGCTGTCTCTGCTGCCATCTTCTCTCACTGCCACCCACCATTTTCTGATGATACGGTCACTGCTGTTGCCCCCCACCTCCCCACTCTCTGACTTGGCCACTATGTTGACTCCTCATGCTGTTGCATCCCTCACCACACTGTGACTGGCCCACTATGTTGACTCCTCATGCTGATGCCACTGTCCCCACTCTGTGATGGGGCCACTATATCGACTCCTCATGCTGTTGCCATCCTCCCCACTTTGTGACGGGGGCCACTAGTGTCCCTGTTTGGCCTTGTAGACATCACCATTTATTTTACCCTTCTTCTGATTTGTCAGAAGAACCGAATAGTGAAACACACAACAGATCCTGTCTTTGGAGCATCTATAAGGCATCTATCACACGGTCAGTATTTAGCATCAGGATTTGATCATGATTTTGAAGCCAAAAGCAGGAGTGGGTCCAAAACACAGAAGAGAAATATTTCCATCACGTGTAATCTTTCCTTTTGACCCATTCCTCTTTTTGCCTTACCAATACTGATGAAATGCTGATGCAAAAAACTCACCAAATATTGACCGTGTGATAGAGGCCATTAAAGTCCTGCATGCAGGACTTCTTTCCCATCTGAATAAAGGCAAAGGCAGAGGCAAATAGCCAAACCCATGCAAATTGAGCATGAGGCCTCTATCTCACGGCCAGTATTTTGCATCAGAATTGGATCATGATTTGAAAGCCAAAAGTAGGAGTGGGTCAAAACATGGAAGACATGCAAGTATTTACATTACATGCCATCTCTGTTTTGGACCCACTTCTGTTTTTTTTTTACCTTAACAATACTGATCAATTACTGACCAAATCCCTTTTTTTAGAGTTGTTCTTCTGAAGGATGAGAAGGGAAACATAAACAGTGATGTCAACACAACTTACTACTAACATCCTTTCCTCTCTGTCATGGGCCCACTACTTGTGTCAGCATGTAACAGAATAGCAAAATATGTGGATTCAACAGACGGTGTAAAAGAAGAGCACTCTTTCACTCTATAGTAGAATCTTGGACAACTGCATGGTTAAGTATGTTATACCTGATGCTAACATTGACCTGTAAGACTGAGTTTACACTTTAGTTATTTAGTCAGTTGTTGACCCGTAACTGACTAAATAAGTGTGAACTGAGTCTAAGAGTGACGCCTGTCATCTGCCTGTCATACTGGCGCACAGTAACAGTTTCACTACCACAATGGACTAGCTATGCATGTTTCTGCGCTGCACAGTGATGTACACCAAGATAAACTCTCCCTGCAGGCTGGGAAATAGCTGATTTATACCACACTTTGTGACAAATTAATTTAGGCCGAATCAAATTTTTGGGAAAAATTTGGCGAAGCATCTGAATCTAATTTTTGAAAACTTCGTTCATCTCTAGTTAAGACCCTATCAGGAAGAAGGCGAGAAGTCCAGGAATACACATGAAACAGAAACTAAGCCTGTGTGCCAAGAAGACCAATCACAGGCAGTAGTTTTCTGTGTAAATATCCCACCATATCCCGAAAGCACATAATGATAGCACTGATATTGATTGGTTTAGTGTCCTTTCTCCCTGACTGTCAGCAGGGCTGATTGCTACAGTAATGGGTTGACATCGGTGGCGCCAAATTAGCAATTGGCTTCCATAAATGATGATCTGGAAACCTCCTGAACTGTTAGTGTGGGTAAAACTTGGGTACATCATTTTCATACTGAAACCAAAAGGCAAAGCATGGAGTGTGTTCCCGGTTCAAAAAAAGTTCGGTGTTTTTACTTCTGCAGGAAAGGTTATGGCAACCATTTTTTGGGATATGGATGGTGTTTAATGAAG
Organism: Bufo bufo; assembly: GCF_905171765.1. Classification (NCBI taxonomy): domain Eukaryota; kingdom Metazoa; phylum Chordata; class Amphibia; order Anura; family Bufonidae; genus Bufo; species Bufo bufo. The sequence goes on from NC_053390.1 coordinate 591,684,711, forward strand.
GGTTGCCTGGACAGGAATAGAATCATCACAGGGGAATACTACAGCAACTTATTCAGTCAACATGTGAGAAGCTATTACGGAGAAGTGTGCAAAATTGAGAAATGGCATCCTTCTCCTTCAACACAATGTTCCCAGTTTCCATAATTATCATGTCCACCATTGCTGCTGCAGGCTTTGAACTACCGGAACACCCACTTTGCTCTCCAGATCTTTCCTCCAAGTGTCTTTCATTTATTCACAAAAATGAGGAAAACTTGTGTGGCTGTCACCTGATTCTGAGCTATTGGTGCATGGTTCAAGGATCCGGAAACACACTTTTTTCAACAGTGGATAAAGTTACTGAAGCAGCACTGGAGAAAGTGTGTTGACATTGGAGGGAACTATGTTGAAAAATGAACTGAGACTTGTGACTAAATGTCTGTGTCTGATACGTGAGAATATGAACTTTTTGAACGACCCTCATATATCATTAGTCTAAAGGGGAATTGACAGGGTACACTTCTATTAACTTTCATAATGGCATATACTAAAGTTCAGATTTTCTTGCTTCTTATGTACTTCATAACACTGTATGTGATACAGTAGAGCAAAGCATTATTTTAGACCTGAGTATAGAACTGGGCCATTAGTTTGCAGACTAAAGTATTTTACTGAATTTACATCTCCTGATGCAAGATCTGGCCATTTGTAATGTTCCACTGTGTAATCTATTGGTCAATGTGAAAGATCTCTTGAGTACAGATGACCCTTGTTTCGTTAGGTTCACTATGAGCTTTCGATTTACAGGGACAATCAATTCATGGGTCAAGGGATTAGCAAACTTGAAGAAAAACAGGGGAATAGATAAGAAAAACTTTCTGCATCTAATGTGTTAGCTGCTCCAGTGAACAAATTTACAGATCTACAGATATCATGGAAAGATAAAAGTTATGCATTTGAAAATCTTCCAAAAATAACCAAATTCGTGTGAGAAACGAAGTTTAAAGGAATCTGGCTATTAACATGTTATATTTCCATGTTTGGAAATAGTATTTGTTCTTTTATATTTTGGTTCCCCTATTTGGCAGTAGTCATGTATGGCCCTGCAGAGTGAGGAACTATCAATGAATGTTGAAATGTCTGCACAAACTTGATTATGTTTAATTTTGAAGTAATGTATTCTTGTGATGTCAACCATATTATTTGAATGTTGTATGTCCATATGCTGTGCATTGATCTCCCTCTCTTTCACATGTTTAGTGCACTAGAAGTGATACTAACCTCAACCTTCTGAAACTTGTGAGCCACCTGGAATGATGGTTAGAAATAGAAACCTCAATAAATTGTGTAGAGCCATGGTGTATGGTGTGAAACATGAAATCATAAATTTTTGCAGGTAAAATTTTTAATGTAAAATTTTACAGTCAGCACAGTCAAACCAAGGGGGGCTCAGACAGTCAGTTGCTATCTACTGATTTAGAGACTAAAATGCAGTCAGTGGTACAAGTTATACTGTACTTTACTACACTGGACTTACATTGTACATAATAATTAACATCTACAATTTATTTGTCTCTAGGTAAGAAATGTTAATGTGAAGGTCTTATTGTAGCCAGTGCACATGGTCATAACTCATGGTTCCTACAATGTAATACACAGCTATGGGTCCTTAGCTCCTGGTTGGAGATCACAATTTTAATATGAAGATGAGGCTATTGAGAGACAACTGTACTTACCAGAGCAAATTTTTTGTTGAGAATCATCTGCTCCACAAGTGAAGACTCATTATGAAAAAGATGAGGTTGCATATGGCTCCACATATGTGGAAACCACCAAAACTCATCCACTGAGCCCAGCAGGAGGTCATCACCTCTGTCCTCCTTCTCAGTACCTAGAAGAAAGGCATGAGATATCAATTAATGTTGTGCTAGTTAGCTATAATTAATGATTTGCTAAAGTGTCTTTAATCTCCTCATTTCAGAAATACTGCTTCATTATCAGGAATTCGGCTTTATATAATCCCTGGGGTATTTAATTGCTTAAATTATTTTGCTCTTCAGTATTCATCTTTTTACCACAGTCATTATGGGAATGTTTGTCTAAATGCTGAGGAGCACATTTCTTAAGTCCAGTGTTTTTGACGCTGGTCTTAATAAAGCCCCATAGCTGGCAGAGGCCTATTCATAACTTTGACGCATCCAGCGCCAGTTCTAAATGTAAGACAGTTTCCGAGCTGTATTACATTTAGACATTTTTCTACACCTAAAACAGGCGTAGAAAACGGTGAATGAGATGGATGTTCCGGCCCGTCCCCTGCCCTGCCCATACCATGCCCAGAATTTTAGACATGGCGTGAGCAGGGAAAAGTCACAGATAACGGCACAACTAACCATTGCACCGCCATCTGCACCTGAAGTATGCCTAATTTAGGCGTATTTCAGATTAGTAAATGACCCCTTGAATGCTTATCTGTCTCTCTTTCTCTCTCTCTCTCTCTCTCTCTCTATACATAGGTAAAACATTTTTGAACTTTGAACTTTCAGGCTCCATATCTCACCATCCACTACAGCTTTCAACTGAGACTAGCCTCATTTTATAGATCTTTATCATCTTGAATATGTCATACATAATTTGGACTTGCAACTATTTAGCATATGATTAGTTATGCAGATTCTTGTCATGTAACTGCATTGTTACAGTTTTTTTCTTCTTGTATACTACAAATTACAACCTGTTCTCACATTCCCTATTAGCTCAGTGTGTTATTAGGTTGATTCCCAGGCAAAAGGTCACTGATTTGAATGGAGGAGAAGCCATGAAGAATATTTCCCAAAAAAAGAGAAATAGCATCATCCAGCTCATTGATAGTGGTTAGAGATGAGCGAATTTTAAAAAAATTTGATTCACCGGTTGCCGAGTTTTTCGGGAAAAATTTGATTCGATCCGAATATATTCACAGAGAATTACATAAAAAAACATCTATTTCCTGGCTGCTGAGAGCCTTTATAGTGGTGTAGAACACTGTGCCTTGCAGTAACACGCATAGCAAGTCTGCTTTGGTAGTGAGATAATACTGTGAGTCCGTATAACATGCAGATGACAGGCGTCACTCTTAGAATCACTTCACACTTCACTTATTTGGGCAGTCATGGGGCCAAAACTGACCAAATAACTCAAGTATGAACTCAGCCTTACAGGTCGATGTTAGTGCTAAGAAGAAGCGCACTCCTTTTACACCGTTGCCAGCTGATTCAACATCGATGTCAACTGAACCTGTTCTATTAAACGCGTATACAAGTAGATCCCCCATGACAGAGTGGAGACGGTGTCAGTAGTAATTTTTTGTTGACGTCACTGATTTATTAGCCCATCCTCTGATTCGTCAGAACAATAACCCACAAAAAACGGATCCTGACTGTTGAGCATACGCCTTCACTCGGTCAGCATTTGATCAATAATCCATCAGTATTTCTAAAGCGCAAAAAAAACCAGGAGTGGATCTAAAACAGAGATGACACGTGAATGGAATATTTGCATGTCTTCTGTGTTTTGTACCCACTCCTGCTTTTGGGTACCAAATCATAAGCCAATTCCGATGGGACCATACAGGCCTTACAGCTGCTACAAAGACAGGACCTGTGGTGCATCTCATTTTTCCTTCCTTCTTACAGATCAGAAGAATGGTCAAATAAATGATGATGTCAGCCAGGTCGAAAGCCAAACTAGTGGAGCAGTCATGAAGTGGGGAGGGTGGCAACAGCATGAGGAGACCACAGAGTGGCCCAATGACAGGGTCTGGAGGTCCACCTGGGAGTCCAGCCCCCACCGTGGGGCCCCCCCAATTGTCCTCAGATTCCACCGTGCCCAACTCCAAGGACCCCCCCCATCGCCACAAGCCGCCGTGACAAAAAACCCACTCCCCACAATAAATCCCAGCACCACAACCCCGCTCCCCTCCATTCCAAAACTGCCCAACAAAAAGGGGGAGGGTGGGTGGGAGCTTTTCTCTCTACCTAAAATGGCCCCTAGCCTTCTTCTTCCCTGCCTATTTAACCCCTCGACTCCACCCCCTCACACCCCTAACCTGTCCTAACCTATTCTCCCTGCCAAAGCCCCCTCCCTCTCCCCTAGCCTGACCACTCCCCCCCCAGCTCACTGAAACCAAACCCCCGTCATGGGGGCCTCCCCTAAAGGGGGCTCCGCCCCCCCTCAGTCCGGCCACTGCTTGACGAGGGTATTGGTTATCCATGTTCGCCTCGACCATTACTTTCATACCCACCTTACTCACCTCTAATCACCATTACACTTTCCCCCCCAGAGCCCTAATCCCAATAAAACTCGGACCACCAATTGGAAATGTAATGGCCACAGCAGCCGTTTATTAAATAACATTTACAACCATAACATAACATAATACAGTATAAAACCCCAATAGGGGGAGGTCCTTGAAGCCCCAAAACATCGAGCTGTCAAACCAGGGTGAGCCATTCTTGCCTCCAGCCGTACCGCCCAGCTCAAAGGCACCATCGAATGACCCCCCCTCGATTCACCACAACCGCTCGGTCCACCTGGGAGTCCAGCCCCCACTGTGGGGCCCCCCCAATTGTCCTCAGATTCCACCGTGCCCAACTCCAAGGACCCTCCCCACCGCCACCAACGACCGGACTTGACCACCTCAACTCCGGGCGTTCCTCCACAACCTCAGGGCCACCTCAATGCCTTCCTGCAACGCCAGACTCCACATATCCAACCCCACCGCATTCAAATGCACTCCGTCCGATCTCCAAAAAGCCCCCGTTCCCGCCTCCAAATCCCTATGCCTGACTACCACCGCCCCGTTCCTAGCTATAAAACGCCCAACTGCCCTGTTCACCTTTATCCTCGCCTTATTCACCGCATCCACAGACCTAGCCTCCCTCCACACCTGCCGGGGGACAATATCCGACCATATGGTCACCATATCCGGAAATAACGACCACAACCGTAAGAAATCCCACTTGATCTCCTTAATCAACTCCGGGATAGGCTTCGCCGCCAAATCATTGCCCCCCGCATGTACCACCAACACCTCCGGTGCCCTATCCATCCTCACGAACCTATGAATTTCAGGCAGCACCCCTTTCCAAACCATACCCCGCCTCCCAATCCACCTTACCACCGCAGACTCGCTGTCAAAACCTAGCTGTTAACCGTCCGGCCGAACCGCTGCCCGGACGGCCCCCCAGAAGACATAGGAATGCCCCACAATCCACACCAGAGCGGGCGCTGTATCTGTAACGAGAGAACAAAAAGAACAATACCGCAGCTTTGCACAAACACAATAAACCTAACACCAACCAACCCTCCACACTTTACAAGCGATCCAAACGCACATAAGATTTAAACCTCGCCGATTCCCAAATGCCAATCCTTTTAATAACGTCTTCACCCACACCCCATCTAGCCGCTTCTGTCGCTGCCCCGATTCTAAAGGAGTGGCTAGAATACCCCACCTTATCCACCCCCACCCGGCTCAAACACCTCGAAAAAATAGCAGAAAACTGAAAGCGAGACAAAAAGGTGCCATCCATATGAACCAACAATGGGGACCCGTCCCCCCCCCCCCCCTTAACCCATAATCCCGCAAACATTGAACCGGGCACATGTCACAATCGTCCACCCGGAAAAGCACCACCTTCTTCCCTTTACCCAACGTATCCGTCTTTGACCGCCGAATAATAAACTCTACCCTATCATCAAACAGCTCAACATCCCTCCTCAAAAGTCCCCCAACCCGACTCACTGACGGACAAACCAACTCCCCCACCCGCATAGCCCCAAAAAAGGCCAGCGAGAAAGCCAACCGAAACAACCTCGTTTCCCCCTCTGACCGACAAACCGTCCGCAACTGCCCCCCCAACTTAAGCAACAACCCAAAAGAGACTGGCCTCCTCCCGTCCACCCCAGCACCCATCCTCCTCCAACCTTTTAATGCCTGCACCACCAAAAATGACTTTGTCACATCCACCATCCGCCGAGCCTTAAAACCAAAAGCCAACTCGGCCATGTAACTGTTTATCTTGCTAACCGACCAACCCTGCTCCCTACCGTGACCCAAAAACATTAGCAAAATAAACTCTGGCTCCTCAATCCCTCCTCCCAAAGCGGCACACCAGTCCTCCCACACCCTCCAAGCCCTCATATACGCATCCCACGTACCCGGAGCTAATGACGCCCGAATAAGCCCCATCAATGCTCCTCCAGCAGCTCCCACAGGCAACCCGGACACTCCAATCCAATCACCTCCGCCTCCGGAGCCAACTGCCGAAAACGATTCCACTGCGAACGAGAAAGGGCGTCAGCAATACAATTGTTGGGTTGTAGCACATGCACCGCTACAACCCAAGCATTAAGTGACAAACATAGAAACATAGAAACATAGAATGTGTCGGCAGATAAGAACCATTTGGCCCATCTAGTCTGCCCAATATACTGAATACTATGGATAGCCCCCGGCCCTATCTTATATGAAGGATGGCCTTATGCCTATCCCATGCATGCTTAAACCCCTTCACTGTATTTGCAGCTACCACTTCTGCAGGAAGGCTATTCCATGCATCCACTACTCTCTCAGTAAAGTAATACTTCCTTATATTACTTTTAAACCTTTGCCCCTCTAATTTAAAACTGTGTCCTCTTGTGGTAGTTTTTCTTCTTTTAAATATGCTCTCTTCCTTTACCGAGTTGATTCCCTTTATGTATTTAAAAGTTTCTATCATATCCCCTCTGTCTCTTCTTTCTTCCAAGCTATACATATTAAGGTCCTTTAACCTTTCCTGGTAAGTTTTATCCTGCAATCCATGTACTAGTTTAGTAGCTCTTCTCTGAACTCTCTCTAGAGTATCTATATCCTTCTGGAGATATGGCCTCCAGTACTGCGCACAATACTCCAAGTGAGGTCTCACCAGTGTTCTGTACAGCGGCATAAGCACTTCACTCTTTCTACTGCTTATACCTCTCCCTATACATCCAAGCATTCTGCTGGCATTTCGTGCTGCTCTATTACATTGTCTTCCCACCTTTAAGTCTTCTGAAATAATTACTCCTAAATCCCTTTCCTCAGATACTGAGGTCAGGACTGTGTCAAATATTCTATATTCTGCCCTTGGGTTTTTACGCCCCAGGTGCATTATCTTGCACTTATCCACATTAAATTTCAGTTTCCAGAGTTCTGACCATTCTTCTAGTTTTCCTAAATCCTTTTCCATTTGGCGTTTCCCTCCAGGAACATCAACCCTGTTACATATCTTTGTGTCATCAGCAAAAAGACAAACCTTACCAGCGAGGCCTTTTGCAATATCACTTATGAAGATATTAAACAAAATCGGTCCCAGTACAGATCCCTGTGGAACCCCACTGGTAACATTACCTTGTTTTGAATGTTCTCCATTGACTACAACCCTCTGTTGTCTGTCACTCAGCCACTGCCTAATCCACTCAACAATATGGGAGTCCATGCTCAATGACTGCAGTTTATTGATAAGTCTTCTATGTGGGACAGTGTCAAAAGCCTTACTAAAATCTAGATATGCGATGTCTACTGCACCTCCACCGTCTATTATTTTATTCACCCAGTCAAAAAAATCTATAAGATTTGTTTGACATGATCTCCCTGAAGTAAACCCATGTTGTTTTTCATCTTGCAATCCATGGGATTTTAGATGTTCCACAATCCTATCCTTTAATAGGGTTTCCATTAATTTGCCTACTATTGATGTCAGACTCACTGGTCTATAGTTGCTCGATTCCTCCCTACTACCTTTCTTGTGAATGGGCACGACATTTGCCAATTTCCAATCTTCCGGGACGACTCCTGTTACTAATGATTGGTTAAATAAATCTGTTAACGGTTTTGCCAGCTCACCACTAAGCTCTTTTAATAATTTTGGGTGTATCTCATCAGGCCCCTGTGACTTATCTGTCTTCACCTTAGACAGCAAACTTAGAACATCTTCCTCTGTAAAGATACATGCATCAAACGATTTAATAGTCATTCTTTCTAGTGGAGGTCCTTCTCCTTTTTCTTTTGTAAAAACTGAACAGAAGTATTCATTAAGGCAGTCGGCTAGCCCTTTATTCTCTTCTACATACCTTCCGTCCTTTGTTTTTAATTTAGTTATTCCTTTTTTTAATTTCCTTTTTTCATTTATATATCTGAAGAATGTCTTATCCCCTTTTTTCATAGACTGAGCTAGTTTTTCTTCTGCCTGCGCTTTAGAAGTTCTTATAACTTGCTTGGCCTCTCTCTGCCTAATCTTGTAGATTCCCTTATCTTCATTGCTCTGGGTTTTTTTATAATTACAAAATGCTAGCTTTTTATTTTTAATGATTTGGGCCACTTCTGCTGAGTACCACATTGGTCTCCTCCTTTTTTTGCTTTTACTGACAAGTCTAATGCAATTTTCTGTTGCCTTCAATAATGCACCTTTTAAGTAGTCCCATTTCTCCTGGACTCCATGTAATCCGTTCCAGTCTGATAAGGACTCATTTATGACTAATTTCATTTTTGAAAAGTCTGTTTTTCTAAAATCTAAAACTTTTGTTTTTGTGTGGTGGGACTCTTTCACAGTTCTTATATTAAACCACACTGACTGGTGATCACTAGATCCCAAGGTTTCGCCTACAATGACATCATATACCGAATCCCCGTTTGTGAATACCAAATCCAAAATGGCCTCCCTCCGGGTTGGCTCCTCAACCACTTGTTGTAGAGATAACCCCAGTAGGGAATTTAGAATATCTGTACTCCTGGTAGAACTTGCTATTTTGGTTTTCCAGTTTATATCTGGAAGATTGAAATCTCCCATAATGATAACTTCTCCTTTCATTGTCATTTTAGCTATTTCTTCAACTAGTAGATCATCTAGTTCTTTAACTTGACCAGGTGGTCTATATATCACACCTACACGAGTTACTGCAAGCACTCTAACACTAACCGCTGCAGCAGCCGCACCACCAATGGCGACGATGCCGACAGCCCATTTATCGCTTGAACCACCCCCATGTTGTCGCAGTGAAAACGAACCTTTTTATCCCGGAACCGCTCTCCCCACAACACAACCGCCAGCACAATAGGGAACAACTCTAACAAAGCCAGATTCTTCACCCAGCCCCGTTCCACCCAAACAGCTGGCCACACTCCAGCGCACCATTGACCTCCACAAAAAGCCCCAAAACCTGAACCCCCCGCCGCATCCGTGAATAATTCAAAATCAAATGCCTCAACAACTTCCCCCATGAACAGCGAGCGACCGTTGTACTGGTCCAGAAAAGACCTCCAAACCTGTAAGTCCGCCCGCAGCTCCCTACCCAACCGAATATAATGATGCGGAGCCACCACCCCCCCAGTTGCCTGCGCCAACCGCCTACAGAACACTCGCCCCATGGGCATTATCCGGCAAGCGAAATTAAGCTTCCCCAACAGCGACTGAAGCTCCCTCAACTGCAATTTTTTTGCCCGAATCGCCCTAGCCACCAAGCCTTTCAGATCTACCAGCTTATCGCCCGGCAACCGACACTCCATCCTCACCGAGTCAATCACTATGCCAAGGAAACTAAATTCTGACACCGGCCCCACTGTCTTACCCTCCGCCAGCGGGACCCCAAACCTCTCAAAAACCGAACTCAGCGTTGCCAACAATAATGCGCAAACCGGCGACCCCGGGGGGCCTATACACAAAAAATCATCCAGGTAATGAATCAGCGATTCACAACCTGACGAGTCCACCACTGCCCACTCCAAAAACTAGCTGAAAGTTTCAAAGTAAGCGCACGACAATGAACACCCCATGGGTAAACAACGATCCACAAAGAACCCCCCATCCCAAAAACATCCCAACAAATGCTGACAATGAACCGGCAAGAAACGCCGCCTCAATATCCGTCTTTGCCATCAACGCTCCCGCCCCAAAACGCCTCACCCAACCGACCGCCGCGTCAAACGATGTATATACTACAGAACAAACCGCCGGGTCAATACCATAATTGACCGAGGAGCCCCTCGGGAACGTCAGGTGATGAATCAAGCGAAACTTATTCGCCTCTTTCTTAGGTACAACCCCCAGCGGTGACACCCGCAAATTGTAAACCGGTGGCTCTAAAAACGGACCCGCCATCCGCCCCAGCATCACCTCCTTCCCCAACTTCTCCCCCACCACCTCTGGATGCTCCCTAGCAGACCGCAAATTCTTCGTGAGCAACACCGCCTCACCCGGAACAAAGATGAATTCGAAAACCTTCCGCAAAACCCAAAACCAACAAACCCACCGCCTCCCTATTGGGGTACCTATCTAAGTACGGTTGCATCCTTTCCAGCCGAACCAGCCTCACCCCCTTTTCCAAAACCATCCCCCCCTCTCTGCTTGCCTCCCTTAAAACACCGCGCTGCCCCGTGATTCCCTCCACAGCCTGAGCATTCGTGCTTAAATTTACATTTAGGCCCGAACCTACAGGTGCCTTCATTGAAGGCAAAACACAGTCCCCTCGCTGAGGCAACCGCTGTACTGCCCGACCCCCCACTACTACCTTCCCCACGAAAGGGCTGCCCCGAACGCACTGGGGCCGTAACCTTCAGCCATAAAGCAATATCCTTATGGTCCCACCGCATCTCAGGGCGAACCGCCTTCCTCTGCCGGAACTGTTCGTCATACCGCAACCACGCCACTCCCCCATACACCCGATAAGCCTCCCCGATTGCGTCCAAATAACAAAACAACCCCGAACAAGCCTCCGGAGTCTTCTCCCCAATCACACTCGCCAATATCGCGAACGCCTGCAACCAGTTTGCAAACGTCCTCGGTATTAACCTATACTGGCGCTTCTCCTCCTCCTCCCGCTTACCATCTTCCCTTCGCACCCTATCCAGATTGAAGCGTTCCAAATGAAGCAGGGAAAATATCTCCACATATTCCCCCTTCCAAATCCCCTCCCTCACCTCCGACTTCAAATGCGCCCCCAACGGACCCTCAAAGCAAACATAAACCTCCCCTTTTGCTTTATCATCAACCCGCACAGAATCCTCGTCCCCCTCCGTTCCCGCCTGCGTCTCTACCGACACCCCCACACCCGGCAACCCCCGCTGTGGCTCCACCGACGACCCTGCGTTTGCAGCGAAACCTTGCACGCCCCAGGCCTGCAACGGTGTCCCCCCACTCAACCCCCAACTAGCAACCAACCCCGCCAGACCCCACAACAATTGCCCCAGGCCCTTACTCAACTCTAACTGGGAAACACCCCCCACCCCAGCCCCCACACCCTGCACTACCTGCGCAAGTGGACCCCATGCAATCTCACCTGGCTGCCTGGGCGCTGTGTTCCCATCAGCCGCAAGTCCTGACTCCTGAAGAACCCTCCTCTGCGTCACGCTGTCGCCGTCTCTCTGTCCCCTGGACCCGCTGGGACCAGGGACGTCATCTCCAGGATAGACCATGCCAGGGCTGGAACGCGCGTTGCAACAGGATCCCTCCACGGTCCAGACCTCCTCACATCTCCTGGGCTCGGTCGGCTCCTGTCCCCTGGCTCTATGCAAACCAGGGACGCCGGGGTTAACGACGTCATCATAACTGCTCCTGGGGGCGGAGCCTCTCGAGCTGTCTGCAACCTGGGGCCTGCTGCTACCATTGGATCCACATGCAGCAGCCCCGCGCTGAATGCCTGACCTCCCACGCCGAGGGGCCGCCCCTGTGCCAGGAGTTACAGGGGCGCCCGCAGTACCCGGTCCCGCTCCCACGCCGTCGCCGCTTGCAGGAGTGGACGGCCGGGCCCGGCCGCCCACAAGGCTCCGCCTACAGTGAGGATTCCTCCCACGCCGGGGCCTAGTAGAAGCTGGTGTCGGCGGCACCCGACGTGGAGGGTCCCGAGAGGGGCTCCTAATATGGTGCTGAGCCCTAGGGGGGGAAGTAGATGGGGAAAGGCGCGCCGGCGGCCTGGCCCACCGCGGCCGTAATACCGGTGAGTGAGGCAAGACAGGCACCTCACTCGGCCCCCCCAGCAGCAGCTGGATCTGCTCCTGGACCCACGCTGGGCCTCTCACCTCAGCCGCTGCCCGCAACTCGCCGATCATGGCCTCCAGACGCTCAATCTCTCAGGTGATGTACCAGCTTTTCTCTCTACCTAAAATGGCTTCCCTGCCTATTTAACCCCTCGACTCCACCCCCTCACACCCCTAACCTATCCTAACCTATTCTCCCTGCCAAAGCCCCCTCCCTCTCCCCTAGCCCGACCACTCCCCCCCCCAGCTCACTGAAACCAAACCCCCGTCATGGGGGCCTCCCCTAAAGGGGGCTCCGCCCCCTCTCAGTCCGGCCACTGCTTTATGCACCCAATCGCACCAAGTCCACCTGGTTGCGGTCTAAGATTGTGGGCTGTCACAGATGTGGCAATTGTATAGCATGCAAATGTATACAGACCACAAAATCATTTGTAAGCCATGTGACAAGCAAAAAATATTCCATCCAGCATTTCATCAACTGTAAATCCAGAGGGATTATATACCGCATTGAGTGTGAATGTGGGATGGAATATATAGGGAAGACGATACGAGAATTTAGGAGGCGGATAGGTGAACATCTGGGGGATATCTCACATAAACGGGACACCCCACTATCCAAACATGTACACACTTCCCATAATGGCATCGCCTCGTTGAGATTTATGGGTATCGACCTTGTAAAGCCTCCTATCAGAGGGGGTGACTGGGATAAATATCTCCTCCAGCGTGAATCCCGCTGGATCTTCTGTTTAAAAACCACTGCACCCCTGGGCCTTAATGAAAGGCTGGATTACGGGTGCTTTATATAAATTGATATGAGGAACCTATATAATCTATCTAGGTTTCCGCTATATATCTGGCGCCATTTCCAGTATTCTCTGCGACTCATTTTGTCTCCTATATTCTTGCAAGAAATGTCAGTCTAAATCTAGCTGCGATTTTGTGTCACAGCGTTACCATGGACGCCTTTATCAGGAGGCGTACCGCACGGCTGCCCATCTGTTGACATGGTCTCCAAGGCAACCTTCTCTCCCCACGGCTGCCTCATGACTGTGACTGGCCGCCGTTATCACGTGGTGTTGGCGCCGGCGTCTGGCGTGTTGCTGCGCGGCGCATGCGCGTGACGTCAGACGCCGACGCGGACGATCACAGGGCGGTCCTTCCAAGAGAGGCGCGCTTGGGCTCTATTTAAATCCCACAAAGGTATGTATCAGTGTGGCTGGTAGATGTTGAGGAACCCCCAGAACTAGAGGGACATTACCTTCAGTGAGGATCACCATATCCCCACACACCAACGAGCAGAGGAACATCTATTACTCTGCAGCACGGCACTCCAACACCAGGGGTGTCTGCCCACAGGCTCTCACTCCAGCTGATAGAGCCTCTTTGCTATCTTTTGACTGCAGGGTTTATCTCCACTTCTGCACCCGCGGTCTCATATGTTTATATGCTGTTTTTTATATATGTACCAACTTCCCCTGAGGAGTCGACACGACAGAAACGTGCCACGTCGGGAGGTCTGAAGAATCTGCATTTTTTAATAGTGCCAGTGATCAGGTCCATAACTAGGGACAGGTATCCTGACGGGGTCACCCTTTCTAGGGCGAGTGCTCTGTGTAGACAGGCAGTATGGGAGCAGTCCCCTTCCCCCAAGTATACAGGGTGAGATAGGGCACAGTACCAAGACTCCCTAAGACTACACAAGACACCGTCCGGTCCAGGCATTACCAAAGCCAAGCTGATCCTAGCCATCTGGTTGGTCGGGTAAGACTGCTTGCTTCCACACAGGCGCAGCAGATCTATTTTTCTACCCTTGCTCTACCAGTAGTGGGATACCTATGTATCGACCCCTTTACATATTTGTATGTGTGTTATGTTGATGCATCCTCTGGTGTATTGTATTTTATTGCATACCGCATAAAAGTTATATTTTAATAAGGATATTTCCCCACACTTTCTGTGGTGGGCCCCTTCACATATAGAATCTTGAAATATCGGTGAGAAACATAGAAACATAGAAACATAGAATGTGTCGGCAGATAAGAACCATTTGGCCCATCTAGTCTGCCCAATATATCTGAATCCTATTAATAGTCCCTGGCCCTATCTTATATGAAGGATAGCCTTATGCCTATCCCATGCATGCTTAAACTCCTTCACTGTATTTGCAGTTACCACTTCTGCAGGAAGGCTATTCCATGCATCCACTACTCTCTCAGTAAAGTAATACTTCCTTATATTACTTTTAAACCTTTGCCCCTCTAATTTAAAACTGTGTCCTCTTGTGGTAGTTTTTCTTCTTTTAAATATGCTCTCCTCCTTTACCGAGTTGATTCCCTTTATGTATTTAAAAGTTTCTATCATATCCCCTCTGTCTCTTCTTTCTTCCAAGCTATACATATTAAGGTCCTTTAACCTTTCCTGGTAAGTTTTATCCTGCAATCCATGTACTAGTTTAGTAGCTCTTCTCTGAACTCTCTCTAGAGTATCTATATCCTTCTGGAGATATGGCCTCCAGTACTGCGCACAATACTCCAAGTGAGGTCTCACCAGTGTTCTGTACAGCGGCATAAGCACTTCACTCTTTCTACTGCTTATACCTCTCCCTATACATCCAAGCATTCTGCTGGCATTTCGTGCTGCCCTATTACATTGTCTTCCCACCTTTAAGTCTTCTGAAATAATTACTCCTAAATCCCTTTCCTCAGATACTGAGGTAAGGACTGTGTCAAATATTCTATATTCTGCCCTTGGGTTTTTACGCCCCAGGTGCATTATCTTGCACTTATCCACATTAAATTTCAGTTGCCAGAGTTCTGACCATTCTTCTAGTTTTCCTAAATCCTTTTCCATTTGGCGTTTCCCTCCAGGAACATCAACCCTGTTACATATCTTTGTGTCATCAGCAAAAAGACAAACCTTACCATCGAGGCCTTTTGCAATATCACTTATGAAGATATTAAACAAAATTGGTCCCAGTACAGATCCCTGTGGAACCCCACTGGTAACATGACCTTGTTTTGAATGTTCTCCATTGACTACAACCCTCTGCTGTCTGTCACTCAGCCACTGCCTAATCCACTCAACAATATGGGAGTCCATGCTCAATGACTGCAGTTTATTGATAAGTCTTCTATGTGGGACAGTGTCAAAAGCCTTACTAAAATCTAGATATGCGATGTCTACTGCACCTCCACCGTCTATTATTTTAGTCAGCCAGTCAAAAAAATCTATAAGATTTGTTTGACATGATCTCCCTGAAGTAAACCCATGTTGTTTTTCATCTTGCAATCCATGGGATTTTAGATGTTCCACAATCCTATCCTTTAATAGGGTTTCCATTAATTTGCCTACTATTGATGTCAGACTCACTGGTCTATAGTTGCTCGATTCCTCCCTACTACCTTTCTTGTGAATGGGCACGACATTTGCCAATTTCCAATCTTCCGGGACGACTCCTGTTACTAATGATTGGTTAAATAAATCTGTTAACGGTTTTGCCAGCTCACCACTAAGCTCTTTTAATAATTTTGGGTGTATCTCATCAGGCCCCTGTGACTTATTTGTCTTCACTTTAGACAGCAAACTTAGAACATCTTCCTCTGTAAAGACACATGCATCAAACGATTTATTAGTCATCCTTTCTAGTGGAGGTCCTTCTCCTTCTTTTTCTTTTGGAAAAACTGAACAGAAGTATTCATTAAGACAGTCGGCTAGCCCTTTATTCTCTTCTACATACCTTCCGTCCTTTGTTTTTAATTTAGTTATTCCTTGTTTTAATTTCCTTTTTTCATTTATATATCTGAAGAATGTCTTATCCCCTTTTTCCATAGACTGAGCTAGTTTTTCTTCTGCCTGCGCTTTTGTAATTATCATCCCCACTCAGTTATCAAGTTCACATAACCACCAATACTTGGATCAGTAAGCATGGGCAGGGACGTTATATCTCCTTAACTGCCCATTAGGTAAATGTAGTGGCGGCTGGGCCTGAGGCGGAAAGCGTTTTGGCACATGTTCTTCCGCCACCGAGGATTGCTGAACGTTTCTTATTGCCTCCTGTTGTCTCCTCCTCTTACTCCGCTTCCGCCTCATCTGGTCAGCGTAATACCTGCACCACCAACATCAGCACAGCCAGGGGGAAACTGCAGCCGGCTGTTCTGAAACTCATCAGTTTGGGGGGAAAACCCCACACCGCAGGCATTGAAGAACAGACTGTTGAGTGGTGTGTGATAACGGGCAAAATCTTGTATCAGCTCTGGGCCTAGCTGGTTTCAAGCACATACCTTGCCTGGCGCATGTGCTGAATTTGGTGGTGCAGAGGTTCCAGACAAATTATCCCAAGATGTCAAAGCTGCTGCAGAAAGTGCGGACCATCTGTGCGCGCTTTCGGTGTTCTCACCCTGCTGCTGCTCGCCTGTCTGCGCTGCAGCGGAAATTCTGCTTTCCCGCTCACCGCCTCATATGTGACGTACCCATTCACTGTGTTGAAGACCCATAACTGGGGCTCCACAGTTATTTAGCATATTGCTGTTTCCCAGGGAGCTTTGCACTTTGGATTGCTGTGTTGAGACTCTTAATTGAGGCTCCACAGTGTTTTCTGTAGCTGGTCTCCCTAAGGTCAGCTATTGTTTGGTTTGAGTAGTCTCCAAGGCATTGCTCCCGCTTAGCCATAATCCTATTCCACATTGATGAGGGGCAACACCCCGAAACAGCTGTCTGTGGATGGATAACTGGCTTAGGTCTTCCCTGTCACATCCTTAAAGCTTGTAAAAGAGTGGGATCTTGACATAGGGGTCACTTAATATGGTGGATTTGGTGATCATTGTAATGGGGACACCCCTTTGCTTGGTTTTCCTTCCTTTGAGGGATATCTGTCTTTCACTGTGTTGAAGACCCATAACTGGGGCTCCACAGTTATTTTGCATATTGCTGTTACCCAGGGAGCTTTGCACTTTGGATTGCTGTGTTGAGACTCTTAACTGAGGCTCCACAGTGTTTTCTGTAGCTGGTCTCCCTAAGGTCAGCTATTGTTTTGTTTGAGTACCCATAAGGTGGAACTCCACCTTGCACATGCTGGAGCGACTGAGCAAGCAGCAGCAGGCGATAGTGGAGTTGCAGTACGCATGGCTCACTCTGCGGAATAGCACCACCTTACCACCAACGAGTGGACTTCCATGCAGGACATTGTTACTATCACACTTCTATGCCTCCTTGAATAAATTCTTCAGGCAATGATGGTTGAGGTGGTGGCACAGAGTAAGAGGAGGAGGAAAAGGAGTTAATTAACACAGTTATAAGGCCAGTCGTCCACAAGTGGCTCGGAGGGTGGGTTGCTGCAACAACAGCAGCCAGGTACACAACTGTTCAGAAAGGGCACAGTTTTGGAGGATGAGGAGGATAATGAGGAAGAACTGCGTTCACAGCAGATTGGAAAGCAGCTCACATGCATCAATGGAGCTTGGCCAGGGGAATACAGAGGGCACAGACAATACACCTCCATTGCCTTGTTGTTGCCTCTGAGCAGCCTGGCACACATGAACGAGTACATGCTGCAGTGCCTGTGCAACAACTGCTGAGTTGCCCTGATTGCTGATTACTGGGTGGCCACCATGCTAGATCCCCACTACAATGACAATGTGTCTTCTTTACTTCCATCACTGGAGCATTATCGGAATATCCGTGAATACAAACGCACGCTGGTAGATGCACTACTGATGGCGTTCCCACCTGACAGCCGGGGCTCAGTGGAAGAATGGAAGAGAAGTAAGTCACCAACGCAGCTGGGGCACTGCCACTACCTCAGAAGGGAAGGTTTGCATGGTGTGCCCTCAAAATAATTCAACACACAGCCATTAAGGTCTAAACCACTGGCAACAAAAATAATAATGTAATGATATAGTATACCCCTAAATGAAAATGGCCAAATTGTGCCCAAAAAATATTAGCAAAAATGTGAGGGGTGTACTCACTTTTGTGAGATACTGTATATATATCTCTTATATATATATAAATGAGTTTCTTCTCTGTCTAGAAGTCTCGATGTTCTTTATGCACGACCAAACGACTGGACCGATCTTCACCAAATTTGGCACACAGGTACATCAGATGTCCGGGAAGGTTTTAGACTGGGTCTCAGCTCTCCAGGACGTACCATTCCTGAGATATTCCCAAAAAATTACCTGCATTAGCCAATAGAAGCCAGCAAGCCTTTCAATTAAATCTGAACTGCCATTTACATGGTCACATGTCTTATTAGCCAATAGAAGCTCACAGGTCCTACTCCAGTTTGCCATAAAAACTAATCACAGCTTTTAGCAGTTGACAGGTCGTTAAATATACAGTCATATGACATATGACGGCACAACTACACTGCTACATGCATGGGTGGCAGGGGCCACTATTAAATGGACGGGCGCTGTGGAGTTCACTGGTAAAGGGGCGCGCACTGTGGAGGTCACTGTTAAAGGGGTAGGCACTGCGGAGGTCACTATTAAAGGGGCGGGCACTGTGGAGGTCACTGTTAATGGGGCAGGTACTGTGGAGGTCACTGTTAAAGGGGCGGGCACTGTGAAGGCCACTGTTAAAATGGCGAGCAATGTGGAGGTCACTCTTAAAGGGGCGGGCACTGTGGAAGTCACTGTTAAAGGGGCGGGTACTGTGGAGGTCACTGTTAAATGGGCGGCCATTATGAAGGTCACTGTATAAGGGGTGGTCAATGTTCAAGGGGCGGGCACTGTGAAGGTCACTGTTAAAGGGGTGGGCACTATGGAAGTCACTGTTAAAGAGGCAAGCACTGTATAGATCACCAATAAAGGGGTGGCCACTATGAAGGTCTCTGTTAAAGGGGTGGACAATGTTAAAGGGGTGGGCACTGTGGAGGTCCCTGTTAAAGAGGCAGGTACTGTGGAGGTCACTGTTAAAGGTGCAGGCACTGTGTAGGTCACTGTTAAAAGGGGGGGCACTGTGGAGGTCACTGTTAAAGGGGTGGCACTATTAAAGGGACAGGCAATGTGGAGGTTACTGTTAAAGGGGAGAGCACTGTGGAAGTCAATGTTAAAGGGGCGGCCCCTGTGGAGGTCAATGTTAAAGAGTCGGATACTGTTGAGGTCACTGTTAAAGGGGTGTGCACTGTGGAAGTCACTGTTAAAGGGGCGGGCATTGTGAAGGTCACTGTTAAAGGGGCAGCGACTATGAAGGTCACTGCTAAAGCGGTGGTCAATGTTAATGGGGCAGGCACTGTGGAGGTCACTTATAAAGTGGCGGGCACTGTTAAAGGGGCAGGCAATGTGGAGGTCACTGTCAAAGGGGCGATCACTTAAAGGCGCAGGCACTGTGCAGGTCACTGTTAAAGATGCGGTCATTGTTAAAGGGGTGGGCACTGTGGAGGTCACTGTTAAAGGGGCAGGCACTGTGGAGGTCAATATTAAAGGGACGGCCACTGTGGAGGTCAATGTTAAAGGGGCGGCCACTGTAGAGGTCACTGTTATGGGGGATACTCTTCTGCTAATATATATATATATATATATATATATATATATCAATGTTCCCAGCAGTGGGTAGACTGCATTACATATAGACTTTAACTGTACATGAACTGGAAAAAGAGAGTGAGCCAAAAGTAAAAACAGAAGGGGAGGTTTTACATTTGTAACCCCTCACTTTTGCAATGTCCCTGTTTGATTACATCACAGACTGAAGTGATGAACCTAATGAATAATATCATTCATTTTACACAGCAACAAAATGCCACAGAAAATGGAATGTCCATTACTGTTTTGTCCCCCTTAACCACTGCTGATGTTTTATAGATGTTTTCTATATTTACTGTAAATGCAGACTGCTATGTTGATACCTGCTTTGAAAAATTCAGAATCTTGCAGTATAATTATAGTCATTTAGCATTTCAGGAATATTCCATAAGATGGTTAAAGGTATAGGGTAGAATAGATGCAACATTAGGCATGATGGAACTGGTATAGTGCAGCTCTTTTCAGGGAAATTTTCCCATTATCATTTAGACACCTGATATAGATAACTTGTTTGTATGGGACAATAAGTGTAAAGGCCACTTAATGTTTCCATATGTCCCATGGATCTTGAATGAGGCAGTATACAAATTTGCTGTCATTGTTGTAGTGATAGTTAGGGGATGGGATAATGCCTTTAAAAATGTTGTCTCACTTTAAAAAATGACATTTATCATGTAGAAAAAGTTAATAAAAGGCAATTACTAATGTATTATGATAGTCCATATTGTTGGGTTGATTGATTTTTCCATCTCATTATACACTGCTTGTTTCCAGGGGTTACAGCTCATTTGCAGTGGTGGCCATGCTTGCACACTATAGTAAAAAGTTCTGGCCTCTCCGATGGCCAGGATGGTGTGAGGTGCATACGCACCCTCGTATATGTGCTGCAGTGGTAGTCGTAACCCCTGAAAATGAGCAGTGTTATAATGCAATGGAAAAATGAATCAAAGGAGGCAATATGGTCAATCATAAAACATTAGTAAGTGCCTTTTACTAACTTTGTCTACATGATAAATGCCACTTGCTGAAGTGTGACATTATGCTAGTGTTATAGATGTACAGAGCTCATTCTCAAGTGGTTTTGTCAAAATCCATGTGGAAAATGACAGAGAAACATTGACATTGTAATATCACATAAAGTTGTTCCAAATAAAGTCTGCGTTGCTACATCTTCAGAAAGACTGCTTACCTGTATGGTAGAACTTTCCAGAAAATCCCAAGTTAAATGTAAAATTAGTAACTTGCGTCCGAAGTAACCGCTGTGTGTCAAGAAGAGCCTGCAAAATACAAAATTTAGGATACAAATCTCAGGACACAAATTAGACTTAATGGAACTGTTAGTATGCCAGATGCAACTCCATAATCATAATCACAACAGAGACTCTTTCTGTTTTCAGGAAGTCTGCAGAAGACTTGGAAACTAACACAAAACTAGGACATACCACTTCAGACATGTTTCCTTCTACTCGGGAAAAAATAAGTGTTAATAGTTTATTTTATTAATTAACAAAATGCTAATTGAATGAACAACAGAAATATAAATTAAATCAATATTTAGTGTGACCACCCTTTATCTTTAAAAAAAAACATCCATTCTTCTAGGTACACTTGCAAATTGTTTTTTAAGGACCTCAATGGGGAGGTTGTTTCAAACATCTTGGAGAACTAACCATAAATCTACTGTGAATGTAGGCTTGCTCAAATCCTTCTCTCTCTCTTCATGTAATCCCATACAAACATAATAATGCTGAGATTAGGGCTCAGTGGGGGCAATATCATCACTTACAGGACTCCTTGTTCCTTTGCACACTGAATATAGTTTTTAAAGAGCATCTGTTAGCAAGATCAACCCTATTAAACCACACATATTGCCTTATAGGGTTAATCATGGTAACTAAAATCTTACATTTCTTTTGTCTCTAGGGTTAATATTTGCAAATTTATTGTTCTTTTATAGTTATGCAAATTACCTATTTGGATAAACAAGGGACTATCCGCAGCACTGGAAACACTACTAGTGCAATGCCCCTGTGCTCTGTATACTCCAACCTCTCCTTTGATCAACAGGGGTAGACATCTTGTCTAGCCCTGTGTTCTCACACGAGTACTGAGTAAGCTCAGTAATCTCCTGAAGTAGCGCTCATCAGATCCACTGAGCAGGCGCCAAGTGACCAAGCCGACTCGGTGTTGGTGCAAGGACATAGGGCTAGATAAGCTGTCTAGTCCTGTCAATCAAAGGGGAGAAAGGAGTACATAGAGTTGTCACGGTCCCTCAGGTGACTGATGTCAGGAAATCAAGGAGATTGGCTGAGCGTGGAGGAATCTAACAGCCTCCTTGATTTCTCTTGATTCAGTGTTGATAGGGTTAATGACCACTTCCCTTTTCTCAGCTGTTGCCCAGTGGTCATCACTTCTACCCTTTATAATCTCACCCCACCCTTCTGACTATGCGGTTGATAGCTTCATTTGGGTTTGGCTGAGCTGGTGTGAGATCCTCTCTGGTGTTCCTGTTCTTCCGTCTCTACAGAAGTTAAGTGTCACGTTTGTTTGTATTTGTTATATTCCCTGTTGTTGTATCTGGGCCAGAGACAGAGACTTCCATTCGTCCATCTGGGGAGGTATGGGTTGTCTCTGGTCCTATACTTATTCCAGGGCCTTATAGGTAAATCAGGGTCTAGGTATACTGCTTATGAATATTCCTACCTTCAAGGTCTATTCATATTGATAAGTAGTCAGGGCCCGGATTAGGGTTGTCTAGGAGGTGACCGGTTTCTTCCATAGTTTCCAGGCCATAGTTTTTCTCCCATAGCTAATTTCTCGAACCACAAAGCGGGTGAAGTGGTGGTGTATGTGTTGGCTAATAGTTTGCAGCTGCGTGTTAATTCTATCGTAGCTAGAAAGTTTACTTCCCCAGCAGCTCGGGTACATATATGGGGTAACCTACCCTGTTCTCTGTAAAGTTATATTATTGTTGAAGTTGGTATGTGGCTTAAGCGTTTCCAAAATTGCGGGATTTTTTTTTTGGTATTTGCGTTAGGTATGGGATGAGATCAGCAGTCAGAAGTTTTGGCGGGACAGAGAATAGGGGCATTTTGGCGTGTATAGAGCGCGTGGTCAAGAAGACTCCTTTAGTGAGACCCCCTGATGCGTGCGACTGATGGCCTAAGCCCCATAGCCCTGCTAATTGGTTATCTGTTAATAATGCTAGTTCTATGTCTGCTCCTAAAGGTCTGTATCTAGGAATACAGAGTGGCAACCACCTTTTGAGTTGAATGGCTCTATAGTAGGTATGTATGTCCAGTAGCCCGAATCCACCATCCCCACGACTCAGCATTAATCTGTTGTATGCTAGTCTCAGTTTTTTACCCTTCCAAAGGAAGGTGGAAAATATATGCCCGATTTGCTTGAAGAAAGTTTGTGGGAGGTGTATCCGCACCATCTGTAGAAGGTATGTTATCTTAGGGACAATGTAGGTCTGCAGTAGATTCTTTCTTCCCAACTAGGACACCCATGGGATAATAAGGGATTGTAGCGGTCTTAATTTTCTTTATTAGTAGGAGGTAATTAGAACTGTAAAGCTTTTCTGGGTTACTTGTTAACGCAATACCCAAGTATGGGAGTGAGTTTTGATTCCATTTGAAGGGAAATGAAGTTTCCAGCCACCCAGCCAATCCCTCAGTTAAGGAGAAACCCATAGCCTCGGATTTGGTGTAATTAACCTAAAATTTAGACAATTCACCAAATACCTCAAAGGTACTTAGGATTTGTGGAAATGCTTGCTTCGGGTTCGTGATCAGCTACTATTCTGATGCTGCAACCCGCCTGATTCCACACATCTGATGCCAAGTGCTCCTTCTTATACCCACCATCATCAGCGGTTACTGTTAGTGCCACCCACCTCCCCACTCTTTCACCGGGTCACTCTGTGTTCTCCTGATGCTGCTGCCACTTTCACACTATGTCACCTTGCCACTCTGTGGTCTACTGATGATGCTGATGCCACCTCCACACTATGTCACCTTGCCACCCTGTGGTCTCCTGATGCTGCTACTACCTCAACACTATGTCACAACATTATGTCACCTTGCCACTCTGTGGGCTCCTCATGCTGCTGCTGCCATCTCCGCGCTCTGTCATTGTGCCACTCTGTCGTGTCCTGATGCTGCTGCTACCTCCACACTATGTTACCTTGCCACTATGTGGTCTGCGCCCCGTAACTGCCCAAATAAGTAAAATGTGCAGTGATTCTAAGAGTGACGCCTGGAATCTGAGTGTCATACTGACTCACAGTATTGTTTCACTACCACAGCAGACTCACTATGCGTGTTGCTGTAAGGCACAGTGTTCTACATCTCTATACAGGCTTTCTGCAGCCAGTATATAGCAGCTTTTTAATGCGATTCATCACAAATTAATTTGGATCAAATTGAATATTTTCTGAAAATTCAGCGAACCAACCGAATAAAATTTTTGAGAAATTCGCTCATCTCTAAGCGTAACACCACTATACTCTAGATAGGTGGTATCCTGGAAGACCATTCAGAACTGTGCCTACAGTGGAGTCTGAGGACAAGGTGGTGGATGAGGAGGCAGAGGAGGACATTAGCGCTGGAATCACAGCATGAGAATGCGGAGGAGACATTGCCATCACCTGGCCAAGTTTCTGATGAGCCTGGGCAGAAACCACATTTACCCAGTGGGCCATAAAGGACATACTCTATATTGTCCTTGACCATAGTTACAGCTCCACACGTCGGCACTGCGATGAACTGTTCCAGACACCCACAGGCTCAAGTATTGGCCCACCTTCTGCTGTATGTATCTATGCAGGGCTGGTAGAGCGTTTTTAGAGTAGTAGTTATGGCTTGAAACTCCCCTTCTTGGCTCGTCACAAGCCATCAGTTCTATGAAATGTGCAGTGTCAACCACATGGAAAGGGAGGGACTATAAGGCCAGCAACTTGGCCAGGGGCGCATTCAGCTTCTTCTGAGCCATTGGATGAGTGAATTTATACTATTGTTTTTTTGCAATTGCCTTGGTAATCGATTGCTGGCGAAATGTGTGACAACTAAGGAGGAGCATCAGGACTAGTAGACGTTGGGAAAGAAACACTGCTCCCTTTTGCTGAGGTTGTGGAGCCTTGACTGCTGGAGAAAGGATGCAAGCTGCTGGGAGATGTGTAAGGCTATACCACTAAGATAGAGCCACTGTTTTCCCTAGCCGCTCCATGTGTTGATGCATGGTCGTAGTGCCAACATTGGCACCCTGGCCACCCTTCATCTGCTGCCCACAGATCCTTCATATGACCACAATGATCAAGCAACTTGATGAAAAATTCCCACACCTGCGAGTAAGGCATTTTACTCCCACCACTCAGTCGCTGCCTCTATGAAGCCGTGCACTTCAAGTTGTTACCGGAAAGGTAGGCTACTGAGTAGCACGCGGCCTATCCCGAGAACATTTGACTCCAGATATCACACTACTGACATCCTGCTGGCTCACGGCTACATTGCACGCTGCTAGCTCAGCAGCACAGAGCTTGTTCCTGGGCCATGCCAACTAAGTGTGGTGTCAGAGGAACCCAACGACTCCTGACTATGGGTGTCTGATGTTAGTTAAGATGATGTTGAAGACCAAGTCAACCATTCCAGGGCAGCGGGATTTGTCATATAAACATGACTGCTGGGTGACAGTGGCAGCTCTGGCCTGTTGCTTCGGCTGCTGCTACCACACCTGCCGACTCCAGCAATTTTTTTTACTACTGCTCATTCCTTTTGGAGGGCCCTGGCAACTGTCTGTTGGAAAAACTGTAATGTAACACTAGCTGCATATGTAAAATAAGTTATTCAATGTCAATATGGAGATTCCAATAACAGTAGAACAAGATACCTCATTCACCACAATTTGAGAATCAAAGCCTAATTAGATTGCTTATCCATTAAACAAGGTTAAAATCCCAATAACAGTAAAATTAGAAAGCTTATTCGCCCCAATTTGAGAATCAGCACCTAATAGAATTGCTATCTGTTAAACAAGGAGGACACTGTTCAATTAGATAGCTTTTTGCTCTACACAGGGATTGATGCAAACTCTACTGTCTCCTATGGATCCCTTCAGCTTACAGTTCCTGCACTGTACCAGCAGTCTCCCTATGCTTTATCTACAAAGTGTTAATACTCCCCCTATGAGCTCCCTACACTGTCCCTGCACTGTCTCTGCATTCTCTCTATCAAATATTCCACAATTAAAAGCTTTCAGCAACACTGTCCCTACCGATTCTCATGTCTCTGTCTATGCTCAGCTCACAGTGAAATGGCGGAGAACACTCAGGATGAGGCTTTTAAAGGGCTGTGACATCACAGGGGCTGGCTAGCTGCTGATTGGCTGTCTACATGGCAAATGTGGGTTATCTTGCATTCCCTGGCTTCTTCCTTTCACTTTGTAACATGTTAAGCCGCCATTTTAGGGAGAAGAATTATTCATTCAAGCGTGAGGAAACTCGGATTTATTGTAAACCAAATTTTTCCTAAACTTCAGATCAAATTCCACTTCAAATGCTTCGATTCTCTCAACACTAGTATCAATATTCCCGATCTGATCACAATAGAAGGAGATCTGAAATTAGCTTTTTTTTTTTTTTTTTGAGGCTTGGACTGTGTTTAGCCTCTGCTCTTTATTACTGCTGCAGTCACCTTCCTCCTCCTTTGATATCACCTCCTCCTCAGCACCCCGATCCAGTTCCCAGGTATTGTCACAAGTCATAGTCCTCACCGTCCCTGATAATTTTACCAGACAATGATATGTCATCATGAACATCCTTGCCCTTCATGATTTCCTGTTCTGTATTTGTCCCAATTGCCATTGTCACCACTGCTACCTGTTCCCCTACTGCCACCACCATGGCTACAAGTACCACTACAATTACTACCACCAATACAGCTATGCATTTGAGTCTTCAGGTCCCCAGTATCTGTCTGAACATTCTATTCATGGCAGTCCAAAAACTGACTGTTGTCACACAACATGAAGACTATCTTGAGTATCTTCCATAGTGATGCCTCTTTGTAGGAAAAAAGAAGGCATCCCACTAGAACTGGGCAGTGAAGACAGAGATGATATAAATGAGAGGCATCTCTTGGTTCACATAGGTGCAACAGCATCGTCTACCCTCTTTAGAGGTTGGTGCATGATCCCCAGGTAATCCCTCCTGCCGGAAGCAAGGGAGAACTGTGGCCTGCTGCGACTACTTCTGGCCAGATGGATGGTGACAACTGTGCTGCTACTGCTGTTTACACTACTACAGCTACCCACATTCTCACTCCCAGATGACAATGCATCTTTTTTTATTTTCCACCCTGGAGTTTACCAGACATTTTATTATGAAGCCTTTTTAAACAATGACAATGGCCTTGCTTAATTGCACAATTCTATATGCTATAAAAATATTTTGGGAAAAAATACAGGCCAATTAGAAGTCTCCTGTCTGCCACCAAACTATACTGCTTTTGACGCACTTAAATACACTTAATTGTGCTCTTAAATACAGTTTTTAATCCCCTGGCTGCAACCAAACTATACACTGCAAGTAACACACTAAAATAAGATTTTTTTTAAACTTATAATTGGTAGAGAAATGGAAAGAAAAAAAAGCACAATTAGGCAGCTTATGCAGTGAAATGTATGCTGCTGGTGATGCTGGTAAATGTGCCTTTTGCACCACTTGAACTGTAGAAGTCTTGCACAGAAAAAAGTGCTGTCTCTTTTAAAGCTCATATGTCTTGTCTTGTGCAGTGCACACATATAGTTATTACCAGCTCTAGCTACCCTGAAGAGACACAGTATCCTAATTGCCCCTATGATGTCACTAATAATATTTGACATTCTACCTAGCAATTCAATTTACCTAACTAAGTGTCTTTTTGTGTGTCTATTGTAGATAGGACAAACACAACCTGTCACATCAGGGGCTGAGCTCACAATGGCATTTGTGCTTCAGAGAAAGCATAGAGCCTGGAAGACCAGACAATATCCTTCCTCATGATTCGCTGTCAGGCTGACTACAAAAAGCATTGTTGGCAAGCCTGACAGCTGGGGCTGTGTCCAGGGTCACATAGTACTCTGTCTTCATCCTCTCTGCCCCATTGCCCTTACTAATGTTCTAAATTTTAAATGTAAAATGGTAGGCACCATTTTGAGCAAATTTTAAGTTAATCGCGAAAAAACGTCAAATTTGTGTGAAATTCATTAAGAATTTGAATTGCTTAGAACTGATTCACTCATCTGTAGCTGTAATGTTAGGAAGAAAAAATAGTCTAAGATGCTAAATGTATCGAGAAGTGAGCACCATTATGATATATTTGATGCAGTTTTTGTCTGTCTAGTATAGTTATATTCTGTTAACATGATGACAGTATTAATATATCAAGAGCACGGTAGAGAATGTTGCTGTGCCTTGTTAAACTATATGTTCATGATAGGTGGGAGCCCCAACTATTGGCCCTGCAGAAGTCACACATTTATAGTATACCTTTGAAAGTACAAAGCATCTTTAAACCAGAGCTTTCGAGTTGGAAAATATTCTAAGATGAGTAACTAAGCAGATAAGGGGCATCAGGGGTCTTAGTTATAAGTAAAGATGAAAATAAATAAATGCATTTAGTCTTCAGAAGAAACATCTAGTTACACTAATGCAGACTCAAAGCAAAACTGATTTCCCCTCATGACTAAATCCCCTAATTAAATTCTTGTTCTGAATATTGTTGTCACTTAGGACTAGTAGGATAATCTTAACTTTTTAGGGCATAGTTTGACAAGAAATTTGATTTGTTACAAATTAATTTGTCATGAGTCGATTCAGCCTATTAATCATTGGGACCGTTTTTAACAGCCACTTAAAAGAAGTGCACCCGTTTAATGCCGGCTAAAAATGGTAAATTTGCTCGCGCAGAGGCAGTCTGCTCCTTTCTTGATTGAAAAAGACCTGCTGAAGGACCTGCGCTGAGCATGATGGCGTGACTGTACACCCCCAGCATGATCACATGGTGATGTCATCAGTGATCAGGAGTGGAGCGGACTACCTCTGCATGAGCAAATGGATGAAGGGAGTATTTTTTTTCTGTTCTTTCAACTCCAGCCGCCATTTTAGGAAAAATAATTTGTTACCATGAAGTGCAAGGAAATTCAGTTTTGCTTTTCCTAAGATTTCTCCTAAAATTCGGACCGAAATTCACTGTTCTAAAGTTTACCCCTTCACCCAGATGCTCTCCTATTTCTTGGGTGAACTTGGTGAACATACTGTATGTACTAGCTATGTAACTATGGATGTGTAACAAAAATTTAAAACGTTTGTTAAAAAAAAAATATATATATATATATATATATATAGTGACAAAGTAAAAGATCTGGTGTGGAGGGGGTGGTATTTTCCTCGCTTGCACTGATTGACAGCTAGGTAAAGTCAAGCACCGGACTGGATCTCAGATGCCGGTACGGGCTTTGCCTACACCTGACTGTTTTAAAGAAAGCCAGCTTGATGGCAGTAGGGGGGCTCTGTATGAGGCTTGTGCCTGGATGAATGTTTGTGACCTGTCTGGGGAGGACAAGTCAAAAATCCTGGACTTAAACTTTGGTGTGGAACTATTTGCAAATTGTGAACACACGTCTGGACTTGGACTCTATATGCTCTTGGATCTCTATCCTCTTTATCTGCACCTAAAAACAAAAAAACAATATGATGTTCACAGTTGGTGGTGCAGTCCCTGTTGCTTCAGAAAGAAGATCTCAGGAGGATGATCCAAAAGCTGACCTGAATTGTGTTTTGCAGATTTCAAATTAAAATGATCACATTGCAAAAATAGAAAACCTGATAAGATTTAATTCTATCTTATTCTAAGAAGCATAATTCCATTTTAAATGTTCTGCCTCTTTCCTTGTGCAGCAAGATCTAGTGCTTCAGGTAAGACTAAATATGCATATCATTTATTTTATCGCTGCTGAACACATGTCTATCTTTAGCAGCTCTTAGCTGTTTTGTATGCAGCCATTTAATTTATGTTTCCTTTCCAAGCAAGGAATTTAAATCAATCTAAATCTTCTTAACTTTTTTTTATTTTATTTTGGAAATCAATGTTTGCCATCCAATTATTGAGAGCAAAAACCTAGTTAAAGAAAAAGTACAGCCTTAGTCAAAATTGGCAGCTTCAGTTTGTTTTGACAATGCTGCCATGATGTGTATGCTTTTTACAAGTACTAAATTAAGTATAATATGTTGAGAGTGTACCATAGGATAAATATTTTGTACTTGCAGAGGCGATTTGAGTCTTCCCTATAGTAAATCATCTGAATGCAGTTGTCTTCTACTATCCATATATTTGCTACGTCGTTATTCATTTTGCGTTTTCACATAGCTTTTTTTTTCAAATGCAAGTTTCCATAAAGCTACACAATGTAAACAAAAGTATACTAAAAAGTCGGACATGCAGTACTTTTAGTCCGGCGGCCTTTCGCGGTGCACTGCCGTACTGCGCCGGAGCTCCGCCGCCGTCCCCATTATAGTCAATAGGAACGGAGCGGCAGTCCGGCGGCACAGCGAAATAGCGGCAGGACGGATCCGACAGGGTGAACAGCCTGTCGGATCCGTCCTGCTGCTAGTGTGAAAGTATCCTTAATCATTGAATTCAGTTATTTCATTTAGTCCCATTGCCACATGTGTATAAAATCCAGCACCTAGCCATGCAGTATGCTTTTACAGACATTTGTGAAAGAATGAATCGTTCTACAGAACTTGCTGAATTTGAGCGTGGTATTGTAATAGGATGTATGAAGTCAGTTCATGAAATTTGTTCCCTTCTAGATATTCCATGATCAGAGTTGGAATGGCCACAGACCCTACAGAAAAACTTACCGGTGGGCCAATGCCCAGGGAGCTGCCTGAACCCTAACTACGTCCAAGTTAATTAAAGGATAACTGTTAGATTTTTTTTTATTTGCTAGTTTATTAGCGCTAGCCATGTATACCTGAGTTAGTCTGTCAATGGTTGCCAAAAGATCTGTAATTACCTTATAATAACAGCTTTCCTTAATGTCCCCTGTCCCTTTCCACTGCTCCCTTAAAAGACCGTTGCTATGGCTCATCTGTCTCCGGCTAGGAAGACAGAGGGGCGGTCCTTTACACTGCATGCCTGCATTAGGGTTCAAAGTGAGGAGGCGTGTCTCTCAGTAATCCAATCTGCTTGGCTGGCAGGAAGCTGCTGGCTACAGCAATTTTGTATGTGGCCTGAGGGAATGCAGTTTGGGCCTCAGAGAACTGGCAGAAGAGCCATCTTGAGAAGATCCTCATAATGTAGCCATCAAACAGCCGTAACTAAGGGGAAAACTCAAGGAATACAGTAATAAGTGAAGAAACTAAAGATTGCTTTATGCAAAATGCTGCTGCAGCAGTAACATATGCAAAAATTGATTTTTGATAAAAAATATGAGTTATCCTTTAAGAAGAAAAATATCCAAGGATTTGTATTTTATCTCGTACAAACTCCCAAAACATTGTTGCTAAATTAAAAGTAGAATACAGTACGTGTCACAAATGACCACACTGTAGTGTTTAATGGGCTGTCTGAATTATATTAAATTTATCTCAATGCCAGTGCAACATATTCAATAAAAATTTATCCTATACTCACCTGTTTTCCTGCACAGTTCTCAGCATCACATCTCTAGTCCTTCTCCTAATCTTTGTAATCTTTGTATGCAAGACTGCAGAGGTGAAGTTGATGTGAACAGCACATGACCGCTCATCTAATCACTTGCCTCTGCAACTTGTGCCATACACCGTCAAATTCATTGGTTGGCTGCAGCGGCCATTCCATATATCTTGACATCACAGCTTCAGTCCTTTATAAAAAGAATAGGAGGAGGAATTGTGTCGGCACACTAAAAAAACTGGTGAGTATAAAGTTAATTTTTATTTGACATAGTTTACTGGTATGTGGTAAAGTTTAATATTGCTTAGACAACCAGTGTAAGCTGGCAATATACATTAGATGTATGTCATCCAAACCCACCACACTGATTCTTTTGTTCTCAGAGATGAAGAATGTCCTTAATAGATTATTAGAAAACGGGTTTTCTAAACCAGACAAGCAATTTAAATAACAAAGCAGAATTAAAGGAAATGTTTGCTTAGAAAGTTTAGAATGACACCTTGTCATGTGTAATGGCATAATTAACTTTGAGTTGTTTTCCTTACTAACGTGTACAATTACGCTGTCAGAAAATGAAAACTTTTTAGAGAAAACCATTGTTAAGCCCAACAAAATTATTTCTAATGAAAATAAAACAACCTGTTTTTATTGAAAAGGAAGGTTCATCAAGCCAAGGAAAGTGAGTTTTCTTTTTAAAAGGGAAATAAGAATTTTCGACAAACAATCTAAACAGAAATGCACATTAAGATGACAGAAATGTCACATTATAAAAATGTAATATGTATACATTAAGAGCATCAAAAGGCTAAATAAAACCAAACCTGAAAAATCTATTTTCATTATTGTTCATCTTTCAAAGTCATGGACATAATATAGAAGCAGCTGAATACTCATAGCATAGAAAAAGCTAAAGTTTATGGTTCAATTTTCATATACAAGAGCTGGTGCAACTCTTTTTGTGTTTGCACACTTCAAATTCAGGATACAAGGTGATGACTAAACAAAAATAGTGGGGAAGATTTACTAAGTTTAATACATCAGAATTCTGGCTTCTTTGGGGAAAAACATCCATATATTTTTACCGGGTGGCATGCTTTGAGATGTATCAAAATGGGCCAAAATTGCACCAAAGTTAAGGTGCAAAATTCTGTTGCAAAGTAAACTAGGATGCCCCAAATTTATCATTCAGCATGAGACGCTGTTACGCTGAGCGCTCCGGGTCCCCTGCTGGTCTCGGAGCGCTCACAGCGTATGTCCCCAGGCAGCACTCCAGCGTCTCGGCGTGTGCGTCCTCGCTCTCCAGGGCGCGTGCACGCCGGGACTCTTAGATTCAAAGGACCAGTGCACCAGTGATTGGTGCCTGGTCCAAAGGGGTTATTAAGGGTTAAGGTTGTGAGAGGCAGTGCTGACTTAATTAGGATGCACCTGTGCACTGCCCATTTATACCTTCTCCTCCCACAGCCTTCTGCCGGATCTTTGTGCCTTGTGCCTCAGAGAAAGCGTTCCCTATGATGTTAGTTTGCCTTACCTGTTGCCGTACCCATTGCTACCGTCCACTCGCCTTTGAACCTTTGCCGCCTGCCCTGACCGCTGCTTCGTCCGACTACGCTCTTGCCTTCTCCCTGTGTACCATGCCTTATCAGTTGCCAGAGAGGTCGAGTTGTTACTAGGGGACACGACCTGGTAGTTACCGCCGCTGCAAATCCATCCCGCTTTGCGGCGGGCTCTGGTGAAAACCAGTAACTGCTTAGAACCGGTCCTCTAGTACAACCCGCGCCATCGCCTCTCTGGTGCAGAGGATTCACTACCTGTCCTGCCGGTTCGTGACAGTAAGATCCGGCCATGAATCCCACTGATGTTCCCCTGCCAAGCCTGGAGGACCTCACCACCATTGTGGCCCAGCAGGGTCAACAGCTGGCCCAGTTAATCGCTATGTTGCAGCAGCTCCTGCCTTCTCTGCAACAGCCAGCTCCTCCGTCTGCTCCTGCTGCAT
The DNA here is from genome assembly GCF_905171765.1 of Bufo bufo. Classification (NCBI taxonomy): domain Eukaryota; kingdom Metazoa; phylum Chordata; class Amphibia; order Anura; family Bufonidae; genus Bufo; species Bufo bufo. The sequence continues at coordinate 591,717,939 of NC_053390.1, forward strand.
CACCTCCGCCTGCAGTTACCACCGGTTCCAGAATCCGTTTGTCCCTACCAGACAAATATGACGGAGATTCTAAGCAGTGCCGTGGGTTCTTGTCGCAGTGCTCTCTCCACCTCGAGCTTCTGTCCGACCAGTTTCCTTCTGAGCGAGCCAAGGTAGCCTTTATTCTCAGTTTACTGTCCGGGAAGGCCCTGGCCTGGGCTACACCACTATGGGACCGCGCAGATCCTGCCACCACATCCGTCCAGAGCTTCTGCCTAGAGTTCCGGAATGTTTTTGAGGAGCCTGCCCGGGTTACCTCCGCAGAGACTGCCTTACTAAATTTGACCCAAGGAGGTTCTTCCGTGGGTGACTATGCCATTCAGTTCCGCACTCTGGCCTCTGAGCTGAACTGGAACAATGAAGCCCTTTGTGCCACCTTGAAGAAAGGACTTAACAGTGAAGTAAAGGACGTTCTGGTTGCACGTGAGCTTCCTTCCACTCTTTGTGACCTCATCTTGCTGGCCACTAGGATAGACAAACGTTTCGCCGAAAGACAGGAGGAACTCCTCCTTGAAAAGGAAAAAGCTCGTCCTAGACGCTTTCCTCGTCTGGGTCCCGTTTTTCCGCATCCACCTCAACCCGCTACTGGGTTTTCCACCATGGAAGCCATGCAGGTGGATCGGTCACGCTTGACTCCGTAAGAACGAAGCCGCCGCAGAAATGAGAACCTGTGTCTGTACTGTGCCAGTACCGAGCACTTCCTTAGAGATTGTCTTCTCCGTCCACCGCGTTCGGGAAATGCTCGCACCTAGTAAGTGTGGGAGAGGCGTTGCTAGGTGTGGATTCTTCCTCTCCACGTCTCATCATACCCGTGCAGTTGATCATCTCTTCCAAGTCCTCTTTCTCCGCACCCGCCTTCTTGGATTCCGGTTCAGCTGGCAACTTCATTCACGCCTCCTTGGTTGACAAGTACCGTATTCCAGTAATCCGTCTACCCAAGCCGTTTTTCATCTCTACTGTTAACGGTGAGAGCCTCTCAGCCACCGTGCAGTTCCGTACCCAGCCTCTACAGATGCACATCGGAATATTTCATACCGAGACTTTAGAGTTTTTTGTCCTTCCCTTCTGTTCCTCCGAACTCCTCCTGGGTCTGCCATGGCTTCAACGTCATAGTCCTGTCCTGAATTGGTCCACCGGTGAGATCCTGCGCTGGGGCTCCTCCTGTTCGGACCGCTGTCTCAAGCCTGCTCTGGTCAAACAGAACCCGCAAGTTTCTCCGCCTTCTGGGCTGCCCAAGCCATACCATTCCTTCACGGATGTCTTCTGCAAGAAACAAGCTGAGGTTCTTCCTCCTCACCGATCCTATGATTGCCCGATCGACCTGATACTCGGTTCTACTCCACCTCAGGGCAGAATTTATCCTCTTTCACCTCCTGAGACTCTTGCCATGTCCGACTATATACGTGAGAACCTACAGAGAGGATTCATAAGAAAATCTTCTTCTCCTGCTGGGGCCGTTTTTTTCTTCGTGACAAAAAAAGACGGCTCCCTCCGCCCCTGCATTGACTACAGAGGTCTTAATAAAATTACCATCAAGAACCGTTACCCTCTGCCTCTAATCTCTGAGCTATTTGATCGTCTCCGAGGGGCTAAGATCTTCACTAAATTCGACCTCCGAGGGGCCTATAATCTGATCCGTATCCGTGAGGGAGACAAATGGAAGACCACCTTTAACACAAGGGACGGCCATTTTGAGTATTTGGTGATGCCCTTCGGCCTCTGCAACGCACCTGCTGTCTTCCAGGAATTCGTCAATGACATTTTCAGGGACTTACTTTACACCTGCGTGGTCGTATACCTGGATGATATCCTCATCTTTTCCTCCAATTTGGATCAACACCGGGTCCATGTGCAACAAGTTCTTACTCGTCTCAGGAGAAATCGCCTATACACTAAACTTGAAAAATGTCTATTTGAACAGACCTCCCTGCCTTTCCTGGGATACATTATCTCAGCCCAAGGACTTCAAATGGACCCAGCCAAACTCTCGGCGGTTCTGGATTGGCCACGTCCCTCTGGTCTCCGAGCCATACAAAGATTTCTGGGCTTTGCGAATTACTACAGGCAATTCATCCCTAACTATTCCACTCTGGTAGCTCCTATCGTGGCCCTCACTAGAAAAGGAGCTAACCCCAAATCCTGGCCTTCCCAAGCCGAGGAAGCCTTCCAGTCCCTGAAATCCGCCTTTGCCTCTGCACCCGTTCTCTCTAGACCAGATTCCACCAAGCCCTTCGCCTCTCTGGTGCAGAGGATTCACTACCTGTCCTGCCGGTTCGTGACAGCCGCTTTGATAAACCTAGGTCATATTTAGACTGTCTAGTTTAAAGGCTGTATTACACTGACCGATATTTTGGGAATAATTGCTGACGAGCGTTCGCATGAACACTGGTTAGTGATCTTCTTGCAGATCGTGCAGTCTAAGGCCTCATGCACATGACCGTTTTTTTTGCGGTCCGCAAAACGGATTTCCGTTGTTCCGTGATCCGTGACCGTTTTTTCTTCTGTGGGTCTTCCTTGATTTTTGGTGGATCCACGGACATGAAGGAAAAAGTCATTTTGGTGTCCGCCTGGCCGTGCGGAGCCAAACGGATCCGTCCTGATTTACAATGCAAGTCAATGGGGACGGATCCATTTGACGTTGACACAATATGGTGCAATTGCAAACGGATCCGTCCCCCATTGACTTTCAATGTAAAGTCAGGAGTCCCTATTATACCATCGGATTGGAGTTTTCTCTAATCCGATGGTATATTTTAACTTGAAGCGTCCCCATCACCATGGGAACGCCTTTATGTTAGAATATACTATCGGATTTGAGTTAGATCGTGAAAACTCATATCCGACAGTATATTCTAACACAGAAGTGTTCCCATAGTGATGGGGACGCTTCAAGTTAGAATATACTACGAACTGTGTACATGACTGCCCCCTGCTGCCTGGCAGCACCCGATCTCTTACAGGGGGCTGTGATCCGCACAATTAACCCCTCAGGTGCCGCACCTAAGGGGTTAATTGTGCATATCATAGCCCCCTGTAAGAAATCAGGTGCTGCCAGGCAGGAGGGGGCACACCCTCCTCCCTCCCTAGTTTTAAAATCATTGGTGGCCAGTGCGGCCCCCCTCCCTCCCCTGTATTACTGTACATTCATTGGTGGCCAGTGCGGCCCCCCTCCTTCCCCTGTATTACTGTACATTCATTGGTGGCCAGTGGGCCCCCCCTCCATCCCCTGTATTACTGTACATTCATTGGTTGTCAGTGGGCCCCCCTCCCTCCCCCTCCTAATTAAAATTCCCCCCCACCCCCATCATTGGTGGCAGCGGAGAGTTCCGATCGGAGTCCCAGTTTAGCCGTTGGGATTCCGATCGGTAACCATGGCCACCAGGACGCTACTGCAGTCCTGGTTGCCATGGTTACTTAGCAATTTTAGAAGCATTATACTTACCTTCACTGTCTGTGACCGGCCGGGCGCTCCTCCTACTGGCAAGTGAAAGGTCTGTGCGGCGCATTCCTTATAGCACAGACCTGTCACTTACAGTACCAGTAGGAGGAGCGCCCGGCCGGTCAGACATCGCAGGTAAGTATAATGCTTCTAAAAATTGCTAAGTAACCATGGCAACCAGGACTGCAGTAGCGTCCTGGTTGCCATGGTTACTGATCGGAGCCCCAGCGATTAAACTGGGACTCCGATCGGTACTCTCCGCTGCCACCAATGATAGGGGGGGATTTTAATTAGGAGGGGGAGGGAGGAAGGGCCGCACTGGCCACTAATGAATGTACAGTAATACAGGGGAGGGAGGGCCCACTGGCCACCAATGAATGTACAGTAATACAGGGGAGGGAGGGGGGCCGCACTGGCCACCAATGAATGTACAGTAATACAGGGGAGGGAGGGAGGGGGGGCGCACTGGCCACCAATGAATGTAATACAGGGGAGGGAGGGGGGGCACACTGGCCACCAATGAATTTAAAACTGGGGAGGGAGGGGCGTGTGCCCCCTCCTGCCTGGCAGCACCTGATCTCTTACAGGGGGCTATGATCTGCACAATTAACCCCTCAGGTGCGGCACCTGATGGGGTTAATTGTGCGGATCACAGCCCCCTGTAAGAGATCGGGTTCTGCCAGGCAGCAGGGGGCAGTCATGTACACAGTTCTTAGTATATTCTAACTTGAAGCGTCCCCATCACTATGGGAACGCCTCTGTGTTAGAATATACTGTCGGATCTGAGTTTTCACGAAGTGAAAACTCAGCTCTGAAAAAGCTTTTAAAGTAGCCTACAGCCACGGATCATGGACGCGGATGCCAATCTTGTGTGCATCCGTGTTTTTTCACGGACCCATTGACTTGAATGGGTCCGTGAACCGTTGTCCGTCCAAAAAATAGGACAGGTCATATTTTTTTGACGGACAGGAAACACGGATCACGGCCGCGGATGAACAACGGTGCATTTTCCGAGTTTTCAACGGACCCATTGAAAGTCAATGGGTCCGCAGAAAATCACGGAAAAGGGAACAACGGCCACGGATGCACACAACGGTCGTGTGCATGAGGCCTAACAGAGATCTGCTGCCGGCAAACCACTAGACAGCATTTGCAACTTAACATAAGCTCATGAGATACTTACCGTTTAATTAACCCTTTTCAATTATATTGTTTGACTCTGCCTAATGTCTGGCTTATATAAATTAAATGAGCAAAGTGAAAAAGCAACACATTATTACAATTACTAAATTAGTATAGGTGAGCAGTTTTCTCTCCACTATCTCCTAAGCATCTGTGCATTTTTCCCAAAGCCATGGTTATTAAATACTAGAGTTGAGCAGACACCTGGATGTTCGGGTTCGATGGGTTCGGCCGAACAATACAAAAAAGTTTGAGTTCGGGACCCGAACTTGACCCTGAACCCGAACCCCATTGAAGTCAATGGGGACCCAAACTTTTGAGAACTAAAAGGGCTCTAAAAATGTCATGGAAAGGGCTAGAGGGCTGCAAATGCCAGCAAAATGTGGTTAAGAGCATGGCAAGTGCGCTGCAAACAAAACTGGACAGGGAAATGAGTTTAAATAACATAAAATACATAAAAATAAAAAATAATAATCTTGATCTAGGAGGACGAGGTCCATATGGAGTAGGAGGTTGAGGAGGCAGGGTACACCCCAAAACATTGGGTAATATAACCTGTGATAACCCCCTCCAGTCGTGCTAAACACACGTTTAGACAATACACTGGCTGCAGGAAGCTATTAAAACGGAAGAATCGAAGGAAAGGAGGGGGCGTGCGGCAATTGCCCACTCCCGACTCGGGGAGGTAGTGATGATAAATAACAATACAGGACTCTTAAGATGCCCTGTTATTCGAATGATTAATAAAAAATTATAGGGAATGTCACTGGGGTATTTTGGATTTGAAAACGTTAGACAGGAGAGGCCCTGCTGCCGCTTTGTTGACTCTAGATAACTTCTGCCTGATTGCACATCCCCGTGACGTCCACAATCCATTTGGATATCCTCTCTATTAACTTTTGATGTTCTTTTCTGAGCCTACCATGTTGATCATCGGCGAATCAGGGTTCCACGCCGGAGAGGGAGCTTGAGAAGGAGATACCACATCCAAGAGAGGGCAATGGATGAAATTAAATGTTGATCGAGCAGAAAAGTGGAACAAATTATTGAAGCCGAAGCTTACAAGTAGAGAAGTAAATTTTGGAAGTTTTATTCCCTGTCAGCTATGCAGAGCAGGGGTTTGTATACGGCAAAATTGGTAAAATGTTACCTGACAATGTAACAGACGATTTTTTGAAATTTATGTTCCTATCACCTATGCAGAGCAGGGGTTTAATCACGGCAAAAATGGTCAAATGTCACCAAAGAATGTAACAGCAAGTACAGCAGGGGTATACCACAGCCACAAATTGGTGAATTTCACCCGAATATGTAACAGACAAATTAGTGAAATGTTACCTGTCTACTAGGTATACCAGTGGTATATCACACCCAAAAATTTGTGAATTTCACCAGAAAATGTAAGACAAATTAGTGTTTTTTTTTTTTACCTGTCTACTAGGTACAGCAGGGGTATATCACACCCGAAAATTGGTTAATTTCACCCGAATATGTAACAGACAATTTAGTGAAATGACATAAAGTAAAATACGTACAAATAAAAAATAAAAAAAACTTGATTTATGAGGTGGAGGTCCATATGGAGTAGGAGTTTGAGGAGGCGGTGGATGTAATGGTATAGGTGAAAGCCACGGTGGAGAAGGACAAGGTAGCCAACACTGGTCTCTGGTTTAAAATTTTTTTTATCATTTTTTTTTATTAGGGTACACTCCAAAAGAGTGGGAAATATCCAAAATACAACAATGAGCAATTGCGCTGTAGTTTAAAAATGGCTGGTTAAGGCCAGTATACATGTCTATTCTGCACAAGGTACGGACAAGTCCTGTGGGATCCATGCCTGGTTCATTTTAATGAACGTGAGCTTGTCCACATTGGCTGTGGACAGGCGGCTGCGCTTGTCTGTGATGACGCCCCCTGCCGTGCTAAACACACGTTCAGACAGTAATCTGGCTACAGGGCAGGCCAGCACCTCCAAGGCAAAAAGGGCAAGCTCAGGCCATGTGCCTAATTTGGAGACCCAGAAGTTGAAGGGGGCAGACCCATCATTCAGTAGGTGTAGGAGTGTGCACACATACTGCTCCACCATGTTGCTGAAATGCTGTCTCCTGCTAAGACGTTCCATATCAGCTGGTGATGCTGGTTGTTGTGGCATGCTGACAAAGCTTTTCCAAATTTTGGCCATGCTAACCCTGCCTTCTGAGGTGCTGGTGGTGCCCCAGCTGAGTTGGCAACCTCTTTCTCCTCCTCTGCTTTTGCCTTGTGATTCCACTATCTCCCAGCTGTCAGGTGGGAACGCCACCAGCAGCTCGTCTACCAGCGCGCGCTTGTACTCGCGCATCTTACGATCACGCTCCAGTGACGTAATAATGACGGTACGTTGTCCTTGTAACGGGGATCCAGCAGCGTGGCCACCCAGTAATCAGCACAAGTTAGAATGTGGGCAACTCGTCGGTCATTGCGGAGACACTGCAGCATGTAATCACTCATGTGTGCCAGGCTGCCCAGAGGCAACGAAAAGCTGTCCTCTGTGGGAGGTGTATGGTCTGTGTCCCCTGTATCCCCATAGCAATGCACCAGTGATGCCCATGAGCTGGTCTGGGTGCCACCCTGCTGTGAACACGGTTCCTCCTCCTCCATCTCCTTTTCCATGCTCCAGAACTGTGCCCTGGCTGGACAATTGTGTACCTGGCATTTGTGGGTGCAGGAACCCTCGGAGATACTTGTGAATGACTGTCCGGAAACCCTATGAAATGATCGCTCTTCCTCCTCCTCCTGTGCCACATCCTCTTCCATCATCGCCAGCAGCGTTTTTTCAAGGAGGCATAGAAGTGGGATAGTAACACTGAGAACGTTATCGGCACTGGCCATGTTGGTGGAGTACTCGAAACAGCGCAACAAGGAACACAGGTCTCGCATGGAGGCCCAGTCATTGGTGTTGAAGTGGTGCTGTTCCGCAGAGTGACTCACCCGTGCATGCTGCAGCTGAAACTCCACTATAGCCTGCTGCTGCTCACACTGTCTAGCCAGCATGTGCAAAGTGGATTTCCACCTTGTGGGCACGTTGCATATGAGGTGGTGAGCGGGATGGCCAAAGTTACGCTGCAGCGATGACAGGCGAGCAGCAGCAGGGTGAGAACGCCGAAAGCACGCACAGACGGCCCGCACTTTATGCAGCAGCTCTGACATATCGGGGTAATTTTTAAGGAACCTCTGCACCACCAAATTCAGCACATGCGCCAGGCAAGGGATGTGCGTCAAACCGGCTGGTCCCAGTGCTGCTCCGAGATTTCGCCCATTATTGCACACCACCAGGCCGGCCTTGAGGCTCACTGGCACCAACCACTCATCGGTCTGTTGTTCAAGGCCCGTCCACAGCTCCTGGGCGGTGTGGGGTTTGTCCCCCAAACAGATACGTTTTAAAACTGCCTACTGTTGTTTACCCCTGGCTGTGCTGAAGTTGGTGGTGAAGGTGTTACGCTGACCGGATGAGGAGCCGGTAGAGGATGAGGAAGCGGAGTAGGAGGAGGAAGCAACAGGAGGCAAACTGAAGCGCTCTGCAATCCTCGGTGGTGGAAGGACATACGCCAAACTGCTATCTGCCTCAGGCCCAGCCGCCACTGCATTTACCCAGTGTGCTGTTATGGAGATATAACATCCCTGACCTTGCTTACTGATCCACGTATCCGTAGTTAGGTGGACCTTGCCACAGATGGCGTTGCGCAGTGCACACCTGATTTTGTCCCCCACTTGGTTGTGCAGGGAAGGGATGGCACGCCTGGAAAAGTAGTGGCGGCTGGGCATGACGAACTGTGAAACAGCCACCGCCATAATGCTTTTAAAACTCTCCGTCTCCATCAGACGGAATGACAGCATTTCAAAGGCCAGTAATTTTGAAATGCTGGCATTCAGGGCCAGGGATCGCGGGTAGGTAGGGGGGTACTTCCTCTTCCATTTAAGTGTTTGTGAGATGTAGAGCTGAATGCTTCCGTGGGACATTGTGGAGATGCTTGGTGACCCAGGTGGTGGTGTTGCTGGCAGATCCTCTGTTTGCGGTGTGGCAGGTGACACTGTCACTCCAGAGGTGGATGAAGAGGCCGAGACTGCAGCAGAAGAGGAAGCAGGAGGAGCCAGAGACCTTTCTTGGTTTTTGAGGTGTCTACTCCACTGCAGCTCATGCTTTGCACTTAGATGCCTGGTCATGCAGGTTGTGCTCAGATTGAGAACGTTTATGCCTCGCTTCAGGCTCTGATTGCACAGCATGCAAACCACTCGTGTCTTGTCGTCAGCACATTGTCTGAAGAACTCCTTGGAGCTGGCTTTGGTGTGCTCCGTCCCTTGCTGCGGTGGGAAGTAGCAGGCATACTGTCTAGGGGACGGCCGCTCCGCTTTTGCAACCTGCTCCCTCTTCTGCTGTGCTGGTGGCTCTCTGCGACCACCGCCTCTTCCTCCGAACTACACAGGTCACTCGCATGACCTTGCTTTCATGTGGGGTCGAGGACCTCATCGTCCTCCACATCATCTTCCACCCAGTCTTCACCCCTGCCCTCCTTGTCGGTCTGCACACTTTCGAAAGCCAGAGCAGTTGGCACCTGTGTTTCGTCATCATCCGAGACGTGCTGCGGTAGTCCTCCCATGTACTCATCTTGAAACATAAGTGGTTGGGCATCGGTGCACTCAATCTCTTCGACTTCTGGAGTACGGCTAGGTCGATGGCCCTGGGAAAGCCTGCTAACAGAGTCAACAAAAAGCAGAAGAGACTGCTGCATGACTTGGGGCTCAGACTGCTTGGCTGATTTGCAAGGGGGTGAGGTGAAAGACTGATGGACATCGGCTGCAGATGCCAACTCTGATATTTCAGCAGGAGACTGGGTGGGAGACAATGTAAAGGAACTGGAGCTACTGTCAGCAACCCAATCTACTATCGCCTGTACTTGTTCTGGCCTCACCATTCGTAGAGCCGTTTTAGGCCAGACCAAATACCGCTGAAGGTTCTGTCGCCTACTCGCACCTGAGGAAGGTGTTTTACTTGTGCGTGTAGCTGGCACAGATCGACCACGTCCTCTCCCTGCAACAGGAGCTCCACCAGCAGCACCACGACCTGGGCCACGTCCCTAAGGCATCGTTCACATTACCGTTTGATTTTCCGTTCTATATGTAATCCGTTCTAATTAACGGAAATCATTACAATAACGGAAAGCCAACTGACAGTAACTGACAACATATATTGCGTTAATTTAACGGATAGACCAAGCGGATCCCTTAAAAAAAAAATGACATAATGTATCCGTTTGCTTTCCGTTATTATCCGTTATTCATTAATTTATGATGGATCTTTTAGTTTTTTTATCCATTAGTTTCCTCCCACTTTCAGACAGTATATATACATGGATACGTCCTTGTACAATTTGAGTTGTGGCTTTAGGGATTGCAAGCTTGAAATGCTGTTGGCTGATCAGTTTTTTTCGTTGGATTATTTTATCCTAAGGATGAAATGGAAACAAAGGCAATTACAATCCCAGAGAAGAAGATATTGGGTTCATCCAATAACCTCAGCACGATGCACAAGAGGAGTATTCTCCACTTTATATCAAGATCTTCGCCGTCACCCTGAAATTTTTTTTGATTATCTACGTCTGAGTGTGTCAAGCTTTGACCATCTTGTGCTGAAACTACAACAACGTCTACGTAGAAGGAATACCAAATTCAGACGTAGCGTGTCACCAGAAGAACGCTTAATGGTTACCCTAAGGTAAATGTACTTTTATTTACTTTTTTACTTTACATTTTTTTTTTTCAGAGCTTTGATATGATGTTCAAGCAAAAGTGTATATAACAGTAGACTGTCATGAGCTAGGGAGAGCGTGGTGTCACGTTGCGATGTTCTAATAATACTTTCAAATATGCTATTATGTTGATTTCTGGAGCAAACAGAGAATTTAAAATTGTTTTTCCTTATATTTTAGATTTCTTGCCACTGGTGAAAGTCTATCAAGTCTGCACTTCCAGTTTTGCCTGGGTAAATCGACCATTTCCTACATAGTACAATGTACACATGTAAAGCAATCTGGGATCTGCTTCGTGAGGATTATATTCCACATCCAACAACACAACAGTAGACAGAAATAGCGACCACATTTTATGAGATAACCCAATTTCCCAACTGCCTAGGAGCCGTCGATGGGAAACACATTAGGATTTTAAAACCTCCGGGTAGTTGTTCATTGTTTTTTAACTATAAAAAATACTTCTAATTTTGATGGCGATTGCGGATACGCAGTACAAATTTGTGGCTGTGGATATTGGGGCCTTCGGCCGGACCAATGACTCTAAAGTCTTCAAGAACTCTAATATGGGACATAGAGTATACTCTGGTAATTTTAGTTTCCCCAATCCTCGTTCTTTACCTGGAACTACTGAATGTAACATGCCATTTGTGTTGATTGGCGATGAGGCCTTTTAAATGTCATTTAATCTGTTGAAGCCGTATGAAAGCCGTGGACTAAATTATTACAAACTCACAAGGGCAAGACGTATGGCCGAATGTGCATTTGGGATACTGACCAACCGATGGAGAATATTCACCAGACCTATTCAATTGAAAACAGACTGTATTGACGATGTTATAAAAGCCTGTGTGATTCTGCATAACTATTGCCAAACACATGAACCATTGAGTTTTGAATCTGGGCCCTCAGTCCCAATGCACAAGAAAATGCTACTGGTCCACTTTCAACCACGGCAGTTAACAGTTTGCGGGACAGCTTTGCTCAATATTTTACGTCCCCTGCTGGTTCAGTTCCTTGGCAGGAGCAAATTATCTAAACTACTTGTCCATGCTACAAGTTTATGATGCTGTGTGTGTGTGTGCGCATCACTTGACTATAATTTTTTTAACCCCATTATGTCTTTACAGTGTTCTGTTGTCATGTGTAGACCTATCTATTAATGTCAAAGAATTATAAAATGTATTTCTCAAATGTGAGAACACATACCATTTGGTTTTGTTAGTTTTAAAAAAAACAACTTCAAGTATTTTTTATCGTTAAACGTTTTTACTCTTTGCATATAATAAAATTTGTTTTAAATCATTGTTTTGAGTAATAAAATATTTCAATATATAAAATAACAGTCCCCAAATGGGGAAACATTGTAGAAACTGCCTAACATGGGCAAACATGAATTATTTCTTTTGGTGGTAGCCACTTTATTGACCGTGTGGACTGCTGGACCCTCTGTCAGTGTCATGATACTCCATCAAGGCACTCATAAAAGTATCAAACGATGTTGAATGTTGTGCAGGAGTCGGGGGCCGTGGAGTGTGTAGCGAATGAGAGTCAGACACCTGAGATGAATGGGGCGAATGTGAAGTAGATGGAGTGGTAAAAGTGTGAGGAGCTGGAAAGAAAGAGGGAGAAACACTCCCCGCAGTATAGGTTGGGGTACTGGACCGAGAGGGGGGATTGAATTGGCAAGTGGAGAAAGAAGTGGAAGGAGGATAAGGCATTGGTTGGTTTGAATACGATGGGCCATAAGACTGTGGTCTGTGAAAATAAGTATTTGAAGGTTGGTAGTATTGGGATGGGGCATAAGAATGTGGTGTGGGAAAAGAGGGTCGTGGTGGATATGTCTGGGATGGGGGGCGGTGCACAAAATTAAACATGGTTTGCGTCAATGCCATCCGACATTGAAAATTCTCTTCCAGAGACAGACGATCCATCCACGGAGCGAGAGTTAAAAGAAAACTCTGATTAGGAGTAAGGGGATCCGGCCGCCCCGCCCCCTCCAGAGTCCGGATGTGGTTCAGAATCTCCTCCTTAGTCCTAAACATGTTATCTTCTACTCTCTTCAAATTGTCCCTTACAATTTTTGCTAGGTCTTCTATCTCCGCAAAAATTCTCCTACCTGTTCCATGCCTCCTACGTACTCCTGCAAAAGCACTGTCTACTTGATGTTCTGCAGTTTCCATAGTAGCAGATGGAACAGGTAGGGGATCGTCTGTTTGTGGAACAGGATTTTCATTGACAGAAGCTCCAGCAGCCTGTACTGTTTCCTCTTCCGAGGGCTGAAGAGTGCTTGAGTGAGTCCTACAAAGAGAAAAAACAAAAATAAATTTTTGGCCCATTGCAAAATGTAATCACAAAATTACTTACTGTCTCATTTCTGCAGACCTTCTCAGGAACTGCAGCAGGGGAGCGTATCGGTAGGTCCGAATGTTCCTCGCCCCGGATCCGCTCGGAAGGTCTCTTTCTGTGTGGAGGTCGCAGATAAAGCGATCCCTCATTGACCTCCACCGAATCACTATGATCTCCCCTATTGAATTAAAAACACTTATTTATTATACATGTAAATAACATCAGAGGTTCTGTTGGCACTGTAGTCAACTCACCACAAGCCTGTTGTTGACGGTCAGTCATATTCTCCCAGTTTTCCACTAGGGCTCTAAAAATTTCAGACCACATACGCCGGGGGCTATGTGGTCCGCATGAAGCCGCTGGGACTGGTCCCATAGTGCTGGTCTCTCCTCCACGAGATGGATGAGGAGTTCCTGGTCAAAATGGATGTTTGTTGGAATATCCTCATCCGAGTGACTTCTGGAACCCTATAGACAGTGATAATTAATTAAGTTTGATGTGAAACCAACAACACTCCAGCTGTGGAGAAACTCTGCCAGGATGCACACTTGGTGTTCTTGGAACATCATATGGAAGAATGCAACATGGTGTGAGTTGTAGTTTCACCGCTACTGGAGTGGCAGAGATTGAGCATCTATAACGGAAGAAAATATATACTCACAGTCCCACAGCGACCACGGCCATGACCTCCTTCCATGACCCCTAGGAACTGGGCCACGTGGTCTTGTTGCTGGAGGAGAAATGACTGCTGGAGGAGAAATGGTTAGAAATTATTATGCTGTAAACTTTATTAGCATCTCTTTCCATTGCTATTCACGTATACCTGTCTTGGCTCGTGAGTAGTTGTCCTGCCCACATCTGTTGCAGGTTGTCTTTGGCTGAATTCCTATAAAACAATATATATTTTTTTTTATCTAGTGTTAAAGTAGTATTTAGTATTAGGGTATAGTATGCCCCATTTTCTAAATACATACTGTCTCCATTTGGGAGTGTGTCCTCTCCGTTTCATCCTGTGACCCGCTAGATGATGATTGCTCCTGAAATATTGTTTGACAAAAATTTATTAGAATATATATATATATATATATACAGTACAGACCAAAAAGTTTGGACACACCTTCTCATTCAAAGAGTTTTCTTTTTTTTTCATGACTATGAAAATTGTAGATTCACACTGAAGGCATCAAAACTATGAATTAACACATGTTGAATTATATACATAACAAACAAGTGTGAAACAACTGAAAATATGTCATATTCTAGGTTCTTCAAAGTAGCCACCTTTTGCTTTGATTACTGCTTTGCACACTCTTGGCATTCTCTTGATGATCTTCAAGAGGTAGTCCCCTGAAATGGTTTTCACTTCACAGGTGTGCCCTGTCAGGTTTAATAAGTGGGATTTCTTGCCTTATAAATGGGGTTGGGACCATCAGTTGCGTTGAGGAGAAGTCAGATGGATACACAGCTGATAGTCCTACTGAATAGACTGTTAGAATTTGTAGTATGGCAAGAAAAAAGCAGCTAAGTAAAGAAAAATGAGTGGCCATCATTACTTTAAGAAATGAAGGTCAGTCAGCCGAAAAATTGGGAAAACTTTGAAAGTAAGGGCTATTTGACCATGAAGGAGAGTGATGGAGTGCTGCGCCAGATGACCTGGCCTCCACAGTCAACGGACCTGAACCCAATCGAGATGGTTTGGGGTGAGCTGGACCGCAAAGTGAAGGCAAAAGGGCCAACAAGTGCTAAGCATCTCTTGGAACTCCTTCAAGACTGTTGTAAGACCATTTCAGGTGACTACCTCTTGAAGCTCATCAAGAGAATGCCAAGAGTGTGCAAAGCAGTAATCAAAGCAAAAGGTGGCTACTTTGAAGAACCTAGAATATGACATATTTTCTGTTGTTTCACACTTGTTTGTTATGTATATAATTCCACATGTGTTAATTCATAGTCATGAAAATAAAGAAAACTCTTTGAATGAGAAGGTGTGTCCAAACTTTTGGTCTGTACTGTATATACATATATATTATATATGACACAGAGATAGATAGACAGAGCGCGAGACACAGAGAGAGACAGACAAACAGAGAAAAGACTGAGAGACAGAGAAAAAATCTGTCTACTTACCACAATCTCCAATGGAGGGGTACTGTGGTCACTGCTGTTTTGTGACATTTCTGAAAAAATCTAAATACTTGATTTTAGTAATTAAATAAAAAACTACATTGACATCCATTATTCAACACGTGTTATGATGGAAAAGAAGGAACACAGACCTGTTCCCATACTGAGAACATTGCACTTGCTGGATAGCAAGCTATACTTTAGGCATGAAAAAAAATAATTTTCAGGACAACTTTTGTCACATTGGGCAATTGATTCCAATAAGCGTGCCTGTATATCAGACTGAAAACTATAGGTGTGTAGATTCATCAGACAAGCAAATGTCTGGCCTCATACCGATTGGCTTGAATGTGTATGCTATATGCCCAATACGACCATTTTTAAAATGGAGGCACTAATCAGAAATTGCACGGAAACATGCGCAAAATGGAGTGCACAGGGTCTGTTCTTTTGCATTGTGAAGCCATCGTGTGCAGTTCACAGTATGGTCACAGAGCCATAACATAGTACTGTACATTAATAAGCACAGGGGCTAAAAAACTGCACACACATCGTGGCTATGTCCATGGTATTCAATGGATTATTGTGGATGTGGAGAGATGTGGCTGACATTACTGTACGCAAATATTTCATGCTATCCTGCAACAATACATTTGGTATGAACATGATTTTACACTTTTTTAAACTTGCATTAAACTTTTACTTACTTTTTTTTGACTAGACAAGCTTTCTGCAGTGTGGTCTCATATAGTAAAGATTTAAAGATGGTCGCTGGGAGGGTCAGGTGATGGTCACTTTTTTCAGTCACTAGAGAACTTTTGCAGACAGAAGACTTTTCCATTTGAGCATGCTCAGAACTAAAAACGGAACAGAATAACGGAGTGCATACAGGATCACATACAATGTACTCCGTTTCAATCCGTTACTCATTGACTACAATGCAAAAAGTAACGGATACGTTGTGAATCCGTTATTTGAGACGGGAGAAAAAGTCCTGCATGTAGGATTATTTTTTCCGTCTAAATTAACGTAAAGGTGACGGAATGGTGCCAAACGGAGTGTGAAATCAATACAAGTGAATGGGATTTTAAACGGAGTCGTTATTTTCCGTTTTATTCATCCTCTGAACGGAAGAATATAACGGAAAGCCAAACGGTGATGTGAACGAAGCCTTATTTGACGCTCTCCTCATATTTCTCATATTTCTTTTTGGGTGTTTTTTCAATAACAGAATAGAACAACAGTATCTAATGCGTGTATCTCACACTGACAGATACAGCTAAGGCTGCAACATTCAGTATTTTGCCCAAAATGGGTGTTTTTTTAAACCCAGAATATTATTGCTGTATTTTAAGCTTTTATCACAAACTGATAGATGCAACCAAGGCCGCAAATTTAGTATTTGGCCCAAATCGGGTGTTTTTTTAATAACAGAATATGATAGCAGTATCTAACGCTTGTATTTCACACTGAGAGATGCAACAAGGGCTGTAAATTTTGTATTTTGCCCAAAAAGGGTGTTTTTTAAAACCCAGAAAATTATTGCAGTATTTCAAGCATAAACTCTACACTGACTAATGCTGCATAGGCCCCAGATGGAGGGTATTGCTAAAAATAGGTGCTTTCTTAAACCCAGAAAATTATTGAAGTATTTCAAGCTTATATTACACACTGACAAAACCTGCATAGGCCCCAGATGGAGTACTTGGGGTACTTTTTTAAACCCAGAAAAATAATTGCTTTATTTCAAGCTTGTATTTAACAATGACAGATGCAGCCAAGGCCACAAATTTAGTATTTTCCCCTAAATGGGTGTTTTTTTTAATAACAAAGTATGACAGTAGTATCTAGCGCTTGAATTTCACACTGACAAATGCAACAAGGGCTTTAAAATTTATTTTGCCCAAAAAGGGTGTTTTTTAAAACCCAGAAAATTATTGCAGTATTTCAAGCTTAAATTGCACACTGACTAATGCTGCATTCGTCCCAGATGGAGGGTCTTGCCAAAAATGGGTGATTTTTTTAAACCCAGAAAATAATTGCAGTATTTAAAGCTTCTATTTGACTTTCACAAATGCACATATGCTGTGTTGGTGCACAGAACTTGCATAAAATGGTCGCCGCCACCCACCTAACTAACAGACGCATAAAAGTTCTTTTTCTGGGTCACTGGGCTCAGGGCAGGGTAAAAAGATTGTGCATTGCTCCCACAAAACAAAATCTAGGTAGATCGCTGAGTTAACAAGCACTTCAGATTAAAGATTCTGTCCTATTCTCTCCCTCACAGCAGCAGCATCCTATCCCTACACTAATAAGAGCAAAATGACGTGCAGCGCTACGTGACTCCAGCTTATATAGAGGCTGGGTCACATGCTGCACTGGCCAATCACAGCCATGCCATTAGTAGGCATGGCTGTGATGGCTTCTAAGGGCACACGAGTTAAACGCTTGTTGATTGGCTGCTCTGCCGCCTTTCAAAAAGCGCCATTAACTCGCCGAACACCAAACCCGAACCTTCATTGAAAAGTTCAGGTCCGGGGTCCGAAAAACCTAAAGTTCGATACAGACCCGAACTTTTCGCTCAACCCTATTAAATACATTTTATTAGTTAATAGTTATCTCATCAGTTTTTTTAATATTCTGTATAAAATTAATCAATGCCAGTCTAGCTATGTTATGAAAATAAGTAATGTAAATTGACATTGATATTTATGCAGTGAAGCATGAAAGATGTCTAATTATCATAATTCTTTTTTTATTCCTTTATTATTTATTTATTTTCCTTTTTTCCCCACACTTACGACATAGGACAAAAAAAATCAAACAATTAAACACATACAAAAAAATAAGAAAAAAATATATAACTATATAAATAAAAAATTGTTACCTCTCTCTCCACCCCTAGATCTCATGTCACACCGCCCTATCTCAGTACAGTTCATATCCTCAAATCCTCTTAATAATTATCATTATTAGTAAAAAGTCAGAGCAACTGGACTTATAATTTCTCTTGAAGACGTTTCTCTAGTCATCTGACTGGTTTTCTGTCATTGAGAAAGCCAGTTAAATGACTACTGAAATGTCTTCAATAGAAAATACAAGTCTACTTTCTCATGCTTATTACTATTGATATTCCATGACCTGGAAGACTGGGAACCTTCACAGATATCTCAAAATAATAAATTAAATAAACACAGAGTGCTAGAGTGACATGACCCTTAGATTCTAGTCTATAGTGGAAAAAAAGAAAAGCAATGCAGCGAACACAATAATATACAATAAATATAGTCATTTTATTGTCGCTCAATAGTAATTAAAATAGTCAGCAGCTCCAGTTCTTTAAACTGCAGCAGTATCAATGGAAAATAAAATCTATATGTTTCTTCACAGTGCAAACTGTGTCCCAATTACAGTAGTTAAAGAGAACCTGACACCACAAAATGTAGTGCAATCTGCAGGCAGTATAAAGCAGGTGAAGCTCAGTAGATTGGCATATTGGGGGAAAAGTTTCTTGCCATTTATTTATTCATTTATATCTAATTTATTTTTTTACTTCATTGTACACGGGGACCCTCTTATCAGTGATTATACATTCCCTGTGTAAGTGTGTAAAGAGAGATAGCTGTCAGTCACTGATAATTGCACATGATGAGGTGGTCTTTAGTTCAGAAAAAGCAAAGGTTTAAATGTACAAATTACGTGTTTTGTTGGATCTTTTCACACAAAACTCTATACAGTACAGTGCAAAAGTTGTAGGCAGGTTTGGAAAGAACACTGAGAAGAAAGAATGCTTTAAAAAATAGAAGCATTCATATTTTATTAGCATTTAAAAAACTGCAAGTTGAATAAACAAATCAGAAATCTAAATCAAATACATTTTTTTGTGTTACCACCTTTGCCTTCAAAACAGCATCAATTATTCTAGGTACACTTACAAAAAGTCTGGGATTTTGTAGGATTATAGTCAGGTGTATGATTAAGCAACTATACCAAACAAGTGATAATTATTTTTATTTTCATATGTAGGTTGAAACACAGTCATTAACTGAAATGGAAACAGCAGGCTTAAAACTGGGTGAGGAACAGCCAAACTCTGCTACAAAGGTGAGGTTGTGGAAGGCAATTTCATGTCACAAGTCAAACGCCACGGCAAGGCTGAGCACAGAAACAAGACTGAGCATCAGCAAGGTCTATTCTGCGCAAAGATTTCATAAGCAGACTGAGGTATCAAGATGGACTTTTCAAGCTCTTTTGAAGAGGCACAAAGAAATGGGCAACATTAACCACCTCCGGACCGCTGTACGCACAGACGCGTCCTGGAGGTGGTTGATTCATTCCTCCTGGACGCGCCGGCGCGTCATCTCGCGAGACGCGAGATTTCGGTCACAGCCGGCCCGCGCATGCGCATCGCGGGCCGGCAAAAGTTAGAGGAGTATTTCATCAGCAACCTGCCAGCCAATGATCGTCGCTGGCAGGTTGCTGATTTTTAAAAAATCGAATCACAAGCCAGATAACAGATCATATTAGTAAATATGATCTGTTATATGGCTTCTCTGCTTCTCTGCTGGTCCTTTTCGTCGGTTGGATCCAGCAGAGAAGCAGACATCACTGTGAGTACACACCAAACACTGCCCTTAGCCCCTGATCACCATCCATCACCCCCATCATCCAAATTAACCCCTTGATCGCCCCCTGTCAATCACTTAGTGAAAGACAAAAAGTGATCAGTGTAAACTGACACTTTTTTTTTTCACTAGTATTGGCTGTTAGGTTTTAGGGATAGTTTAGGCCCCTTGGTTAGGTAGTTAGCGTCAGTTAGCGCCCACCCCACCGCACCGCAGTCACTTTTATTCGCTGTTTAGCGTATCGCTAATCAGCATTTGTACTTTTATAGTATCTGTAAGTGATCAAAACTGATCACGGTCAGATCTATAATAGTATTAGTGTCACTTTAGTTCGCCCTCCACCCAAAACGCAGTGTTTGCCCGATCAGGCCTGATCGGTCGCCCACACGTGCGTTCACCCACGCCCGCCCCACCGCAGTGACAAAAAAATTTTTTTTTTTGATCACTGCACATTCACTTTACACGCTCTGCGGCGATAAAAAAATCAGTTTTGATATTTTTTATCAACCGCAGCGGCCTCCGGTACTTCGCTAGCCTCCCCTTTGTAAGACAGGCTTGCTTTTTTTCTTGGGTAGTCTCAGGGAATACCCCTAAATTTAGTAGTCCAAATGTCAAACAGGGGGTATTCTTCTGAAGAGGCCTACAGGATTCTGACCCAGTCGGATGAGGAGTGGGAACCCTCATCTGATGAATCTAGCGGGTCAGAATATGAACCTGTAGAAAGCAGTGGCTCTCTGACCCAAAGTTCGGACGAGGAGGTTGAGGTCCCTGGCAGCACCAGGCGTACCCGGCCCCGTGTCGCTAGACCACAGGTTATGCAGGATCCGCTTCAAGAGCAGCAGAGTGGGGCTGTCGCTGCCGGATCACGTGGTGAGGCATACACCAGCAGCGCAGCCCTTCCTGGACCTAGTACCAGCACTGCCGTACAACATGGTGAAGTAGCGAGCACCAGAAGGGCAGTTGAAGCTGGTACGGTGGCACGTGCACTAGTTACCCCGTCGCAGCCACCGCACAGACAGGCCCGTAGAGCCCCTAGAATCCCTGAGGTGCTGGCAAACCCTGATTGGCAGTCACCAACTTCAGCCGCACCAGTAGTTCCCCCTTTCACCGCCCAGTCTGGAGTTCGGGTTGAGACGGCTCAGATCAGTACGGCCCTGGGATTTTTTGAGCTGTTCTTGACTGCGGAGCTCTTGGACTTAGTCGTGGCAGAGACCAACCAATATGCCACACAATTTATAACCGCAAACCCGGGAAGCTTTTATGCCCAGCCTTTCCGGTGGAAACCAGTCCAAGTTTCCGAACTTAAAATTTTTCTGGGCCTTCTCCTCAACATGGGCCTGACAAAAAAGCATGAATTGCGGTCATATTGGTCAACGCACCCAATTCATCACATGCCCATGTTCTCTGCTGCTATGTCCAGGACACGATTTGAGGCCATCCTGCGTTTCCTGCACTTTAGCGACAACACCACCTCCCGTCCCAGAGGCCACCCAGCTTTTGACCGGCTCCACAAAATTCGGCCCCTCATAGACCATTTCAACCAGAAATTTGCAGATTTGTATACCCCTGAGCAAAACATCTGCGTAGACGAGTCCCTAATACATTTTACCGGGCGCCTTGGCTTCAAACAGTACATCCCAAGCAAGCGTGCCCGGTATGGGGTCAAATTGTATAAGCTCTGTGAAAGGGCCACAGGCTATACCCACAAATTTCGGATCTATGAGGGAAAAGATCAGACCCTGGAGCCGGTCGGTTGCCCTGACTACCTGGGGAGCAGTGGGAAGACAGTCTGGGACTTGGTGTCACCCTTATTCGGCAAGGGGTACCATCTTTATGTGGACAATTTTTACACAAGTGTGGCCCTCTTTAGGCATTTGTTTCTAGAACGGATTTGCGCCTGTGGCACCGCGCGAACTAGTCGCGTGGGCTTCCCCCAACGGCTTGTAACCACCCGTCTTGCAAGGGGGGAGAGGGCTGCCTTGTGTAACGAAGAACTGCTCGCGGTGAAATGGAGAGACAAGCGTGACGTTTACATGCTCTCCTCCATTCACGCAGACACGACAATACAAATTCAAAGGGCAACCCGTGTCATTGAAAAGCCCCTCTCAGTCCACGACTATAATGCGCTCATGGGAGGGGTGGACTTCAATGACCAGATGTTGGCTCCCTATTTAGTTTCCCGCAGAACCAGACGCTGGTATAAGAAGGTGTCTGTATATTTAATTCAATTGGCGCTCTACAATAGTTTTGTTCTCTACAGTAAGGCTGGGAGAACACGATCCTTCCTCAAATTCCAGGAAGAGATCATCGAGAACCTCCTTTACCCAGGAGGTTCCGTGGCCCCATCCACCAGTGTAGTTAGCCGTCTACACGAGCGACATTTCCCCAGTGTCGTTGCTGGTACCTCAACCCAACCGCCACCCCGAAAAAAATGTTGTGTCTGTAGCAGGAGTGGAATAAGGCGTGACACCCGCTATTTCTGTCCTGACTGTCCGGACCACCCTGCCCTATGCTTAGGAGAGTGTTTCCGGAAGTACCACACACAGGTACACCTAGCATAGGGATCACATCTCACCAGGACAGGCACACAGGGCTATTAGGGCCCTTTCTCTCACAGCTGCTGCAAACCTCTCCTTTCACCTGGGATAAAGTGCATAACGTACTTCGCCACATCTTTGGGCGATTTGCGCTTTGCACATTGTCCCATGGGGAAGGAGAGGTTTGTTCTATAAAGGTAAAAAAAAAAAAAAAAAAAATTACCGGTAAGTAAAAAAGTTAAAAAAGTTTAAAAAAGTTAATATGTTCTGTTCTAAAGTTAATAAAGTTATTGCTTTGCGGCCTGGTTTTTTCTTTTTTGTTTTGTTTTTTTTACCTTCCAGGTGGACCATCCGATCGACCAGCTGCAGCACTGATGTGCATTCGGACAGAAGCATTGCGCTGCTGTCAGATTACACGCAAGTCGGTGTATGCGGCGCTGCAAGACGAGATTTCTCCTCTGCAGTAAAAGATATGTTTGCCAAGGCATATGAGCTGAGGAGGTGGCGGTGTTCATATACTTTGGCAAACACTTTGTATATATAAAAAAAAAAATCCCGGCAATGATTTATTCATCCACATCGATTGATGTGAATGGAGAAATCTGGTTTGCCAGGGCATACGAGCTGAAGTGGGTATGGATGTTGGGCGGAGCTCCTATGTCCTGGCAGACGCCTTTCCCCTCCTTTTTTCTTTTTTTGGCCGAGATTTTTTCATCCACATTGATCGATGCGAATGAAGAAATCTGTGCCGTTCATTTTTTTCTTTCAGCCCAGAGGCTGAACGGAAAAAAAAAATCTCATTACCCGTATGCTCAATATAAGGAGAATAGCAGAAACTCCTAATGCTGGGCATACATGTAATGATTGCGGAGACCCTCAAATGCCAGGGCAGTACAAACACCCCACAAATAACACCATTTTGGAAAGAAGACACCCCAAGGTATTCGCTGAGGGGCATATTGAGTCCATGAAAGATTGAAATTTTTGTCCCAAGTTAGCAGAAAGGGAGACTTTGTGAGAACAAAATCAAAAAAATCAATTTCCGCTAACTTGTGCCAAAATTTTTTTTTTTCAATGAACTCGCCATGCCCCTCATTGAATACCTTGGGGTGTCTTCTTTCCAAAATGGGGTCACATGTGGGGTATTTATACTGCCCTGGCATTTTAGGGGCCCCAAAGCGTGAGAAGAAGTCTGGTATCCAAATGTCTAAAAATGCCCTGCTAAAAGGAATTTGGGCCCCTTTGCCCACCTAGGCTGCAAAAAAGTGTCACACATCTGGTATCTCCGTACTCAGGAGAAGTTGAGGAATGTGTTTTGGGGTGTCTTTTTACATATACCCATGCTGGGTGAGATAAATATCTTGGTCAAATGCAAACTTTGTATAAAAAAAATGGGAAAAGTTGTCTTTGCCAAGATATTTCTCTCACCCAGCATGGGTATATGTAAAATGACACCCCAAAACACATTCCCCACCTTCTCCTGAGTACGGAGATACCAGATGTGTGACACTTTTTTGCAGCCTAGGTGGGCAAAGGGGCCCACATTCCAAAGAGCACCTTTCGGATTTCACAGGTCATTTACCTACTTACCACACATTAGGGCCCCTGTAAAATGCCAGGGCAGTATAACTACCCCACAAGTGACCCCATTTTGGAAAGAAGACACCCCAAGGTATTCCGTGAGGGGCATGGCAAGTTCCTAGAATTTTTAATTTTTAGTCACAAGTTAGTGGAAAATGATGATTTTTTTTTTTTTTTTTTTTTTTCATACAAAGTCTCATATTCCACTAACTTGTGACAAAAAATAAAAACTTCCATGAACTCACTATGCCCATCAGCGAATACCTTGGGGTCTCTTCTTTCCAAAATGGGGTCACTTGTGGGGTAGTTATACTGCCCTGGCATTCTAGGGGCCCAAATGTGTGGTAAGGAGTTTGAAATCAAATTCAGTAAAAAATGACCTGTGAAATCCGAAAGGTGCTCTTTGGAATGTGGGCCCCTTTGCCCACCTAGGCTGCAAAAAAGTGTCACACATCTGGTATCTCCGTACTCAGGAGAAGTTGAGGAATGTGTTTTGGGGTGTCTTTTTACATATACCCATGCTGGGTGAGATAAATATCTTGGTCAAATGCCAACTTTGTATAAAAAAATGGGAAAAGTTGTCTTTTGCCAAGATATTTCTCTCACCCAGCATGGGTATATATAAAATGACACCCCAAAACACATTCCCCACCTTCTCCTGAGTACGGAGATACCAGATGTGTGACACTTTTTTGCAGCCTAGGTGGGCAAAGGGGCCCACATTCCAAAGAGCACCTTTCGGATTTCACAGGTCATTTTTTACTGAATTTGATTTCAAACTCCTTACCACACATTTGGGCCCCTAGAATGCCAGGGCAGTATAACTACCCCACAAGTGACCCCATTTTGGAAAGAAGACACCCCAAGGTATTCCGTGAGGGGCATGGTTAGTTCCTAGAATTTTTTATTTTTTGTCACAAGTTAGTGGAAAATGATGATTTTTTTTTTTTTTTTTTTTTTCATACAAAGTCTCATATTCCACTAACTTGTGACAAAAAATAAAAACTTCCATGAACTCACTATGCCCATCAGCGAATACCTTGGGGTCTCTTCTTTCCAAAATGGGGTCACTTGTGGGGTAGTTATACTGCCCTGGCATTCTAGGGGCCCAAATGTGTGGTAAGGAGTTTGAAATCAAATTCTGTAAAAATTGACCTGTGAAATCCGAAAGGTGCTCTTTGGAATATGGGCCCCTTTGCCCACCTAGGCTGCAAAAAAGTGTCACACATCTGGTATCTCCGTACTCAGGAGAAGTTGAGGAATGTGTTTTGGGGTGTCTTTTTACATATACCCATGCTGGGTGAGATAAATATCTTGGTCAAATGCCAACTTTGTATAAAAAAATGGGAAAAGTTGTCTTTTGCCAAGATATTTCTCTCACCCAGCATGGGTATATATAAAATGACACCCCAAAACACATTCCCCACCTTCTCCTGAGTACGGAGATACCAGATGTGTGACACTTTTTTGCAGCCTAGGTGGGCAAAGGGGCCCATATTCCAAAGAGCACCTTTCGGATTTCACAGGTCAATTTTTACAGAATTTGATTTCAAACTCCTTACCACACATTTGGGCCCCTAGAATGCCAGGGCAGTATAACTACCCCACAAGTGACCCCATTTTGGAAAGAAGAGACCCCAAGGTATTCGCTGATGGGCATAGTGAGTTCATAGAACTTTTTATTTTTTGTCACAAGTTAGTGGAATATGAGACTTTGTAAGAAAAAAAAAAAAAAAAAAAAAAATCATCATTTTCCGCTAACTTGTGACAAAAAATAAAAAGTTCTATGAACTCACTATGCCCATCAGTGAATACCTTAGGGTGTCTACTTTCAGAAATGGGGTCATTTGTGGGGTGTTTGTACTGTCTGGGCATTGTAGAACCTCAGGAAACATGACAGGTGCTCAGAAAGTCAGAGCTGCTTCAAAAAGCGGAAATTCACATTTTTGTACCATAGTTTGTAAACGCTATAACTTTTACCCAAACCATTTTTTTTTTACCCAAACATTTTTTTTTTATCAAAGACATGTAGAACTATAAATTTAGAGCAAAATTTCTATATGGATGTCGTTTTTTTTGCAAAATTTTACACCTGAAAGTGAAAAATGTCATTTTTTTGCAAAAAAATCGTTAAATTTCGATTAATAACAAAAAAAGTAAAAATGTCAGCAGCAAAGAAATACCACCAAATGAAAGCTCTATTAGTGAGAAGAAAAGGAGGTAAAATTCATTTGGGTGGTAAGTTGCATGACCGAGCAATAAACGGTGAAAGTAGTGTAGGTCAGAAGTGTAAAAAGTGGCCTGGTCTTTCAGGGTGTTTAAGCACTGGGGGCTGAGGTGGTTAAGAACCACAGACACAGTGGAAACAGTGCAGGAGGTGTAAGACACATCATGCATTGCAGCGCTGGGATCCTAGGTTCGAATCCAGCCAAGGACAACATCTGCAGTTTTGAGTTTGTATGTTCTCCCTATGTATACGTGGGTTTCCTCCCTCACTTCAAAGACATACTGATAGGGAATTTAGATTGTGAGACCCATTGGGGACAGTTGGACAGTTGGTAATGTCTGTAAAGCACTGCGGAAAATAGTAGCGCTATATAAGTGCATAAAATAAATAAATAAAATGCTTACTTCTCTTTTAAAGCAGATGTCCAGCATTGCCATTAGCTCAGAACTGGCAGAAACCAGCGGGGCCCAGGTGCACTCATCTACTAGTTGGACAAATCTGACAAGAAGTTGTCTTCATGGAAGAATTAGAGACAAAGCAAAAAGCCAAGTGACTCAACTAGACATGAAAACATAGGAACTGAAATGCAGAAAAATGGCATTCGGTGCTCTGGACTAATGAGTCAAAATTTTCAATACAGTTTTTGGCTGTGACACAAGGCAGTTTGTTCATCATAGGGCTGGAGAGTGATACAATACAGAGTGTCTATAGGTATGGTGGGGGTTCCTTGAAAGAATGGGCTGAATTCCAGCAAATGAAGTTGGGGATTTGGTCAGGATTAATTGTGTCCTAAATGTTGAGAAATGCAAACAGATATTCATCATGCAATTTAATCAGGGAGGCTTCTGAATGGCAAATTTATTTTTCAGCAGGACAACGGCCCAAACATACAGTACAACCAATGTCATTAAATGGTTTCTGTCATCAGAAAAATCGTTATGTAGCTGGCTGACATTAGCGATGTGCTAATGTCAGCAGAACATAACTGTATGACTTATATCTCCCTGCCTGCCGCCGTTCGCTAAATAATTACTTTTATAATATGCAAATGAGCCTCTAGGTGCTAGTGGGGCGATGCTGCAGCATCTAGAGGCTCCGTTCTCTCACCATTTGGCATGACCTTGTAAAGGTGATTGACATACTCGGTCTCCTCCGTGCCCCGCAAATCCCACGCCTGCGCCGTCCATTTTAGTATTAGGCGCAGTGAGTGAAGGACGCTCACCTGCTTATATAGTAAGGGGTAGGCAACTTTCCTATTGGTTGCTAGGGATGTTGCTAAGCTGAGACAAAGACATTCCAGCCTTCTCATTGGCCCACAAACAAGAAGGGAGGTTACTGATGAAAGAAAATCTAGAATATTCGAGAATACGAATATATAGCACTATATTATAAATATTAGCAAATTCTCGAAGTGGCGATAAAATTCTTGATTCAAATATTCATGCCCAACACTAACGTGATTCGCTCTGAAGGTCACACAGTTAGGCAATATATATGATATGTTTAATAAACACCAAAAATATACAGGATAATATAAACAAAAATTTAAGTGAAAATAAAAATAAAAATGAGAAATTAGCGAATATCTCAAAAATTTGATTACATTTTTCAAAAATAATTGCGCTGAATCGCATTAAAATATACTATTTCCTGGCTGCAGAGAGCAATTATAGTGGTGTAGAACACTGTGCTTTGCAGTAACACACATAGGGAGTCTGCTGTGGTAGTGAAACAATACTGTGAGTCAGTATGACATGCAGATGACAGGCGTCGCTCTAAGAATCACTGCACACTTCACTTATTTTGGCAGTTACGGGGCCAAAACTGACCAAATAACTCAGTCTTACAGGTCAATGTTAGCGTCAAGAAGAAGCGCACTCCTTTTACACCGTCGGCAGCTGAATCCACATAGATGTCTACAGAACCTGTTCTATTAAACGCTTATACAAGTAGAGCCCCCTGACAGAGTGGAGAGGGTGTTAGCAGTAAATTTGTGATGATGTCGCTAATTATTTTGCCGTTCCTCTAATCCATCAGAACAATAACCCACAGAAAACAGATCCTGTCTGTGGAACATCCGCCTTCGCTCGGTCAGCATTTGGTCATTATTCCATCAGTATTGCAGGAGTGGATCCAAAACAGAGATGACACGTGAATGGAATATTTGCATGTCTTCTGTGTTTTGTACCCACTCCTGCTTTTGGCTACCAAATCATAAGCCAATTCGGATGCAAAATAGGGACCACGTCATGTAAGCCTTACAGCTGTTAAATAGACAGGATCCTTTGTGCGGCTCATTTCTCCTTCCTTCTGACAGATCAAAAAGAAGGGTCAAATAAATGAGGATGTCAGTCAGGCCGAAAGGCAAAATAGTGGCACAGTCATGAAGTGGGTAGGATGAGAACAGCATGAGAAGTTCACAGAGTGGCCCTATGATGTAGTGTGGAGTAGGCAGCAGCATTAGGAGGCCATAGAGTGGCACAATGACCGAGTTTAGAGGTGGTGGCAGCATCAGCATCAGGAGGAAGCCACAGGGTGGCATAATGACAGTGTGGAGGTGGCAGCAACAGCACCATCAGGAGGAAGCCACAGGGTGGCACAATGACAGAGTGTGGAGGTGGCAGCAGCATCATTAGTGGCAAGGTGACATAGTGTTGAGGTAGCAGCAGCACCAGGAGACCATAGAGTGGCAAGGTGACATAGTGTGGAGGTTGGAGCAGCATCAAGAGACCACAGAGTGGGGAGGTAGGTGGCAATACCAGTACCAGCTGAAGATGGTGGGTTAAAGAAGGAGCACTTGGCATTAGAGATGTCCCGAACTATTCGCCGGCGAATAGTTCCCGGCGAACATAGCTTGTTCGCGTTCGCCGTGGCAGGCGAACTGTGCGATGTTCGGTCCGCCCCCTATTCATCATCATTGTGTAAACTTTGACCCTGTACCTCACAGTCAGCAGAAACATTCCAGCCAATCAGCAGCAGACTCTCCCTCCCAGACCCTCCCACCTCCTGGACAGCATCCATTTTAGATTCATTCGGAAGCTGCATTATTAGTGAGAGGAGGGACAGTGTAGCTGCTGCTGATTTAATAGGGAAATCGATAGCTAGGCAAGTGTATTCAGTGTCCACTACAGTCCTGAAGGACTCATCTGATCTCTGCTGTAAGGACAGCCCCCCAAAAAGCCCTTTTTAGAGCTAGAACATCATTCCGCTTTTTTCCTGTGTAATTTAATTGCAATTGCCTGCCTGCCAGCGTGTGTGTCAGGCTCACAGCGTATACTGTGCCCACTTGCCGAGTGCCACAACTCATATCTGGTGTCACAGTAGCTTGCATTAAAAAATAAAAATAAAAATTTTTGGACTTTAATATAATAGCAGTCAGTTGCCGACACGCGCGTGTGTTTCATGCCCTGCAAGTGCATAGTGTCACCAGCGCAACTCCTATCTGGTGTCACATTCGATTACATTTAAAGAAAAACAACAATATTGACTGTGAATAAATAGCAGTCAGTTGCACACACGTGTTTGTGTGTTTAAGGCCCAGCTGCAAGAGCATAGTGTCACTTCAGCGCCATTCATATCTGGTGTCACATTCGATTACATTTAAAGAAAAACAACAATTTTGACTGTGAATAAATAGCAGTCAGTTGCACACACGTGTT
The DNA here is from genome assembly GCF_905171765.1 of Bufo bufo. Taxonomy (NCBI): domain Eukaryota; kingdom Metazoa; phylum Chordata; class Amphibia; order Anura; family Bufonidae; genus Bufo; species Bufo bufo. Next base: position 591,747,481 of record NC_053390.1, read on the forward strand.
TGTGTGTTTAAGGCCCAGCTGCAAGTCCATAGTGTCACTTCAGCGCAACTCATATCTGGTGTCACAGTAGCTTGCACACATAGTACAACTTAACTAATCTAAAATAAATGACAGGCAGAGGCAGGCCACCCCGCCGGGGGGCGTCGTGGTCGTGGTGCTGTGATTCCCTTTGGCCCTAGAATAATGCCCAGTGTTCAGAGGCCACGTACTCTGAACTCGAAAAGTTCTGAGGACATAGTTGACTGGCTAACACAGGACACCCAATTTTCTACAGCTTCCGCTCGGAACCTTGACACACCATCCTCCTCCAGCTCAGCTTCAGGCACCTCTCAAGTTACCACTCGCCCGCCTGCCGCCACCACCAACACTAGCACCACAGCCGCTTCACTTGATCTGTCAGAGGAGTTATTTACACATTAGTTGGAAGAAATGAGTGATGTGCAACCATTATTGCCAGAGGATGTAGATAACAGGGATATGTCTCAGTCAGGCAGCATTACACACATGGACGTACGGTGTGATGATGATGATGTTGTACCCACTGCTGCTTCCTTTGCTGAGTTGTCAGATACAAGTGAAGTGGTTGATGATGACGATGTGTCCGTGGATGTCACGTGGGTGCCCGCTCGAAGAGAAGAAGAACAGGTGGAAAGTTCTGAGGGGGAGACAGAGAGGAGGAGGAGACGAGTTGGAAGCAGGGGGAGGTCGTCACAAGGAGCTAGTGGCACAGTCAGACAGTATGCATCGGCACCCAGGGTAAACCAGACAGCACGCCAAATCAACACATACTGTTGCCACCACCAGAATGCCGTCATTGCAGAGCTCATCAGTGTGGCCTTTTTTTAGTGTGTCTGCCTCTAACAACAGCGATCCCATTTGAAACCTGTGCCAAAAGAAACTGAGTCGTGGGAAATCCAACACCCACCTAGGTACAACTGCTTTGCGAAGGCACATGATCGCACATCACAAACGCCTATGAGATTAGCACATGAGTACAAGCAGCACACAAACTCAAAGCCGCCATCCTCCTCCTGGTCCAGCATCTTCAGCCACTGCTGTCCTCCTTGCCCCCGCTCAACCATCCGCCACTCCGTCTCTCGCCTTGAGCAGTTCCTGCTCATCTGCCCACAGTCAGGTGTCTGTCAAGGACATGTTTGAGCGTAAGAAGCCAATGTCACAAAGTCACCCCCTTGCCCGGCGTCTGACAGCTGGCTTGTCTGAACTCTTAGCCCGCCAGCTTTTACCATACAAGCTGGTGGAGTTTGAGGCCTTCAAAAATTTGTAGCTATTGGGACACCGCAGTGGAAGGTACCCGGCCGAAATTTCTTTGCACAAAAGGCAATCCCCAACCTGTACTCGATTGTGCAAAAGGAAGTAATGGCATGTCTGGCACACAGTGTTGGGGCAAGGGTCCATCTGACCACTGATACCTGGTCTGCAAAGCACGGTCAGGGCAGGTATATCACCTACACTGCGCATTGGGTAAACCTGCTGACTGCTGCCAAGCATGGAATGCGTGGCTCTGCAGAGGAGTTGGTGACACCGCCACAACGACTTGCAGGCAGGCCTGCTGCCACCTCCTCTACTCCTCCTACTCCATCCTCTTCGCTAACCTCCTCGGCTGAGTCCTCTTCTGCTGCGTCTTGCTCCACATCAACTGCACCCCCCCAGCTCCCCAGGGGCTATTCCACATCCCGGATACAACAGTGTCACGCCGTCTTGGGGTTGACTTGCCTGAAAGCAGAGAGTCACACCGGACCAGCACTCCTGTCCGCCCTGAACACACAGGTGGATCAGTGGCTGACTCCGCACCAACTGAAGATCGGCAAAGTGGCGTGTGACAACGGAAGCAATTTGTTGGCGGCATTGAATTTGGGCAGGTTGACACATGTGCCGTGCATGGCACATGTGTGTAATCTGATCGTACAACGCTTTGTGCATAAGTACCCAGGCTTACAGGACGTCCTGAAGCAGGCCAGGAAGGTGTGTGGCCATTTCAGGCGTTCCTACACGGCCATGGCGCACTTTTCAGATATCCATTGGCGAAACAACATGCCAGTGAGGCGGTTGATTTGCGACAGCCCGACACGTTGGAATTCAACACTCCTAATGTTCGACTGTCTGCTCCAATAAGAAAAAGCCGTCAACGAGTATTTGTATGACCGGGGTGCTAGGACAGTCTCTGCGGAGCTGGGAATTTTTTTGCCACGTTACTGGACGCTCATGCGCAATGCCTGTAGGCTCATGTGTCCTTTTGAGGAGGTGACAAACCTAGTCAGCCGTAGATGAGCGTGAAGAGGAAGAGTTGTGGTCACCATTACCACCAGAAACAGCCTTATCAGCATCGCTTGCTGGACCTGCGGCAACGCTGGGAGAGGAGTGTGAGGAAGAGGAGTCAGAGGAGGAATGTGGCTTTGAGGAGGAAGAGGAAGACCAACCACAACAGGCATCCCAGGGTGCTCGTTGTCACCTATATGGTACCCATGGTGTTGTACATGGCTGGGGGGAAGAACATACCTTCAGTGAGATCACTGAGGACGAGGAACGGGACATGAGTAGCTCGGCATCCAACCTTGTGCAAATGCGGTCTTTCATGCTGTCGTGCCTGTTGAGGGACCCTCGTATAAAAAGGCTGAAGGAGAATGACCTGTAATGGGTGGCCACTCTACTAGACCCCCAGTATAAGCAGAAAGTGCCTGAAATGTTACCGAATTACCGGAAGTCGGAAAGGATGCAGCAGTTCCAAAATAAATTAAAAAGTAAGCTTTACACAGCGTATAAGGGTGATGTCACAGCACAACAGGAATCTAACAGGGGAAGAGGTGAAAGTAATCCTCCTCCACCCACGACCACGCCGGCAAGGACAGGACGCTTTACAGACGTGTTGTTGATGGAAGACATGCAGAGCTTTTTAAGTCCTACGCATCGCCACAGCCCTTCGGGGTCCACCCTCAGAGAACGACTCGACCAACAGGTAGCAGACTACCTCGCCTTATCTGCAGATATTGACACTCTGAGGAGCGATGAACCCCTTGACTACTGGGTGTGCAGGCTTGCCCTGTGGCCTGAGCTATCCCAATTAGCGATAGAACTTCTGGCCTGCCCCGCTTCAAGTGTCCTGTCAGAAAGGACCTTCAGTGCAGCATGAGGTATTGTCACTGAGAAGAGAAGTCGCCTAGGTCAAAAAAGTCTAGATTACCTCACCTTTATTAAGATGAATGAGGGATGGATCCCGGAGGGACTGACAGTGGGCGATACATTCGACTAAAAAAGGCATGATGAGATGAGCTGCCTTGGGCTAAAAATGGTCCACACGCTGCTGTATTTTATCTCTGAAAGCTGGGTGACTTATCCGCCACCAACTAGGGTTCAAGCTGCAATGTTTTAGGGCACTTTCTGCCTGGGAAACATCAATTTTTCTTGCCGCTGCTACAGCAGTGGCTGCAACAATACCTGATTTTTCAGGCATGTGTACATGCCTAATTTTTCTGGCCTCTGGTGCTCTGTGGCTTCAAAAACCAAACAAAAAAAATGGCACATACATGTGTCATTTCCCCTTCGTGATTGTTACCTTGTTGTGGTGAAGGGGCTTGCGTATCATAATGAAGCGACCACCTCTGTGAGTGTGTTGGCAATGGCAATGTTGGCACACCCCAGATGATAAGGTCGTTGCTTCATTGTGAACAGACCAAAAGCGATCGGCTGGATAATTTTGCATAGAAAAAACATTAATTTTCTTTGTGATCATCTAAGGTGATCATTAAAGCCTACTAGGCCAACAATGGGCCCACACTGCAGAATCATTGTTTTCTGGGTCACTTAACTGTCACTGAACTACCTCAGCACGACCATAGGCTTTGAAAAACCCCCATCGCCTGGAATCTCCCAAACGTGCGCACGAGCACAGTCATCACTACACCAAGATTGACGCATAGAGGTATAAAATTTATGTCATGAGTGTGTCAACTATATTGACAACTCTTTGCGGTTGTCTAAAATCTATTCCATACACGTCCCCTGATAGGAATAGTACTACTTAACACACCACTCCTATCTGGTGGCACAGTAGATTGCACGCGCAGTGTCCCAAATTTGACGTAGGAGGACCGACTAAGCATCTTTTTCCATCTCCCGGTTCCTAAAATCGATTCCATATACACGTCCCCTGATAGGGGACGTAACAGGAATTAAACTGATAGGAATAGTACTACTTAGCACACCTTATAATAACGCAGAAAGAGGAGTCTGAAGAAGAGGAGTCAGAGGAGGAAGGTGGCTTTGAGGGAGTGGAAGACCAACCACAGCAGGGGGCTTGTTGTCACCTTTCGGGGACCCTTGGTGTTGTACGTGGCTGGGTGGAGGAAGAGACCTTCAATGACATCAGTGAGGACAAGGAACGGGACATGACTAGCTTGGTATCCAACCTTGTGCAAATGGGGAGTTTGCGGTTGTGCAAATGGACTGTTTGCGGTTGTTTGCGGTTCGTTAAACGGGGACTTTGGTCTGTCACTGAAGCGGGCGTAACCCTTACACTACCTGATCGATACAACATCATACCTGATGTTTTAAAGCACGTTATTCCAAACAATTTAGGAATGTTAGGTGATTTATGCCCTTTATGGATTAAAACCAGACTCTGCGTCAACTATGTAATTTTCCATGGGAGTTTTGCCATGGATCCCCCTCCGGCATGCCACAGTCCAGGTGTTAGTCCCCTTGAAACAACTTTTCCATCACTATTGTGGCCAGAAAGAGTCCCTGTGGGTTTTAAAATTCGCCTGCCTATTGAAGTCTATGGCGGTTCGCGAACATTTGCGGAAATTTGCGTTCGCCAATGGAAAATTTCATGTTCGTGACATCTCTACTTGGCATCAGATGTGTGGCATCAGGCGGGTGGCAGCATCAGAATAGTAGCTGAAGCAGGTAGCCAGAAGAAATCGGTCTCTTTTGTCAAAGTGTTGGTGTGTCACCATGGATGATCTAGTCTGATGCATCAGGCATTGGTGGGTGATAATCCTGGCTGATCCACGCCTGATTCATCTTCACAAAAGGTCAGTCTCTCCACATTTTGGGTGGACAGGCGAGTGCTTCTTGGGGTAACTATGGCCCCCGCTGCACTAAACACCCGCTCTGATGCCACACTACTGGCCGGGCAGGACAGCTTTTAAAGAGCAAACTCTGCCAGTTGTGGCCACAAATCCAGTTTGGCTGCCCAGTAGTCCAGCGGATCACCAATGTGGGGTGGCAGAGTGCTGTCCAAGTATGCCACCACCTGCTGGTTCAGGTCCTGCTCCAGGTCTAGCTGCTACTGTTGATGGTGATTAGTTGCTTTACTAGGCGGGTGAAGAAAGCTGCTCATCAGCAACTCTAGACTCAAGTTGCTGCTGATGGAGCTGGAACTGCTCCCACCCCCACCCCACCCTGCCACAGAAGCCATGGCAGAGGAACGTGAGCGCAGAGGGCCCCCCCAGTCAAACCTGCGAGTGAATGGACAATGGCACAGATAGGCAGTGGACAACTGACTACATAGAATGTCTCTATAGTAGTTCAGTTTGTCCTCCTTCTTAGCGGGTGTAAAAAAAAAGGCCCCCATTTTGGGCCGGTAGCGAGGGTCCAACAAGGTGGAGAACCAGAAGTCATCCCTCTGCTGAATGGTGACAATTTGTGAAACCGCCGTGCCCTGCACATGTGGTTTGCTGGAGGGGCACTATAAATTGTCACTGTAGTGGAGGCTGAGGACACAGTGGAGGATGAGGAGGCAGAGGCGGACATTGTCGCAGGACCAACGGCGTGAGAACGTGGAGGCGAAAGCTGCGTCACCTGGCCAAGCTGCTGGTGTGGCTATGCAGGAAACACATTCACCCAGTGAGCCGTAAAGGACATGTATTGTCCCTGACTGTAATTACAGCTCCACACGTCGGCTCTGCCGTGCACTTTGGACTGGGCCCACCTTCTGTTCTACATACATGTGCAGGGCTGGTACTGCCTTTTTGGCAAAGAAATGACGGCCTAGGACTCTCCACCTCGGCTCGGCACAAGCCATCATTTTTCTGAACGGTGCAGAGTCCACCACTTGGAAAGGGAGGGACTGCAGCACCAGCAACTTGGCCAGGAGCACATTTAGCTTCTGTGCCATTGGATGAGGGGACGCATACTGTTGTTTCTTGGTAATCGCTTCTGTAATTAATTGCTGATGGAATGATTGATGAGGAGTAGAAGGAGGATCATCAGGACTAGCAGATGATGGGAAGGACAGACAGCTCTCTTCGGCTGAGGTGGTGGAGCCTTGACTGCCTGAAATCGGGTGCATGCTACTGGGTGATGCAGCGGTTGAACAGCAAATATATTTTTTGGCCACTAATACACATCAAAAAGGGCTGTCATTTTCTTCATTTTCTCACTTCACCACACAACGCAAATCCTTTTTTTTTGTGCCACTAATACATTTCAAAAAGGGCTTTAGAACATACAACTGCACCGCTGAATGGAAAATATATATTTTTTTGCCACTAATACACGCCAAATAAGGCTGTAATTTTCTCACTTCACCACAAAATGGCAAATACTTTTTTTGTGCTACTAATACACACCACAAAAGGCTTAAAAACATATAACTTCAACGCTGAACGGCAAATAATATATATTCTTTTGCCACTGATACACACCAAAATGGGCTTTAGAACATATAACTGCACAACTGAACGGCAAATAGGCCCTTGTTTTTTTTCCACTTAAACACGCCACAAATGGCTTTAGAACATATAACTGCACCGCTGAACGTCAAATAATATATATATTTTTGCCACTAATACATACGCGCCAAAATGGGCTTTTAGAACCTTTAACTGCGCCGCTGAATGGCAAATATATATTTTTTTGCCACTAATACACGCCAAAAAGGCTGTCATTTTCTCACTTCACCACACAACAGCAAATACTTTTTGTGCCACTAATACATGCCACAAAAGGCTTTAGAACATATAGTTGCACTGCTGAACGGCAAATATATATATTTTTTGCCACTAAAACATGACAAAAGGGCTTTAGAACATATAACTGCACCACTGAGCAAAAAATAATAAATATTTCTTTGCCACTAATACATGCCTAAATGGGCTTTAGAACATATGACTGCTCCTGTCATGGACGTTCCCGTGACAGGTGCCAGGAGATTAGTGAGACTGGCAACACGTGGTTTGATCTGACAGGTTTCTTGTGGATCAATTTGTGTTTGTGTTGTTTTTGGTAATGGACACACCCCTTGGTTCAGGTGTTGCCTATGTGGTCATTTTACCTTCCTTATTTATTGTGGCTTCTCGCACCATGCTGTGCGTTTTATAGCTTCAGTCTTGTTGTGGATTGTCAGTGTTTGGATCTAGGCGGAGTTCCTGCGCTTCCATAGCCATTTGAAGTTAAGTGCCTTCTTCCCCTTTTGTTTATTGTGTGGGTTTACTTGTGTTGCTCTTTTCCCTGTCATTTGTGTTTAGGCCTGAGGAAGACTCCCGTTCATCCTACCATTTGAAGGAACAGGTTGTCTCTTGTCTACCTTCGGGTTCATTTCATACTTACATTCAGTCAGGGCTTGGATTAGGAGGTGACCTGCTCCTTTCCCTAGTTTCCAGGCCTTTTCCCCTCACCCCTTTCCCTCCTACTTTCGGTGCTGGTTTCCCTCCCACACTAAAGCATGACAGCACCGCTGAACTGCAAATAGGCCCTTATTTTTTCCACTTATACACGCCACAAAAGGCTTTAGAACATATAACTGCACCGCTGAAGGGCAAATAATATATTTTTTTTTTGCCACTAATACACGCCAAAAAGGGCTTTAGAACATATAACTGCACTGCTTTAATTTTCTCACTTCACCACGCAATGGCTAATAAGCCCTTTTTTTTACACTAATACAAACTAAAAAATACTTTAGAACATATAACTGCACAAGGGCAAATAAGACGTAAAAATATTTCCTTTTAATAAACCTTGTTAATGGCTGTATCCAATATCAAGAATGCACCCCAATATCAAGAATGGTTTGCTGGAATTAGAGAGCTGTATAATGACAAATTGGATCCCCAGTCAGTGCAGCAAGGTGTAAAAGGATTGTTCCTACTACCAAGGCTGTAAACTCCCCTACTGAACCCGTTTCTGCTTCAATACTGTATAATGATTCCTCCCTATCCTTTACCTGAACTTCTATACAGCAAAATAAAAGTTTAAAAGTATTTTCTACCACTGTCCCTAGTGCCTGCTGATGTCTCTCCCTGCACTAAGTACACTGGAAAATGGCAAAATCCAAGATTGCTGCCACTATTTATAGGGCTGTGACATCACAGGGCTGGCTGGCTGCTGATTGGCTGCATGCATGGCATTGTGGGTGATTCCTCATTCCCAGAGTTCCTTGCTCCATGTCCTAACACGTGCAGAAGCCATTTTAAATGTGATTCGTTACCACGAAGCGCGAGGAAATTCGTATTCGGTGCAAATCAAATTTTTCCTTAAATTCGGATCGAATTCCACTTCGTAAACTTTGATTCGCTCATTTCTAATAAAAATATACTAAAAATTCATGTAAATCTTCAAATAAAACCAGTTATGTGCCATAGTCAATCAAATGCCAAGAATATTTACAGCAAAACTAGCCGCTGGGCCATAGTGGTAGTTGTTGATCTTGGTATCCCACCTTATATCTACCCCCAGTTTTGGAATACCATATATAAATGTTGAGCTGAATTTATATTATTATTTTTATTTTTATATGATTAAAAAGTAGACAATTGTAGTTTCATAATACAGCACAGCTAGCCGCTATTCACATAACATACTCCAAAAGTCCTCAAAGTTCCATGTTGTCATCTCAACATATTTGATCTTTTAGGCAGATATTGTTTATTAAAGGGGTTGTCTGGGTTCAGAGCTGAACCCAGACATACCTCCATTTTCTCCCAGGCAGCCCCCTGACTTGATCATCGGAGCAGTTCATGCTCCGATGCTCTCCTTTGCCCTGCGCTAAATCGCGCAGGGCAAAGACATTTCCAAGAGCTCCGGTGACATACCGGGCTCTCCATGGGCTGCCAGGGAGCCCGGTGACGTCTCCGGCACTGATGGGCAGACTTTAGCGCTGCCCTAGCAAGTAAAACGGCTAGGGCCTCGCTAAGGCATGCCCATCAGAGCCGGTGACGTCACCGAACGGACTGCCGGGTGGAAGCTTCCATCCGGCAGTGTGTTATTGTAAACAATAGAGCCCGTACCCTGCGTGATCTAGCGCAGGGTAAGGGAGCGCATGGGAGCATGAGATGCTCCGATGCCAACATCAGGGGTGCTGCCTGGGTGAAAATAAGGGTCTGTCCGGGTTGCCACTAATACACTTTCTTCAAAGTCCTGTGATATGATGAATATTGCATGATATTGCTTGAATTAGCAAACTACTAGTGCCAGCAATTCCAGTTCTCTGCCCACAGAGTGTCAGCTTCTGAGTAAATATGAATAATTCATCTCAGTCTCACTGTATTCATACATGTATACAATATATTCATTTCTTAAATATTACAATAGTGCATCTCACCCATAAGGATGTTGGTGCTATGTTTTCCATTTGCTATCTCAGTAGCACTCAGGCTGATCATCTAGCCTTGATGATCAGCTCCAGGGCTAATACCCATTATATCCATTGTAATATCACAAGACAGCAATTGAAATTAGGAAGCCCCCAGAGTGCATGCAGAAAGCTTTGGAGCACAAAGCACGGCAATTGAAAAATCAAATGGAGAACACTGCACTGAATGATTTTTCTTTCTTGGTGCCTTTTAGTGTGAGATTGTTTCGCAGGGATTAATTCTATGAATAAACTAGGTGGACACCAAGGCAATACAACACTCACTGGAACAGGTGGTTTATGGTGGCATAACCTGTGGTCACGGTTATGTCGGAATTGAAGGACAGAATCATAGTCAGCAAAGTAGAGTATGACAGCTAAAAATTGGTATTTAGGTCAACAGTGCAACAGGTACTTTACTAGTCTAGGGATCTGCTTGTGTGATCAGGTCCGGTGACAGTCTTCATTTGAGCAATTTTAAAAGTACGCTTCAGTTTATTTAGCATCCAGCAGAACACAAGGCAACCAAGTTGTGCAATCATGCCACTAAAATAAACACAAATCTCAAAATTAAAGACCTTGTCCATTTAGGCACTTACTTAAAGGGGGTTATCCCATGACTAATGTAAGAAATGAAAATCAGACATCTTATAGTACATGACAACCTCTTTCTAACAAAGCTAGAACCTGTAAAGTTCGGGTCCGTACCGAACTTTAGGATTTTTGGACCCAAAACCGAACATTTCAGTAAAAGTTCGGGTTCGGGATCAGTGTGCGTCGATTTCTGAGCGCTTTTTGAAACGCTGCAGAGCAGCCAATCAACAAGTGTTTAAATGTCTGACCTTAGAAGCCATCACAGCCATGCCTACTAATGGCATGGATGTGATTGGCCAGTGCAGCATGTGACCTAGACTCTATATAAGCTGGAGTCATGTAGCACTGCACGTCACTCTGCTGTTACTAGTGTAGGGAGAGGATGTTGCTGGTGATTTCAGGGAGAGAATAGGAGAGCATCTGTGATCAGAACTTGAATCTAACTCAGCGATCTACATACATTTAGTTGTGTGGGTGCAGTGCACAATCTTTTTACCCTGCCCTGAGCCCAGTGACAAAAAAAAACAACTTTTATCCGTCTGTTGGTTAGGTGGGCGGCGGCCATTTTATGCAAGCTCAATGCACCAGCACTGCATCTGAGCTTTTGTGACATTCATATCCAAGCTTGAAATACTGCACTAATAATCTTGATCTTTAAAAATTTGGTGCATTTGCACTATTAGTCAGTGTGCAATTTAAGCTAGAAATACAGCCATAATTTTCTGGGTTTTTAAAAACACCCTTTTTTGCCAAAATACACAATTTTACAGCCCTTGCAGCATCAGCACGTGTGAAATTCAAGGGTTATATACAGCTTTCATATTCAGTTAGTAAAAAAACACCCAGTTTGGGCAAATTTAATTGCGGCCTAGTCTGGATCAGTACGTGTGAGATACACCCTTTAGATACTGTGGTTCTATTCAGTTATTTGAAATACAGCCATTTTGGGCAAACAAATTTAATTGCGGCCTAGTCTGGATCAGTCGCTGTGAGATACACCATTTAGATACTGTGGTTATATTCTTCTATTAATAAAACATCCTTTTTGGGGCAAAATACACAATTTTTCTGGCCTTGCAGCATCAGCACGTGTCAAATTCAAGGGTTATATACTGCTCTCATATTCAGTTATTAAACAAACACCCATTTTGGGCACAAATATTTAATTGCGGCCTAGTCTGGATCAGGGCATGTGAGATACACCCTTTACTTACTGTCGTTCTATTCTGCTATTAAACACCCATTTAGGGATCCTAAATTTGAGAAATATGAGGAGAGCGTCAAATAAGGGACGTGGCCCAGGTCATAGTGCTGCTGGTGGAGCTCCTGTTGCAGGGAGAGGATGTGGTCGATCTGTGCCAGCTACATGCACAAGTCAAACCTTTTCCTCAGGTGCGAGTAGGCGACAGCCAATGTGGACAAGCTCACGTTCATTAAAATGAACCAGGCATGGATATCACAGGACTTGTCCGTACCTTGTGCAGAATAGACATGTATACCGGCACTAAGCAGCCATTGTTATACTGCAGCGCAATTGCTCATTCTTGTATTTTGGATATTTCACACTCTTTTGGAGTATACCGTAATTAAAAAATAAAAATAAAAACAAAAAGCAGTATAGGCTACCTCGTCCTCCTCCACCGCCGCTTTCACCTACTCCGCCACATCCACCGCCTTCTCAACCTCCTACTCCATATGGACCTCGTCCTCCTAGATCAAGATTATATTTTTTTATTTTTACGTATTTTATGTTATTTAAAGTCATTTCCCTATCCACTTTTGTTTGCAGAGCACTTGCCATGCTCTTAACCACATTTTGATGCCATTTACTTTTTTACAGCCATTTTAGTGCTCCAAAGTTCGGGTCCCCATTGAGTTCAATGAAGTTCGAGGTCAAGTTCGGGTCCCGAACTCGAACTTTTTTGTGAAGTTCGTCCGAACCCGTCGAACCCGAACATCTAGGTGTCCGCTCAACTCTAATAATAAATTAAAAGCTACTTTCACACTCGCGTTTTCTGTGGATCGGTCTTGTATCTGCACAGACGGATCCGCACCAATAATGCAAACACTTGTATCCGTTAATGCCAGATCCGTTTGCATTATTCATTAAAAAAAAGTCTAAGTCAAAATGAATCCATTTTGACTTACATTGAAAGTCAATGGGGATGGATCCGTTTTCAATTGCACATATTGTGTCAGTGAAAAACAGATCCGCCCTATTGACTTACATTGTAAGTCTAGACGGATTCGTTTGGCTCCGCATAGTCAGACAGTCACCAAAACTCAGCAAGCTGCGTTTTAGTGACCATCTAAAAAACGCAACGGAGACCAAACGCAGCCAAATTGATACATTCTGAAAAGAAAATCCTTATCCATTCAGAATGCATTGGGGCTGAACTTATCCATTTTGGGCCGCTTGTGAGAGCCTTGAAACGGATCTCACAAGCGGACCCAGAAACGCCAGTGTGAAAGTAGCCTAAGTACTAATATACTCTTATGATCCCGAAAACAGCAAGCAAATCATACCTGGCTGCTAAAATGTCTTACATATAAGAGGTTTAACAACAAAAGAAACCCAACAAACTAAACAGATGTCACAGATCAGCGGATGTGAGCCCACTGTGCCACTGACTGGCTATGCTCTGGAGGGACGTGTCTAGGCAACTACCTGGTCTTCACTAGAGCCTCAGATGGTGAGGATGGACTTGAGCCATTAGGATAGTTGCCAGGGGCTACTCCAGAGCAACCACCAAGTCAGTGGTAGCTGGTCCAGACAGACCAGAGGATACTTGGGTAGGTACCGCAAGTACAAGCGTAGTTAGATGGCAGAGATGTTACCAGGAGCGACAATGCAGGACCAAAGGATAGGCAGAGACGAAGTCAGACAGGCAGAGGATCAGGGCAGGCGGCACAGGAACAGGTCAGGCAATCCGGGTCGACAACAGGAGAGACTAATCAAACAGGCAGGGATCAGGCGATAAGCGAAGTCCAGAAACAAAGTGTGAGTCAATAGCACCAGTGGTTGTCAGGCTCTTTATCAAAAGACAAGGACCTTGGAACACAGGCATCTAGGAGAAGGGCTGAACCACTGAAATACCTGCAGGAGAGCCAGGATTGGTCAGCGAGGTCACCTGACCTAACCCTTTTGAGGAAGATGGAGAAACGCACTCTACTAATTATGTTCTGGTGCCGGTCAAGGGCTGCAAGCAGCCAGTATACACTAAGTAAAGTTGAGGCACACAATTTTTAGTATTTGCAATTTCAAAGGGGAATTTATTCATTCACATCATGTAGTAGTATCATCCGTTTGCCCAATATATTTCATAATATGAACAGTTTTCCTAAACCGGACGTTTCGGTCGCGCAGGACCTTCATCTGCGGTTTTATCTGTTCAAACGGGTGTGTGGGCTTGCGGGGCGCTGGATGCTGGACTTTACTTCGTGACCTGACCTAACCCAGCCCGCCAAGGGAGTGATGTGTGCCGCCCCTAGAGCAGGGTAACATGACACCACCCAAACTCAGGCTGTGTCCAGGGCTGAATAGAAGCTGTGGAGCGGAATCCTCAGAAGTAGAGTTGAGCGAACACCTGGATGTTCGGGTTCGAGAAGTTCGGCCGAACTTCCCGGAAATGTTCCCGAACCCGAACCGAGCTTCGTCCCGAACCCGAACCCCATTGAAGTCAATGGGGACCCGAACTTTTGGGCACTAAAAAGGCTGTAAAACAGCCCAGGAAAGAGCTAGAGGGCTGCAAAAGGCAGCAACATGTAGGTAAATCCCCTGCAAACAAATGTGGATAGGGAAATTAATTAAAATAAAAAATAAAAATAAAAAAATGACCCAATATCAATTGGACAGAGGTCCCATAGCAGAGAATCTGGCTTCACGTCAGCAGAGAATCTGGCTCTTCGTGCCATAGCAAAGAATCTGGCTTCATGTCAGCAGAGAATCAGTCTCTTCATGCCATAGCAGAGAATCTGGCTTCATGTCACCCACCACTGGAAGAGGCCACTGTCACACATTTAGGCCCAGGCACCCAGGCAGAGGAGAGAGGTCCCGTAACAGAGAATCTGGCCTTATGTCAGCACAGAATCTGTCTTTATGTCATAGCAGAGAATCAGGCTTCACGTCACCCACCACTGGAACAGGCCACTGTCACACATTTAGGCCCAGGCACCCAGGCAGAGGAGAGAGGTCCCGTAACAGAGAATCTGGCCTTATGTCAGCGCAGAATCTGTCTTCATGTCATAGCAGAGAATCAGGCTTCACGTCACCCACCACTGGAACAGGCCACTGTCACACATTTAGGCCCAGGAGCCCAGGCAGAGGAGAGAGGTCCCGTAACAGAGAATCTGGCCTTATGTCAGCACAGAATCTGTCTTCATGTCATAGCAGAGAATCAGGCTTCACGTCACCCACCACTGGAACAGGCCACTGTCACACATTTAGGCCCAGGCACCCAGGCAGAGGAGAGAGGTCCCGTAACAGAGAATCTGGCCTTATGTCAGCGCAGAATCTGTCTTCATGTCATAGCAGAGAATCAGGCTTCACGTCACCCACCACTGGAACAGGCCACTGTCACACATTTAGGCCCAGGCACCCAGGCAGAGGAGAGAGTTCCCGTAACAGAGAATCTGGCCTTATGTCAGCGCAGAATCTGTCTTCATGTCATAGCAGAGAATCAGGCTTCACGTCACCCAGCACTGGAACAGGCCACTGTCACACATTTAGGCCCAGGCACCCAGGCAGAGGAGAGAGGTCCCGTAACAGAGAATCTGGCCTTATGTCAGCACAGAATCTGTCTTCATGTCATAGCAGAGAATCAGGCTTCACGTCACCCACCACTGGAACAGGCCACTGTCACACACAGGGGCGTACATAGAAATCACTGGGCCCCATAGCAAAAATCTGGCTCTTCATGCCATAGCAAAGAATCTGGCTTCATGTCAGCAGAGAATCAGTCTCTTCATGCCATAGCAGAGAATCTGGCTTCATGTCACCCACCACTGGAAGAGGCCACTGTCACACATTTAGGCCCAGGCACCCAGGCAGAGGAGAGAGGTCCCGTAACAGAGAATCTGGCCTTATGTCAGCACAGAATCTGTCTTCATGTCATAGCAGAGAATCAGGCTTCACGTCACCCACCACTGGAACAGGCCACTGTCACACATTTAGGCCCAGGAGCCCAGGCAGAGGAGAGAGGTCCCGTAACAGAGAATCTGGCCTTATGTCAGCACAGAATCTGTCTTCATGTCATAGCAGAGAATCAGGCTTCACGTCACCCACCACTGGAACAGGCCACTGTCACACATTTAGGCCCAGGCACCCAGGCAGAGGAGAGAGGTCCCGTAACAGAGAATCTGGCCTTATGTCAGCGCAGAATCTGTCTTCATGTCATAGCAGAGAATCAGGCTTCACGTCACCCACCACTGGAACAGGCCACTGTCACACATTTAGGCCCAGGCACCCAGGCAGAGGAGAGAGTTCCCGTAACAGAGAATCTGGCCTTATGTCAGCGCAGAATCTGTCTTCATGTCATAGCAGAGAATCAGGCTTCACGTCACCCAGCACTGGAACAGGCCACTGTCACACATTTAGGCCCAGGCACCCAGGCAGAGGAGAGAGGTCCCGTAACAGAGAATCTGGCCTTATGTCAGCACAGAATCTGTCTTCATGTCATAGCAGAGAATCAGGCTTCACGTCACCCACCACTGGAACAGGCCACTGTCACACACAGGGGCGTACATAGAAATCACTGGGCCCATAGCAAGAATCTGACTTGGGCCCCCTAACCCTGCCCTGGCTCCTCCCCCTGCCACACCCCCAT
This sequence comes from Bufo bufo, assembly GCF_905171765.1. NCBI lineage: Eukaryota > Metazoa > Chordata > Amphibia > Anura > Bufonidae > Bufo > Bufo bufo. Next base: position 591,763,492 of record NC_053390.1, read on the forward strand.
TTGCCAATAAAGAAATGTATACTTGACCTACTGAAACAGTTAGGGATAAATCTTTTTTATTTTATTTTTCATTACCTCTCATACACCGCTGATATGACAGTGCTGTATGGGAGTAAGGAGCTCACTGGGGCTGCAGTGAGCCATGCACAGCACACATCACTGCTCCTGCCCGTCTGCTTTGGTAAAGCTGGACATAGATGGGCTATGTGGACTTTAGCAGAGTGGGCACAGGACAGTGGACACAGGGCGCGATATGTATGCGAGCACAGCTGAATGAGTGCCTGTGTCCACTGTGCTAAGGCCTGACATAGCCCATCCCCACATCTTAACCCCTTTGCTACCAGCGCCATTTTTTCATCACTTCTCTAACACCCAAAAATGTGATAAAAAAAGGCACACACATTCCAAAATGGTATCAATAAAAACTACAGTTCATACAGCAAAAAATGAGCACCCACACAGATCAGTAGATATAACTATAAAAAAAAAGTTATGGGGGTCAGAATATGGTGATGTGAAAAAGTAAATAACTTTTTTTTCAAAGTTTTAATTTATTTTACACTATTTACACATAAAAAAAACTGTACATATGTGGTATCATTGTAATCGTACTGACTCAGAGAATGAAGGGCACAGGTCAGTTTTGTCGCAAAGAGAACACCGTAGGAACAAAACCCATAAAACTGTGGAGAATTATTATTTTTTCACCCCATTTGGAATTTTTTTTGCCCGCTCCCCACTACATTGTATGCCATATGAAAGAACAACTTCTCCCGCAAAAATTAAGCCCTCATATATCTATGTGAATGGAAAAATAAAAAAGTTATGGCTGAAGGAAGATACGGAAGAAAAACGAAAATACATAAACGAAAAAAAAATAAAAAACTCCAGTATCCGAAAAATGCCCCCCAAAATGCCCAGGCACCGCATACAGATAATACTTATGCCCAGTGGGGGGGGGGGGGGCAGCCAATAGCAGGCCGTGTCGGAAATGAGCCTCCCTAGCGTCACCCGCGATGCTAGGGAGGCTCGTTTCCATCGTGGCCTGCTATTGGCTGCCCCCCCCCCATGTCGCTGGATGTTTTCATCTGCGTGACGGGATGGGGGCAGTGGCGGCTGTGTGGGCATCAGGAGCAATGTGGGTGCCGGAGAATGAGGTAAGTACGGTGCCCTGGCATTTTAGGGGTTAGATAGCACAGTGTGAACATAGCCACTAATCATGTCCCCACCCCCGCAAGGTGACTGATGTGCTGGGAAGGGGGGGCCCTGTAGGTTCATAGAGGACTCAGGAGGACAGCGTGCTCCCCCCGGGGGAAGGGGGAGGGTTAGGAGGAAACCACACTGTCCTCCTGAGTCCTCTATGATCTTACAGGGCCCCCCACCCAAAAAAAAAACACTGCTTGCTGCTGCCCTCCCCCCCATCCAACCATACATGAACTTTAACTTTTTGACTGACTGCTGTCTTCTTACTGTGGCAGGCACACTATGGAGCGGTCCTTCTGTCTGTGTCGGGGAGGCTGCACTCACTGGCTGATGGGCAGATGGCGGGCAGCGCGTAAGCTTAGAGCGGAGGTAGGAGGAAAACTACGAGCGCACTCTGTGATTGTTGAGCCTGCTCCTGCTGCGATACACTGGCCAATTAGTAGCAGGATCGGCCAGTGTGAAATGCAGCAGACGCCGGGAGCCCGCAGCTGGAGCCTGTAGCCAGGTCAGATAGGAAGCTGGCGCGTAAACCAAGGGGAGGGGGGGGGCGGAATAACACAAGTGGGCGGGCAACGGCAGCCTGAGCGCCTCAATGAACTATGAATAAAAACTTGTGCAGAGTAGACTTAGGGAACGGGGCCTTCCATGCGCTCCGGGACCCCCTGTGCTGCGGGCCCCATAGCAACGGCGTGGTCTGCCTATATTGGCGGTACGCCACTGGTCACACATTTAGGCCCAGGCACCCAGGCAGAGGAGAGAGGTCCTGTAACAGAGAATTTGGCCTTTTGTCAGCGCAGAATCTGTCTTCATGTCATAGCAGAGAATCAGGCTTCACGTCACCCACCACTGGAACAGGCCACTGTCACACATTTAGGCCCCGGCACCCAGACAGAGGAGAGGTTCATTCAACTTTGGGTTGCCCCGCAATATAATGGTAAAATGAAATTAAAAATAGTATTGAATGAGGAAGTGCCCTGGAGTAGAATAATATATTGTTAAGGGGAGGTAGTTAATATCTAATCTGCACAAGGGATGGACAGGTCCTGTGGGATCCATGCCTGGTTCATTTTTATGAACGTCAGCTTGTCCACATTGGCTGTAGACAGGCGGCTGCGTTTGTCTGTAATGACACCCCTGCCGTGCTAAATACACGTTCAGACAAAACGCTGGCCGCCGGGCAGGCCAGCACCTCCAAGGCATAAAAGGCTAGCTCTGGCCACGTGGACAATTTGGAGACCCAGAAGTTGAATGGGGCTGAACCATCAGTCAGTACATGGAGGGGTGTGCACAGGTACTGTTCCACCATGTTAGTGAAATGTTGCCTCCTGCTAACACGTTCCGTATCAGGTGGTGGTGCAGTTAGCTGTGGCGTGGTGACAAAACTTTTCCACATCTCTGCCATGCTAACCCTGCCCTCAGAGGAGCTGGCCGTGACACAGCTGCATTGGCGACCTCTTGCTCCTCCTCTGCCTTCGCCTTGGGCTTCCACTGGTTCCCCTGTGACATTTGGGAATGCTCTCAGTAGTGCGTCTACCAACGTGCGCTTGTACTCGCGCATCTTCCTATCACGCTCCAGTGTAGGAAGTAAGGTGGGCACATTGTCTTTGTAACGGGGATCCAGCAGGGTGGCAACCCAGTAGTCCTCACACGTTAAAATGTGGGCAACTCTGCTGTCGTTGCGCAGGCACTGCAGCATGTAGTCGCTCATGTGTGCCAGGCTGCCCAGAGGTAAGGACAAGCTGTCCTCTGTGGGAGGCGTATCGTCATCGTCCTGTGTTTCCCCCCAGCCACGCACCAGTGATGGGCCCGAGCTGCTTTGGGTGCCACCCCGCTGTGAACATGCTTCATCCTCATCCTCCTCCACCTCCTCCTCATCCTCGTCCTCCTCATCCTCCAGTAGTGGGCCCTGTCTGGCCACATTTGTACCTGGCCTCTGGTGTTGCAAAAAACCTCCCTCTGAGTCACTTCGAAGAGACTGGCCTGAAAGTGCTAAAAATGACCCCTCTTCCTCCTCTTCCATCATCGCCCTAAGTGTTTTCTCAAGGAGACATAGAAGTGGTATTGTAACGCTGATAACGGCGTCATCGCCACTGGCCATGTTGGTGGAGTACTCGAAACAACGCAACAGGGCACACAGGTCTCGCATGGAGGCCCAGTCATTGGTGGTGAAGTGTGTCTGATCCGCAGTGCAACTGACCCGTGCGTGCTGCAGCTGAAACTCCACTATGGCCTGCTGCTACTCGCACAGTCTGTCCAGCATATGCAAGGTGGAGTTCCACCTGGTGGGTACGTCGCATATGAGGCGGGGAGCGGGAAGGCCGAAGTTACGCTGTAGCGCAGACAGTCGAGCAGCGGCAGGGTGTGAACGCCGGAAGCGCGAACAGACGGCCAGCACTTTATGCAGCAGCTCTGACATGTCGGGGTAGTTGCGAATGAACTTCTGCACCACCAAATTCAGCACATGCGCCAGGCAAGGGATGTGCGTCAAACCGGCTAGTCCCAGAGCTGCAACGAGATTTCGCCCATTATCGCACACCACCAGGCCGGGCTTGAGGCTCACCGGCAGCAACCACTCGTCGGTCTGTTGTTCTATACCCCACCACAACTCCTGTGCGGTGTGGGGCCTGTCCCCCAAACATATGAGTTTCAGAATGGCCTGCTGACGTTTACCCCGGGCTGTGCTGAAGTTGGTGGTGAAGGTGTGTGGCTGACTGGATGAGCAGGTGGAAGAAGAGGAGGAGGAAGCTGAGTAGGAGGAGGAGGAGACAGGAGGCAAAGAATGTTGCCCTGCGATCCTTGGCGGCGGAAGGACGTGCGCCAAACAGCTCTCCGCCTGGGGCCCAGCCGCCACTACATTTACCCAGTGTGCAGTTAGGGAGATATAGCGTCCCTGGCCGTGCTTACTGGTCCACGTATCTGTGGTTAGGTGGACCTTGCCACAGATGGCGTTGCGCAGTGCACACTTGATTTTATCGGACACTTGTTTGTGCAGGGAAGGCACGGCTCTCTTGGAGAAGTAGTGGCGGCTGGGAACAACATACTGTGGGACAGCAAGTGACATGAGCTGTTTGAAGCTTTGTGTGTCCACCAGCCTAAATGACAGCATTTCATAGGCCAGTAGTTTAGAAATGCTGGCATTCAGGGCCAGGGATCGAGGGTGGCTAGGTGGGAATTTACGCTTTCTCTCAAATGTTTGTGAGATGGAGAGCTGAACGCTGCCGTGTGACATGGTTGAGATGCTTGGTGACGCAGGTGGTGGTGTTGGTGGTACATCCCATGTTTGCTGGGCGGCAGGTGCCAACGTTCCTCCAGAGGCAGAGGAAGAGGCCGAGGCGGAGGCAGCAGCAGCAGAAGAGGCCGAGGCGGCGGCAGCAGCAGAAGAGGCCGAGGCGGCAGCAGCAGAAGAGGTAGCAGGGGGAGCCTGAGTGACTTCCTTGTTTTTAAGGTGTTTACTCCACTGCAGTTCATGCTTTGCATGCAGGTGCCTGGTCATGCAGGTTGTGCTAAGGTTCAGAACGTTAATGCCTCGCTTCAGGCTCTGATGGCACAGCGTGCAAACCACTCGGGTCTTGTCGTCAGCACATTGTTTGAAGAAGTGCCATGCCAGGGAACTCCTTGAAGCTGCCTTTGGGGTGCTCGGTCCCAGATGGCGGCGGTCAGTAGCAGGCGGAGTATCTTGGCGGCGGGTGTTCTGATTTTGCCCACTGCTCCCTCTTTTGCTACGCTGTTGGCTCGGTCTCACCACTGCCTCTTCCTCCGAACTGTGAAAGTCAGTGGCACGACCTTCATTCCATGTGGGGTCTAGGACCTCATCGTCCTCTGCATCGTCTTCCACCCAGTCTTGATCCCTGACCTCCTGTTCAGTCTGCACACTGCAGAAAGACGCAGCAGTTGGCACCTGTGTTTCGTCATCATCAGAGACGTGCTGAGGTGGTATTCCCATGTCCTCATCATCAGGAAACATAAGTGGTTGTGCATTAGTGCATTCTATCTCTTCCACCCCTGGGGAAGAGCTAGGTGGATGCCCTTGGGAAACCCTGGCAGCAGAGTCTTCAAACAGCATAAGAGACTGCTGCATAACTTGAGGCTCAGACAGTTTCCCTGATATGCATGTGGGTGATGTGACAGACTGATGGGCTTGGTTTTCATGCGCCATCTGTGCGCTTTCTGCAGAAGACTGGGTGGGAGATAATGTGAACGTGCTGGATGCACTGTCGGCCACCCAATTGACTAATGCCTGTACCTGCTCAGGCCTTACCATCCTTAGAACGGCATTGGGCCCCACCAAATATGGCTGTAAATTCTGGCGGCTACTGGGACCTGAGGTAGTTGGTACACTAGGACGTGTGGCTGTGGCAGAACGGCCACGTCCTCTCCCAGCACCAGAGGGTCCACTAACACCACCACGACCATGTCCACGTCCGCGTCCCTTATTAGATGTTTTCCTCATTGTTCCCGTTCACCACAATTTTGAGAATGGCAAATTTGGGAATAGTTTTTCAACCCAGAACAAAAAATTTGCTTTTACGGTCACTACAAATACCTTGACCAGCTAAAACAGTACAGATTTGGTTGAATAGAAATGTGAGGCCTGTTTTTTTTTTGCGCTGTGTGACAGGTATAGGTTTAATCACAGAATTAGACTTCTATCTGCACGGTAGCGTGTGTCTTAGGTTTTTCTGAATGACACTATCAGCACCTTCAATGTCAGATATCCTTTTTGGGATAGATTTCAAGTTGGCCTCATATACCAGAAACTAGTTATTTTGAGAATGGCAAATTTGGGAATAGTTTTTCAACCCAGAACAAAAAGTCTGCTTTTACGGTCACTACAAATAACTTGACCAGCTAAAACAGTACAGATTTGGTTGAATAGAAAAGTGAGGCCTGTTTTTTTTTGCGCTGTGTGACAGGTATAGGTTTAATCACAGAATTAGACTTCTATCTGCACGGTAGCGTGTGTCTTAGGTTTTTCTGAATGACACTATCAGCACCTTCAATGTCAGATATCCTTTTTGGGATAGATTTCAAGTTGGCCTCATATAGCAGAAACTAGTTATTTTGAGAATGGCAAATTTGGGAATAGTTTTTCAACCCAGAACAAAAAGTGTGCTTTTACGGTCACTACAAATAACTTGACCAGCTAAAACAGTACAGATTTGGTTGAATAGAAATGTGAGGCCTGTTTTTTTTTGCGCTGTGTGACAGGTATAGGTTTAATCACAGAATCAGACTTCTATCTGCACGGTAGCGTGTGTCTTAGGTTTTTCTGAATGACACTATCAGCACCTTCAATGTAAGATATCCTTTTTGGGATAGATTTCAAGTAGGCCTCATATAGCAGAAACTAGTTATTTTGAGAATGGCAAATTTGGGAATAGTTTTTCAACCTAGAACAAAAAGTGTGCTTTTACGGTCACTACAAATAACTTGACCAGCTAAAACAGTACAGATTTGGTTGAATAGAAATGTGAGGCCTGTTTTTTTTTGCGCTGTGTGACAGGTATAGGTTTAATCACAGAATCAGACTTCTATCTGCACGGTAGCGTGTGTCTTAGGTTTTTCTGAATGACACTATCAGCACCTTCAATGTAGGTAACAGGGTTGATGTTCCTGGAGGGAAATGCCAAATGGAAAAGGATTTAGGAAAACTAGAAGAATGGTCAGAACTCTGGAAACTGAAATTTAATGTGGATAAGTGCAAGATACTGCACCTGGGGCGTAAAAACCCAAGGGCAGAATATAGAATATTTGACACAGTCCTGACCTCAGTATCTAAGGAAAGGGATTTAGGAGTAATTATTTCAGAAGACTTAAAGGTGGGAAGACAATGTAATAGAGCAGCACGAAATGCCAGCAGAATGCTTGGATGTATAGGGAGAGGTATAAGCAGTAGAAAGAGTGAAGTGCTTATGCCGCTGTACAGAACACTGGTGAGACCTCACTTGGAGTATTGTGCGCAGTACTGGAGGCCATATCTCCAGAAGGATATAGATACTCTAGAGAGAGTTCAGAGAAGAGCTACTAAACTAGTACATGGATTGCAGGATAAAACTTACCAGGAAAGGTTAAAGGACCTTAATATGTATAGCTTGGAAGAAAGAAGAGACAGAGGGGATATGATAGAAACTTTTAAATACATAAAGTGAATCAACTCGGTAAAGGAAGAGAGCATATTTAAAAGAAGAAAAACTACCACAAGAGGACACAGTTTTAAATTAGAGGGGCAAAGGTTTAAAAGTAATATAAGGAAGTATTACTTTACTGAGAGAGTAGTGGATGCATGGAATAGCCTTCCTGCAGAAGTGGTAGCTGCAAATACAGTGAAGGGGTTTAAGCATGCATGGGATAGGCACAAGGCCATCCTTCATATAAGATAGGGCCGGGGGCTATCCATAGTATTCAGTATATTGGGCAGACTAGATGGGCCAAATGGTTCTTATCTGCCGACACATTCTATGTTTCTATGTTTCTATGTTTTTGGGATAGATTTCAAGTTGGCCTCATATACCAGAAACTAGTTATTTTGAGAATGGCAAATTTGGGAATAGTTTTTCAACCCAGAACAAAAAATGTGCTTTTACGGTCACTACAAATAACTTGACCAGCTAAAACAGTACAGATTTGGTTGAATAGAAATGTTAGGTCTATTTTTTAGGTGCTGAGTGACAGGCTCAACTTGCCCCTGATGTAGTATATGGCCAAAAAATAACCACACTGTTGATGGTTAAATGCACTTGGGTGACACAGGCTCAGCCTGCACCAGATGTAGTATATGGCCAAAAAATAACCAGACTGTTGATGGTTAAATGCACTTCGGTGACACAGGCTCAGCCTGCAGCTGATGTAGGATATAGCACAAAATAACCACACTATTGATGGTTAAATACACTTGGTGATAGCTTGTGCTGGCGCACCACAAGTCACAAAATGGCCGCTGATCACCCCAGAAAAAAAGTGATCTAAAAACGCTCTGGGCAGCCTCAAAAAAGTGAGCAAGTCAATATTAGCACTTCAATGATCCACAGCTGCAGATCGATCACAGAATGAAGTCTTTTGGAGGAGTTAATCTGCCTAATCTCGCCCTAACGTCGCAGCTGCAACCTCTCCCTATGCTTGAATCAGCAGAGTGACGTGCAGCGCAACGTGACCCAAGCTTATATAGAGGCTGGGTCACATGCTGCACTGGCCAATCACAGCCATGCCAATAGTAGGCAAGGCTGTGATGGCCTCTTGGGGCAAGTAGTATGACGCTTGTTGATTGGCTGCTTTGCAGCCTTTCAAAAAGCGCCAAGAAAGCGCCGAACACCGAACACGAACCCGGACTTTTACAAAAATGTTCGGGTTCGGGTCCGTGTCACGGACACCCCAAAATTCGGTACGAACCCGAACTATACAGTTCGGGTTCGCTCATCCCTACTCAGAAGCAATACCACTTATACAAACACATTGTCCCGGACTGCAGAGGTAATCGTGGGAACAGCGGCACACCGCAGCCGCTGTTACAACAGAACATCAAAATGTCTCTCAAATGTAGGTCTGCTTGGCAACTTCTTTAGAGTATGTAAATATTAGGAATAATGGGAATAGAAAGTGGGAATGGAAAATGAGGTATGAAATAAAAAAATATAACTTTTAATTCTTTAATTATTGAAATTGGTAAACTCTAGTGTCATCCATACACAACACTAGCCACATACTGTCAAGTTCAGTATGGGTAAACACATAGGGGGTCATTAATTATACTGAAATACACCTATATTAGGTGAATTTCAGGCACGGATGGCCGCACAATGGTTAGTTGCTCGCTATTTGTGACTTCTCCCCATTCGCGACAGATCTAAAATTGTGGGCATGGTGTGGGTAAAAAAGGGGAGAGGCTGGCAGGCCCATCTCATTTACTATTTTCTACGCCTGGTTTAGTTGTAGAAAAAGGTCCAAATGTAAGACAGCAAGGAAGCCTGCGCCTCTATATAAATCTGGCGGATCCACTGCCAGCTATGGGTCTAAAACGCCAGTCTTAATAAATGTACGCCATACTTTTTCATGCACCATCCTCTGTTGTAAGTATAGAATGTACTTACCTGTACTGATATTGCATGTCCAAGGTGATGATTTCTGGGTCAAAATTACTACTGGTATTTTTATGTCCTATTCATACAGTATGTTCCTTTTTAAACAGTGTAGTGCAAATGAAGGTAGTTACTGCCTTTGTTCTGCCATAGAGGGCAACTGGTGTATCATACCAGCCTAAATACCCCTAGCTTTGTTTATCTTCCAGACATACCATATTTTTGTCCCAAAAAAAATTATTAGACTTATGAGGGAACAGAGAAGCCAGGGAAGGTATAAAAACAGTTGATACGGGGCTAATCAATGAACTGATACCCAAAGCACTTTGAATTGTTGTAATGCTGGGAATGAATGCCTTGCAATCAGTGGACTTGGCCATGGATCTGGGCAGTTCCCTGTTCGGTGTATATGCAATAACATATACCATAGATGCCACACATGTGAAACAGCAGATAGAAGCCAGAGAATACCATGGTATGCAACGGACTTATGAGCAATATTTTTCAACTATTTTCAGATTATTTGTTATATTTAATCTTTTCAACATCTCAAAATCAGTCAGGCCAAGTATATAACGGTAGTTCAAGTAGTTTGATTGCTGGAAAAGATGACAATTATTGTAACAACCCTGGTATATATTTGATGGCACATATATACAAATACCCACTGTAACCACCTGGATGTTATTCAGTTGTTTTCTATATCCCATCGATGTATTTACAGAGGTTAAGGATATTTGTGTCAGCAATCTTGCCTGATACATATGAAGCCAAATAGTTAAAATGATATATTACATTTCTTTACTACAGTCAAGCCTTGTAATTTAGATCTGTTTCCTTTTTCTCATGCAAACTGAGCTAACATTTAGGATGTAATACCTGTGATTTTTCTACATGACCTGACATTTTACTTAGCATTTAAGATCTCACAACAAGATGTCGAGTCTCACTAAAGATATATTACAGCAGATGGCTAGTATGTCTTCAGTGCAACTGGGTGTTCATTTCCAAATCTGCAGCATGGAACTGAAAATGTCAAAAATAAATTAAGTTTTATTTTGTTATGGTGGAAACGTTTTCATTAACCCCTTAAGGACCCTGCCATTTTTCACCTTAAGGACCAGGCCATTTTTTGCAGATCTGACATGTTTCACTTTATGTGGTGATAACTTTAAAACGCTTATACTTATCCAAGCCACTATGAAAATATTTTTTCATCATATATTGTACTTGATGACAGTGGTAAATTTGAGTCAAAATATTTCATTTTAATTTTTTTTTTAAAATACCAAATTTACCCAAAATTTTGAAAAATTCACAATTTTCTACATTTTTATTTCTCTGCTTTTAAAACAGATAGTGATACCTCCAAAAATAGTTATTACTTTACATTTCCCATATGTCTACTTCATTTTTGGATCATTTTGTATATTACATTTTCTTTTTTTGGGACGTTAGAAGACTTTGAAGTTTAGAAGCAAATCTTGAAATTTTTCAGAAAATTTCCAAAATCTACTTTTTAAGGACCAGTTAAAGTCTGAAGTCAATTTGTAACACTTATACATTAAAAAACAAACATAAATGGCCCCCATTTTAGAAACTACACCCCTCAAGGTATTCAAAACTGATTTTACAAACTTTCTTAAACTCTTTAGGTGTCCTACAAAAAATAAAGGGAAATGTAGATGAAATTTCAGAATTTCACTTTTTGGGCAGATTTTCCATTTTAATCCTTTTTTTCCTTAACAAAGAAAGGGTTAACAGCCAAAAAAACCTCAATATTTATTACCCTGATTCTGTAGTTTACAGAAACATCCCATATGTGGTCGTAAACTGCTGTATGGACACATGACAGGGCACAGAAGGAAAGGAATGCCATATGGTTTTTGGAGGGCAGATTTCACTGGAATAAATTTAAGTTGCCATGTCACATTTGAAGACCCCTAAAGTAGAAACTCTAAGAAAATGACCTCATTTTGGGAACTACGGGATAAAGTGGCAGTTTTGTTGGTACTATTTTAGGGTACATATGATTTTTGGTTGCTCTATATTACACTAGGCAAGCTAACAAAAAATAGCTGTTTTGTCACAATTTTTTTTTTTTTGGGTGATTGTCTTAGGTAGGGTACTATTTTTGCAGGATGAGATGATGGTTTGATTGGCATTATTTGGGGTGTATATGACTTTTTGATCGCTTGCTATTACATTTGTAATGTAAAGTGACAAAAAATTGCTTTTTTGACACCGTTTTTATTTTATCTTTTTTACGGTGTTCACCCGAGGGGTTATGTCATGTGGTATTTTTAAAGAGCAGGTTGTTACGGATGCGGTGATACCTAATATGTTCTCTTTTTATTTATTTTTACATTTTTGAAACAAAAAAAATCATGTTTTAGTGTCTCCATAGTCGAAGAGCCATAGTTTATTTTTATATTTTAAGTGATTGTCTTAGATAGGGGTTAATTTTTTGCAGGATGAGGTGACGGTTAGATTGGTACTATTTTGGGGGTCATACGCCTTTTTGATCACTTGGTGTTGCACTTTTAGTGATGTCAAGGTGACAAAAAAAATATATATTTTTAGCAGTTTTTATTTTATTATTTTGATGGTGTTCATCTGAGGGGTTAGGTCATGTGATATTTTTATAAAGCCAGTCAATATGGACGGCGATACCTAATTTGTCTACTTTTCTTTTTTTCCGTATTTTGAGTCGGACTGGAGCTCTCTGCCCTTTACCAATCCAGCCACGGGCCCATCCATCTGGCCCATCAAGACTCACTCTCATTTCATCAGTCCATAAAACCTTAGAAAAATTAGTCTTGAGATATTTCTTGGCCCAGTTTTGACGTTTCAGCTTGTGTGTCTTGTTCAGTGGTGGTCGTCTTTCTGCCTTTCTTACCTTGGCCATGTCTCTGAGTATTGCACACCTTGTGCTTTTGGGCACTCCAGCGATGTTGCAGCTCTGAAATATGGCCAAACTGGTGGCAAGTGGCAAAGAGATACACCCATTGCCAAACATATTAACA